>NC_059348.1:14430155-15113905 GCF_019703515.2 Myxocyprinus asiaticus | reverse complement strand
GTTTCACCACTGTTCAAATGCACTTTGGATCACATAATTTATATGTATAAATGTTTTCCATCTGAAAGGACTAAATATTAAATGAAACAAATGACAATAAAATGCAAAGTAATCTCTTCAGTAATCAAAATACTTTTTGAATGTAACTGTATTCTAATTACCAATGATTTAAATTGTAACTGTAGTGGAATACAGTTACTTATATTTTGCATTTTAAATACGTAACCCCGTTACATGTATTCTGTTACTCCCCAACACTGCATACAACATTGTCATGCACAGAACCTTTGAAAAGTAAAAGATGCTATTATAACAATTTATATAGAAATGCAGGTATTCATTGGGAATTGAACCCAGGTCGGTATGCATGGTTAGCAAACACACTACCCCTTGACCAACAGACCTGCTATGTGAATAGTAACAATTGGTTTATCTACTTTATCAAGCTATTGTTTTTTTTTGTTTTTTTTTGTTTTTTTTTTTCATAAAAGAGTATTGGCCTATTGTTGACACATATAAGCCTCTAATGCTTTAGTGTTGCAAATAAAAGACTTCCACATGCGATTTACTGCTCTGACAAATGTAATCGCCAGTTCCCATTCAAACCAATGTACCACGTTAACATGGGCAACCACGTTACCCTGTGAAACCATGTTAAACCATGTTATGCTCTTAAACTGTGTCAAATTCATTGGAACAGACATCGATCATACAAAGCAGGTTAATAATGATACCAAAACATTTTTATGATGTGTAAAACGCCTTTTTTTGGCTCCTTGGATATTCACACTGAACGAATCTGCTGAAAATGCAAGTAAAATTATTCACGTGCACGCGCAGTTGATCCATAACACCGGCAATACATTGGTAAATGTTTAACTAACGGCTTTATAACACAATAGTTTCTATTGTGCTTGCCTTGTCTGAAACCCACTCTGAAATAATACTGTGATGTCCACCTCACAGAAAGCTATAGATCTCGCTAGTAAGGCATCTCAGGAGGATAAGGCCGAAAACTATGAAGAGGCCCTGCGTCTGTACGAGCATGCTGTTCAGTACTTCTTGCATGTTGTGAAATGTGAGTATGCAGCAGAAATCTCTCTGTCTACATCTGTCCATCAAGGCTTGTACTTAATATTCCTGCTAAATGTTCATATATATTGCTCTTGAGTAGAGGTCGACAGATAGTGGGTTTTGCCGATAATGGTAACTAAGGTGGTGGAAAAGGCTGATAAAAAATTAATCGGCCTATAGTTTTTGAAATCAATTTATAGAATGTTCAAAAGTCTTATTCTTTCCCTCTCGAGATGGGCATAGACACAGAGGCTACAAGAGTCCAAAATGATTAAAATCCCAAATGCAGTTTATTGTTCAACCAAAATCCCAATAATAATCATAAAAATGAAGATTTGGTGCTTAACGTGGGATTTTTAACTATAAACAAGCCCTAAACTCACAAGGGACTCGTATTTTGAAATAACAGAGACTTGGCTACATTACAATGTTCTAAAATAAGTATTAACCAAATTAAGCTTTTTATAGCCTAGATATTCACCAGATGAAGGGATTTGTGTATATGTGCAGCTCTGGAAAAAATTAAGAGACCACTGCAAAATTATCAGTTTCTCTGGATTGACTATTTATATGTGTTTGAGTAAAATTAACATTTTTGTTTTATTCTATGAAGTACTGACAACATTTCTCCCCAAATTCCAAATAAAAATATTGTCATTTAGAGCATTTATTTGCAGAAAATGACAACTGGTCAAAATAACAAAAAAGATGCAGTGTTTTCAGACCTTGAATAATGCAAAGAAAACAAGTTCATATTCATTTTTAAACAACAAAATACTAATGTTTTAACTTGGAAAGAGTTCAGAAATCAATATTTGGTGGAATAACCCTGATTTTCAATCACAGCTTTCATGCGTCTTGGCATGCTCTCAACCAGTCTTTCACATTGCTGTTGAGTGACTTTATGCAACTCCTGGTGCAAAAATTCAAGCAGCTCGGCTTTGTTTGATGGCTTGTGGCCATCCATCGTCCTCTCGATCACATTCCAGAGGTTTTTAATGGGGTTCAGGTCTGGAGATTGGGCTGGCCGTGACAGGGTCTTGATCTGGTGCTCCTCCATCCACACATTGATTGACCTGGCTGTGTGGTATGGAGCATTGTCCTGATGGAAAAACCAATCCTTAGAGTTGGGGAATATTGTCAGAGCCGAAGGAAGCAAGTTTTCTTCCAGGATAACCTTGTAAGTGGCTTGAGTCATGCGTCCTTCACAAAGACGAATATTCCCGATTCCAGCCTTGCTGAAGCACCCCCAGATCATCAACGATCCTCCACCAAATTTCACAGTGGGTGCGAGACACTGTGGCTTGAAGGCCTCTTTAGGTCTCCTCCTAACCATTAGACGACCAGGTGATGATCTGAGGGTGCTTCAGCAAGAAAAATTCCCATGAGGTGCTGCTGCCTTCCAGGAACAAACTGAGGGACCTTTGGCACAGAGGAATAGAAAAAGAAAAAAACTATCAGCGACTATCACCACAGATTTTTGCCGGTAACCGATAGTTCCAAAAAGCAGCTATCGGCACCAGTTAATCAGTAAAACCGATAGATCAGTTTACCTCTAATTTTGAGGTAGATGTGTGTTTTTGTCAGAATTTTCATTTATCGTCACTATGTTAAACCAAATAAATCACAGCAGTTAAGCAGCGACTGATTTCAGAATGCTGAGCACAGTCATAAATTTACTCTGTTTTTTTCTTGCAAGATGAAGCACAGGGTGATAAAGCCAAACAAAGCATCCGAGCCAAATGTGCTGAGTATTTGGACCGGGCTGAGAAACTGAAAGAGTATTTGAAGAAGAAAGAGAAGGCACCAGCGAAGCCGGTGAAGGAGTCGCAGTCCAATGATAAAGGGTGGGTGATGTGCAATAGTAGTCAATAGGACTGGATGATGTTGTTTAAACATTATATATTAATCATTTTCAGCCTTTTGATGATATTCTATGTCTATGTATTTGCTCTAAATGGCTTAAAACAGCAATCATTGCCAATTAGATTCAAATTTTTTGCATGAAGTAAAACGGACGACTACTAGTGTTGGTGTATTTGTTTGTGGCGAGGGCTACATGCCGTATGCATGCCTTAACATATGCACACTTACTGTTCTTTTGTGATTTTCATTGTTTACAATTTATTTTCGTTGCTTAGAAATGAGAGTGATGAAGGAGAAGACCCTGAAAAAAAAAAATTTCAGAATCAGCTCTCAGGTTAATTATTCCCCTTCCACTATTCAGACAATTGCTTTTAAATGACTCTGCCTTCAGAGTGCAACTTATTATGAACTAATAGATGATCTTCGATCACAGGAGCCATTGTCATGGAGAAGCCGAACATTAAATGGGATGATGTAGCTGGGTTAGAAGGGGCCAAAGAGGCCCTGAAAGAAGCTGTCATTCTGCCAATTAAGTTTCCACATCTCTTTACAGGCAAGTGGCTTTCCAGTGTAAACAAAATCATCAACTAATGTTTTACATACTGTATGTGATGCTCGCCATTGCCAATAAGTTTCTTGCAGTTTATTAAAGTGGTTTGCAACGTGAACCATATTCAGAGGGAGGATTGATAACTATGGGTGTATCCAAAGAAGCTCAGAAGTGTGTCTGTCAGAAATGCTTACTAAGGATTGTATTTCTTTGTGTATTAGGTAAAAGGACTCCGTGGAGGGGTATCCTTCTCTTCGGGCCTCCCGGCACAGGCAAATCATACCTGGCCAAAGCGGTAGCGACAGAAGCCAACAATTCCACCTTTTTCTCCATTTCCTCCTCAGACCTGGTATCAAAGTGGCTTGGAGAGAGTGAAAAGTGAGTGTTTGGGTTGTAAGGACTGGGCCATGTTTATAGTAGGGGCTATACTGTATGTTTGAGAACGTGCAAAATTTGAAAAAATGTGAAAAGGCAAGTGCATAGTCTGAAAGTCAACTTGGACCTGGACATATGAAATATTAAAAGTGTTTTGTAATAATTTACTTCCGAAAGTTGTTGCATTGCTATAGCATTGTCCTTGTCGACTAGGCCAAAATGAACATGCAGTGCAACGAGTCATCCACTATGTGAATGAATCATGGACTGAATCGGTCAGTTAAATTATAATGTCAGACTCTAAATGAGCCTGAACCGTTACTGTGGCATGAGTACCTCACCCTAATGCTGTCTCAAACTCTTTGATCACTTTGTAGCTGTACTTTTAATTCTAAAATTAGCTTCACTGTTAATTATCGTGGGAACGCTTTCAGATAGTCAACTGTCAAAATAATGACCTTAAAAGGGACAGTTCACCCAAAAATAAAAACTCTCTCATCATTTACTCACCCTCATACTATCCCAGATGTGGATGACTTTCTTTAATCTGCTGAACACAAATGAAGATTTTTAGAAGAATATCTCAGCTCTGTAGGTCCAAACAATGCAAGTGAATGGTGGTCAGACCTTTGTAGCTCCAAAAATCACATAAGTTAGCATAAAAGTAATCCGTAAGACTCCAGTGGTTAAATCAATGTCTTCAGTGATATGATATGTGTGGGTGAGAAACAGATCAATATTTAATTCCTTATTTACTATAAGTTCTCCTCTCTCCTCAGTCAATCTTCATTTTAACTTTCATTCTTCTTGTGTTTTTTATGATTTACATTCTTCGGCCTATCGCCCCCTACTGGGCAGGGAGAAGAATTTTGAGCAAAAAAGGACTTAAATATTTATGTTTCTCATGTCATATCACTTCTGAATATATGCATTAAAACACTTGAGTCGTATGGATTACTTTTATGATGTCTTTATGTGCTTTTTGGAGTGTCGAAATTTAGCACCCATTCACTTGCATTGTATGGACCTACAGAGCTGAAATATTCTTCTAAAAATCATAATTTGTGTTCTGCAGAAGAAAGGAAGTCATACACATCTGGGATATCATAAGGGTGAGTAAATGATGAGAGAATTTTCATTTTTGGGTGATCTATCCCTTTAACAGTTCTGATTGGTTAAGGTTGCTTGTCACTTCCCTTGCCAAATTAGCATATGAGTTCTATTGGCATTAGTGAGAAACTCTACCATGTGATGGTTCGTAAACTGGCTCGTTCATTTCCTTAGGTTGGTGAAGAACTTGTTCACTTTGGCTCGAGAACACAAACCCTCTATTATCTTCATTGATGAGATTGATTCACTGTGCGGCTCCAGAAGTGAGAATGAAAGTGAAGCGGCTCGTCGAATCAAGACGGAGTTTCTGGTCCAGATGCAAGGTGAAGCGTCTAAAGACTATCAATGATCATATAAAATAAGTTGTACATTCATGTAATCACAGTCATACAATTATATATGAATATGTAGGGCTGAATCTCAAGAAACCTGTCTAGAACATGTACATCACATTTTAATCCAAAAAAAAAAAAAAAAAAGGCTTAATTTTCTTTATTCAAAATATAATTTCATAAAGAATTTAAATTTTTCTTTTGATTTTTATGGTGAAATGTGAGCTGGACTTGTTTTTTCATTTGTACGATGACGTGCCCATGCGGTTTAAGGCATTTTCATTTTTGGGTGAACTATGCTTTAAACATGAGCCATTAATATTGTCTAATGTAAATTAATGTCATTATAGGTGTTGGTAATGACAATGAAGGGATCCTGGTGTTGGGAGCCACTAACATCCCGTGGACGTTGGATTCTGCCATCAGAAGACGGTAATGATTCATGTCTGTGAGGGAAGCCCATAGGTTTATAAACTAGTGAGTGAATTGCCATGAAAAATTCAGGTCTGAAAGGTAACAGATTTTAAGGTAATTCAGTCTGTCTGTGGCCCCTTATCAGTTATCTTGCATTAAACTTTAGTCAGTGTTAGGCATCAGTTTAAATGACATCACCTCAGTCAGGTCAGCTAGAACAAGTTTATCAACTCTCGGTTGGGGCGTTATTAGGCAAGATATACCATTCACAAACTAATTTAACATTGGTCCAGAGGTGCTCACTTTGCGTGTATGTGTTTTTACATTCATGAAACATCTTCTGTTGTGTTAAGATTTGAGAAACGTATCTACATCCCCCTGCCGGAGGACCATGCCCGTGGGTTCATGTTTAAGCTAAATCTGGGCAGCACACCAAACAGTCTCACAGAATCAGACTTCATCACTCTGGGAAAGAAGACCAACGGTTACTCCGGTGCTGACATCAGCGTTATTGTCAGAGACGCTCTTATGCAACCTGTCAGGAAGGTCCAGTCTGCCACTCACTTCAAAAGGGTCAGTCTTGCTAAGTGTTTAATGTTTATGTTGTGATGTATAAGTTGCCCTAAAAAGTTTTTGGTAACAGAATTCTAGCTTAAAAATTTATAAATTTCAGTTCAGACTGGTTTAAGTGTCAAAATAGATTAATTGTGTGGGTGTTCTGTACTGGATATTATAAGTATATATCTTATATTTACATGAACTTGGATAAAGAAAATGACTGGAATTAATCCCTGGAACTACTTACTTCTTTAACCACTGCCATTATTCATATTTCCTTCAGGTACGAGGACCATCAAGGAATGACCCAAAAATGATTACCGACGACCTCCTTACCCCCTGTTCTCCGGGCGACCCACAGGCCATAGAGATGACATGGATGGACGTTCCTGGAGAGAAGCTTTTGGAACCAATTGTTTCCATGGTCAGCATGTTTTTAATTCTCTAAAGTCATCTAGTGGTCGACCGATATATTGCAGAGGCCGATCTGTAACATGTAAATGACCAATCACAGTTCATTTTGTTATGTGCCATCATGTTACTACAATAATAGACTGGTGTGCAACACAGTCTCATTTAAACGGCCCGCGTATCAGAGCCACGACAGACGCATATGATCTCATTAAGTTTAAAGTGCTCGCCTTTTTCACTCTCGCTCTCTCTTTTCAACAGTTCCATGTAACTTTTAACTGTCTTGTCTAATGATAAAAAGGCAAATATCAAGGGATGCACTGTTATGGAAATTTTGGCAGATACCGATAATTCATTATATTTTTAAGGCTGATAACTGATATATATATTTGCAGATAAATCTAAATTTTGATATAAATCTACATTTTGTGTGCCTGATTACAAAAAAAAAGGCTCACCTCAAAAAGCCATGTTCCATGCTCCTTAAAAGAAATCAAACATGTGGCCCAGTCAGTGGCCGTTTTCAAACCGGGATGAGCGTTTTTCAACTGCTTTACATGATTTGCCTTCTTCTTTGAGATTGCTTACTTTAATTGTATAGTTGAGAAATGCCTATCCTGGTTTGGAAACGCCCACTGATTACTACATTGAGAATCCCTACTTTCATTGGATAGTTAAAAAGCCCATCCCGGTCTGAAACGCCCACATATTGGAATACGCCCATTATTGCTCCTCAGAGACCAATACTTCTGTACAGTGAATAACTGCTTTTATTTTAAAACAACTTCAACTGTAGAAAATAAAAACTTCAAGGAAACATCTAAATCTTTCTTTTCCCATAATAATTTACTGAATGTAGCCTACTTTGAACCAGTTATATAAATAAATGTACATTCATATGGCCAACTTACTTTGATTTGAAAATAAAAGTCTATTGACTGCAGTTGATAGAACATTTGGTAAGTTAATTTTATAAATACAGTGCATTACACTTAATTCAAACCAGTCAAAAGGCCACAATAAGGAATGCAAACAAGTCTCAAACATGACTTTACATACATAAAGAATAAAGAAACAAAATGCATGTGTCACATGGATAAAGAAAATGGAGTGTTTACTCCGATCCTGAATGATCTTCTAAAGAAAAGTCTGCTGCGTGCTGACGTGTCACGTTATGCGAAAGGCACCAATCAATACCCTCATGGTGAATAGCTTGTACCTGAAACGGTTTGATTGAAGGGATATCGGCTTTAATAAATTGTCCTAATTTTTTTAACGGACTGGTAACGATAATTTTTTTTAAGTTCACGTTTATCGTCCGATACCAATATGGCTGCCGATGTATCGTGCATCCCTACAAATATTAATAAAACTAATATCATATACCATCTGCAAATATGCAGATACCTCATTTGAACAGATGTTATTCACGAACCTCACGAAATCCAGCATTTTCTTCCTTTTGTGTGCTCTTATAATATCTTCCTCAGAAGCGTCTATCAGCCCGGATCAAAACTCAGTTTCTCTGACTTACGAATGTTGCATGATGGTCAGTCCATTACAAACCAAGCATGCGATCCGGGCCATGTAAACAGTTTGTTGGATCCGCACGAGCACGTGAGAGCAACTTTAAAGTAAAAGCGCTTCACGAGCGCTGTGTGTAAATGTCACATTCACTGTGTGTACAACTGGTTTGATTCTGTTCCTTTTGTGAGAAAATGCGATTGCTTTTTAAATTTTTATTTTTTGGATTTTCTCACTTTTTCTCCCCAATTTGGAATGCCCAGTTCCCAATGCACTCTAAGTCCTCGTGGTGGTGTAGTGACTCGCCTCAATCCGGGTGGCGGAGGACGAATCTCAGTTGCCTCCGCGTCTGAGACCGCCAACCCGCGCATCTTATCACGTGTCTTGTTGAGCGCGTTACCGCGGAGACATAGCGCGTGTGGAGGCTTCACGCCATCCACTGCGGCATCCATGCACAACTCACCATGCGAACCACATTATAGCGACCACGAGGAGGTTACCCCATGTGACTCTACTCTCCCTAGTAACCGGGCCAATTTGGTTGCTTAGAAGACCTGGCTGGAGTCACTCAGCACACCCTGGGATTCGAACTTGTGAACTCCAGGGATGGTAGTCAGCGTCTTTACTTGCTGAGCTACCCAGGCCGAAAATGCGATTGCTAATGTGCATGCACATACCATCCATGGTTGCTGGACTACTGTGTACACTGTTATTTCCTTGTTTCTGATACAGTTGTGCTCAAAAGTTTGCATACCCTTGGAGAATTGGTAATATATGTACCATTTTTAAAGAAAACATGAGTGAGCAGGCAAAACACATTTCTTTTATTTCTTATGGGATTCATATTCAACTGTAGGTTATAACAGAATGGCACAATCATAAAACAAAACATGGCAACAAAGAAAAAAATGAAATGACCCCTGTTCAAAAGTCTGCATACCCTTAGTTCTTAATACTGTGTATTGCCCCCTTTAGCATCAATGACAGCGTGCAGTCTTTTGTAATAGTTGTCTATGAGGCTCCAAATTCTTGCAGGTGGTATAGCTGCCCATTGGTCTTGGCAAAATGCCTCCAGGTCATGCAAAGTCTTTGGTCGTCTTGCATGAACCACATGTTTGAGATCTCCCCAGAGTGGCTCGATGATATTAAGGTCAGGAGACTGTGATGGCCACTCCAGAACCTTCACCTTTTTCTGCTGTAACCACTGGAGGGTCAACTTGGCCTTGTGCTTAGGGTCATTGTCATGCTGGAAAGTCCAAGAGCATCCCATGCACAGCTTTCGAGCAGAAGAATGCAAATTATCTGCCAGTATTTTCTGATAACATGCTGCATTCATATTGCCATCAATTTTCACAAGATTCCCCGTGCCTTTAGAGCTCACACCCCCCCAAAACATCAGTGAGCCACCACCATGCTTCACAGTGGGGATGGTATTCTTTTCACTATAGGCCTTGTTGACCCCTTTCCAAACATAGTGCTTATGGTTGTGACCATAAAGCTCTATTTTGGTCTCGTCACTCCAAATTACAGTGTGCCAGAAGCTGTGAGGCGTGTCAAGGTGTTATCGGGCATATTGTAACCGGGCTTTTTTGTGGCATTGGCACAGTAAAGGATTCTTTCTGGCAACTCGACCATGCAGCTCATTTTTGTTCAGGTATCGTCGTATTGTGCTCCTTGAAACAACCACACCGTCTTTTTCCATAGCAGCCTGTATTTCTCCTGAGGTTACCTGTGGGTTTTTCTTTGTATCCCGAACAATTCTTCTGGCAGTTGTGGATGAAATCTTTCTTAGTCTACCTGACCTTGGCTTGGTATCAAGAGATCCCTGAATTTTCCACCTCTTAAAAAGTGATTGAACAGTACTGACTGGCATTTTCAAGGCTTTGGATCCTTTTTTATCTTTATAAAGTTCCATTACCTTGTTACACAGGTCTTTTGACATTTCTTTTCTGCTCCTCATGGCTCAGTATCTAGCCTGCTCAGTATATCCACGTGAGAGCTAACAAACTCATTGACTATTTATACACAGACACTAATTGCAATTTAAAAAGCCACAGGTGTGGGAAATTAACCTTTAATTGCCATTTAAACCTGTGTGTGTCACCTTGTGTGTCTGTAACAAGGCCAAACATTCAAGGGTATGTAAACTTTTGATCAGGGCCATTTGGGTGATTTCTGTTACCATTATGATTTAAAAAGGAGCCAAACAACTATGTGATGATAAATGGCTTCATATGATCACTATCCTTAAATAAAAGATTTGCATGATCAGTCATATTTTCAAAATCAATGCCAAATTTTCACAATTTCTGATAGGGTATGCAAACTTTTGAGCACAACTGTATATTAAGACTTTCGTTATTTGCAAATAAACTACTGAAATTGGATGACTGAACAGAAGAAGAAACTGCTATCTACCGTTTAAAACAGTCCTATTTTTTTTAAAGATTATTTTTTACGAAGTAAAAGTAAAGAAATTGAGTAAATACATTCTAAAATAAGAGTTTATTCCTTTTTATTTATAGCAATTTTATGTATATGTTATTCCCTATATTAAATTGTGTGATATAATGGCATTATAGTGGTCTGTCGGCCACCCTGCTCTCTGGATCACTACTGGATTTTGCAAATAACGATAACTTAAGTGGTAGGAAAGTCTGATAACCGATTGATGTCTCATTGTGTGTCATTTTCTGCAGTCATTGTTGGTTAGGGCAAATTTTAAGTTGCACCACTATTCTTATTATGCTCTGCTCATACCCGCAGTCGGACATGCTCAGGTCCCTTGCCAATACCAAGCCCACCGTGAACGAGCAGGATCTGGAGAAGCTGAAAAAGTTCACTGAGGACTTTGGACAGGAGGGCTGATCCAGTCCCCCGAAACAAAATCAAACAGATTGTGATTATAATGTCTTCACTCTTGCCCTTCTCACAACCCTCAATTCCTGTGACTGACGAGCCCCATGAGCTCAGGCTGAAGGCTAGATATAATCTGAAATGTGTAACACTACAAATTTCTTCAAACTCTCTTCTAGCCTAACTCCTTTTTTCTCCTGTCCTCATCTGTTAATAGCTACTCTACCTGCAAGGCTGCCTTCAGTACCTGCTGAGGTTTGAGACCATCATGTTTATTTCATCATTAATCATTCCAGCTGGCTCAATCATTATTATATTAAATATTATATAGTCTTACTATGATAAACACAGCTCAATGGATCTTACACATAGAAGTCCTGTGCAACATTTAGCAATTGTAATGAGCAGTCTGAGAAATATTTATATCAGTTTTGTTTACAAAGGCACAAATATCCCAATACACACAATATTTAAAGGGGATAGTTCACTCAATAAATGACCATTTTCATTGTTGGGTTCACTAACCTTTTAAGCTCACTGACACACGAAGAATTTTCAACCAGAGCTTAATAAACCTTCGATTGCCTTTGTTTATGGGCAAATGCAATGTGCTTGCTAGGAGAATAACCATTAAAATGGCTCCTGTTTATTTTTGTAAAGACATCTTTGATGGGTGGAGTTATTGTCATTCCAGCGTTCCATTTCTTTTCTTGTTTTTTTCACAGATGTATAGATTGGAATGTTCTCAACTGAGAAAATCACTCTCCAAATCAGTGCATTGGCATATGATATAACACTGAGATCTGTAAAACATGGTGTTACACTCTGGGTCCCCATTTAACGGTCTGAGGACTCGAATACTGCATATGTTTTTGTTTCTGCCTACAGCGTCATTTTTAGTGTATTGCTGTAATATTCATTAACCGAGGTATGTGCGTTACATTATGTGTTCAGAGGCCAATATTTGACAAAAGACATTTACTTTGTTGTCAACTCACTTGCTGAAGCTCAGCACTCAATGTGCCTTCTTTGCATTTTCCTTTTGACTCTATCTGTCTCTTGCTTCATACACAAAGATGCTTAGATACTGATGTTTATCGATTGCTACATAGCTATGTTGTTATAGGCAGAAAGTTTGAGAATGATTGGTTGATATTTGCATATTTCATTTAAAACTTTACAACTACACCGATCAGCTACAACATTAAAACCACCTGCGTAATTTTGTGTAGGTCCCTCTCGTGCTGCCAAAACAGCGCCAGCCCGCATCTCAGAATAGCATTCTGTACAGAGCAGTTATCTGAGTTACCTTAGACTTTGTCAGTTCAAACCAGTCTGGCCATTCTCTGTTGAACTCTCTCATCAACAAGACATTTCGATTGTCGTGTGTGAAAATCCCAGGAGATCAGCAGTTACAGAAATACTCAAACCAGCCCGTCTGGCACCATAACTGCTCTGTACAATTGTGGTAAGAAGATTATCATCTCAGAATGCTATTCTGAGATGCGGGTTGGTGCTGTTTTGGTGGCACAAGGGGGACCTACACAATATTAGGCAGGTGGTTTTAATGTTGTCGCTGATCGGTGTATATATCAAACTGTACTCAACTCCTATGCACGTATAGGGTGTTTGGTTTGCCATTTAAAAACCTATAAGACATTGTACTATTAGAATAACAGTTTAGTATAGATATGTTTGGTATGTTTTAAGGATAAATCCTGTTAAACAGACAGTTTCCTGTTTAAAAGTGGTCAGGGTTTGGTTGAGCTTATTCATTTTATTATTCACATGTAAATAAAGGTTGAAATGAAAAGAACTTGACCTAGAATTATTTGTACATCTAATACTGATGGCTTCATCATGTACACATTAAAAATGGAAAACATTTGCTAAAATGGTGGTCAGTTATTAATTTATAGCAGCATGTTTATGCTAAATTACATTCATTAAGAATGTTAGTTATTTTTTTCTCAAAATAAAACAATTTGTTTCACTGTAAAACCTTAATGTTGTCATTACTGGAAAAATCAAGTTGTCTTAATTAAACATTACTTGAAATGTCAAGTTTTGGGCTCAACTCAAATATGTATGTTCCTTGAACTTATTTTTCTTAAAGGAATGTTCCGAGTTCAATTCAAGTTAAGCTCAATCGCCAGATTTTGTGGCATTATGTTGATTACCACAAAAATTAATTTCAACTCGTCCCTCCTTTAAAAAAAGCAAAAATATGGGTTACAGTGGGACATTTACAATGGAAGTGAATTGGGGCCAATCCGTAAAAGTTAAAATACTACGTAAAAATATAGCCACAAGATGTAATATTCGTGTAAACGTGATTTTTGTGTGATAAAATCACTTACAAACCTTTTGTGTGTAAAGTTATAGCCAATTTTACAATTTCGTCACAATGATGATGTCAACAAACCCTAAACTATGTTTTAAAACATGAGTTTTAATAGAAAAATTAATGTAAGTGCTTTTATAAAATTATAAGCTTCACATTTCTGTTTAAACCCTCCAGAAATTGGCCCCCATTCACTTCCATTGTAAATGCCTCACTGTAACATTTTTTATTATTATTATTATTTTTATTTAAATTTATTTCGAGTTGAAATACATTTTAGTGATAATCAATATTATGCCACAAATGCTGTCGATTGAGCTTCACTTGTATTGAATCCGGAATATTCCTTTAAAAATCTATAGACTTAAGTTTTAAGTGTTAATAACTCAAACGATTTAGTACAAAATTAAGACTATGGGAATACCCACAATCCCTTGCGCTTGACTTATTTGATTATGTTTGCTTGTTCAAAGGGAACGTATGAGGGCATTTCAATAGTTGTTATTAAAAATTCATAGAGGTTTTAGCTCTTTTGTTGTATTATTTATGTTGTTTTGTTGCAAATAGTTGTTTTGTATGATGTCATTATTAGGGTGATCTGCGTCCCCTTCGGTCAAGTTGGACCCTGTTAGACCGTTTTCTACAGTCAATACAAATTTTCCTATTGATTCTCAGCCAATTAAATAGTTTTTTTTTATAAGTGCAATCTCTATACAATGATTTTTAAAAACCCAAATCACTAACGACGAAAATTATGGAAATATAATGGAAATTAATTTGTTAAACAGAGCGGGAACCCTGAAAATAAATAAGACAATTTATTAAAAAAAACTTCAAAAGTTGTAAGCTTATGATTCATTTTTTTTTTTTTTTCCTCTCTCTCTCTCGAGGTCAGTATTTATTTATTTTTCTTTTTTCGTTTTATGGATTTAAAAAAAACTTTTATTTCTGCTACGAATGGACTTTAAAATACAATAACACAGAATATCATATACTTCTAAATATATTTTATTAAACTTTGCTGTCATATCCGATTTAAAATCTTATCTATCCAAAAAGAGATTTTGGGCCGTAAAACATTCAGTTGACGTGCAACAGTATGTGTGCGTTTATCAGGTCAGCGTAACGTGACAGTTATTGACACGCCTCCTGTTCCGGAAACGGTGTTGAGTTTTGGAACTTGTAGTATTTCCGCTCGAGAAGCGTCCTTAACGCTTACGAACGTTTTAAAAAAGAAACTACAAATCCCATAGTTCCACCTCCCGAGCGTAGCATTCTTTTTAAAGTGCACAGATTCTGTGTTTTGCTTCTGGTAGTGAGCGGAGAGAGTTAGCTTTCACAGTCTTATGACTTCGCATTATTATTTATCCTGCCCATAACAGCCTCTGACACACCGCCGGACGTTCTGACAACACAAACGACTCGTCAGAAGGCCCGTTATCTGCTGTTCTTCGAAAGGGGGAGTGCCTGTATTTGCACCTTTAGCTTGTGAGCTAACGTTAGCAGCATCAGGTTGACCCATGTCCTCTGAGGAGGCTCTCAGCTCCACACTCTCACACTGGCTCTCCTTTAACTCCTGGTGGCTGCTCCTGCCCTTCGTCATGCTCCTGGTGATGGCTGCTTTCATCGTGGCCTTCGTGCTGCTGCTGTACATGATATCGCCGTTAATAAGCCCCAAACCCCTCAAACTCAACGGGGCCCATGTGGTGGTAAGTTTACACAACTCTGCCTGAACATCTATAATATATAACAAGACTTTGATCTGATCAGATTAGAGGCACCAGTATTCATGTCACAGTTAATGTTGCACTGGTGTCCAAAAAAGTGCACAGTTTTAGTTATGCAACATCTGGTCCAGGGCAATGGACTTTTTCAATCTGCGGACACTGAATGTAGAGACTGAATGTTTCATTTGTTGGGAAAATGCTGATTTCAAAAGGATCATATTTGATCAGCAACCCAAAGTAACCTAGAAGTTATCTAGAAGTGATTTTTCTACAAATACAAGCCTGTTTTAACTGTTGACCTGTTTTACAATTCAATTTCATAACAGTTTTTGCTGTGCTTTGTTTATATAACATGTTTTCATACATTCATGCAAACAAATCTTATTCTTAAAAGTAGTTGATCTGATACATTGAGATATTAAACATTAATATCCCATTGAATGTGAATCAATGCACCTATAGAATTTCAATAGCACCATGCAGTGTAAATATTTGCCATATGTTTGTTGGCCTGTCTGGTGCCTTCACCCCAAATATTTTTATACTGGCTGTCTAATTGCACAAAAACTAGGGATGCACCAATATGAAAATTTGGGGAAAAAACAAGGCCGAAGTGATATTTTGCCACGCGCCTTATTTTGTCATCAGATCAATGTTTTACTTCAGAATTATGCTTTAAAAATGTACATAAAGGTACAAAAGCTTTTTTTACTGTTCTATCAATATTTAATTTCTATTGAAAGTGGATTGGATCTGTTGAACACATGACAGGAATAAATAGAAGATAAACATATTTAAAAAGATACAAAAAATGATTAAATATAACTTCATTTATAAGATAAATATGATGAGTGATAAGAAAAGGTTATTTTGTACTTCTAAAACATTCCACTTCTGTTTTTGCAGTTTTGCACATTTTAAACGCATGTACTTTATATAATAGAACATTACAAATTCATGCTATGAATATGTTGAGCAATTCCACAGAAATGTCAACCACATCATAAAAAAAATAAAGAAAAAAGATTTAAACAAAGAAACAAAACCTGCTTGAAATTCTGTATTATACTGGTATAATGGATAATGCCGTCCAGACCGGTAGAGGGCGCCGCTTGCTCACACAGCATTGACTGAAGTTTTAAAACGCAGCATTTTAAGGTTTAGTAATTGTGCAAGACCATATTGCAGTTTCAATCTTAATTCAATCAATCATGCAGCATTAATGGTAATTAAAGTAATGTCTCAGAAGTCTGCTGGTTTCAAAGTGATTTGGATGTTTCACTCATCATGTAGCCTATAGGTAAGTGGCGCTTTCAAAATGTTATGTCCGCTTTTGGTGGTTTTTCCACATTTAAGGAGTATTGCTGTTTTAATACAAGTTAAACTCAATCAACAGCATTTGTGGCATAATATTGATTACCACAAAAATTTATTTGGACTTGCCCCTCTTTTTCTTTAAATGAAGCAAAAATCTGGGTCACATTGAGGCACTTACAATGGACCCAGTCCGTTAACGTTAAAATACTCACTGTTTCAAAAGTATAGCCACAAGACATAAACAATGTGTGTAAACATGATTTTAATGTGATAAAATCACTTACTATTACTAACCTTTTCTCTGTAAAGTTCTATAGTTTTAAGTTATAGCCAATTTTACAACTTTGTTGCCATGATGATGTAATGTCAATAAACCCTAAAATGACTGTAAAAATGATGATTTAAATAACTTTACAGCTCAAATAATACACAAGTTTTAACAGAAGAATTAATGTAAATTAAGTACTTTTATAAAATTATCAGCTTCACGTTTCTGCCTTTTAATCCCTCCAAAAATTGGCCCCATTCACTTCCATTGTAAGTGCCTCACTGTAACCTCGATTTTTTAATAATTTTTTTTTTTTTTAAGAAAAGGAAGGATGAGTCTAAATAAATTTTTGTCGTAATCAACGTTAAGCCACAAATGCTGTCGACTGAGATAAACTTGTACTGAACCCGGAATATTCCTTTAATGTGAGAACGAGACAGAATAATGGAGTTCCAACCCTTGTACTTATTGTGTCTATTATTATTTCTGGATTGTGCATTTAAATTCACAGAGTGTTACCAAAGTGATAAATGAATTTGGTCAATAATTGGACGATAAATATCGGCAGCCGATACATCAGTGCATCCCTAAAAAATACTAAACTTATCTCTTGAACCGCATGGAATGTAATGAATCAGCACTTGATTTATATCGATGTGAGCTATGGTTGGTTTTTAGTATGTCTGTTCTGAATACCCTGTCCATCATCAGGTGACTGGAGGCAGCAGTGGGATTGGGAAGTGTATTGCCATGGAATGCTACAAGCACGGTGCCTTCATCACTCTGGTGGCTCGAGATGAGGTCTGTCACACTCATGACACTGTTTATTGGAATTGTCTTCCATGCTGTGAGATATTTGTTGGTGTATGTGTTGTTTCTGAAACCATTAACCTACAGTATATGTCTAGTTAACATGCATATCCATATTTCCCTACAGCACAAACTGGTTCAAGCAAAGAAAGAGGTGGAGAAATGTGCCATAAACGATAAGCAGGTATGCATATATAGGATATTTCAGGTTAAAAAAACATTCATAATTTGGTGGCAAATGCTTAATCTAAGATTAGATGATGTTTAGTTTGATTCTTCCCAGGTCTGTACTAGACCCGAGTCACACTACAGTCGACAAATATGCATTATTTGGTCTGATCCTGATATATTAGTGGAAGAAAACCAGTATCAATCAATAACTTAAGTACAGTACACAATTTACTGTATTAAAGCACTTAGAGCATGACAATATTCATGCAATTCAATCTAGGATGAGTATTACAACTCTTCTTAAACTTAAACTACTAAAGCAGCCATCATACACGACACAACTTGGCAGTGTATCAGTTCAGTTTCAATCAAGTGCTTTTTGTTTATGACAATATACAGTGTTTGTTCAGTGGATTACAGGCTCATACATATACTGTATATCTGTGAAACAACCTTTCAGCTAATAATATTGGTCAGTAGATTTATCAGTTGAGCTCTAGTATACAGATCAAAGATCAGCTAATTCATGACATTTATGGTATTATTGGCAGAGGCCTCATGCATGTGTTTTATCTCTTCTTTGCTCACTTGGTGGTTTATGCACTCAAACACCTATACATTTTGTTGGTATGTGTGGTAAGGTTTTTGTTTAGCACACAAGGGAACTGAGGTTTTAATTCCAACCTAATAATACATTTTAATAAAGCAACTTGCAAGCAAAATTTGCAACTCCGCTTGACAGTCTAGATGTTGTATGGAAAAGAGCAGAACATGTTGCAACATCCTTTATCATTTTCCATTGGGGTAATTTCTGCTTACAGCGTTTCAGACAAACATTTATCATCTAAAATAATTATCTTAATTATCCAAAATGCACTATATTTTTATGGATGTTGCAGTCAAAATCAACATTGCACAAAAATCTGAGTGGGCACATGTATGATGGTTCTGATTTTTGGTATTGTCACTTGTAGGTGGTACTGTGCATTTCAGTTGATGTGTCAAAGGACTACAGTCAAGTGGAAAGTGTCATAAAGCAAGTAAGTGTAATCTGTTTTCCATTAAAAATATCTGTGTTAGTAGTTAATATAGTCATTATTTCCCAAGATGATTTTTTTTATGTTTTCCCTCAGGTAGTTTGTGATTTAAGTTGCTGTTGTGTGTTTGTTTTTGTTTTTCAGGCTCAGGAGAAGTTGGGTCCAGTGGATATGCTGGTGAACTGTGCCGGGACGGCAATATCCAGGAAGTTTGAGGAAGTGGAAGTAGACTGCTTCAAGGTAAGAAGTGACAACAATAAAGCATCATTTAAATGACACATCATTGATGTTTTTACAATCCATATTTAAATCTCCATATCCCAGTCAGATGTTTCGTATTCAGAAGGAAGTACAATGCACAGACTTGTAGTAAATAACACAGACTTTAGAGAACAAATTATAAATTGTTAAAAATATAATTAGAGCTCATAATAAGTGGTGCTTACTGTGGTGTTAGTGATTTGAACAAATCCCTAAACCTTAAATATTAAGCTTTGCAGTGTAACTTGTGCTGTGAATTAAACTTCAAATTGTGGGACTTTTTGAGGAGAGATGTGCTATGACATTTCTTAGTAATCAGATTTAATATTGTCACCTGGCAGACAAAAAATAATCCCACAAATTTACACTGAAGGAGGGACCTGAGCCATATCTGAAGACCAGAAAATCATTCACTTATGGGCATGGGCTTTTTTTACTTGGACCAGTAGGCAACCACAAACTAACCACGCATAACACTCTAGACACCACCTAGAAATGCTTTTGCAACCACCCACAATACCCAAGAACTGGCAAGCCCCATTCACATGTTCTTCAGGAAATTTAAAAATCTAGTGTCTTATAATATTTATTAGAATTGAATTATAAGTCTGACCCAAAGTATGAAACCAATTTTTGTATGATATACTTGTTCTGGATCAAAGACTTAAACCCGTTTTGAGAGTATTCATATCAAAACAGCTTGCTGCTCTGAGATGATCTCTTACATCACAAAAAAATAAAATAACTATGGCTGAACTTGATTCAGTCACGGACAGTGGTTCCGCATGTTTGAAATAAGTTTTCTTAAATTAAAATTACCATGCAATTTCTACTTAAATACTTCAAGTAGAGGGAACCTAACTGAATCAAGTAAACCCAACAAAATGTAACATGTCAAAATAACTCAAATTAAACTCTAAGTGATATGCTGACTGAAATGTTAGCATCCTAAATACATGATGGTGGAAAAACTACAAATTTGTCACTATGCTATAATTAGCACAGCAATTGCTCACTGAATAAACCAATTTGTAGAATACTCAAATATATTGGTTCTCAACCTAAGCTCAAACACCATGATGGAAACCCCCAAAACTACAACATAACAGAAATACTTCTAAATTTCAACATAACAAAACATTAAACAATAACAAGTCTCCCCCTTTTTATTCATCCTGCACAAAGACACAAAATAACACTTAATTTTAACATTTACTCTACCTGTCATGTCCCATGCAGCATGCTGGGAACTAGAAATTCCCTGCCTAGTTTCAATTAAACAAACAAAAATTATTTGTGTTGTCCCAATGCAAATGGATTAAGTAAAGCTGACAAGACACTTTTTTTCAACTAAGTTGAATAAGGGGCCTGGGTAGCTCAGCGAGTATTGACGCTGACTACCACCCTTGGAGTTGCGAGTCCGAATCCAGGGTGTGCTGAGTGACTCCAGCCAGGTTTCCTAAGCAACCAAATTGCCGTGGTCGCAATTAGTGGTTCTCGCTCTCAATGGGGCACGTGGTAAGTTGTGTGTGGATCGCGGAGAGTAGCATGAACCTCCACATGCTGTGAGTCTACGCGGTGTCATGCACAGCGAGCCACGTGATAAGATCCACCACCCGGATTGAGGTGAATAACCGTACCACCATGAGGACCTACTAAGTAGTGGGAATTGGGCATTCCAAATTGGGAGAAAAGGGGATAAAAAAAAAAAAAAACATAGTTAATTGAAGTTCCTTTGGTTACATGAGTTTTTGAGTAATATGAACATGGGAGGATTGAGTTAAACTGATAATAGTGAAAGTTCAGTTTTTTTTTTTAGTTTAGTGGAGAGAGATCTATTCCTTAACTAAAGTGTGTCTTTTTCTTTAACAGAGACTGATGGAGGTAAACTATCTGGGCAGCGTTTACCCCACGCGGGCTGTCATCACTACTATGAAAGAGAGGCGGATGGGCCGCATCATGTTTGTGTCATCACAGGCAGGGCAGATCGGTCTCTTCGGATACACGGCCTACTCACCGTCCAAATTCGCACTGAGGGGTCTGGCTGAGGCCTTGCAGATGGAGGTGTGTGTGAATGCATTACCACACGGCAATAAAACAAATGTAACTAACTCCTTAATCGAGTGACAGCTTAAAGAAAAAGTTCAGCCAAAAATGAAAATTAATTCACACTGCCGACATGGTTCCGAGCCCAGGTGACTTTTTTTTTTCCTTTGTGGAAGAGAAAAGGTGAATTTTTGAAGAGTGTCCTCCTGGCTGCTCTTTTCCATACTGTGAAAGTAAAAGAACACTTGGTGTGTAAAACTCCAAAATAAAGCACCATAAAAAAGCAGAATTTTAATTAAACAAAAATATTTTTTTAAGTCTTCACAATGACCACGGGTTCTTTTGAGAAAGCTTGACTTAACTGATCTAACTTAAGTCTCTGGTCTCATTCTTTCCCAGATGAAGCCGTATAATATCTATGTGACTGTGGCGTATCCTCCAGACACAGACACCCCAGGTTTTGCAGAGGAGAATAAGACCAAGGTGAGAGAGAATTTTTTCCTCCTGAATAGAATTAATCTCTGAACATTAAATAGCTGGATAAGTGCAGGATATCTAAAAATATCTATTCCTTTGTATTTAATTATCAGTATTGCCTGATACATTTTTCCCTTTGGCCGATTTGTTTCTTGAGGGAGCTGAGAATCGCCTGCTTGTATGTGAAGCGACTGAGATATGTAAACGACCAGTCACGGTTCGTTTTGTTGTTACGTGACATCGTGTTAATACAAAAATAGACCGGTGTGCGACACAGTGTCATTTAAACGGTCCGCATATCAGAGCCACGGCAGATGCGTTTGAGCTCAGTGTTAAAGTGCTCGTCTGTTTCATTCTCCTTCTCTCCCTAACAGTTCCCTGTAACTTTTACCTGTCTTGTCTAATGATAAAAAGGCAAATATCAATAAAACTAATATCATATACCATCTCCAAATATGCACATATCTAGTTTAAACAGATGTAATAAACAAACCTCACACAACTTCAGCAGATCCAGCATCCTGTGGAAGCTCGTATTCTAACAGTCTCGCCTCAACAGTTCCCTGTAACGTTTCTAATGATAAAAGGCAAATATCAATAAAACGTATATTAAATGCCGTCTGCTAATATACAGATATCTCGTTTAAAAACATGTAATTCACAAACCTCACAAAAATCCAGCGTTTTATTCCTTTCGTGTGCTCATCTATTATCTTCCTCTGAAGCGCGTGTTCCATTAGCCAGAATCAAAACTTCAGGATCAAAAGTTCCTCGAGCGCGCGAGTTCAACTTCAAAGTAAAAGCGCTTCACTTGTGCTATAAGTAAATGTCTTATTCACTATGCACTGTATGCACAATTGGTTTGATTCGGTATTTTAAAAATGCGATTGCTTACGTGGACATGCCATCTGTGGTTGCTGGACAGTATTATTTCCTTCTTCCTAGTATATTAACAATTTCTTCATATGCAAAAAAATTACTAAAATTTGATGAC
The DNA here is from genome assembly GCF_019703515.2 of Myxocyprinus asiaticus. Taxonomy (NCBI): domain Eukaryota; kingdom Metazoa; phylum Chordata; class Actinopteri; order Cypriniformes; family Catostomidae; genus Myxocyprinus; species Myxocyprinus asiaticus. The sequence goes on along the minus strand of NC_059348.1, from coordinate 15,091,383 downwards.
TAAACAGAAATCAGAAGAAACTGCCATCTACCATTTAAAATACAATATTATTTTTTTATATTCTTTTTTACAAAGTTAAAGTTTAGTGTGAAATTGAGGAATTATAGTGCTAAATAAGAGTTGTTTTTTTTTAGCAGTTTTATGTTTGTTATTTACTATATTAAATTGTGTGATATATCGGCATTGCATTGGCCTATCGGCCGCCCTGCTCTCTGGATATCGGCATCGGCCATTAAAAAAACCCATATCAGTCGATCACTACATAAAAGTACTTTGGCTTGCTAATTTTAGGTCCTTCTAATATAATAGGTAAAACACTGATGTCATAGCGTGCATTTATTGAATCTTCTTTTCTTGTGCTTTTTATCTTTGGAATGGCAGCCTCTGGAGACCAGGTTAATTTCGGAGACGTCTGGAGTCTGTCAGCCTGAGCAAGTGGCAAAAATTGTGGTTAAGGATGCCTTGGTAAGTAGGGATGGTTCCTGATGGTTGACTAGTTGCCCAACAACTGACTAGTCAATTACTGAGTAATCATTCTTTTTTTTTTTTTTTTTTTTAGCTTAATACTTTTAGTGACTGTGCTTTAAAGGGGATGACTTTAAAGGGATATTTCACCCAAAATTCAATCATTTATCATTGACTTTCTTCTGCAGAACACAAACGGAGATTTTTAGAAGAATATCTCAGCTCTGTAGGTCCATACAATGCAAGTGAATGGTGATCAGACCTTTGAAGCTCCAAAAAGCACATAAAAGCAGCTTAAAAGTAATTCATAAGACTCCAGTGGTTAAATCCATATTTCCAGAAGTGATATGATAGGCGTGGGTGAGAAACAGATCAGTATTTTAGTCCTATTTTTGTCCAGCCCTAACCAGTAGGTGGCGATAATGTGGAAGTAGAGATTTATAGTAAAAACGGACTTAAAAATGTATCTGTTTTCACCCACACCTATAATATCACTTCTGAAAACATGGATTAAACCACTGAAGTTTTATGTGTTACTTTTATGCTGCCTTTGTGTGCTTTTTTGAGCTTAAAGGTTCTGGTCACCATTCACTTGCATTGTATGGACCTACAGAGCTGAAAGATTCTTATAATAATCTTCATTTGTGTTATGCAGAATAAAGTCAAACACATCTGGGATATTATAAGGGTGAGTAAATAATGATAGAACTTTCATTTTGGGTGATCTATCCCTTTAATAAATGCTTCTGATTGGTGTCTGCTACACATTACCATAATAATAAAAAAGAATAAAAATAATCTATAACATTTGTACACAAAACGCTGTAGTCATGTGTTATACATGTTATGCATGTTTCAATACATGTAATTTCATTATAATTTCAGTTTCAGTACATGTAATTTCATAGTGTGTTTATGTATATGAGGGAAAAACAGGATAGATGAGAGCTATTGTCTTAGTCATGTACCTTCTCTTGTCCCTGTCCGTTCACAGCAAGGAAATTTCACCAGCTCATTTGGTCCTGATGGATACATGCTGTCAGCGCTCACCTGTGGGATGTCACCTGTCACCTCCATCACTGAGGGCCTGCAGCAGGTACGGCCCACTATCACAAAACACAATGATCACACTGTTATGCATACTGGTACTGCAGTGTAGCAGAGCCACCATATTGTACAGGGTTCCCATTCCACACATGAAAAACCTGAGGAAAAAGTGTTTCAAGACATTGGATATTATAAAAGTGCTGGCAAAATCAAAATGGGGTGCCAAATTCACTGTACTTTTATGCCTTTATAGAGTACTAGTCAGAACCCGGTTAGACTATGCGTGCTTTTGTATATGGCTCAGCAAGAAAGTCAAGTCATTTCTATTTGTATAGCACCTTTCACAACACACATCGTTTCAAAGCAACTTTACAGAAGATCATGCATTAACAGAAAATGAAACTGTAATATCTATAATGTCTTCGTCATCATTGTGTAGTTTGATAAAATAGGATTATGAATTGTGTTTAAAAATAAGTAATTAAATAATTATTGTATTTAGAACTCCAGTGAGCAAGCCGAAGGCGACTGTGGCGAGGAACACAAAACTCCATAAGATGATGGTTAATGGGAGTTCCCCTCTGGCTAACATCATGAATATAATTGCTTTTACTCATGGTTTTGCCATGTTGTTTAGACAATCAATATCGTAGGGCCATGGTGTTCATTGAAGTACCTTGGAGTACATTGTAAATGGCATGGTACCCGAGTATGGTAACCTTTGTATAACCATCTGATACTGACACCATGACTTACTGTAAAAGTTGTATTATACAAGTAGTAAAGTATTTGCCATGTTACAGTTCAAGCTACTACAGGAACAACATGTATTTCTGTGATTATCTCACCGTGTTCAGATTGTGACCATGGGGCTGTTCCGCACCATCGCTCTTTTCTACCTGGGCAGCTTCGACAGTATCGTCCGCCGCTGCATGATCCAGAGGGAACAGTCCAAAGCAGCTGACAAGAGGGAGTAGCTCCAGCGTCCCCACCACTGTCCACCTCCATCACCACTACATTCCCCATACACTCTCACTCAGCACTCACAACCTGACCTGGCAGACATATTGGGTAATGGAGGTCCACACTGAAAAAAGAAGATTTTGTTGTCTGTGTGTTTATTTTCAGTAGAGGCGTTATAAGGTTTAGAGTCCATCCTTTAAAATAGTTCCAGCTTTTTCCTGTGTCTCTTTCAGGGCCCCAACCATTCCAGTTTGATTGAAAGTTCTGGGCATGCTGCATCAGTATTTGGAGGTCTTTTGTTAAAAGAGAGAAAAAAAAAAAAATTGTAATTCCATTTTAATTGTTTGCTCATTGGCTTGAAACGGCTGAGCGGTCACTGCCTCTAATGAATTCCTGTGTTTCAGAGGGTTTGTGGTCGTTCATCTTAAATGTGTCCCAGTTCTTGCATGCTCGAATACAGAATGAAAATAAGTAGCATTTTCTGGCCTTCTGATTTCTTGTTCTAATCTGTTTCCGTAAAACTGTTGTAGAGATTGACTGATATTGTTTTGACCTTCATGACTGATAGTTCGATACCAATTCTGCTTATGCATTATGAATATTGTTATTTTTCATAGTAATAATATTAATAAAAATAGTATTTATTGGTAGACCAGATATTAAAGAACAGATAAATGAACTAGAATTACGTAGAAAAGTTCCAAAAATCTGTTTATGGTATTTATCGTAGACCCGATATAAAAGAACTGATTAAGCTAAATTATGTTGAAAAGTGCCAATGTCCAAAGTAATATTGGTGTTAAAATGCTGCCCCAATACAGATTCTGCTTGTCAACACAAAAATAACTAAATTAATAGTATTTATCGGTAGACCTGATATTAAAGAACCAATAAATTAAGTAGAATTATGTAGAAAAGTGTGAATTTCCAAAAGAAATATCAGTGTTAAAAAAACAACACCGTTACAGATTTGGCTTTTTAACACAATAATAACTAAATCACTAAACTACAACAATAAAAACATATGCATTATGAAAATAGTAATGGTATTTATCGGTAAACCTGATTTTTGTTTTAAAGGTCTCATACATGCATGCAAGGTCAAAAAACACTTTAATTTGCTCATAATTTAAATTGCAGAATTACCTTTTTGTCCCAGTGTCAAAAACGACTCCTTCAATGATCCGTTCTAAAGGATTCATTCTAAACTCCTCCTTTCAGAGAGCCTACTCTGCTCTGATTGGTCAGATGTCCCAGTCTATTGTGATTGGTCTACCGCTTAGTGTAGTGTTTGAGGGCGGGTCAAAGCTGTTCGCGAGCAGCCAATGAAGACCAAATTATGTAGGTTAGTACAGGAAGTAAGTCTGGAATTATTAACGACTCGTTTCAGGTGTTCAGATTCGGTTCTTTCTTTTGGGAGTCAATAACTCCATTTGTCGTGCACTTTGATTTTTGAAACTTTGCAGACTTTTTTACATTCACAAACAGCTATATAACACACTACATGAAAGGTAATATTAGAAAAACCATAATAGGTGTTGTAATAAATCTCTTTAAAGAACCGATAAATTAAATAGAATTATGTAGAAAAGTGCCAATGTCTGAAAAACATATTGTTAAAATGCATACAATAATTTAATACAATAATAATTCATCATTAAACTACAACAATAAAAACATATGCATTATGAATATAGTAATAATATTTATCAGTAGACATGATGATATAACCGATAAATTAAATAGAATTACATGGAAAAGTGTCAATGTCCAAAAGAAATGTTAAAATGCAGCACCATTACAGATTTTATGTTTTAACATAATGATAGCTAAATCACTCAACTAAAACGAGAAAAAAAAAGATGCATTATGAATATACAGTAGTAATGGTATTTATCAGCAGACCCAATATTAAAGAATCAATAAATAGAATTACGTAGAAAATATTGGTGTTAAAATGAAGTACTATTGCAGATTTAGCTTTTTCTAAATCACTAAACTACAAAAATAAAAAATATGCATTATAAATATAGTAATGGTGTTTATCTGTAAACCCGATATTAAAGAACTTGAAAAAAATAATAGAATTTAGTAGAAAAGTGCCATTTAAAAATAAATTTTAAAAATGTTGGCGTGAAAATGCAACACCATTACAGATTTTGCTTTTAATACAATAATAATTCATCATTAAACTACAACAATAAAAACATATGCATTATGAATATTGTAATAATATTTATCGGTAGACATGAGATTATAACTGATAAATAAATAGAATTACATGGAAAAGTGTCAATGTCCAAAAGAAATATGAGTGTTAAAATGCAGCACTGATACAGATTCTGCTTTTTAAAACAATATTAATAAATTAATGGTATTTATCAGTAGACCTGATATTAAAGGACCGATAAATTAAATAGAATTACGTAGAAAAGTGCCAATGTCTGAAAAACATATTGTGTTAAAATGCAGCACTGTTGCAGATTCTACTTTTTAACACAGTAATAATAATTCACTAAATTACAACAATAAAAACACACAAACCCAATATTAAAGAACCAATAAAGAATTAAGTAGAAAAAAGTTGATGTCAGTAAAATAACCGGCAAACCAATTTTCGATCCATCTCTATTTCATTACTACCTTATTCAACTTACATTCCTCTATAAATATGATGTTACCATTGCTAAAGAGCTCCAGCTTCCTTTCATATACCTTGCAATCTTTATGCTTACTCAACAGCTGTCCAATGTTCTTCTGGCTGGTCCATGATGTTCCTCTATGTTCTTAGTAAAGCACTGTATCTTCCTGCTTTTAGATTTCATCGTTGTAAGGTAAACACACGGGACTTCTGTGTTGTCTGATGAAACAACCTGAGTCTGCCACTCTGCCTTATCCTTTTTGCTCTGTGTGGGAGGTCATGAAGGAAATGTTTACCTTTTGTGTAAATGTGCGTGCTTGTATATAGATATGTCTGCTTGTACGCATGTGTTTTGGTGACCTCAGGGCCTTCTAAGGGTTCAATGAACTGAAGGATGGGTCAGGCAGGAGAAGCCATTGAGGTGACAGCTTGCTGGTTCAAGGCACCGCACCTTTTTGCCAGCAGGTGAAACTGTCGATCCAAATGGATCAGGTGTAGCGAGAGCAAAACTCTAAATATCGATCAGCTCACATTAGTAGAGCTGATCTAGAATCAGAATAATCGTATTTACCTACAAAGAGCAAAGGCTGAACAGATATCAGCAGTCTTAGTCCAGAAATTACATTTAATTTAACATTTAGTGAATAGACGTATCAAGCGTACATTTTATTGTTCACACAGGCATTTCAAAAACTGTAGATGTTGTGAAGCTTGATCTGATTGTTATCCCAAAACAAGCAATATGGCTTCCACAAGAGAAGTGAATCTCCTTATGCTCTGCTCTGTTGTGACGTAAAATGGACATTATTGTGTTTTCTGGTTAATGCTTTTCAAACGTCCCCTTGTTCTGACTCCACCTGTTATGTCATATTAACAACAAACTAGAGCTAGAGAGAAAATGACATTTACTCGCACTGTTGTCATATTTGCCTTTATGTGCACAAAGCGGTCAAGTTAAAAAGAAAGTTCACCCAAAAATTTGAATTCTGTCATCATTTACTCACCATCCATCATGTTGTTCTAAACCTGTAAGACTTTCTTTCTTCCTTCGAATACAAGTGGATTTTTGATGAATATCCTGCATGTTGATAAGTTTAAAGGGATAGTTCACCCAAAAATGAAAGTTCTCATCATTTACTCACCTTCATACCATCCCAGATGTGTATGACTTTTTTTCTTCTGCTGAACACAAACAAGGATTTTTAGAAGAATATTTCAGCTCTGTTGGTCCATACAATGCAAGTGAATGGGTGGCAAAATTTGGACACTCCAAAAACACATAAAGGAATCATAAAAGTATCCATATGACTCAGTTCACATAAGACAGTGTTTTAATCCATGTCTTCAGAAGTGATATGATAGAAACAGATCAATATTTAAGTCATTTTTTGCTAGAAATTCTTCTCCCTGCCAGTAGGGGGTGGTATGCATGAAGAATATGAATCACCAAAAACACAAGAAGAAGAATGGGAAAGTAAAAGTGGAGATTGGCTGAGCAAGGAGGAGAATTTATAGTAAAAAAAGGACTTAAATATTGATCTGTTTCCTCACCCACACCTACCATCGCTTCTGAAGACATCAATTTAACCTCCTTATGAGTCTTATGGATTACTTTGATGTGCTTTTTGGAACTTCAAAGTTCTGATCACCATTCACTTGCATTGTATGGACCAAAAGAGGTGAGAAAGTTTTCTAAAAATCTTCATTTGAGTTCAGCAGATGAAAGAAAGTCATACACATCTGGGATGGCATGAGGGTGAGTAAATGATGAGAGAATTTAAATTTTTGGGTGAACTCCTTTAAAGTGAATGGAGACTGAAGCTGTCGAGCTCCAAAAAGCCACAAAAAAAAGTGACAAATGTCATCCATACACCTTCCGCACAATACGCTTCATATGGGGATGAAAGAAAGTCATTCGGGTTTGGAACTACATGAGTGTGTATAAATGATGACAGAATTCAAATTTTTGGGTGAACTATTTCTTTAAATCAGTGTAACTCTTTATTTGTGAACCTATTGTTGTTTTATGCCGCTCCGTTTTTCCTAGAAATAATTGACCAATGCAGTCTGGCTCTACAGTTGTGGAGGCCCATTCCAAGCCTTAAGAGATATGAACGCAGACCACTATAAAGTCTATATGGGTGGATACATCCACAACCAGCTATGGCGTAGATTGTGTATGGTTTACGTCAGGGGTTGGCAACCTATGGCACGCAGGGGTAATCACTGGCAACGGTGAGAGAGTAGAAGACTATTTTATACATATGAAATGCCACACCTGCATTCCAATCTACATCTTAATGTAATCCTTCCTCATGATCATGCAGTGTGTTTTCATGAGTTGAATGGGAGGCTAAACAAGAAGTACAAATGTGACGAGACTGCAGTATACCCAACAGATTCGTGCAGCGTATGCAAGCCATTCATGCATCACGAGCCGGCAGCGCTTCACTTTCGGTTAATTGCAAATTAACTTTGCAAATTGCAAAAGTAAACGCACCCGCTTTGGTCAGGCAGCGCGGATGACATTCTGTGTTTTTGTTTCTTTTTGCTTACAGAACAACACGTGATGTAATAAGGAAAACACCACTGTTAATCCTTGAGATTTCCAACCCAGCATCCTTAAACCATGGTCACACTCAAAATTACATTAAAAGATTAAAAGAGAAAACATAAACCCACATAGTGGGGTTCAAAAAATATTTTCAGATCAATTCAAAATATAAATTAAACCTGGAAATAAAGTTTTAGGATTTTGCTGGAGCGACTCACCGAAAAGGGCTAAATAGTTGATCGGCTTGTGATGTGCGAATGGCTTGCACGCGCAGTGTGAGTCTCGTTACTAATAGTGTTTAATCTCCCATTCAACTGATGAAAACATGCTGCGTGATCATGAGGAAGGATTACATCAAGATGTAGATTGGAATGCAGGTGCGAAAAACTTCTTATAAATAAAATATCCTGCTCCTCTCTCTCTGTTGCGTGCTAGTGATAACATGATTACAATGGCATAATATAAGAAATATTTAAGATTCCACACAATTTTGTGATCAGTAATCAAATAAGCAAAATTGTGACATTAACTGTTACTCATTTTGTGCCAAAGGACAAGTTTTCTTTCATTAAAGCACTTTCACATGATGCTCTATGAAAATTCACATGCATGATTTTTCACATGCGGGTTTTGCACAAATTTTTCTCTCAAACTGTTATGCTGATAATATCATTTGTAATGAAAATAAGCGATTAAAATAGAACAATGTAAAATAGGAATATTTTCGTCGACACAGCCATTGACCAGGAAAATAAAAAATGGCACTCCATGTCAAAAAGGTTGCTGACCCCTGGTTTATGTAAATTGTTTTAGACTCAACTGGTCTAAGATAAAAATGCATTGTTTTTGTTAGATTGATTTGTTCTTTGTTTGCTATGGATATTATTTTTCTTTTTTTTTTATAAAAAAAAAAAAAAAAGACCCAAAATATGAAAGTGAGAATGTATGAGTCAAATGATGATGTTCTCATTTGATATTGGCTCAAGGCACGTCGTCCAGCACTTACAGTAGTAGTTAAATAGGTGCTGATATGTGTCAGACCTACGATTGAGTTGTACCCTCTTCCATCACATGGACATAGTCAATTGTTTAGTTGTTAGAAGCTAACAGTAGAGAAATTGTTTTAACTTCTTAAAGCTATGCAAATCAAGCCTGTGCTCACAGTTCATTCAAACACTTGAGAAAATACTTGCATTTTTTATTGTCTTCTGCTCTAGTTGACTTTTATTGATTGAAGTCGAGGTATATTTCTGGAAAAGATATGTAGTTTATTAGTAACTTTTAAAAGAAAACAAAGACCACCTTGGATAGGTTCTGCTTCTATCTATGTCTGATAAGTTTTTTTGGTTGTGTTGTTGCCAAACTTGCATAAGTTTCACCTTGTGTGCCATTGGAGAAAAAGAGGATGTTGTTGCTTTGTCTTATTTTCTTACATAATGAAATAAAAAACACTTGAAAGTTATTTTTCACGGTGAGATTTATTTTGGACTCTAAATTATTCTGAGTTATCATGTAAAATCAAAGTTATTTAAAGGTGAGTAATAACTGCACCACTAGCCAAATGGAATTGCAAAAACATTGACTATTTTCAAACAGGTTGCCCAAACACTTCCCTGTCTTCCATTGGCTGGACAAGCAGATTGCCCTGCCCCAAACTTGCACCATTGAGCCACACCATAGCAACCATCCAGTGCACCCTAGCAACCATGTAGCAACATGCTCAGACCATATCTCGACACCAGAACATCATCGAGACATGGGGTTGGGCTTATTTGGCTGGTTGGGATGCTCAGACAGAGCGATCCCACAGAGACATACCAGGGAATTGTGATTTCCTGGTCAGGAGAAGATTTCAAATTGAATAAAATCTTAACTCTATCAATAAATATAAATATTTATAATGCTTAGCCTACACTATGTCCTATAGCATTTTCTCTTGTGACTTTTAGTGAGTAGGAGTGGGAGCAGGGCTAGTACTAAAGGCCGAAGTATACTTGGGTTGTCCGTGTTGCTAATCGTTCCATGCACCGTATGCATGATGCAAATTTTGTCATCGGCACAGTTTGTGCGAACTGTCCGCGTGTGGCCCATTTTTTTCGACATGCGCCTGCTGTTGACTGTTAAAAAGCTGTTAAAAGAGTATAACAAAGCAGTCGTAGTGCATATCTATTCCGATCTGGAATGCAGAAAAACGAAGTATACCCAGGCCATGAGGTGTAGTTTTTTGGGCACAAAGAAACCCCCCCACTTAGACCCGGCCATGAGTGGGAGAGGACATGCCTCTGTCAGCAACATGATTGTAAATGGTTGAACCTGATCCTGACTCTGCGTCCCTACTTTGAAATACTTTACCGACATAAGAGACATCTCCTGTCTGAAATTAGCCAACTCCAGAAGCTTAATGTATCCTTGAATAACATAGTCAGGGCCGTTTGTGGGGTTGAAACCAAGGTAGGCACAAAACTGAACATTTTTGAAGCATTCCATTGAAACCAGCAATGGTGCACAAAGTTTTTCGTCTCTAATGCCTGGACTGCCAGCAGGGGTCATATGCATGATGTAGTCCTTTTCTACTGCAGTAATTCATAGGTTTCGGCTTGAGCTGGTTTTCTTTTTATTAAAAGCAGGGTCGACTGTGAGGGGTGCTAAAAGATCAAAGGCCATTTACTGTTCAAAGAAGTTAAAATGCTAATGTTCAGGCCAGGATGAGGAATAAATTCTGCTCTGCTTAAAATCATGCTGATTTCCATTTCAGCACATCCAAACCTTGAATTTTCAGAGCAAGGTAAAAATTTAATTAACTGGATTTTATTTTTTTTATTTTTTGTAAGATGGAAATAGTTATTGCTCTGAAAGCTGTTAACCAAAAAATACATTTCATATTTTACTTATCCCATATTGAAAGAAACAGACCAGAATACCAAAGAAGGGTACTGATCGCTCATAACTTTGTTAGGAAGTGATATGAATTTCCAATGAAATTCCAGTTGCCAATTTAGCTCAGTAAAGAATGATTCCTACATTTTCTTAAAGGAAACATACATTTACCGAAATCATAAAACTTGTTTATTTCCAGGTTTAAATGAGGAAAACAAAATCTCAGATTTTCAGTGTGGTCTGACTTTTTAACCGATCTGTAGCTATATGACTATTAATGATAAACTGTGATGACAATAATAAAATATATACAGAAAAAATGTAACTGCAAAACTCAAAATACAGTCTTATTTATTAACAGATGTTTTGGCTTATTTTTCAAGGTACCTTTCTGTATATATTTATGCCCTTACTTGCACCTCGAAATTAAAGGTGTGTGTCTCTTCAAAGTAATAAAATAATGATAAAGTAATGATGAAATATGCTTTTAAAATGTTATTAATATTATTATATGATTTAATACATGATATAATACACGATTGAACTGCATATTGTTACATAATAATTTGTTATAATAAAGATGAGAAACATGACTATACACTGAAAACCCTAATAAGTTGACGTTATGGCATCTCCAAAACTTGTGTGATTAAGTTCACTTGGTGTTCATATAGAATGAATTTCACTATTTCAGTTTAGGTAACTTGATGAAAGTAGACTTAACTCATATTTGCTATTTAAATGTTGTTTCAACTTAATAATTTTAATTAAATTTCATTTAGGTCATACAAGAACAGATTAAATAATGAAGATTTTAATTGATTCTAGGTCAATAATCAAATAAACCTATTACTCCACAGAAATGCATATAGACCTGCAACAAAACAACATAATACTACAAAAGAGCTAAAATGTCTATGAATTTTTAATAACAACAATTTAAATGTCCCCATAAATTCACTTTGACCAGGAAACATAGTTAAATAATTCAAGCGCAAGGGATTATTCCCCATAGCATCAATTTTGTACTCAATAGTTTGAGTTATTAACACTAAAAATCTTAGGTCTATGGATTTTTAAGAAAACCTGGGTAGCTCAGCGAGTATTGACACCGACTACCACCCCTGGAGTCGCGAGTTTGAATCCAGGGTGTGCTGAGTGACTCCAGCCAGGTCTCCTAAGCAACCACATTGGCCCGGTTGCTAGGGAGGGTAGAGTCACATGGGGTAACCTCCTCGTGGTCGCGATTAGTGGTTCTCGCTCTCAATGGGGCACGTGGTAAGTTGTGTGTGGATCATGGAGAGTAGCATGAGCCTCCACATGCTGGGAGTCTCTGCGGTGTCATGCACAACGAGTCACGTGATAAGATGCACGGATTGACTGTCTCAGAAGAGGAGGCAACTGAGACTTGTCCTCCGCCACCCGGATTGAGGTGAGTAACCGTGCCACCACGAGGACCTACTAAGTAGTGGGAATTGGGCATTCCAAAATTGGGAGAAAAGGGGCCATGGATTATCCCGCTTATAACATGGTCACTTGCCAGAACTGATTAGTAACAGCTGTAATATATTTTTAAATTTTATTTTTTATTTTTTTCAGCACTAATTTTGACTGGAACAATAAAAAAAAAATAGTGGTTAATTTTATCTAAGGGCCATTAGATCTACAGATCCGCCCATTCACACACAGAGAACAAGTAGTGCGTCCACACACTTGGTCAAAACTTTGAATTCAAATGCACAATCACAAATAATAATATCCACAGAATTAGAGGGGTTGACACTCCAGAGAGAATGTATTATTGACTTTTTATTCATTGTCATTTTCACAATTGTGCACAATTTAGTTAGTCTTTCTACACCAACAATGCTCTATAATGTTATGTTGCTATGGTTACAAACAGCGCATTAATATCGAACGGTGACCGGAACTACCTGTTCATTCAATGGTTTGAACTGCACGCCTTCCAGCCAATCAGAATCAAGGATTAGAACGGACCATGGCATAAGTAGCAATTAACACTCTTTTCATTAAACATGTGTAAACATGAAATCAAAGAGTACAACAAAAGTTACTTAAAGGGTCATGAAAAACTAATACTACGTTACTCAAGATCGAAGACTAGATTGAGAACATGCATATATTTTTTACATGTAAGAGAATCGCTGTTATTTAAGAAATTAGGAATAGGGATTGTAGCCTATTTTTTCTTTACTCAGAGAGAAAAAAAAATGTACTCATGTAATCCATTAAAAGCAACTGTTATCTGATCATACACAATTATGGTGCGTGAAAAAATAGAACGCAATTAATTATAAGTGCTCAGATTATTTTGCAATCTGATTACGTAATCCAAATTACATATAACCCGTTACTACCCAACACTAGCAGTAGGCCTAATGATATAAAAATCTAAATGCCAAAACCTTTAATTACTGCTTCACAGGAGAATAACTTAATCAGACAATAACATTATTTACAGTTCACTGTGCAGGAGGGAGCGCGCGCACGTGAATGAGTGTGAATGAGTGACGTAACACCACAGGAAACACCTCTCTGCTATGAAGGGGGCAGTCTGACTGCGCACAGCAGACACCTCGAAACACTCAACTTACACACAGTTCTAACAGCTACACGTTCAGCTTGCATCTAAAGACTGAACGCGACAGCAGACAGCATCGAGAAAGTCTTTCTTCACGCTAGTCGCTCCGCGAAAGCCGAAACTCGCAAGTGCGCGAGAACATGAACAGCCTCTTTCGTCTCGCGCAGCCCTGGACTCTTTCCCGCGGATAAATGATGACTTGCTGCGCGCGAATCCCACCAAAAACACCAGACACTTTCTCAAGCATGCTCGCACGGTATGCTTTTTCATTCTGACGTGGATGTACATGCTTAAATCCTCCCGTATATCCCTGGATTTTTCAGCGGGGAGCAGAAAGTGGGCGTTTTTCTACATTCACTGCTGCAACTTGCAGTTTCAAGTGCAATAAGTTCATTTTAAGGAAAGTGCGTCATTTTAAGTACACACTTATTGTTTTTTTTTTTTTTTTTTTTGGAAGAAGAAGAATATCATCAGTCGCTGCATATGAAGCTCTTTGGCGCACACTCATACTGAGGTAATTTAGCGACATAGAGGTCGATATGGCACAGGAGAGTGTGTACGATAACCGCAGTATAGTGGTGAAGTACATCCACCATAAGCTATGGAAGAAGGGATATGTATGGGAAGCGAATGCCCATGATGACAGTGTCTCTAACGGACTGAGGACGGGGATGCAGGAGGACATCCGTCACGACCCGTGCACCGCGCTTCATAAGGTGCTACGGGAGGCCGGGGATGAGCTGGAGCGCTTATATCAGTCGGACTTTGCGGAGATGTCCAAGCAGCTGCATCTCACGTCCCTCACGGCGCACCAGCGCTTCACCGCAGTCATAGACGAGCTGTTCAGGGACGGCGTGAACTGGGGCAGAATTATCGCGTTTTTCGAGTTTGGAGGGACCGTTTGTGTGGAATGTATGAATAAGGAGATGACGGCGCATGTGGACAACATTGCGGGCTGGATGACGGAGTATCTCAACGGCCCGCTGTACGCCTGGATCCAGGAGAACGGAGGCTGGGTATGTCATTAGCGCAGTTTATATACCTCTCCTTTGGTGACGCAGCGTAGCTCGCGTCACGCGTTCTAAACCTCCAGCGTTTGCTAATTGGCCCATAGCGCTGTCTGTTAATCTCCGCCAGCCAATGAGCGGCAGCGATTTGTCACACCCCTCTAACGCCTTCACTGTGAAGCCCTCAATGACAGCCGTTATCTGCAGAGCTTGAAGGTGTGGTTCCGCTCTCAGGAACTTTCAGGGACCGCTGTTGATTGATGCATGCAAACAGGAGAATATTTAGTCTTATCCGACAACCTGTTCTATGGTTTGTGATATTTACTCTTCAAATCATGTGTCTAAATGATCCTGGGCTATTCCTGTGCATGTGATGTTGTACAAACATCATTTAACCACATGCATTTCCTGTCTGGATATTTACTTGGCATCTTAAGATGGAAGTTTAGGTCATGCTATGTGCAGAATATCATACCACCGTACTACCCATACTATTTTTGCAGTATGTAGTGTGCATCGAGCACACAGGTGACCATCTACATTTGCTAAAATGTGCATTATAAAGCAGCTACAGTGTCGTGCCCCCCCCACACACACACAAACTTTGACCACTGTGCCCCCTCACACTGACCACATTTTAACCACCGACATTTTAGTGCAGTGGGTGGACTTACAGTCCCTTACGCACCATAGGCGAATTTACAACAAACTTCAAACATAAAAACTACCCTGCTTAGAATGAACAGTCTGCCCATAAAAAAAAGTCTATTTTATAGAAGGAAAAAAGAAAAAAAGGAGAATGGATGATAATAGCGCCGTACAGTACAAAGGAAGAATCAAAAGATAATCAAAGATAATCAAATCACAAAATAAGATGTGCCCCATGTGCATACAGTCTTCAAACACTGACATGCATTGACATAGGTTCTGAAATCTGACCATATAGTGCTGCTCGTCAGTGTAACTTAATTATATTTGTGGGTAACTTTATAAACATTTGTAATTTACCTCACTGGAAATGTTTATACACATTTAACCTAATTAATTACACAATTACATATTGTTTTGCAATAATTTCGCATTAAACGATCTATTTATTTTACACAATCACTGTTTCGTTCATCAGGTGTGCATTTTTAATATTTGGTCGAGTCGTCGAGATGAAAGTTTCCAGGATCAGTGAAGACAGCGGAGACCCTGTGTATGGTCCTACCAATGACAAGCATTAACTGAATATAACGAGGTTCACCTTGTTATTGCAGAGCACAAAATAAGGAGACGTGTGGAAGCTGCACTTTAGGGACATTAACCAATGTGATAACGGGAACAACAATGCTACACAACATGTGCAGTACTACACACTGCGTGGTGTGAGCAAAAGAGCCCTTAGGTGTCAGAGAGGAAGAGGAGACGAGGATGAGGTGCCAGTATACAGATGATTTTCATGCACGGCAGCAAGTTATTGACATTTTTCTTTCTCTCTCTGACGTATGTATAATGATATTAAATGATCATAAAGTTTGCTTTAAATAAATAATTAAGGGGTGCGGGCGGAGCAGGGGCATTGTAAGTGGGGGGAAAAGGGTGACTGAGCAAGGCCCTGGCATGTGAGGGGCCCTTGAAGATCCTGAAATTATAATTACTATTATTATATCTGTGCTACTTCTCTGTTTGTTCCTCACCCGTTTGACAAACTCAGGCACACGTCTGTGTACACGCCTCCCACGAGCACAATATATGCGCAATTTGCATTTGATTGGTTGTCTAGGAGTGATGCCAAACGGCAATTGGCTGTGAGGGAGAGTGGAGAGAAACAGTCATCTGAGTGTGGTGATGTCCAAACAAAAATTGGGATACCAGAAAAGAAAAGAGAGGAAGGAGAAAAAAAGAAACAAATTGAGGGAAACAACTCCTCACAAATTTCTTTCCAAAGAGAGCAGGTGAGAACAAATTTGTTCGAGGCGACCTAATATGCTTAATAATGGTATGTTGTGTAAATAGATGCTGCGTGGTAGTCTGCATTTCGCTTCATCTGAGATGAGAAACAACTTGTTTCCAAGCCAGTGATAAACGTTCTTATCTCACTGTAAACACCGAAGTAACACGTAAAGTGTGCGAGCTTGAGAAATCTTTAGAGATAAAATGTTAGCAAATATGGAAATCAATATGTAAATGATGTTTGTAGATACAGACTGATTGAGTGATCTTGCATCAAAATATTAATATGAGCAAACCTGGTCAGAACAATAAGATGGCAGGATAATAAATTGGAAAAAAATATACAAACGAAAAATTATTAAACACATAAAACACTCGGTTCCAGAAACAGTCACAGAGAGTGAAGCAGCAGGCCCAATACAAGATCCTACTGCTCCTATTAATGTTGCTGAGGATGTAAGTTAAGGTAAGCCCAGAGTGTAGTTAGGCAAATATAGATTGTTTAAGCATCCAACACATTTGTAACATATTCAGTATACTATGCACATGAACCTGATGGTAGCATACATATCAGACATGTCATTTACGGTTCAGGGTAATATCAATCTTGTGTTCATCATGCTTGTAGAAGGCTCTGTACCTACACCAGAGAAAGAAGAGGTAGTAGAGGCAGGAGGTAGAAGTAGGACCTGCGAAGTAGGTGATGGAGGTGTAGACACTAAAGAAAATGATTCCTCAGAGGACAGTGAGAAGGACACTGTGATGACAGTGGTGGAGGGAGAAAAAAGTGATGTTAGTGCTGAGTATGTAACTGATGATCCAGCAGTACGGCCAGAGTCGCAGAGGTTGACAAATCAGCAGAGAAATTAAATTGTTCTCAAACTGGCAAACAGAAGTCCTGAAGAAGCTGATTTAACCAAAATTGCTCCAAAAGATATGACAGGCAAACAATTTCTAAATTATCTACAATATGCTAAATCAGCCAATGGCTGTGAGAAAATAAAAAGAGATTGGTTAATCTACAGTAAAAGTGCAGCATCTCTGTAGTGCATCCCATGTCTTCTGTTTTCACATGAGCAAACAGGACCATCCTCAAGTGATCTGAACAGCAAGCATGGACTCAAATTGGCAAAAATAAAATGGCAAAGAATGTATGGAAAATTTCCAGAGCATGAGACACACAGGCCACATAAGCAGTGCTACTTAATATGGAAGAGTCTGCAGCACTCATTATTAGCAGCTAAAGGAGTAGATAGTCACCTGCAACTACAATTTCAAACAGAGATAGAGAGGAATAAATGTATTTTACAGAGGCTTTTAGATGTGACACTTCATTTGGCGTCACGAAATCTGGCTTTCAGAGGCAAAACAACACATTTGGATGATGTTCATAATGGAAATTTCCTGGGAACTCTTGAGCTGTTTGCTCATTATGATCCCTTTTTGAATGAGCACGTACAGAGAGTAAGGCAAAAGAAGATAGGCTCACGGTTAACTCATTATCTAAGTCCTGAGACACAAAATGAGTTCATTGACCTGTGTGGCAAAAGAGTGAAAAACACTATCCTGGCTGAGAGAGAGAATGCAATATATGATTCAGTAATATGCGACTCAACACCAGACATATCTCATAAAGAACAAAATGTGCTATTGGTTAGATATGTTTATCAAGATAAAGAGAGCGGCATCTGGGAAATAATTAAGAGATTTATTCAGTTCAAAGATTTTTTATAAGAAGACAGGCAGTGATTGAGGCAGTACTGGAAGAAAATGGTATACCATTGAAGGATTGTAGAGGACAAGGATACCATAATGGGGGACAATATGTCAGGAAAGGTAAAAGGGGTACAAGCTGAAATTTTAAAAGCCAGTCCATTAGCTACATCCCCCTGTGCATTCCATACACTCAATCTGGTGGGTTTACATGCAGCTACCTCCTGTATTGAGGTCTCCAAATTTTTCGGCTCAGTCAATCGGCTCTACAATCTATTCAGTGCTAGACCAGAGCAATGGCCGATCTTGAAAGAAAAAACAGGATTCTCTTCTGACTGTATGGATGAAGGTGCTACAGTGCAGTGAGAACAGAAATGTGATTCTTCAGGCAGGGGATATTTCGCTTGACATTGAAACTTAACGTCAGGGCATTACAAGAGGAGATACAGGCTATGAGGAATGAATGGGACTCCTTGCTCACTGAGGCCTCCCTGGTAGTTCAGGCAATGGAGATCCCTGTACAGTTTCAGAAGGAAGAGAAACGAAAGCGGAAAATGATGCGGATGACACAAGACAACACATAGAACACAACTGGAGAGAGCGCAGGAATTGCATTCAGAAACAATGTGTTTTTCATTTCAATGGATGCAATTATCCATGACTTGAGTGTAAGGTTCCAGACAACAGCAACCATCTGTGAAACTTTTGCACACATTTTGAAATGAACAGATATGAGGGAAGACCAAATGAATATAACATGCAGAGGACTCACAGTAAAGTATGATAAAGACCTCACAGCTGGGTTGGAAAAAGAAATGCTGCATCTGAAAACTATATACAGTGCCACATTTTCAAACAATCTGTCTCCTCTTGAGCTCCTTAATGCCATCTACAAGATGCAGCTACAGAACATTTTTGGAGAGCCCTGTATTGCATGAAAGATATTCTGCACACTGCCTGTGACTGTCGCTGGAGGTGAGCAGGCTTTCAGCAAGTTAAAACTAGTGAAAAATTATCTGAGGTCAACAATGTCTCAGGAGAGACTGAATAGCTTTGCACTTCTGTCTATTGAGAGCCAGTTAGCCAAAAAATTAGACTTGAAAGATCTCATCAGTGATTTAGCCAACAAGAAGACCCGCCAATGGGCATTAGGGCAGTGAACAAATACTACAGCATGTCAGCATCAGTACCCTAAGATTGAAGTGAGTAAATTGTTGTGTATCATACATCCTTGTAAGATTGGTTAAATTATCTTAAACATTCTCACCTGTTTAGGTTTTGCAGTTTTCTTAAGTTTTGATTATTTGATTATTTTGTTTTATTTCGATTTAGCCAGACATGCTTTTGAATGAAGGCAATGAAGGTGTATTTTTTTTTTTTTTTTTTACTGTTAAATAGTTTGAAAGGACTGAAATGTTATAGACTACAGAGCACAATGTCTCTGTTAATAAAACACAGTTCAAATTAAATACAGTTGAAGTCAGAAGTTCACATACACATATGTTGAAGTCATTAAAACTAATTTTTTAACCACTCCACAGATTTAATATAAGCAAACTATAGTTTTAGCAAGTCGTTTATGACATCTATTTTGTGCATGACACGAGTAATTTTTCCAACAGTTGTTTACAGACAGATTGTTTCACTTTAAACTGATTATATCATAATTCCAGTGGGTCAGAAGTTTACATACACTAAGCTAACTGTGCCTTTAAACAGCTTGGAAAATTCTAGAAAATGATGTCAAGCCTTTAGGCAATTAGCAAATTAGCTTCTGATTGGCTAATTGGAGTCAATTGGAGGTGTACCTGTGGATGTATTTTAAGGCCTACCTTCAAACTCAGTGCCTTGTGGACCTCCACAAGTCTGGTTCATCCTTGGGAGCAATTTCCAAATGCCTGAAGGTACCACGTTCATCTGTACAAACAATAGTACGCAAGTATAAACACTATGGGACCACACAGCCATTCATACCGCTCAGAAAGGAGACGCATTCTGTCTCCTAGAGATGAATGTAGTTTGGTGCGAAAAGTGCAAATCAATCCCAGAACAACAGAAAAGGACCTTGTGAAGATGCTGGAGGAAACAGGTAGACAAGTATCTATATCCACAGTAAAACGAGCCCTATATCGACATAACCTGAAAAGCTGCTCAGCAAGGAAGATACCACTGTTCCAAAACCACCATAAAAAAGTCAGACTACAGTTTGCAAGTGCACATGGGGACAAAGATCTTAATTTTTGGAGAAATGTCCTCTGGTCTGATGAAACAAAAATTGAACTGTTTGGCCATAATGACCATCGTTATGTTTGGAAGAAAAAGGGTGAGGCTTGCAAGCCGAAGAACACCAACCCAACCGTGAAGCATGGGGGTTGCAGCATCATGTTTTGTGGGTGCTTTGTTGCAGGAGGGACTGGTGCACTTCACAAAAAAGATGGCATCATGAGGAAGAAAAATTATGTGGATATATTGAAGCAACATCTCAAGACATCAGCCAGGAAGTTAAAGCTCGGTCGCAAATGGGCCTTCCAAATGGACAATGACCCCAAACATACCTCCAAAATTGTGGCAAATGGCTTAAGGACAACAAAGTCAAGGTATTGGAGTGGCCATCACAAAGTCCTGACTGCAATCTGATAGAAAATTTGTGGGCAGAACTGAAAAAGCATGTGCAAGCAAGGAGGCCTACAAACCTGACTCAGTTACACCAGTTCTGTCTGGAGGAATGGGCCAGAATTCCAGCAACTTATTGTGAGAAGCTTCTGGAAGGCTACCCAAAACGTTTGACCCAAGTTAAACAATTTAAAGGCAATGCTACCAAATACTAACAAAGTGTATGTAAACTTCTGACCCACTGGGAATGTGATGAAAGAAATAAAAGCTAAAATAAATCATTCTCTCTACTATTCTGATATTTCACATTCTTAAAATAAAGATCCTAACTGACTTAAGACAGGGAATGTTTTCTACGATTAAATGTCAGAAATTCTGAAAAACTGAGTTTAAATGTATTTGGCTAAGGTGTATGTAAATGTCTGACTTCAGCTGTATTGTTAAATTGTCATTTTTATCTCTAAGGGGATGCTTGAGAGGTGCTCTATTTATATTTAAGTATAACACAATTCATACACAAATATGATTCAGAGTGCTGCATTAACATAGATGCAAATAACATCTAATTTTATGTGTTATACTGTACGTTTACATGATATACATTTTTTTATAATTCTGTTGGTTTAAATATAACCGATAGTTGATTTTGCTGATACCGATATCTAAGGTCGTGGGAAAGGCTGATAACCGATTAATCGTTAATTAATAGTTTTTGAAAATATATTTATAGAATGTAAAAAAAATTTTTTTGTCTTTACTATGACAACGTTTTTTTTTTAAATAAAATACATACAAAAAAAATGTATTTAGATACAGCAAATCCCCTTGAGGTGTCAGTGATTGTTTTTATTTCAACAGTAGAGGCCGCTGTTATAATCTTGAATACTCCGGAGGAGGAGCACGGAGGAATAATAAAAAAATTGGCATATAGTTTTGCCGATAACCGATAGTTCCAAAAAATAACTATCGGCACAGTTTAATCGGTAAAACCGTTATATTGGTCTACCTCTACAGCCTAGGCCTTTTATTGCTCAAGTATACAACCAGAACACACTGCGCTAGTACTGTTTCCCACAGTCTAATGCATTTGACTTGATCTTCCATTTCCAGTGTGATGAATGAATCGCAAGTAATATTAGATGCAATTTTTAGTTTTCTTGACTTATTATTTGTTCGGACTTCCAAAAGTTATAATTGACTTTCGGTATAGACTGAATGGAGAAGGAACTGCGAGAGACATGCTGCTAACATTTGAATGGTCATTCAGAATATGGTCTTTACAGTAATGAACTCTATGTGAACTGTAAAGTGACAAACATAGTAGTTATAGAAATGACTGAGAACTTGTGGTGTGGTAGCCAAACCTCAGAACAACTAACAAGAAATGAGGAAAGTGCCAGACGGAATAATCTAGAACTTCCCTTTCCTTTCTCACTCTGTATCTCTCTCTTGCATTCCATCTACTATGGACCATAACTGTATTAAATGTAGATAGTTCTAGCTAGTCTGTTAGAACAAAGACTTAATGTGGGTGTGCACATTTCAAAGCACTGTGTCCAGAGGGCATTCATCAATAATGCAAAGGTCGCATTTCATCATTAAGGAAAGAAAGTTTAACATTCCCCTTGAGTCCTGATCTGTGAACGTGGAAAATTCTGAGACATATCAAAGGATTACACCTGGGCTGACCTTATCATCAGGGAAGAATAGCCCTCTATTTACTAATTTCTTTCCATTCATGGTTTTGAAATAGACCAGAACACACTATAACAGTAAAATATACACATGACCTGACTCACTGAATTACCGAATCTGTGACAGCTAATTGCTTTATACAACAGCGGAAATACTGTGGAAACTACAAATAAAGGCAACCCTACTAGCTATTGAAATACATTTTATATTTAGTGGTGTGTGCTAAGGTAAGCATCACTATTAATGCACATGCTTAGGGGTAGGGATTTGAACAAAGTATTAAACTTAAGTGCAGAACTTACCCCACACTGGTTGTGCTAAGCTACAGTATGAATGAAGTCTTAAATCATGTGGCTTGTTGAGGAGAGTGATCTGAAATACAGTTTTCACTTGGCGGACAATAGGACTGTGAAAAAATCCTATAGACTGATTTTGAAGGAGAGACCCAAGTAGAAACAAGTGGATCCAATTTCTGCCTAAATATCATTTTAATTTTTACATTTGCAGTGTGGAAGTGATTACACAAGTGCATAGGTGACAAGTCCAGTGTCTGTGTCTGGTTTATGATAAAGGATTTAAATCCTCTAAATAAAGGGGCAGTCACACTTGATTTTGTGCTCCATTAATGTCCATTCATAAGTGTGCAAATACGGGAGAGTGGAAACGCAAGCATGTGGGTAGCAGTTTAGTTTTTCTCTGCGTAGCAAAGTTCAAATTTGGTGAACTCTAGACATCTCGAGGTGGCTTTAATATAATGTAATTATTTGATTAATATAATTAATATAATGTACTTATAATTTAATTCGTGTAATTATTTAACTTAAAATTAATGGCAAAAGAAATTCCCACATATAATATTTGGCAAGTAAAGTCATTTAATTTGAGACAGACTGGATAATAAAGTGGCTGGAGCAGCTCTGCAGCATATCTGAAATAGATAGAGGTGTCTGTCCACAGTCACCGCTACACCTGCGCATTCGTATAGATGTTGATCATCACAGTCACAGACTGACCTCTTAGCGCAATCCAAAGAGCACAGTATTCAAAGCTGCCTTGCAGTAAATATTCAAAAATATTTTGAATTTATTATCAGTTGATATTAGCAATGGACCGATATATCGGAAGATGTTTGGCCTTATTGGGATTATCGGCATTGGCCGGTAATGGTGCCTGTTTGGCTGATGAACAGGCACAGAAGTGGTATTTCAGGGCTCCAGACTAAAAAAATTACTTAGGAGCCATTGGCTCCTTAACTGAAACATTAAGGAGCCAAATGGCTGTTTTTAGTCGCCAAATCATATAATTGCTTGATTTAGATTGTTGTTCAGAAACAAGATAAAAAGCAGGAGAAAACGAAGACAGCTGATAACCTATTAATTTGAGATTTAATAAACAGTATATACTGTATAGTTGAGAAGATATATAAGTTTGCATTCCCCTTTTGTCTCATCAGTGTTCACACCTCTTTCATAATTTATACAAATATAAGAGATAAAACATGTTTTATTTTATTTAATACTGCTCTTCAGAATCTACATTACAGATATTTACATAAAGTGTAGTATGCATATAGTAGTTTGTTGTCTTCTTGAGCATCAATGAATGTTTGCACCTTGTGTAATAGTAGTGGATGAGTCCCTCAATTGTCCTATATATATAAAGTGGTGCGGGGACTTTTAATTATAAAGAAGCCCGAAATAAACATGGGACTGCTGTTTTGAAATGTCTGCACTCCCAGTTGTGAACACACTGACAGATGATTAGCTGAGATAGTGAATCTGATTCAAACTGCTAACCTGAGCTCCTGAGTTCACACCCTCAGTTCTTTTCGGGTGATTCATGAAAAAGACCCGGTTCAAAAGAGTCATTTGGTCACGACTCTCTCACGCTGGGTTTGTTGTTGCGTACGGTGCAGTGAGCTCATCACAACAGAATGGGTGAAAAGCGGCTCAAGACACAATGGTGTGCGCTTTAAAGATTACTCACAAGATGATATCTGACGAAACCGCATATGAACGCACACAACCCGACTGTCGCTAAAAGCGACTAGATTTTAAATGATTGTCGCAATCAATTATTTTTGGTCGCATTTGCGACCATTTCATTCTCAGTCAGGAGCCCTGTATTTTCTTTTGTGTGAGTTCCAAAATCTACAGACAACTTTCTCAATAGATATTTTTTTTTGGGGGGATTTTCCCCTTTTTCTCCCAATTTGGAATGCCCAATTCCCAATGTGCTTTTAAGTCCTTGTGGTCATGTAGTGATTTGCCTCAGTCTGGGTGGCGGAGGACGAATCTCTGTTTATGCATCTTATCACATGGCTTGTTGAGCATGTTGTCATGGAGACATAGTGCGTGTGGACAGAGGCTTCATGCCATCCACTGTGGCAACCACACTCAACTCACCATGCACCCCACTGAGAACGAACCACATTATAGTGACTATGAGGAGGTTACCCCATGTGACTCTACCCTCCCTAGCAACTGGGCCAATTTGGTTGCTTAGGAGACCTGGCTGGAGTCACTCAGCATGCTCTGGGATTCAAACTAGCAAACTAGTGAACTCCAGGGTTGGTAGACAGTGTATTTTACCACTGAGCTACCCAGGCCCCTTATGATTTTAATTATTAAAAAACAGATGCCCTAGAGTATCCAAAGTAATTTTGCACTCAAGCCTAGTATGATTGCACCTTAAATCATCTTAGCTAGAAGGTAAAGATGAAAATTGTTAAAACTAAAGTGGCACAGCCAAAATCCACAAAGTAATTACTTTTTATTTGTATGGTTTAAGGTGAGTATAGAATATTTAACGTTATCATACACTGTAAACATGTTCTTCAGTAATATAATAAGATGAGCTACTGGGATCACAATGCCTCAGACCACTATTGTGGTTTTCTATAAAAAGAATCAAGTTTACTAGATCACTGTTATGAAGACAACTATATACTCTAAATCCCGCCAGGGTTGATATTTTCCGCCCTGTTCTATAAACAGTGACGGAGGTGGCAGGCTCATTAACCTTAATGGTGACATTTGGACAGGCTAGAGTGGTGTGTGTGTTCAGAAATCAGCCTACCTTCTGTTTCCTGTTTAACACAAGACTTAAAAATAGGAGCCATTTGTGGGCTTGCTCTTGTTGAGTCTGCTGCCTTGCCCTGTAAGCTTTAAATTTTTATCTAAGGCTACACTATTCCAGCTGCATCACAAGACCGTTTGTTTGTTTACCCTCCTGTCTGATTCTGAACAACAACCTAGTGTTTTATTTTGGTCTGTTATTCACCGTGTTCTCATAGACGGTAGAAGCCTGTATTCAGATAATAACACATTGAGTCATATTCTATATATTGTCCAGGCCGTTTCAATTATACATTAGCTGATGGCTTTGAACCATCCTACACAGAAGTACACAGAACGTCCAGGCCCAGACAAAATCTGACTATTTTCAAATTTTCTGGGATGATTCTTGAGAAAAATCAGCAGAAATTGCAGAGAACATTGAAATACTATGAGGGAAATTCATTAAGAATGAATTGCAGCTGGTAAAAGCGATGTTTATTTGCACATGCTGTCTATGCTGGTTTAGCGCTTGATTCACTAAAGGAATTATGCAGATCAGGCAACATTGCAATCGTGCTCACAAAATCTGTGCTGAACATAATTTGCATGCGCAATTCTGATCTTGCGGGTCAGTTCTAAGCACTACTGTGATCCAGATGCCTGAATCATCTCTTTAACATGCCGAAAGTGCACTTGACTACTTGGGATATGCCAGGTTATAATGCTCTTCTCCATCATTTGATCATTATTTGACTATTTGAATTACTGCTGTCATGATTGATAGAAAAAGTACACAAACATCTCTTTTTAAGTAAAATTGAGTTTACCGCCTGCTTTTCTCGGGCGGTGAAACCACTGTTAAATTGCACTGGGCAAATTGCACAGTTTTGTAAATGAAGTTCAATCTAGAATCATATTTTAGAAAGGCTAAATTACGTACAACAGTAGCCTAAAACAATGCCTAAATAGCTACTCGGATATTGATTGACATGAACCAATAGCCTGCATGGCCTGACGTCAGCTGAAAAGGAAAGTCGTTTCAGAGGCAGGATATATTGAATTTTATGCATGGTCTGCAAAATCTATGTAGTTCTGTGAGCACAGTTTCTGGGTGGTCATGCTATAAATTATATAACTGTGCCCCTTGCCTCTCTTGATGTCGAAAGAGACAAATATAAAACAATTGTGCCATTTTTAATGTTCTGTTTTTTGAGAAGTCACAAATAGTGTTCAAAACACTTGGACAAAGAGTAGACAGCTGAAACAACTCGACCATTTGAATATGAATGCTTATTTGATCCATGGTTTAACTACCCAGTTCTACTCTAATTTCCCGTTGGACACCCCTCCCCATCGCACTTCTGGGAACCCTGTGCCAAATGGGCTAGACGCGCCTCCTGTAGCCTGACAAGGTAATGCGCCTGCAACCCACGCGAGCAGCACCTGTGTTTATTTATGCGACATGTCAGTAAATGCTGAATGACTGGCTGTCTTAGCAGCTGCTCAGCTCTTAAATTATACACTCGAGCCTGCTGATCCAGGTTCAGCCAGGGCTGCAGTGGGAGTTTGCTTGCCATCGTGCCGTGCGCAAGCCACAGATCTGCTGTCTGCATATAATGTGACTTTGCAAAAGAGCACTGACATTTAAGTGAAGAAATCAGTTTGGAATTTACTGTTGGTTGTTTGTGTGTCTTTTAAAGGGGGATTTCAGGTCTGGCCTTTGTAAATAATTCCTTTATACCAGCGGTCTTAAAACAATGTTTCTTTGAAGACATTGGGTGGGCACACCTGGAGAAATGATGAGGGCAGGACAGGATAGAGAGAGACATGCATTTGGCAGACACTTTTATCCATAATGACTTAGAGTGCATTGAAGCTATACATATACATAAGCAAAACCAAGTTTCAGGATCACTTTTATGTTTTAAAGCCAACATAACATGGCATTTGCAACCCATATACTTCCATAAGTGATGTATTTCTGAGTAAAACAGGACATTCAATGAGAAAAAAACAGTCTAGTTCCTTACCAGACTGGAGCCAGACCTTAATGTGAGTTTGCAGTGGACCGTGGTCCGTGGAGGTCTACTCCTGAAACACAGCCGGCAGCCACTTTTGAGGCAACATGATCACATAGGAAATTGACATGTTGCTTCCGAAAGTTCATGTACCCTGAAATCAACCCCGATCAGCTGAATTACTGAAAAATACCATCCCCCATCAGACATTTTTGCATCAATTCAAGCATGAATACTTTTCCCTTTAGCGCTATTGATAGCGAGTTGCTCGAGCAACCCCCGAGACACGGGTTCTGGTCCCATGGAAACCAGGGAGTAATCGTGTTCACATAAAAAAACTTGCATTTGGTGCCACTCTGTGGATTTTTCAGCCAGAATCTGGAGCTCACATGTGCCCATACGATCAACAAAACCTCCATCTTTGGCCACTGGGGGCAGTTGTTCAAATTTCAGTAAGCACAGACAGATTTAAGAAGCAAAACTTTTTGAACAGGAAGTGGAGGATGAAGTTCAAGTTCACCCTCGAGAGCATCTCAACACATCCCAATGGTAATGCCAGAGATTATCTTATATAAGAAGGAGATAGCTCTTTTGACTTTGGCCTGTAAACAACCACCATGACCACCCTAGGAACCACATCAGAACACCTTATCTACCACAAAGCACTGCCCTAGCAACCCCCCACAACCTCCTAGCATCATGGTGGTGAGTTTTGCATAGGCACGCTCCTTTAACATTTTTTTCAGAAATGTCTAGAATTTCTAGGATAACCCTTAAATATGCATTCCTGGATTGCTTCTATAATGGCTGATTCCATTGTTCCATTATTCTTCATCAGTATGATGTTTCAGTATTAATAGAACAATCAAAACAATTACTGACAAGAACTTCCTGTAGTTCCCATTTTAGATGCTTCTGTAAAAGATTAGTAATTGTGATTTCTATGTTTAGAGGGATATGAGCATGGAACAGAAGCAGTGTGCAGGAAGTGGAGAGTGATTAATGAAAGTTAAGAATGGAAGAAGTCCTTGAGCTATGTCTAGAGTACGTCACACTTGAATTTTTCCAGGCACTGAAAGTGGACCATATATTGACTTTAAGCAGGCATTTGAATGTTGACTTCCTGAAGACTGTAAACTGTTTGAAAAAAGTCATTATTTTTCGCAGTTTCATTTGGTCACCCTTGTGGCGTAGAAATTGCACACCTTTAAGTATGAACTTTTTTATCAGATGTTTCTTTTAAATTTCCTTAGGTGAAATAAAAATAGATGCAAATTGCACAATTATTGACTTACAGTAAGAATATAAAGCTAAAGGGATCAAAGCTATCCACAATAACCATAAGATAATCTGGTTTTATAATAATTTGATGAGAAATGATTGACTTTTGATTGCAGACTTTGGTATCTTGGTAAATTTGAGCACAGTTTCAGACATTGTTGAGATCTCTAAAAGTGGAGACATTTAAAGTTACTAGGGCATTTTTCTCAGATGTGAGGAACAGGACACTTCAGCAAAAGTCTCCATTTGATCTTCATTGAATCCACTGCTGTCTGGAGAAACAACTGAGAAGTTGAAGAGATCAAATTGTGATTGTTTTTTCCCATGAGCACCCATACACAATGATTCAGAACAAGGGTGTAAAGGAGGTTTTTGTGTATACAGTTAAATGTTTTTCACCCAAAAGGTGAGGCACATTCTTTTTGCATGAGTACATGTATACTCTAGCTCCTGTGTGAATCTTTTAACACTCTCAGACCAGCCTGAGCTCAGTTCAGTAACATGCACGATCAGGCCAAGTTTCCCCCTCACAGGGTCCTCTTACTGGAGCCGCAGTGACTTGTCATCTGCCCCGTGTTAACACCCATCAGCAGAGCACCGGTAATCTCACAAAAATTTCCTAGTGGCCTAGCCAAAGGGAATAAGGCTGGCTTACAGGGTAACCTCTGTCTGTCTCTTTCGCTCTGTTACTCTGGTAATACTGGGACATAAAATGTTTTTGGCAATTCAGTTGCTTGCTGTAGCTGTTTGCTAATGTCACTGAGATTTATACCTTTCATTTTGCAGCATAACTGTTGTTGTTCTCCATGATCAAATACTCTGACTAGCTCTACAAGGAGAAATTTCAAATATTTCAAACATTCCACTTTAACTATAAACATGTTTGGTTTGTGTTACGCTGTACTTTTCAAGCAGGTCATGTCCTAATGTTGACCTATGCCTCTAACATCCAGTTATGTTTCTATTGAACAGTCTTATTATGCAATATGTTAGATACACAAGATACAAGGACACACTGTTCTCTGCTCTAAGGCCAGAAACATATTCCCTGCAAGTATACAAACACTGGCGTGATACCTTGCCAACGCATTGCAAATGGTCCTGTTGTTCAAACTTAACATGCGCTCTTGATTTACTGTGGTAAAAAGCCTTAGCACTCAAGGTGGCTAGTAGGGGTGTAACGATCTATCGTTCTATAGATCAGTGCATTGATCTAATCACTAATGATGCGATGTTATCAATTCAACGCGTAAACATCGATGTCTTTGTTTTTAGATGCACCTTTGCCAGCCACGTCCATGCGCATTTCCGTCAGGCAATGCAGCAACCTTATGATATTCATCTTGTTTTGTAAGCGCTAAATATGCTTCTCGTGTGGGACACGAATGTGCATGGAATTATTGAAATCTGAAGTTGCGCTCTGCTCTGTGCACACGCGTCAACAGGGCTGCGAGCTCTGGTGACAGAATAGCGCCAGACTGATCTCACAGTGAGATTGGAAAGATATAAATATATGTTAGAGGTGAAAATGCAACATTCAAATTGTGCTTGTCACTGATTATGCAATCGTGATTACTCCCTGGTTTCAATGCAGGATCTGAACCCTGGTCTCCCCCGTTGCTGACGCGATGTGCTTCCGGATGCATTACAGGGGTAAGCAATCGAGCTTGAGCCGATGCAAACATATCTGATAGGAGATTACATCGGTCTGTGAGTCGGCATAATGTCACCCATCCTAGCATACCGGAACTATCAGAAACAACATGCTGACCTCCCGTGTGATCATGTTGATAGCGCAGAGCAGCTCACATGCCCATTTAAATTGTGATTCCCTCGATATCGTGGTGCATACGACCCATTTGAATTCTGCATTAAATTTTCTATTTTAAAGTGCTATAGAGCATGTAGAAGTTCCAGCAATAAGGAAGCGGGAAGCTGGGTTGCAGTCCAGGTAAATAAACCTTTAATGCCTTTTCAGTTCCACAAACACAGTCTTGGGCTTTTCAGCTTCACAACATGTATCTCTAGTCTCCATTGTTTTCACACACAGCTTTATACTAACAATAAACATTTTCACGTGGTAAGGTATAACTAGCTTTTCAGCTCTGAGCTTCAGAGTATGTGTGTGTATCAGTCTCTCCCTTCTGTGGTCCTCGGCGGCCTTTTCAAACCCGTCTCCGTCGTCACTGAAACAAGACACAGGTGTTTAGTGTTAATAATCACCAGGTGATGGCCCTTACCGCTTCCTCTCTCCCCAATGACAGACACATGACCACTTTCTGCTCCACAGAGCAATTCAACCATGTCAAACAGCTAAATAGCCGCGATATTCTGAACAGCACTGAAAAGGGAAAGAAAAAACACCTGCTCTGCACCCACATTATTTACAAGACTTTTCACATCTTCACATCAACACCCTTACTAAAATTTATAACAGCAAACTGTAACAGAATTGTTCAATAAAACTGTGGAAGTTGTATCCAAGAGAAAAAAAGAGATAGCACTTACTCTCCTGTCGTGGGTATGTAAGTATTTTGGAATGAAAGAATTGTTTGACTCTTGTAGAGATGACAAATTGACTTTATTTTTTATATTATTTATTTTTCTGTATTATATTTTTTTTGTGGATGTTCCAATGTGGACACTTGGTTTGCACTTCTCAGAGAGCTCAATAAAATATTCAAATTCTAATTTGGTTGCATTTGTGAAATAATAAATGTAATTAATTGTGTAAAATAAGCACATAATATCGTAATATCAATTGCAGACCCCTGAATCGAATCGAAATTGCATCGCGGCAGACTTTGAGGTATCGGCAAACATCGGATCGCTGGCTAAGAGAATCGATACAGGACTGAATCATGATGAAACTTGCGATTTACACCCCTAGTGGCTAGTTACCTTCAGATGTCTCTGCCATAAAACCAGATGTAGCGTTTTTTTTAGGTAGCTAGCTATATACGTGTTAACCTGAAAGAGAGAAATTTCCACAGAAGTGGAGTTCATCCTAATGCCTTTAATAGCGTTCTTTGTGGCAATACTGATGCTAACTTGTGTTACCAGTTTGTGTTCTACTTGTGTTCTGACACATTTCAAATCTCAAAGAATCACAAAGTTCCATAGCTAGAAACGTTTGCATTCACATACTGTGTTCCAGGCCCTTGTCCAGAAACATACTCTACGCAAACAGATTTGTAGAGTACTCTACGCAGATGCAAACACAAATGCTTGGCCAACACATTGCAATAACCCAAACCTATTGTACACAGAGACCCTGTTTACAACTAGTTTTGAGATGCATTTCAGGTGATCTGATCACTTGTGGTCAGTGCTAAATACAGGTCTAAACGGGGTCTAAAACGTTTTGTGTTTGGAGCACAAAAACCACATACGTATGAATGTGTTCAAAAACACATCTGACCACATCGTATTTGAGGTGTAAACACTAATCCAGCCTGGATGCGTCCCGGACAGTAGCGAAACACCACCCCTCACCTGTCAATCAACCTTTACGCTAAAACAAGTGTTTAAATGTTTCCAGTTACAAGCGGCTTTAAAAGGAAATAATCATCCAATTTGAAAATATAAAAAAGTGGATGCATACACAAACACGAGAACTTAACGGATCTTCTTCAGTTATCTGAAATCAACATGCATAGACACAAATGACAAGCACTGACATCTAAAGCTCCTTTAATACAAGTAATCATCTAAAACAGAGATTTCTCCTCGAAATGTTGCGTTTGTGCTTAGATTAAATTTCAGCTGCATCTGGGAGAAACAGCGTGCCATTGTTCGTGTTTTTACTGCCTTTTATTACTTTTTTGGCATTTTATTATCATGCATTAACACACTGACAGTGTGATTAATGGATGTCGTCATGAAATCAGAGACCCTCCCCTCGAAATCTGAACACAAGTGGTCACAGAATACGCATTTAAGCGATGGATCTCGCCTGACCACATATGATCGGATTGCCCGCGACACATCTTAATACCAGGTGTTAATGGGGTCAGAGTGTGGCCCTGCTAGCTAGCTATACATGATCCTGGTAGCTTGCTATAAACATGTCGACAGTTTGATTAACTTTTACTATCTTGATCAGCAAGATTCTCTTCAAACTGTTTATCTGCAATGCTAGTAATTTACCTGAAAGACAAAAGTGATAGCAGAAAACCGTTTATGCTAACAATACCTGATATAGCAGAGACATCTTGGAATGCGACAACGTTGAAGTGTTCTGAGATGCATCAGAATGAAATAAGGCTGAGACATTCTTTCTGAGATTTATCGAAATGCAACAATTCTGAGACATCCTGAGATGTATCAGAATGCAGCAACTTGTAAACTCGAGCTTGCAAAGCTAAGTCTATGTTCATTTACTGGCGTAGGTACTCTAAGTTGTTTCTACTGCACCTGTCATGAAGGACAAACATCTACATCTACGACAGTTCTCATTGATCTTGTGCACATGGTAACTGTAATGCATTGTTTTTGTGTACAGTGTACTTGTTTGAAAACACAATGGTGTTAGTGTGTTATAATAAAGTGGTGTTGGTGGGGGCGCTGTCCTTTGCTGTCCCACAGGTGGTCTACACACTTCCACAGCATATTTCTGTACCCAGGGATCTCCAGGGTATCCTGCCGATTTAAGGAATGTAAATAAATAAAGCAGATGACCTGGGTGTTGCTTTCCTGAGAGCCCTTTCATGGGTGGGGATGTGCATGGACAATCACTCCAGCCCAGGTCAACAGGGTAGCACAATGTCAAATTGGGTGTGCATGCATGTGAATGCATTCAGCGCTAATTAGACCATGTGAAAATGTGTAGTCAGTTGGTAATGAGTTTGCATGTACGCTTTTAAAATAAAGGTTCCAGGAAGGGTTTTACAGTCTGATGCCATAGGAGAACTTTTAAGTGCTGATAATGCTGTAGGAGAATAGTATGTAACATCAACAACTTTATTTAATCTCAAAAGAACCAACTGAAAAATGTTCTTGATAAGAAGTTCTATACAGAACCTGAAGGCCACTAACGTTCTGAAGGCCAAGCACACATAATAAGAACACACCTGAAAGCACATTTTAAATGTCATAGCGCCTGTGACTACTCGTCTTGCAAGTGCGCAAACTTGAAAAGTGTGGGTATAGGCACGCACTGTGAAATAAGCTACAATCTGAAAGGGCGACAAGCTTCCATTTTATAATTTGCACTTGGTTTCAGGTGCTACAAAGGCGATTAAAGAACCTTTATTTTCTTGTGTCTAAGAAACAAGTCCATATGAGCAGAAATATGATGACATCAGTGTCTATCAGTAACTGCATGTTGAGGCATTTGCTTGTTATGTGTCACGTTTTCACTTGTTCATATCCATCTGCTCTGCTGCACACTTAGACACACGTGTTCTGGTATCCACTGATGCCACTCTGAAATAAAAAGCCTCCTTTCCCTGTGGCCACAACCAAGACTGAACACATGTTGCTGAATGATGCATGAGCTGGATAATCTCTGACACTAAATGACCATACCTTGAACAAGATGCGTCATGCTGTCTTTTTCTGTCTCCTCACCGCACACTGCCTTCTCCACACTGACTCTGAGTATCAGGTGACTACACAGGCCTTGAAATATTCAGAGCTATGTGAGAACATCTAAATATAGATGTGCTCCTTCTGCCAAGACACTGGCTTAATGTCATCATATAGAAACCATGGAATTGCTAACATGCCTTTTCAATCTCATATCCTGTATGTTGTGTACACTGAATACCAGCTAGCTTCAGTGGAACCATGGAAAACCCTGAGAGTTGAGATTTATATCTGTTTCTCACTACCTTATCAGGTTGTGTTAACTGTTTGGTCTGACAGAGTAATGCCCAACGTGACCCAGCCTGTGTAGAGAACCATTTAGTAAGGCAAAGGTCATTTGTAGTCCAGCTACTGTTTTTGAAACTTCATTGTGTAGTTGATAAGGTGTACTGAATGGTCACTCTGTGAGAAGCTACAAAAATATCTTTGATTGAAAGTTATGCTATTTGAAGTAACTGTAAGCAATTGGTAATTTAGAGAGCTGTGGTTTTACAGCACAGTAAAAGCACTGACTCACTGTCACTGAAGTCATCCAGAGTCAGCAAAAGAGAGGAAAACTCCTTGCAAGTTTTAAACTTTCATTATTGTTCGCTTAAAAATACAAAAATGACTTTAAATATAAATTTCCTCACAAGTGTATAATGTTTAAAAGTTGGAACATAGCCGTTAACCTTGCATAGACGCATAGCCAGAATTTTGAGTATCAGCATAAAGTCTGGTCTATATTGCAGCTTATTCTGGTCAAGAATTACCCACCTAGACAGGAAGAGACCATCTGACCAACATGTGACCAACAACATTTTCAAGAGTTCACTGGTTCATATAGTCCTTGAGCGCATTAAGGTTTGGTGTGCTGTCCATAATGGAGGGGCTCGAGCACAGGACTGGGCTTAAGCTCTAAATCCCCCCACCCACAGGATCATTTAGCAAGAAAATAGAAGGACAATTTTGAATAATAATTGGTATATGCATTATAAAATTCAAAGGTTGAAAAGGGGAGGGATGCCGAATGGATCTTCACTGGTGCAAGGGAAGAAGTTGCTTATATATCCTTAGGCTATGATTGGCAGGCCTAGATGAACTTAGGTTTGGAACTTTATTTGTTTTGGGGCCTGTCGTTTTGGGACGGTAAATCTAACAATAGTCATGCTTCTATCCAAGTTATGAATTTAATTGATGTGAAAAATGAATACTACAAAAATGATTTGCGAATAAAGCTGCATTTCCATCCCATGTGTTCAAGAGAACAAAATCATAATTTCTGGGGAAATTGTTGCAAAATAGAAATAAAAATTGAAGTCGATGTCACCGTGGCTCTTTTATTAAATGTAATAAATTACTTGCGGTTTAGAGCGTAATGACGCTCTGATGAACTTCATGTTTGCTAGAGTTCAACGGCAGATGTCTTATGTCTGGGTGTGAAAGTGTGTCAGATAGTTCTGGGAGGTAATAGTAGCCAATCATTTTGATGACAGGCTTTGCATTTCAGAATAACCGGGGCAACAATTGAGATGCAGTGCGATGATATTCATTATATTCTCTGAGAAAATTACACTATATTGCCAAAAGTATTCGCTCATCTGCCTTTAGATGCATATGAACTTAAGTGACATCCCATTCTTAATCCATAGGGTTTAATATGACGTCGGCCCACCCTTTGCTGCTATAACAGCTTCAACTCTTCTGGGAAGGCTTTCCACAAGGTTTAGGAGTGTGTTTATGGGAATTTTTGACCATTCTTCCAGAAGCACATTTGTGAGGTCAGACACTGATGTTGGATGAGAAGGCCTGGCTCGCAGTCTTCGCTCTAATTCATCCCAAAGGTGCTCTATCGGGTTGAGGTCAGGACTTTGTGCAGGCCAGTCAAGTTCTTCCACACCAAACTCGCTCATCCATGTCTTTATGGACCTTGCTTGTGCACTGGTGCGCAGTCATGTTGGAACAGGAAGGGGCCATCCCCAAACTGTTCCCACAAAGTTGGGAGCATAGAATTGTCCAAAATCTCTTGGTATGCTGAAGCATTCAGAGTTCCTTTCACTGGAACTAAGGGGCCAAGCCCAGCTCCTGAAAAACAACCCCACACCATAATCCCCCTCCACCAAACTTCACAGTTGGCACAATGCAGTCAGACAAGTACCGTTCTCCTGGCAACCGCCAAACCCAGACTTGTCCATCAGATTGCCAGATGGAGAAGCGTGATTCGTCACTCCAGAGAATGCATCTCCACTGCTCTAGAGTCCAGTGGCGGCGTGCTTTACACCACTGCATCCGACGCTTTGCATTGCACTTGGTGATGTATGGCTTGGATGCAGCTGCTCGGCCATGGAAACCCATTCCATGAAGCTCTCTACGCACTGTTCTTGAGCTAATCTGAAGGCCACATGAACTTTGGAGGTCTGTAGCGATTGACTCTGCAGAAAGTTGGCGACCTCTGTGCACTATGCGCCTCAGCATCCGCTGTCATTTTACGTGGCCTACCACTTCGTGGCTGAGTTGCTGTCATTCCCAATCGCTTCCACTTTGTTATAATACCACTGACAGTTGACTGTGGAATATTTAGTAGCGAGGAAATTTCACGACTGGACTTGTTGCACAGGTGGCATCCTATCACAGTACCACGCTGGAATTCACTGAGCTCCTGAGAGCGGCCCATTCTTTCACAGATGTTTGTAGAAGCAGTCTGCATGCCTAGGTGCTTCATTTTATACACCTGTGGCCATGGAAGTGATTGGAACACCTGAATTCAATTATTTGGATGGGTGAGCGAATACTTTTGGCAATATAGTGTATGTCTTCACATGGCTTATTGAGGCAAAGTCAGATGACTTTTTTGATGCACATCTATTTTCCTATATAAATTCTATTGGAATACTATATATTTTGTTAATGTGTTTCAATAGTAGTTTATTCGCATGTCTTATCAAATAATAATACAAAATTACGTTTTTATTAGCATTTTGGAGATATTCTTTGCATCTTGGTGTTTCCATTCAAAAAAAAATTGTGATATCCCAAAATTCACATAAAAATATGTGGATGGAAACCCAGCTATTGATGCTATTGCTGTCACAATAATACACCAGTGTGAAAAAAAGCCATTCAAATAATGACACTGCAGTCCCCTTGAATGGTTGTACAGATAACACTGTATAAATTGTGTGTAGACTTTGTGATACAAATTTATGTCCACTAAAAAGAAACAATTACTGATAATGTCACAGATATAACTGAAACAAAGCAGAATATACTGTAAAAACCTTTACAGTAGACAGTTTAGTGTATACTCTAAATATCTTCCAAAGATTTGATGCTGCTAAACAAACTTTGTGAAATCCAGTGATTATTTCTTCCTCAAATGCATTAAGCCAGGTAGCTCGTAACACAACTTTGTATCCTGGCAAACTAGTACATCTTGTACATATTATTACTCTTGCCATTTTTTTGGTGCATGAGATGGCCTTTGAATGGACTGTAGGCTGTCACTGGGCTGAGGCTAGTAGCTATTGGAGTTACCTTTCCATATTTGGTTGTGGAGCTTATATAACATCTAAATATAACAAGACATTAGCCAAACTAAAACGATACAAAAACATTACCACTAAGTTGACAACTATGGACATGACCAGACCAAATAACTGCACAATATTAAATGCACATCCGCTGACTGAACTACTGGCAAGTTCTAATATTGACAGGCTGTGTGAAATCAATGATGCTCTGTTGTCACTGGCTGACATGTGAGCTGTGGTGGGGAGCAAATGGCCTGCAGGACATTGCTTCCTGTCAGACTTCTGATGGCCTGGCATGCATCACCCCAGGGATCACCTCAACATGTCCATAGACTGCAGCCACATAATAGCAACAAGATAAGTGTTATCTTGTCTTGCTGGAGATGCGCAGGCCATTTGGAAGCACTTCATGAGATTGATACCCCCCACAATTTGGTATAAATATTTGTATTAATGTCATAGAAGGTGTTGCATTGGTGAATTCACAATGCTAAGGCATAGTTACCAATTTATGTTTTTTCTACAACACTCTAGATAACCTTTACTCATTTGTCATGAGTTGATGTTAATGATATGATATGTTTCTCTCTTTAACACACATAAAGGACAGGTTCCATGGTTTAGATGAATAAAAATAGCAATATAATCGATAAAAAGTAAATAGACGTATATATTGGCCATTATGATTACGGATGGGCTTTTAGAGTAATTTTGTAGTTAAGTACTCTAACACATAAAAAACAAGTAATCAATTACTTGAAATTTAGAATTTAAGTTCAACCTTTGAACCTGTTTTTCTTATATTACAAACATGAGCAATATGCATAAACAAACAACATCTAGATTCAAAAATGACAAAAAACATTTGCACTCACACATAGAAACATACATTCCAAGTCTTCTGAAGTGATACAATCTCTTTAAATAATGACAGAATTTAAATTTTTAGGTCAACTATTCCTTTAACAACATCATGCAAGATTGTAACGGCAATTAAAGAAACGGTTTCATTGTTGCCCACAGCAGGCAAAAGCACAAAGGAAAGTCAAATTGCAATATTCAAGTAATGTTTTTACCAGAGTACTCGATTAATCGATTACTCGTGCACATCTCTATGATAAACCAGTTGATATTTGGCCATTTTCTGCATTAATCAACTGATCTCTTGTCAATGATAGGAAAAAATTAAAGTTAATTTCACGCTTTAAAGAGTCTATCACTGGAACAAGGTGTACTACAATGCAATGAATTAGCTGCAATTTAAATCTTACTTGGAAAAAAATTGTATTTGGAAAACAAGGCTACTTTTGAATGCTGCAGTTTGCCACCATAGGATGGAGTTCCAGCATCTACCAGCAGGGGCTAATGGGGATTTGCTTACAAGCCAACTGCTGACCCCCTGGTTATTGGTATTCACATTGGCCATTGAAATTCCATATCTGTAAACCAGTAAAGGAAAACCTTTGTTTATCCAGTATATGATTCTAGCTTTAAAAAAAAAAATTTGCATAAGCAATAATTGTAAAAAGGTAAACAGCAACATGTATTTTGTTGTATAGCTTTATAAAGATTATTGAAGCTTGTAGACATTTAGTTCCTGGCGTTTCCCAACCCTACCTTCAGTCGTTACTTTTGAAACCGTCAGATTGGTTTTGAAGTGGTGACAAATGCTTCCTGCATGACGCTGAGGTGATAAAAGCTTTCAGGGAGCATTTCCATATCATGCTGTCGGGCCCTCACGTCTGCTTTCCCTCAAACTTCCTCGACCAAAAAAAACTTCTCTCAAAATCTTGACAAATTTCTCTCGTCAGCTACAGGATAAGAGAGTGCTCCTGTGAAGAGTATCGGTGGTAACAAGCACCTTTATAACTGCATTGAAGCTTGTGCATCAGCAACTTGGAACCAACACAATAAATTAATAAAGGACCCGTTCAGATCATCGTACGCTGCTGAGATTGAAGTTGAAGCTGCCTGGTTGATCTTTGAGGCCTGAGATTCATTTTTGGCAGGTTTTAAAGAGAGCTTAAGCTAGTAAGTGCTTGTGTTGAATTATTTATGATCTTACCACAGGGAAGTGTTATTCAAATGGCCAGTTTCAGGCTGTAATTATTCGGGTGGTTCAACTTACGTTTGCGCTGGTGGAATATTTTCTTCTGCTGGAGCCTTGGTATTTTGAATGCAATGGGATTGCAATGTCTAGACATGGTTTTTGTGTGAATATCACCAATGTATGTTGATTGAGTTCTGGCTCAATAAAGGTCAATAAAGTTTTTTAATATAACAAAACCTGTTTATTTGACTTTACTAGTCTGCAGTCCTACCTTTGTCCTTCTCTAATCTTAATTAAAAGGCTATAGAGAATATTGCATTGCACACATGTTCAACATCACAAAGAGTTTGTGGTTAGGAAGGCAGCAGCTAATAAGGTAAACCGCAACTCTAGCGGCGATTAGCCCCTTTTGAACTTGAGATGATGTTAACAGGCGGTGGGTGCGGGTGGTTTCATAGAGGAACTTTCATCAAACTACAAACACCCATTTAATAAAAGTCAGACAGAGGAGTGTGCACAATACGGTTGCCAGACCACATTACAAAGACAGGAACACAGGGAGTGGTTGCCTGTACTATGAGACTTCTAAAGCATCATGGTTTTGCTGTAACTTTAGTGTTGGAGTCTATGCTTCTGTAACTGTAACGAAGTTCTGTGATGTTCAGTGTTCGATGCAGCAGCTAAATTAGCTGTCAAGCCATCAAACGTTGAGTTCAATTCTCAGAGCATGTTGGGCAAGTCAGTCCGGTTGCCATGTCAATAACGTCTGCTGAAACACTTCAGCCTCAAGGTTTCTGAAACTGTCTGACAGCATCTTTGACATAATTAGTATAACTTGCATAAGTTGTGGTGTAAATAGTTCATTATAAGAAGTTCATTTTTCTTTCCGCGTTTGATTGCAGTGAACAGCACTGAATTACACTTTTTACCCTCTGAATCTCTCACCAAATCTCGCAGTTACAGTTGAGACCACTGGGGCAGCGCTGTGGATGTGTGTCGACAAGGTGTTGGATGAGAGAAGAAGATATAACGGTGTCTGTGCTTCTAACGCAAAACCGAGTTATGTCAGAAACAAGATAGAAAGCAGAAGACAGCTGATAACCCATTAATCTGAGGTTTAATAAACAGAATACAGTACATAGTTGAGGAGATAAGTTTGCATTCCCTTTTGTCTCATAAATGTTCAAACCCCTTTTATAATTTATACAAATATAAGAGATAAAATATTTTTTTTATTTAATACTGCTCTTCACAATCTACATTACAGATAATTACATAAAGTGTAGTATGCATATAGTAGTTTGTTGTCTTTCTGAGCATCAGTGAATGTTTTCACCTTGTGTAATAGTTGTGAACAAGTCCCTAAGTGTCAAAAGCTTGATATGGGACTTTAATTGTAAAGAAGCCCGAAATACACATGGGACTGCTGTTTTGAAATGTCTGTACTCCCAGTTGTGAACACACTGATGGATGATTAGCTGAGAAAGTGAATCTGATTCAAACTGCTAACCTGAGCTCCTGAGTTCACACCCTCAGTTCTTTTCGGGTGATTCATGAAAAGATCTGGTTCAAAAGAATCATTTGTTCACGACTCTCACGCGCTGGGTTTGTTGTTGTTGCGTGTGGTGCAGCGAGCTTGTGACCACAACAGAACGGGTAAAAAGCACTGATTGTGCGCACTCTATAGATGTATTCAATAACTCACAAGATGATATCTGATAAAACCGCATATGAACGTGCACACCCGACTTTTTAACAATTAAAAATTGTTTTAAAGGTTTTGAGATAAATCTCATCGGACTCCATCAATTTGGATGCAAGAAACAGAAAGAAAAATGTACATATATAAAGTTGTGCTCAAAGGTTTGCATACCCTGGCAGAAATTGTGAAATTTTGGCATTGATTTTGAAAATATGACTGATCATGCAAAAAAACTGTCTTTTATTTAAGGATAGTGATCATATGAAGCCATTTATTATCACATAATTGTTTGGCTCCTTTTTAAATACTAATGATAACAGAAATCACCCAAATGGCCCTGATCAAAAGTTTACATACCCTTGAATGTTTGGCCTTGTTACAGACACACAATGTGACACACACAGGTTTAAATGGCAATTAAAGGTTAATTTCCCTTTTTAAATTGCAATTAGTGTCTGTGTATAAATAGTCAATGAGTTTGTTAGCTCTCACATGGATGCACTGAGCAGGCTAGATACTGAGCCATGGAGAGCAGAAAAGGACTGTCAAAAGACCTGCGTAACAAGGTAATGGAACTTTATAAAGATGGAAAAGGATATAAAAAGATATCCAAAGCCTTGAAAATGCCAGTCAGGTGGACCAAGAAAGATTTCAGCCACAACTGCCAGAAGAATTGTTCGGGATACAAAGAAAAACCCACAGGTAACCTCAAGAGAAATACAGGCTGCTCTGGAAAAAGACGGTGTGGTTGTTTCAAGGAGCACAATACTACGATACTTGAACAAAAATGAGCTGCATGGTCGAGTTGCCAGAAAGAAGCCTTTACTGCGCCAATACCACAAAAAAGCCAGTTACAATTAGGGATGTGCGCTACGACTAATTTGACTGTCATTTAAACGGAAGTTTTGTAACCGACTAGTTGATTAGTCTAAAGAGAAACCAACCTTCAGAAAACAGTAGAAAAAAAACCCCATTTAAAATAGTTAATCTATTCCAAATCCGATGCTAAATTCCACTGAAAAGGGGCATTTATCTGCGACGTGCTCACCTTGAACTATGATCATTGTACATTAAATATAGAACATGACATGCATTCACTGAATCAACATTAGCGAATATTTAATAGACATATTTATTGAAAACAATTGAATGAATAGTGCAGGATCAATGGAACAACCCTAAAAGCCTGTTCTAAATGGAAATCACCAAGTAAAAGTTACTTAACATATTAAAACAGTCAGGACATTGTTGAAAATAATTAACAGGTAAGCCAAATCTATGAGAGAGAAAAAAAATGTGCTTAAAAGTTGCGCGTATTTCACGACGTGCAGTCGTGCATTAACCATTGATCTAATATGACAGCTGTTTAGTAAAGAACGTCAACCAATAACAGTACAGTAAAAATAAAAATAGCTATAGGATAGAAAAAATATGCCTGTGATGTAGCCTACAATAAACCTAATGTACTCTAAACATGACGTGCACACAGAATAAAAGATAGTTTAACACGTTAAGCAGTTGGCACCTCGTTGAAAATAGCCTTCTTAATCAGCAGATTAAAAAAATTGCATACCTAGTCTAAAACAGTTATTTTCTAGGCTACTAACTCAAAAGCATAATTTTGTTGATGAGTAAAAGTAACACGTCGACATGGTCCGGTGAAAGACGGGACTTAACTCACCTGAGGTGGCTGTCCTGCACTTGAAAAAGCATGCTCTGCAGAAAAAAATAACTTACAAGCATGCACAGATGTAAAGAAGATTCAAATGTGAAAA
Organism: Myxocyprinus asiaticus; assembly: GCF_019703515.2. Classification (NCBI taxonomy): domain Eukaryota; kingdom Metazoa; phylum Chordata; class Actinopteri; order Cypriniformes; family Catostomidae; genus Myxocyprinus; species Myxocyprinus asiaticus. The sequence continues at coordinate 15,048,285 of NC_059348.1, read as the reverse complement.
CATCCTTAGGGACTTTCAAACATTTGGAAAGCCGATTCCCGCACCACCGAAGTGATTTCATAACTACTTTGCTGAGTTTGCTTGTCTAGCGAGAGGATATTTTACTGCGCATGCTGCGAGAGAGAGGGAAGAAGCATGCGCAGCCTGAGGTGAAATTAAACTCTGTATCTGCTCCAGAAATCCTCTTTTTTTTTTTAAATAATATTTGTATTATTAATTCTATTTAAAATATGTAACATTAATATGACAGTAATTTAAGTGCAGCCTCTGTAAAAATATAAAGCCAAATGTAAATGTGTAAAAATTATTATCAGTTTAATGGGGGGAAATATTAACCGACTAGTAATCCCAGTGTTGACTAGCAGCATCCGAACCGTTTAGTCAACTAGTCAACTAGTCTCGCACATCCCTAGTTACAGTATGCTCGACAACACCTTGACACGCCTCACGGCTTCTGGCACACTGTAATTTGGAGTGACGAGACCAAAATAGAGCTTTATGGTCACAACCATAAGCACTATGTTTGGAGAGGGGTCAAGAAGGCCTATAGTGAAAAGAATACCATCCCCACTGTGAAGCATGGTGGTGGCTCACTGATGTTTTGGGGGTGTGTGAGCTCTAAAGGCACGGGCAATCTTGTGAAAATTGATGGCAAGATGAATGCAGCATGTTATCAGAAAATTCTGGCAGACAATTTGCATTCTTCTGCACGAAATCTGCGCATGGGACGCTCTTGGACTTTCCAGCACGACAATGACCCTAAGCACAAGGCCAAGTTGACCCTCCAGTGGTTACAGCAGAAAAAGGTGAAGGTTCTGGAGTGGCCATAACAATCTCCTGACCTTAATATCATCGAGCCACTCTGGGGAGATCTCAAACGTGCGGTTCATGCAAGACGACCAAAGACTTTGCATGACCTGGAGGCATTTTGCCAAGACCAATGGGCAGCTGCAAGAATTTGGGGCCTCATAGACAACTATTACAAAAGACTGCACGCTGTCATTGATGCTAAAGGGGGCAATACACAGTATTAAGAACTAAGGGTATGCAGACTTTTGAACAGGGGTCATTTCATTTTTTTCTTTGTTGCCATGTTTTGTTTTATGATTGTGCCATTCTGTTATAACCTACAGTTGAATATGAATCCCATAAGAAATAAAAGAAATGTGTTTTGCCTGCTCACTCATGTTTTCTTTAAAAATGGTACATATATTACCAATTCTCCAAGGGTATGCAAACTTTTGAGCACAACTGTAAATTCAGATATCATTTAGACAACATCTGAGTTTGGGTCTACTCTTTCAGCCTTAAAGGTTTTGTGCTAGTTGGCAAAATAAAGCAAGTGTTTGTATGTGCCAAGCACATATTTGTTCTGCTTTATAATGGCATGCGGTGGAGAAGCTATGCACCTTGTCTCTGTAGGCAGTGAGCTTACTTTGAGGGTGGGTAGAGAAATCTTTCTCTGTGGGCCAAATGTAAGCCTCTTGTACCAACAGTGAACAAAGTGCAGTTGTTTGTTTCTACGCACCAACGCATTCCTCGCGTTCTTGCTGCGGCACTCTGGACAGGAATTAGCTGGGTGCTGGTGAGGTCATTGAACTCGTTCTCACTTCTTTTATCTGCCCTTCACTGGCACTGAGGAATGCAATGGACAGACAGACTATAAAACGTGCAGATGGATCATGTAGACATTCTTAAATCTTAGACTTTGTCTAAGCATGATCTCATTTCGGGAGTAGGAAAAGACATCTAGAATATATGCTGTATGTTAAAGGAATAGTTCTCCAAATGTTTTTAAATTAACATACATTTTGGTCTGTTGTTCCCACAAAAATATAGGATGGGTTCATAAGACTTTGAATGGCTGGGCATCTATCAGTTGTATATGGCAAGCTTTTGTTGAATTCATAAATTCTGTTTCAGACCAAAAAAAACAAACAAACAAACAAAAAAAAAACTGCAGAATAATTGCAACCTCAGTGAGTAAAACCTGCTTGTGTCATTTGATGAGTAAAAGTGGCCACCAACTGACCCCTCAGGATAGGTATGACAACACAACTAGTTTGTGCAGTGTGGAGGGGTGAGCAAGAGACAGACACCTCGGAATAGCATTTATTTGAAATAATAATTAACAAAAAATGTCCAAAAAAGAGGAATAAATTGTCCAAGGGAAAAAGTGTCCAATATAAAGGGGGATCTGGTGCCCTTGCTGTGAATGGGCTATGTGTAGAAAGGGGTAGTGTCCAAAGTATGGTCCAGGACATGGGCCAGCGGCTTCTCTCTATGCCCGTTGGCCGCAACGCATGCTGTCACCCCCCGTGGCACCTCTAACTCGCGCCTGGTGTCTAGGGAGTGGGTCCGGTGGCGCATCTAACTCAGCCGGTACCCTCCATGCTCTGCTCTGCTCTGCTCCTGGACCTGGAAGGACGTCAGTGTGTGCACACGAGGAGATAGAAGCCGGCTTCCTACATTCATTTGACAACGGTGATGAGGCTCTATTAACATCAGGTGCGCCTCATCATCTGCTGCCCAAGCAAAGCTTATCAAATGGCACCTCTCTTCTCTCCAGCCCACTCCCATTGTGAGCCTGGCTGAAGGATGGCCCTCAGAGGTGGGGCGACGATATTGAGAAGGAGGGGCGTGTCATTCAGCCACAGCAGTTACACAGAACTATGGAAAAATAACTTTAAAAATAATTATGTTTTCTAGTTCAGCCTCTTGCCAAGAGTTCTTGTGGCATAGTTGTCATATTTTGACAGAGGCCCACTGGAGACACAGCTGTGCTGCATTGATAACAGGAACTTTCAACAGAAGCTGGGGCTTTTCCAGTGTTGCCAGAGTGGATGAAGAAGGCATTACGACATGTGTCATTCCATACTGGAATAGACTGGTATTTAAAGCTGAAGTTTTAATTTCTGTGCCACTAGCAACACCAAACTTAATTGCAAAAATAGTGTTTTCACACAGGTTTCCCAAATACCCAAAAAGGTTGTCCTGCCTCAAACACATGCCACTGGTTGGACATGTCAGACCGCTCAAACAAACTAAGCATATTTTAAAAGCACCACAGTGTTTACACTCTTCAGAATGTTGACCTTTGAATGCCTTACTAGCAGAGGTCTCCGTGATGGAGCCATGATAGAGAGTATTTTAACATTCAAAAAATTATACACTTCACCTTTAAGCTGTAATATACTGTAATGCTCTGTTCACAACACATTAATTTCTGAAACTGTTGGTGGTTTTCTTTCAAACTTAACCATATACCTGGCTCTTAATGAGACTGAAATTCAAAGACACACCAGGGGAGGTCTTTCTGCAAGTAGATCATTGTTTACCACTGTTTAACTGGTGATCTAATATCTTTAGTCACCATTTTCCTGAACGGTAATCTGTGGTTCATTCCATGTGCGTATTAAAGGTTTAAAACCTGAGATTATGATTTTTTTTTTTAGCCAATAACTTTTGAACCTCTGTTGTCAAAACTTTCAGGACTTCATTACAGGGTTGGGCTCCAGAGAAGGTTCAACATGAAAGAAGATACCAGATTATGGGGGAACATTCAGTGGAACATGATGGGGGGTGCCATTATTTTTTACATGGATGGATATAATATGCCGTAGGCATTTTGTTCTTCATTGTTTGACTTCTCTTACATGCATTTAATTATTTGCAGTTGCAGAACACTTAATGTGAATATGACTCATTCAAGTGCAGTGAATCAAGCTTGCAAAAATGTAAGGGGCACTAATTCACTTTTCCCAGTTAAAACATTTCTTACATTTTTATTATTTACATTTGGTATCAGATTTACAAGTGGTATGTGAGTAAACTTGATTGGCTCACGTCGGTTTTCCTCAGCAAACTGTGACTCCGTGACCGATTAAACCTTTGCACTTTGAACTCCAAGAGGCTTCAACAAGCTGTCATCTCGCCATCATTGTGTCTTGGCAACCAGGCATTTGGCTCTGCATTAGAAATCTCCCTGGTTACAAGCTTGGCATCTGTTTTGAACCATTGCTAGCATCACCATGGAAAAGTTAACTGCTATACAGGCACCATGGTTATAGAACATACTCCATTTTCATGGGAACTTACTGACTGCCTAGATCACTGAAGATGAAAGCTCAGTCTCTTTCATAAAAGTTATATTAGCCTTGCTAAGTTAACAAATGCTGGTTAAGCTGCTAAAAAGACCAGCTTAACCAGCATGCAGTTCCCATGCAGGTCTAGGCTGGTTTATGCTGGTTTTGTGCTGGTCTAGCTGGTGGACCAGCATAGCCATGCTTTTCACCAGCAAAACCTAGCTGGCGATGCTAGCTGACCAGCATGGTCTTTCTGATGAAGCTGGTTAAGCTAATTTAAAAGCCTGGTGGAGACACCAGCACACCAGCATCCCATGCTGGGGGCCAGCATCCACAACACAACATAAGCTGGTGAACAACAATGCAGGTCTTTTCAGCAGGGAAAGCCTTGTGTTGTTTCTTGTTTTAGGCATAGAATATCTAAAAAATCTCACCTAATATCATCATATTCCATTTCAAAAAAGTACATATTACGGGGCAACCCTGAAAAGGTATTATCTCTTTTGTTATAGTGTTTTGTTAAGGTTAGCAGCTAACTAGATATTAATGTTCTACAGTGGTTTTAGTTTAAGGAAACAAACTCCACTAGACTATTTGTCCCACAAGACTCAGCAGGTCACAGGAGTATGTTATGGTTCCCACGGTCAATGTGTCTGAATCTCAGTTAATCTCAATTCAGGAAGCATTCAGGCGTGTTAGTGAGGCATTCTTCCCCTCCCTCAGTTAATGTTGCTTTTAGTTGGTGATGTATACTGTGAAGGAGTACAATTGGAAGGTTTTTGTCATATTCGTAAAATCAGTCATTTAAATTATTGTCAAAAATCCTCACTTTAAAATTTTAAGTCACCCGTGTTTTGGTTTGATCTTCAGCATAACAGTTATAATAACAAGACATGGTGAATTTTAAATTATCCACCTTTTTTTAACGCTGCAGTGTCCCCCAATTCATACTGCAAGCCTGTTTTCATTATCCGGTCTCCATTGTTTTCACTCACATCGGCATATGTTCTTAGCAGATATTGTGATGTGTATCATGTTACATTTGTAAAAATTGCTGAAAAAAAAAAGCATGTGGCTCCCTTGTGCCGATACAGAGTCGCGATGGCCTTCTTTTGACACTGCCTCAACCGTAAAAGTTTAAGTAGTGGGTATATGGCATGAAGCTATGTCATGAGATTAGTTTCGTTTTACGAGTTTTTATGACCCGAACTAATTTTTTACTTTTAACTAACACTTTTGTTGTTTTCTGTCTGGATCAGTTGTTGCTGTAATTTTTACATTGCTTGTTATAGAGACCAGAACCGGAAAACAGTTCAGCGGCAATCAGAATCATCTTGGCAGCGCCAGTAGTTGGTCAGGAAAACGGATATTTCTAACTCTAAATTCTTAGGGTTTTTAAATATGTCGAAAATTAAAGCTGAAACCGTATCAACATGAGAGGCAACTTTTTTGGCCAGTAATTTCCAATTGCAGTCCTAGGAGACGTGATCCAGCTTTGGACTGACATGTGCAACTCTTGATGCTGCTTCTCAATAGTCAGTCAGCACTTACAGTTATGTTGGATGCAGACACATTTATCACTAGTGCTAAGTCAAGCAGAGCATTCAGATTTTATTGCAAATTGCCAGTGAAAATGGCAAACTTATTTAGTTTTATTTAGTGATGTGAGAGAAGTGATAATGTACAGTATGTAGGAATGGTGGGGACTGGGGTATATTTTTGCTTTAATGTTGTGAATCTTGACAATGTTCTGTCTATAGCTCTTGATTAATTAAATAAAGAACAATGCTTTGGTCTTAATTGACATTATGTCTTGATGAATTCTCAGCTCAACACTGATTAGTTTGATTATTGCTGAGTGTTTGTAGAAAGAGGATAGATTGGAATGGGCATCCAACCTGACCTGTCTCACAGTCTGCCGTACGCCCTCTGACCAGATGATGACTCAGCACTCTCTCCACGCCCTTCACACGCATCATCCCTGGCCTTTTGCACTGCCGGCTCTTAGCAGATACAATAAGGACAGTTTTATTAGATTAGTTGCCAGGCCTGTCCTGGTTATATATAGCAGGGGGGTCTGCTTTCTTCCTTTCTGCCTCAGGGAATGGGCAGCACACCCACGCACAGACCACCACTAACAATGCATGAAGCTCCATCATCATCTGTGTTCAAGGTGGAGCAGCTGAAAGCTTATTTCACACTACAATGTCTGCCCTTGTGTTTGTGCATTTCCTCAGGCTTGTTGAAGTATTAAAAATGAACTCTGCTGTGGAACACACATGAGTCATGTAAATATAATTATACAGTTCTCAGTCTTTGGTGCACTCATACAATGTGAAGGAATGAAATGGCTTCCATATACTTGTTTGTGTGCAGTTCTACTATTATCTGATTTTCTGCTGTACAGTGATGGCCCAATGAATTTTGCCTCTAGGCTGTGTCAGCAGTTATTACGTTTGCCCTGGCTGTTTTAGTCCCAGGTGGACCAAACAGTGTTTTAAAACAGCCATGTGGCTTCTGCTAGCTTGTATCTAGTCTCTGAAAGCCAGACTTTTGACTTGCCCATTAAGTCTGGTCCTCATTGCATCCTGTCTAAGGCTTGACTGTCTGAGGCTAAGACTAGCTTGTGTCCAGTTCATGGTTTCCATAGCCACAATATTAGGCTTAAGCCTGTAACATACTCTACACAATGTAAATGCTTCTAGCTATGATTTCATGTGACATTGCATTGTGAAATTTATTTGAGTGCAACTAAAGCTGTCTTCGACAGTCAATATTTTCTGATGGAGAATGATGTTTCTGAATGAATTGTTTCTGAATTTCTGAATGATGGAGCAGCAGTTTGAAGGGAATCTTGCTGATGAAGTTAAAGTTAGTTAAACTAAAAATATGTTTATTTTGATGGTCGAACGACCTGGGTTTTAATGCAGATGTTGATACCGATACCTAGAGCGCAAGTTGGCTCATGGCTGTTGATTTAACGTGTTAATTTAGTGCTGTTGATTACTGGTATTTAAAAATTAACTTGTTAAAAAATTAACTCAATTAATCATGCCCCATGAAATAAATTCTGTTGTAAAGTTTTTCCTGCTATCTGAACAATTCCCACCTTTATACAGGCAACACCTCTCATTACACTTACCGAGAGCAGGCAGCACAAAATGAGTAAGCAGCCTTTCCCATATGACATGTTCCTGTGTTTTTTTTAATAATTTGTGTTTCAGTGCTCAAAATGGTAAAATATTGGGCAATATAATGGTCTATCACTAGTTTATAGCTGAGCAGGCAGCACAAAATGAGGAAGAAGCCTTTCAAACATGACACGTTGTTGTGTTCAAATACTTTTTTGAAATTACTTTTGTTTCAGTACTCAAAATGGTCAAATCAGCCGATGCAACAGTCTATCTCTAGTTAATAGCTGAGCAGATATCACGAAATGAGGAAGGAGCCTTTCACACATTACACGGTTCGTTCAAATACTTTTTTGAAATCACTTTTGTTTCAGTGCTCAAAATGGTCAAATATCATCCGATGCAACGGTCTATCTCTAGTTTATAGCTGAGCAGGCATCACGAAATGAGGAAGGAGCCTTTCACACATGACACGGTTCGTTCAAATACTTTTTTGAAATTTCTTTTGTTTCAGTGCTCAAAATGGGAAAATGTCAGCCAATATATATCAGTCTGTCACTAACTTATAGCTTAGCAGTCAGCTCAAAATGAGTGAAGAGCCTTTCATACATGAAACATGCTTGCGTTCAAAGCCTTTTTTTCAGTGCTCAAAATGGTAGAATATCGGTCTATCACTAGTTTATAGCTGAGCAGGCAGCACAAAATGATTAAGGAGCCTTTCACACATGACACGTTCTTGCATTCAAGGACTTTTTTTGAATTACTTTTTGTTTCAGTGCTCAAAATGGTCAAATATCAGCTGATGCAATGGCCTATCTCTAGTTTACAGCTGAGCAGGCATCACAAAATGAGTAAGGAGCCTTTCACACATCAAAATAGATGAATATTGGCCGATATTTGTCTATCTCCAGTTTATAGCTGAGCAGGCAGCACAAAATGAGTAAGGAGCCTTTCACACTTCTTGTGTTCAAGTACTTAAAAAAAATAAAAAAAATTCAGAGCTCGAAATGGTCAAATATTGGCTGATATATCGGTCTGTCTCAAGTTTATAGCTGAGCAGGCAGCACAAAATGAGTAAAGAGCCTTTCCCACATGATACGTTCTTGCGTTCAAATACTTTTTAAAAATAATTTTATTTTCAGTCTTACAAATGGTTGAATATCAGCCGACATATCAGTCTGTCACTAGTTTATAGATGAACAGGCAGCACAAAATAAGTAAGGAGCCTTTCACACATGACGCAGTCTTGCGTTCAAATACTTTTTTTAAATAACTTTTTTTCATTGCTCAAAATAGTCAAATATCAGATTATATATCGTCCTCTCACTAGTTTATAGCTAGCTACCTGAATAATAATGTCTGGTTAAGTTAAACGTCATGGTTACTTGTGTAACCTCCATTCCCTGATGGAGGGAACGAGACGTTGTGTCGATGTAGTGACACTAGGGGTCACTCTTGGGAGCCCGAGACACCTCTGGTCTTTGATAAAAGGCCAATGAAAATTGGCGAGTGGTATTTGCATGCCACTCCCCCGGACATATGGGTATAAAAGGAGCTGGAATGCAACCACTCATTCAGGTTTTATGCTGAGGAGCCGATATAAGGTCCGGCCATTTCAGCAGGTAGTTCAGCGTTGTGGCAGGAGGGACACAACATCTCGTTCCCTCCATCAGGGAACGGAGGTTACACAAGTAACCATGACGTTCCCTATCTGTCACTCACTCGACATTGTGTCGATGTAGTGACACTAGGGGTCCCTATACGAAACGCCACAATTGGCTGAACTGTGTTACGTGAACTGGCGGTGTGTGGTGGGCAGACTACTGTGTGCCTCATAGCCAGCACACCAGGTCGACACGTAACCTCCCCCAACATAGTTATAAGTGTCGAACGGCCCTTTGGGGACAAGTTGACTACCCAAGAGATAGAGACAGGCTTAACCCAGTCGTGGCCTCTTTTCCCCTTCTCTTTTTTTTCACTCCCTAAAAAAGAAGGGGGATTATCCGACTGGGCCGCCAGGTCTAGTCGGGGGTGTCCCTCCCAAGGGGAAGACACCACGGAGACCACACCTCACCCAAAGAGAGGGGGGATATTTAAGTGGAAGAATACGTCACATGGTCTTTCCAACCATGTGGAGAGTCTTCAAGGTAGACCCTACCCAACGGGAGAGGAGTTACTACGAGCATGGAGACTGGGGCAGAGGGGCTCTGCCCAAGGAAGACGCAGTTTGCCAACAGGGAAACGAATTAGCGGAAGATATACATCGCATGGTGTTAGCCTTACAGGGAACCGCCACATGCGGAGCACCTACCCCAGAACAGGACTCTTAGTTAGCACGTGCACTGGGCCGGCAGCGAGTCTCTCCGAAAACTCGACTGCCACAGGGCTCAGAGGAAGTCAACCAGGGAACAAAGCTTGTGAACACTACTGGGAATTAATGGCGCACGTCTTCAGCTCAAAAGGAGGTGGAAGGCGCTATGTGCAAGCGATACACCCGGCCGGCTATCCCGGGCTTATCCACTTGTATTGCATGCCACTACCTGGGATGAAACCGGTTCCACCCGGAGGTTGTAGAACCTTGCAAAGTTGTTGGGTGTTGCCCAGCCTGCTGCTCTGCAAATGTCTGTTACAGAGGCACCCCTGGCCATGGCCCAGGAAGCCGCTACACCCCTGGTAGAATGGGTTCGTAGCCCTACCGGGGGCGGCATGTCCCGGGCGTGATAGGCCATAGTTACGGCGTCAATGAGTCAGTGGGCGATCCTCTGCTTGGAGACAGCGCTTCCTTTCCACTGTGCACCAAAGCAGACAAAGAGCTGCTCAGAGATCCTAAAGCTCTGCGTGCGATCCAAATAGATGCGTAAAGCGCGCACCGGACACAGCAATGACAGGGCTGGGTCTGCCTCCTCCTGGGGCAGCGCTTGCAGGTTCACCACCTGGTCCCTAAAAGGGGTGGTGGGAGCCTTGGGCACATAGCCCGGTCGGGGTCTCAGGATCACGTGAGAGTAACCTGGACCAAACTCCAGCTGACGGAGAATGCTTGCAGGTCTCCTACCCTCTTGATGGAAGTGAGCGCTGTCAGGAGGGCAGTCTTCAAGGAGAGTGCCTTAAGCTTGGCTGACTGCAAAGGCTCAAAGGGGGCTCCCTGTAGACCCTGAAGAACTACAGAGAGGTCCCATGAAGGAACGAGGCACGGTCTGGAGGGATTCAGCCTCCTGGCGCCTCTTAGGAACCTGATGATCAGGTCGTGCTTCCCTAAGGACTTACCGTCGACTGCGTCGTGTTGTGCTGCTATGGCGGCAACGAACACCTTCAAGGTGGAAGGGGACAGCCTCCCTTCCAAGCTCTCCTGCAGGAAGGAAAGCACTGATCCGACTGCACATCTCTGGGGGTCTTCCCACCGGGAAGAACACCATTTAGCGAACAGACGCCACTTAAAAGCATACAGGCGCCTCGTAGAGGGGGTCCTAGCCTGAGTGATCGTGTCTACCACCGCTTAGGTCTTCCGCGTCCCGTCCAGGGGCCAGACATGGAGATTCTAGAGGTCTGGTCGTGGGTGCCAGAGGGTGTCGATGCAGTCACCGCAGGGGGACGCCCTTGGCGACGAGCAGACGGGGTGTGGGAACTTGAGCCACGTCGGGGCAGGATGTGCCGGATCGCCTCCGTCTGCTGCTTCACCGCCGAGAACTGCTGGGCAAAGTCTTCGACGCTGTCACCGAATAGGCCAGCCTGGGAAATGGGGGCAGCAAGAAACCGTGTCTTGTCGGCCTCACCCATCTCGACCAGGTTGAGCCAAAGGTGGCACTCCTGGACCACTAGTGTGGCCATTGTCCGCCCGAGAGTCCGTGCCGTGACCTTCGTCACTCGGAGAGCGAGGTCGGTCGCCGAGCACAGTTCCTGCATCAAATCTGGGGTGGAACTACCCTCGTGCAGTTCTTTCAACGCTTTGGCTTGGTGGACCTGCAGGAGAACCATGGCGTGCAGGGTAGAGGTGGCTTGTCCAGCAGCGCTGTAGGCTTTAGCCGTCAGGGACGATGTGAGCCTACAGGGCTTGGACGGAAACTTAGGGCGTCCACGCCAGGTGGCAGCGCTCTGCGGGCATAAGTGCACCGCGAGCGCCTTATCCACTGGGGGAATCGCCGTATAGCCCCTGGCCGCCCCGTCATCGAGGGTAGTGAGAGCGGGGGAACTGCAGAATCGGGGCCGGGCAGTAAAAGGTGCCTCCCACGATTTCATCAGCTCCTCGTGCATTTCCGGGAAGAATGGCACTGGAGCGGGGCGTGGCTGCTTTGAGCGGCGCCACGAGCCCAGGAACCAATCATCAAGCCACGAGGGTTCAGGGGAGAGCGGAGGGTTCCACTCTAACCTGACGCTCACGGCCGCCCGGGAAAGCATGTCCGTCATTTCGGCATCAGCCTGTGACTGGGCAATCGTCCCCGAAGGGGGAAGCCCAGCTGAGGCTTCTGCGTCCGACTAGACAAGCCTGCTCTCCGATGCTGCGCTCGAGAGCTCATCATCTTCGCGGGCTCCAAACAAGAAGCCAGACTCGCCGTGAGACGAGCTGGCGAACTCATCCGGAAGCCCGACTGCAAGCCGCGACCGCAACGTTGCCATGGTCATGTTCTTGCAATGAGGACATGAACCATCCACAAACGCTGCCTCCGTGTGGGTCGCGCCCAGACACGAAAGACCATTTCGATTGCGATCATGACCATTCGAAGTTGAGAGATAACGACCGCAACCAGGAATAACACACAATCGGAAAGGCATCTTTAAAAAGACGTTCCGTGTGTGCCGCTCTTTTAGAGAAATATATACTCTTTTAGAGGAAAAAAGCTCTTTCAGAAAATATACTCTCTTGTTTTCTGCCGAAGCACCCAGGGGCGTTCTCTGCAGTGCACCAGTGCAGTGGAGGGAGAAGCCGCTGAAATGCGCCGGCAGATCCAGCAGAGGTGAATGAACAGTAGAATTCAGCTCAATGAGCATGACCGTTCGGCTCTGAAGTGAAAATCTGAATGAGTGGTTGCATACCAGCTCCTTTTATACCTGTATGTCCAGGGGAGTGGCATGCAAATACCACTCACCAATTTTCATTGGCCTTTTATCAAAGACCAGAGGTGTCTCGGGCTCCCAAGAGTGACCCCTAGTGTCACTACATCGACACAACGTCGAGTGAGTGACAGATAGGGAACTGACATTTGGAGGTAACTTTATTGCCCCACTTCATACTGAGGTTTATTACAGACACAGTAACACAAGATTGTACGTTACATATGCAGAACAGGACTGCACACTTTCAATGCATTCACCAAGTATTTGTGTACTTTGCATACGTAAATTATGTTTCTGGTCTGTATATCACTTTAATCCCTTAAGAAAAATACCAGATCAGCACTTAAGCTTCTATGGGTATATTCCCTAAAAAACACCTGTACTCGCTCCAGGAGGTCCATTGAGTTTAATCTAATTGAATTCTTCATTGTTAGTAGCCTGCTCAACAATTAGACCATTGTTTTAGCGAAAGTCATACTGGATTGCTGTTTTATGAAAAAGAATCAGGGGATGATATTCAGTTATAACCACACGTCACTCTGGTTTCCATTGTGTATTGTCCATTGTCTCTTTTCCTTGGTAGCTTCCCATCCAAAAGGAAATAGATAGCCACTCTGTCCTCAGTCACCAAACTTTGATTTACATACATTTATTTTGGCTGAGAAACAGTCATTGTGAAACGTTCCGGCTAGACGCTTTCCCCACAATTAATTTAAAATCACATTTCTTGGTCTCAGTGAAACATGAACGCCCCTATGAGACATCCCATGTGTATACACACTAACACTGACACTAATTTAAATATTTATATGGTGGAGCAGGACCAATTGCTGATAATTTAGGAGACTGCAGTGGATGAATCCCTTTTTGCCAAGTTAGCTCAGCTCTCAGGTGCCTCAGGTGTTTTCCAATGAATATTAAATGTGTTCTTCTGCAAAACTGGGAGCCGCTGGAAAACAAAATGAAATGACAGTGAATGCAGGTAGCACAGAGCATACAGACGAAATGTGATAGCACAGCACTGCAATATACAGGACAGTACTCTGTGCTAGTATACATTATTATTGCTAGGTGATATAGCTAAAACATACAGTGTATATATATATATATATATATATATATATATATATATATATATATATATATATATATATATATATATATATATACACACACATCGATATTTCTTAGCCTTTTGACAATATTGAATATGAATCTCAGTATTTATTTTTTTATTTATATTTTTTACTCTGAAATGGCTTACAAGGTTTACTTTTTCTTTTTTTTTTCAATGAGAGGAACCATAATGTCCACCAAACAGCCAATTAGATATAATGCAAAAAATAATAATAATAATTTTTTTGTTTCAACAATGTTTTCACTAAATGAACAGAAGAAACAATATTAGGTTATTTACTCATATATTTATTTATTTTTTACAACAGTACATATTAATAAACAGCAATTTTTACATACATTGTTACTAAAACGTTTATATATAATGAAAATGCCACATTGCAATCTCCATAAACATTTTTGTGTGATGACGAAAATGACTCATTAATTAAATGTTTTAAAATAGATTCATGGAGTACGGACAGTTTGTTCTCATTCAATGAGTCAAAGTCACTTACCCTTACTCCCATTTGTTAAGTTAAAATCAGAGACGCTTTTAAAAACATCTCTGTCTTAGCGCTGTCATACTCGCAAGTTACGAGACTTGTTCTGCTGAACAATATGCAGGTGCATATGATAGCTATAATTACTGTGGTACGCTAGTCATGTTTATTTAACTGTGAGGCAGGTGGCTTGTTCCTCATTTCAGTCTCGGCACTCAATATCAATAGCTTTTTTTTTCTTTTTTTTTTTTTTTTTTTTTTTTTTTGTATTCTGCTTTTGAGTTTATCCAAGGACTCAATGTCCTTCACTCCCAGTTTGCTGACATGCCTGGTTATCTTGGAAACGAGAGCAGAATTTAAGTCCTCTGTCATCATTTTCCCATTCAGCCAGGTCGATGGACAACCCTTGAGACTGGCTTCTGACCTGTGTGTGAAGCAAGGTGACTGTATCACCCTTTGTGTGCAAACTAGTCCAAGAATTGCCTCACATTGTACAACCAGCTGAGACCACGATAACCAACCAGTGACAGAACATTTTGCTGATTGTTTGATTTCTGTGGCATTGTGCCGATAGCCAGGGCCGGACTGGGGCAAAATTTCAGGCTGGGAGCAGGGGTGTAAAAAGTACTCAGAAATTATACTTAAGTGAAAGTATGGATACTGGGTGAAAATCGTACTTTATTAAAAGTATCTAACCAAAAACATATGTAAGAAAAAGTAAAAAATTATTCACATTAAGTTGTACTTAAGTATTAAAAAATGTAAAAATAACTTTTTTCTTAGCTAGAATGAAATCAAGAGAGGAGATTGTGTGAGAGAGGATGTTGTTAAATTCGACTGGTTTAAGTCGCCTTTTTACTGTCTCTGACATTTGCAACCTGGTCAAAGAATCATGTTACAATAACATAATTTTTGCAAAATGATTTTTATGTGGCCTTTTTTTACGTAACACGGCAATTTCCTGGTGGAATGAACACCAGAGGCGCTAAAACAACAAGGACTTTTATTCACTTTCGCACAAATCACGAGTAAAATGGCAGATTATCCGTTCATAAACACTTTTCACTCTGTTCCTCCCACAATGATATCTTATGACATCTAAACACTTTTATTAACTTTTACTATGTTTTTAAATTAAAAAACATTGCCAGTCACAGTGTGTGTTGCATGGGAGAAGGCACTCACAAATTGCAGTGTCAGAGCACCCAGCCCCTTGAGACATAGAGAAAGAAGCTTTTAAGGAAGTTAGTAATGTTGTTGGTTTTGTGAATTGATTTCTGAGGTTTGCTACCAAACCTTGCTGTTGAGCAGATGGATGAATTCAATAAAATACATAATTAATATTTACTCCGGTTCCATTATTTTTATTATCATTATTATTATCATTATCAGCGCTGGTTTTATAGTTATTATTATAATTAATATTTGCTGAAAACCAGCAATAATAATTCAGCAAATAGGGAGTATAAATTCATAGATATGATTTAAATATGAAGGCAAGTGTAGAAATAAATGATATGTACACATTTAATTACTAAAGCCTTTTGTTTTTAATATACTGTATACAGTATTTGCAATGTGAAAGATCATTTTTGGCTTCTTAACTGTCCTATGTGAAATAGCAGGTGTTTAGAATAAATTTTAGGACAAAAACCGTCAGTGTTTCTCACTTCATGCTCATAGTTTTGAATGAATACATCACATTCAGTTGGGCGGTCACATACGGTCTAGTCAGTGAGATTTGTGTTAAACTTTCTAGAGGTCATGGTTTATTTTTCAATTATTATTATTATTATGTTTATATTTACAATTGTAGTTATGATCTAATTTTTATTGGTTTTTTCCACCTACTCTACTGTTATAGAGTGATTTTTAAGTCTTTCTAAAAGGTGCTGGTGGAAGAAGTTGGAAAGGATAAAATGTTTGGATCTGGCATATGATTTTTTGACCATTTTGTTATTTTAATGATTTTTCGTTCAGTGTGAATTTGTAATTTGAATTTAGAAATATTTTTGGTTAAATTTTTTAGTGTTTCATTAAATATATTTCATTGTTTATAATCAAAATCGACAGATAGAAGTGAAGTGTGTGCCGATACAATCACTTTTAATACAAGCTATGATTTGTGTGTCAGTAGATGAAAATTATTAATGATACTTACATTCCGTATACTTACAGTGTATATCAGAATCCTGATGACAATAACATTTTCTACGCATATAAAAGGAATTTGTCCATATTTCTGTTATTCTAATTCATTGCATGCAGTCTATTTACACCACCCACTTTTTATGAATGTGCTGTTTTTGTATCGCTGGTGCTTGAGGGAATGGACTATATAATAGGATGCAGATGCTGCAATAATCGGAGAAGAACCTCTGAATTAAATTGCACTTGACCCAGCCCATTAGCACAAGTGATTTTGCAAAACCCATTTGCGCCTAGACTTTAGCTACATCTTCATTAATCCAGATACATTTGAAAACAGTGTTTTTGTTTTTGTAATGCTCTCTGTCCACACTGACGTTTTCAAGCATTTTCCAAAAGTTGTTCGTCCACAATGAAATGAATGAAAACGCTTAAATACACTTACCGCACATGCGAAAAATCGCCATTGCCTGTTCGGTCTGAAAAGCAATTGTTCTCGTTTTCCATCGCTGGACACCAATTCCGAGTAAACTTCCTGTTGCCTTCAAAGGAATGCAATGTGAATGTTGTACAAAGTAACATTTCTCTTTAACAATGCTATCAAAGTGAATATCAAGCACAGCAGGGCTACTATACAGGGAGCCATCTTGATTGTTTTGGTTGAATGGATCATATGACTGCGTCACATGACAATAAATATGTTATTGTTTTCAGAAATATACGTTTTCCCAGTCCACACTACAACGTGAAGACGGCATTTTCAAATTTATCCACTTGGGAGGGTGTTTTCAAAAAGCTCAGTTTTCGCTGACAAAAACGCTGTCTCAGTGTGGACGGAAGGCCAAAACGTAGCGAAAAAGATGCATTTTCAAACAAAAACATATTAGTGTGGAAGTGGACTTAGCGCATGCTTGCACAAAAATACAAAAACTTCATGGCCATGGCCATGCGCTTAGCGCTAGCACTCTGAAAATAGGGCCCTTAGTGTGTACATTGAAACCAAGGTACAGTGTGAAATTAAAAAATATTTAATTTGTTTAAAATGCAGCAATGTAGAGCACCCCAACTTAATTTGAACAAGAAATACAGGGAAGAAGTATTGTCAAGTCATTTCATGGGATCTTTTAACATTATTTTTTTAAGCAAAAGGAGCTGCTTTTACCGTCACACAATGGCTGACACTCAGATGCAGCACAAAGAGTATTGAGAACAAACAGTCCGTCCTCTGGAACCTACAAAAATATTCATTTTGTCGTTGCTTTCTTTTTGCTTGATACATCTTCGCATCATGGCTGATTAGGACAAAACTCAGATTAACATGGAATGACAACAAATGTGATTTATCACTTGTCACATTTTCCTGCTATGCCTGTGTAAGCTGTAAAATGCATTGCCATAACATGAAAAGGAAAGATGATCAAGGATTATAGGGCACACCTTATCACCACCTGTTTTGTCAACTGTGTTATGTCTGGAAGTGTGCACTGTTGAGTCTATTTAGATTACTTATTTATAAAAAACATTTGTGGAGTTCAAAGATTGTTGGGAAGTCCAGTTTTTTTTGCTCATGGTAGTTTATCTACACAATTTACCTTTGATTATTTGTGTGTTGGTTCTTTTTTCAACATGTACTTTTAACCTCTTCTT
The DNA here is from genome assembly GCF_019703515.2 of Myxocyprinus asiaticus. Classification (NCBI taxonomy): domain Eukaryota; kingdom Metazoa; phylum Chordata; class Actinopteri; order Cypriniformes; family Catostomidae; genus Myxocyprinus; species Myxocyprinus asiaticus. The sequence continues at coordinate 15,030,606 of NC_059348.1, read as the reverse complement.
AATATCTCAAAACGCATGTAAAAACCTGTCCTGTTCCCAGAGGGTCATACAGAGTTCAGGGAGTTTCTCATTATGGACAACTGAAACATACACACTATTTCATACTGCCTCTATAAGGCTAAAGCAATGATGTTATTAGAAAGCAAATAGCTAGGTTGTGTTTATCCATTTATTGTTTAGCTCACTAAATTAAAGAACAGCTTCTCAAAAAGATCATGTATAATCGATGTGTAATTTCACATAGTTTTGCCTTTTGGTGTAAATGGCAAATAATTTGACAATGGTATCAAGGAAAGACTGTAGTATTTATGTTGTTAGAATTTTGATTACTGGCATTTGGTACTCTCTCATTAAATACCAACATCATACAATTGTTTTTTTAATTTTTTTTTTTAGAAAATGTTAAATGAAAATAGCCATGGAAGCTGGCATGGCATTAAATTACATACAACCAAACAAACAAACAAATTATTAAAATGATGGGATGTAGCCTCAAGTAAATACGTAAGTAAACTGTTATAAAATCAAGAACAAAGAAACTAATTATAAGTAATAGAACAATAAAAACAGGAAACTGTGCTTTTGAAGTATCTAGCAGCAGTATCAAGTATTGAAAAAAGCATTCAAAAGCTGAAAAACATAAGATTAATCAAATGTGATACAAAACTACAAATACAAAATTGTATTATATTACAAAGCATACAAACACGTGCATTTATTAGGCTATCATCTCCAACGACAGTCTACTGTTAGCCATTGAAAAAGCAGATTGCACTGGACGAGTGCACACTGGGCTGGTGCATGTCGCATCACAGGTAGGACAAGGCATAAGTATTGCACACAGAACGCGTCGGTGCATAGAGGTAGCAGTCCAAAACAGTGAATCTAATCACCATACAGAAAAAAGTTACATAGGAAGGTTTTTGCACATCTTCAAGGATGAACAAAGTGACATCGATGAGTTTACAGATTGTTGTATGAAGAAAAATGGTGCAACTGGGCAAACTGAATGATTGACGAAGAAAGGGTGACATTTATTAAGAATTTTTATGGTAAAACGTTACAATAAGGTTCCATTAGTTAACAACTTTAGTTAAAATGAACTAACAATTAACAATACTTTTACAGCATTTATTAATCTTAGAAAATGTTAATAAAAACATATAATAATACATCTTTAAAATCAAAATTTGTATTTGTTAACATAAGCTAATGCACCGTGAACTAACAATGAACAATTGTAATTTTATTAACTAACATTAACAAAGATTAATAAATGCTGTTAAAATATATTGTTAATTGTTTGTTCATGATACCTAATGCATTAACTAATGTTAACAAATGGAAACCTATAGTAAAGTGTTACCTTTTTTTTTATTTTTTTTATCTTTAACCTTGAATAGGCTTCATTCATGTTGTCAAATCACAAAAAGAAACTTGTTACTGAGAACGTACTTGTTACTTATTATCTTCTATCTTAGGCTAAATTCAATAATGTATGTCCCTTGACGACTGGGGTTGAATTGATTGCAATTTAATGGAAAATGGTGTGTGACGTAGCATAATTTTGAGCATCCCCCAAAGTCGGAGCTGGGCACTGTTGATAGATGGCGCCGGTTTGCTTACTTTTATAGAAACAATGGTTTCGATTTCTCATTTTAGGATGCTGTGTGTCGTCCGCCAGACATGTACCCTTAATGGCATAGGTTGTTTTTGACTGTAATTGTTCAAACTCTATTGGTTACATGCTGCTAATAAACAATGTGTGGTAAAGACAAAAAATTATAACAACATGTGTTTACATGTGCATATTGAAACGATGGCTGGCTTGACCATGGTGGATAGCATTCGAGTACCAAATTGAGTCAGTACTACCAATACTGTGGTGCAAGACTGGTATCGCTCCTTTATTCTGGTATTTATTTTTAATGTCCCTAGTTTTCAGATTGTTTATGAGAAAAATAATGCACAAGTTGAGCTACTAATACTCTGTAACCATGGAACACTGGCAATCACAGCTTAAGGTCTTTTACCCCCCCCAGTCACTCTCCTCTGGGAGCCTTCAGGGAGTTGTCATTAGTATAGTTTTTCCATGGAAGAAATGGGATGTTGTAGGATATTTCTCATGGCAGTTTTAGAAATGCGGTGAAAGAGGAGAATGTGATTGTTAGGTTGTGTAGAGCAGGAGTCTTAAACCAAGGTGCAGTCCATTTGACCTTAAGAAATGCTTGTGCTGATGAAAGCATTTCTCCATCACGCCTACAACAGTGCATGTCACCCTTCACTCCATTGGATTTTTTCCCCAGATGGGGGAAAAGCAGCTTGAAAATGGGATAATGAAGAACATTTAATTTAGCTAATTACTTCATTGACCTATATAATGAGTAGAGGACATGCCAAAATCTTATAAAGAAAGGAGGATGCTGATAGTGACCCAAATATTAACTTTGAGAAATTATTTTCAATTTTAACTTAATGCAATTGCATTTATATTTGCAACATTTACGTACAAGAATCTAATCTGTATGTCCGTCTTTCTATTTAGGCCTATGTTTGACTTGATGAACTCTCCTTTTCTAGTTATAATTCTTATTTTAATTCTAATTTTAATCTTACACATCATCATACCTTGAATAAAAGCCAGAAAATTAGACCTTCTGCTCCTTACAAAACAGTTCTGTGGAGGTATCAGATGGTAATACCATGGTATTTTGATATGTACATTTACATTTAATAATTTAGGAGACGCTTTATCCAAAGCGACTTACAAATGAGGAACATAGCAAGCAATTTGTCATACAAAGTTCAACAACATCTACAGTGTTGTATTGCCAAGCTCTCAAAGTAAAATCTACAGAACTACAGAAGTTTCTAACGCATGATTTACTGAGGTGGGGTTCGAACCCACAACCCTTGGCACTATAGCCAAGAACCTTACATACAGGGCCACTCAATGTACCATGATACAGAATGATTACTATATTCATATGCTATGGTATTTACAATCATACTCTTAGGTACTTCAAAGAAAAACATACTAAAACCATTGTTTGGTACCCTAATTTTACAATACATCAATAAACATATTAAAAGAATACCATTCAAAATGAGTGTGTATAAGTAAGTGTGTAAAAGCCTGCCTGACCCAGTGAATGATGAGAGACGCTCCTGTCCCATGATCCCCACCTGACTCTTTACTATCATCCAAAGCTCTCGTGATCTCGCTTTCTTCAACACCCTCATAAAATCAAGGCACTAGTCAGAAAATGGGTTAGAAATGGTCTATTCTGTAGTGCTGCATAGGTTATGTTCACAATGGAATACTCAACATAGTCTTATGACTACTTATAATAATTCATTCGAGATGGTGAAATCATAAGATATTGTACCGGACTTGGCTCTCTTGAAAAGTTACAACTTTTATTCCCATATGGACCGACCAATCAACAAACAGAATTTCAAATCATACAAAACAGTCATCCAATTTTAGCGAGCATCCTATCCAACACTTTATTTTAAGAAAGGAAACGTCTTTGAACAAATGTGGTTACTCTTCCATATCTATTTATGCACTACAAGTAACCAATGAATGTCAGTAACCTACAATATGCTTCCCTTGTCTCGTTTCGAAACCCGATTTTTCCAAAACCTGATGGTTACACTTTATGGTTAGGTTTAGGTTTGGAGTTTGGGTTAGGGCTTAAAATGACAGTCTAGTAGGATGGACTGTAATTTTCTGTTTTTAATCCAATTTTTTGTTAAAATATACTAACTTTTGGCAGTACGAATAAACGTGACATGAAAGAGATGTTAAAGCTTGTGACAGATACTACCTCCAGTTCATTTGTCACACTAGTAATGGATGGTCAAGTTGAGCACATTACATAGGCAGTAAGATAGCCTAAACATATAGCAAATCTATATAGTTCTATTCAAAGCCTGGTTAAGAAAGGACTACTCACTGTATGTAGCCTTTCAAAAGCATTTTTCTAGATGGTTATGCCTTGCAATTTCTATGGATCAATGAAGTATTGCCTTCCATAACCTCTGCATGTATTTTCATTCATGTGACCTTCAGTACAGTACTTGCATGAGCATTCCTGGAGCTCTTAAAATGGGTTGTCAAATGAAAATAAGCCTCCAGGATTTTGTGGCCTGTTAACAATGAACTCTCTTTCTACCATTTGGGCAACCATTAGAAAATATTTTCTTTCCCTCTTTTTCAGGTTTTGGCTCTCGAACATTTCCTCCTATTCTTTCAAAGGGACTTTCCTTGGGTTGTGGGCATTTCGTACAATAGGAGGTTTTGGACTGGAATGTGTGTGAGGTGAACGTATAAAAAGGTTTTTACGCAAACACAAACTGAACGAGCTGTCGTTGCCATGACTTGTTTGGCATTGTTTTCAGTGTTCAGTTTAACAAGGGTGGCTTGTGTTTTCGAAAAAGATACCCCTACTTGAAAAATGCTATTTGTGCTGTGGGTGGTCGCATTAAGGCGCAGTGTTTACTAATTAATACCTGAAAAGAGCCTTGGTTTCATTGAAGTTAAGAAAGCGGGACGGGGGAGTACAATACATTGCATGCCTGTTAAATAAGAACTTGATGTGGTAATGATTTTCCTTGCGGATTTGGCTTGCAGAAAATAAACTGAGAGGTTAATGGTGAGAAACAAATGAGATCTTCTGCTCGAGGGGCTTGCTTAAGCAATTCATATTTAAGGAAGTTGAAGCTGAAGCCTCTAGGCTGAGAGGAAATAGTTTGGTGGTGTATTGGAAAAAACTGCTCTTTTTAAAGAAAATACTTGCTGTATATCACTGTAAAGGAATAGTTCAACCCAAAATTGACTAAACTCTGTTTTGTGGAACACAAAAGACAAAGTGTAACAGAATAGCTGGGCACGCATTTACATATAATGAAATTTAATTGGGACAGATGTGGTCAAGCTCCAAAAAATGGCAAAAAACTAAACAAAAAACAAAACATAAAAGTAAACACCATAAAGTGGTATCAACCATCTAACGACATGTTGGAGAAAGAATCGGCGTTGGCTAGCAAATTTTTGTTTTTACTCGCCAGACTTTTGACAACATGTAAGCGTGATGCAACTGTAAACTAAAAAAGATAATAAGAAAAACAAGTAGGGGGAGTCATCATATATACATACATATATATATATATACAGTTTATATATGTATGTATATATAAGTTTATTCACGCAATATAGTATGCGAAATTGTATATTTTATTTTCATATTTCACTTTTGATCATTTTAATCACATTTTAGCTTGTGTACAAATGTACAGATTTCAAATTCTGTCAATTTATGTCATGAAATTGCATTTTTAATAATGATACAAGCTGTTGTGATTGTTTGAAATTTTATACTAATTTCTAACAAAATATGCAATTATTATGTTAAATATAATTATTAATCTAATAATTATATTATAAAATAATAATTTAAGTGCTACTATTTCAAAACTACTATGCAAAAAAATAAATAAAAAAATAAATAAAAAATCACCAATCCCTTGCATAGATGCAGCACAAGCCTATTTGTTATATTCTTTCATATTTACAGTGTTTTCTTAAGTTAAAATATTTCACAATATATGACTGTGCCTTTTAACCCTCTGGGGTCTGAGGGTGTTTTGGGCCCTGGAGAAGTTATAACACTGTATTCAGCACAAACTTGGCTACAATAATATGTGAGCAATATGTATGTACATGTTTGTATTTTTGAGAAAATAACGTTTATGCGTGGTTTTTGAAAAAACTAAAATTTTCCTAAGTCACTGAAATAAGGCCATATAACACATACTAAATATTTCTTCACAAGACTTTTGAGAACTGGATCTTGTAGCCTAGAGTTTTTGCTACAAAAATTATGTGAAAACCATCCTGATCATTCATTTATACAAAACAATATAGTCATTTAACTTTTGTAAGACACTTTTAGTGTTAGAAAGGCCATATGCGAGGAGGCATGGATGATCATGAATATTGATGTGATTCACACCTGAGGAGACAAAGACCCCTCCCCTGAGAGAGAATGAATGTGAGGAGACTTAATGATTGAATGTATTGTTTGTAGCTTATTCACAAAAATCAAATTTAAGTTAAAAGAAGTAATCTGACTATACATTTTCTTTACACAAAAACTTTAGACCTACACTACCATTTAAAAGTTTATAGATCTGTAAGATTTTTTTAATGTTTTTAAAAGAAGTCTCTTCTGCTCACCAAGACTGCATTTATTTGATCCAAAATACAGCAAAAACAGTGATATTGTGAAATATTTTTACAATTTAAAATAACATTTCTATTTGAATATATTTGTCAAATGCAATTTATTCCTGTGATCAAAGCTGAATTTTCAGCATCATTACTGCAGTCTTCAGTGTCACATGATCCTTCAGAAATCATTCTTATATGCTGATTTTCTAATATGGGCATATTTACAGCACATTTGACACATTTACACCCGAACAGATATTTGCAAGCACAAGCTTCGTTAATGATAATGAGGCAGCATAAACACTAGTTAAAATATAATCTAAACATTCATATTATTTTTATATCATATTACATATCATATTTATATCATACAGCATACAATTTAAATACCTGCTTTAGCCGAAACAACATTTAAATGTAACTAAAACTTGCCTATTAGGACATATTTCAAATTTCAATACTCTGAATACTGGCTGGCAAGTCTGGAAATAGTCCAACTAGTAAAATATGTACATGTTTATATAAAATAGCATGTCAACTAATGTAAGTAAAGACTTACTCATCCAAAATTGTATTCTCAGCTGGATCAAGTCGCTCTTCAAACGTTCATCGTCGGAGTCCCGCTCTTCTTCTGAGGAAAATGTGACCTCTTCATCACTATCCAGGAGCTTCCTCACCTGTGTAGCATGCCATCTTCCAAACACGCATGAAAGTGAATGAATGATGTTTTTTAAGGCACTGTTGGGCGTTTACCATTTGCATTGATCGTCTCAGCACATTACCGTATGAATAGCGCACTCTGCTGGTGGGTGTGATCATATTAGGGATAATTAGCTGAGCCAGGAGAAACTGTACATCGCTTTGTTTCATACAGATTACATTGCAGGAGAATATTTGTTTTAAATTTGAATTGTTTTAGTTAAAAGTAGACATTTTAAGCTTTCGTTAGACATATGTTTCATGTTTGTGTGATAAGTATTTACGGAGTTTCAGTTCATTTTTGTGACGTGTTTCAGAAAGATGCTCGCGGAGACAGAGACGGTTATAAGCGCACCTTGTTTATTTTCTTTATTTTACAGAAGCACAAGGTTTTGTTGTTATTGTAAGTGTACACAAATAAAAGTAGACCCTTTATAGTCTCTAATGATGTCTTACACTTATCTGTATGCCGAACAATGATGAAGTATTTTAAGTTGTTTCCGCTGTTATGAGGAAAATATCCAGCAAAAATTGACCCTTGAGGGTTAAATATTTATGTACACATTTATTACACTTACTACATTACTACATTTTGTAACATGTTAGTTTATATGCACTTGTGCAATTTACATTGAGTTTACGTTGATATGTATTACAAGTGCTAAATTGGTACTGTCTCTTTAAGAGAATGGCTGCTCCCAGTGCAAGTGTTTACAGCTGAGTGAGTGCAGCGCACATTAGTGGTTTTTCCCTCATCCGTGCAATGTATGATTCGAAATAATGTTTCTTTTTATCATGAAATGAAAATGGGGTCCATGGGTCTCGTCTTTGGATACAAAATACATGGAATGAAGCAAAAGGAAACTTTTACTTGTATAATCGGTTGCTTGCACAAATATTTATTGTACACGTTATCAAATTAAAATCTACAAGCTCTTGAGTTTTGAAACACTTTAACCTTCTAACAGGCATCCAACAGGCACATTAGTGTTGACGTCGTTAAATGCAATGTCAGTGCCATTTCACAACTGAACTAAGGCGATGGTGACAGCACAAACCCGACAGATCTGGACCTACTGCAGCCAAATAAGGTAAATTTCCTTCAGGTCGTGCGCTCATGAGACAAAACACACTGTAAAAGACGAGGCTGAATCCAACTTTCTAATTTAGATTTATTTAGATGTATTTATTTATTGTCATATGCACGGGATAAGAGTTACACCATGCAATGAAAATCGTACTTTGCAATTCTCACCATTCCATCGTAAAAAGTAAAAGGAGAAGGGAAATAAAGACATACACTATTTAAGAATATACATACAGGTCTACGTATACATGCATACATGTCATGAATTGCAGAGGCAGGACCCAAATGCAGAGTGAAACAAAGGGTTTTATTAATACAAAAATAAATATAAACAAAAACTACCCCGTAGGGGAAAAACAAAGTCCAGGGCGGTAAGCACACAGATGGGCTGGGCTGGAGCAAAAGGAGCAGAACACAGAACTGACAAGACGGGAGAACAAGAAACTGAAACTAGACAGGAGAGTCAGCATCCAGACACCATGCTCCGAACATGAAACACAAGACTGACCGAAGAGCGCACGGCAGGGAAACCACAACCCAAAGCTGTGCGCTCACACAGAGACAAAAAAAAACAAAAAACGAAACACAAAACAGCCACAGAACAGGAGTGTCAGGACCCTGTCACCATAAAAACCCAGACTGACAAAGTGACAGGATCCTGACACGTATATAAATGCACACTCATACATTTACATATATACAGTATATGCATACATATATCCATGCATATATATATATATATATATATATATATATATATATACAGTACATATACACACATATACACATGCACGTTAAAAATATAAAATTAAAGAACAGAATAAAATAGAATAAACTTACAATTAATATATACAGTATAATAATCTTTCCAGCTTAAGTAGACTGTAGGTAATCGACCGCTTCTTATTCAGTAAAAGTTTTGCAGTGCTCCAGTTCTTCTTTGCCACTACACAACTCAAGCTCAGGCAAGTGAAATCTAAATATTTACTCGCCAGTGGCTAATAAAATACATATTTTAGTCACATAGTGTGAAATTTGGTTGCGAGTGATTTACTCGCTATGTAGAGGGCTGGGTCTATGCAAATTTTGCACTATATTAAAAGACTTCTGAAGCAATACAATGGCTTTGGGTGTGGAACAGGCCAAAATCTACCATTTAGTCATTATATGTTTATCTTCCACTCCACTATAGCTCTCAAATCACATACATTTACATATGGTGTTGCAAGAAGCACTGCGTCTGGTTTGATGTCAATTACCAGACTGATCACACTGTTAATTTGGTGACAGAAGTTGGAAACTTTTGCTGTTGAAATTGTTCTGCGTGGCCGAAGCTGGAAGTGTTGTTGAACGTATGGGCACACGTGAGCCCCAGTTTACAAGTAAAATGTCCACAGAGTGACGCCAAAAGTGAGTTGTTTTTAGTTGAAAATGGTGTAAAACAGTCAACAAGAGTGCATAGTTTTTTAACTTTACCCCCAAACCCCAACCCTAAACCTAACCTTCAGTGGAGTAAAAATGTGATTTAAGAGCAAAAACACAACTGACAAAAAGCTTTCAACACTGTTTATGTGAACACAAATACTTCCTGGTTCCCATGCGACCAGAACCATGTCTCAGAGGTTGCTGGCACAACACACTATCAGGAGCGCTAGATGGAAATGTGTTTACATTGGAATTGATGCTAAAATGTCTAATGGGGGATGGCACTGGTCAGTAATTTGACTGAATGGGGTTAATTTCAGGGTTCATGAACTTTCAGAAGCAACATTTCCCATGTGATCATGTTGCATAACGTGACACGCAAGAACAAATGACGTCTGATGTCATTGGTATCAAATATGAAACCATATTTAGAAGTATGTGAATTAGATTTAAAAGAGTGGTCAGATCATTCTATCATTTTTTTTTTTTTTTTGTGGTTTTACCCTTTATTGCATGTCTGCATGAATCAGTGAACATTTTCTTGTATTATTTTATGTAAAAACCTGATAAAAGGCTTGAATTTATTAAACTGCTATAAATAAGGTCCACTAAAAGGAATCATTTGGAATACTTTGTCTGCTGCTCTTAGACTAATGCAATTACGTTAGATGTGAGGTAAGTGTCGTATTGGTCTCCAGTAAAACTGAGTCTTGTTCTCTGGAGAGGAACTATTGTAGGAACTCTTCCCTAGTTCAGCTGTGTGACATGGATATCCGGTTAAGCACATTGATACTTGTTTCAGGATGCCGCTTCCTCTGTCTGTCTGGTTTGCCTACATTGGTTATATTAGCGGACATCCTCTCTGCTCTGTTTTACAGACACAACCCATTTTAAAGATTAAAACTGAATGAAAAAATCAATTATATTCAGATACATTTGCTTGCAACTTCTAGGCCTATTTGTTGTGTGTTTGACCTTTGTGTATACATTTCACATACTGTTTGTTCACGACTTCGCTTGTCCACCTAGCCCCTGGAAGTGGAAATGGTAAACAGATTGTTAAGGGTAAACATATTTGGCTTGCTGTCCGTAAAAGAGGGGCTCAAGCATGAGGGACTATAGACCTTATTCACGCTAGCGCCATCTCTGATTTTTTATGGAATGACAACGAGGCTGTGAGTGATAGACTTTTACATTTACATTTATTCATTTGGCAGATGCTTTTATCCAAAGCGACTTACAAAAGAGGAATACATTATAAGCAAATCATCTTAAGGAGACAGTGGTATGAAAAGTGCCATATTACAAAGTTTCACTAGCATCAGAATAGTATTCAAGACAGATTAAAGTGCAACAAGAATTTTGTTTTTTTTAGTGACTGGTTAAGTGCTCATGAAAAAGATGTGTTTTTAGCCATTTTTGAAGACAGAAATTGAATCAGCTTCACGGATGGAGTTGGGAAGGTCATTCCACCAACGTGGTACGATGAAACCGAAAGTCCGGGAAAGTGTTTTGGTGCCTCTTTGTGTTGGTACTGCAGGCTTCTGGTGGGAACATAGCTCTGCAGAAATGATTTTAGGTATGCTGGAGCAGACCCAGTGACTGTTCTGTATGCCAGCATCAGAGCCTTGAATTTGATATGTGTATCAACCGGCAGCCAGTGATGAGAGACAAGGAGTGGTGTAACACTTTGATTAAAGACCAGACGTGCTGCTGCATTCTGGATCATTTGGTCTAATTGTGCATGCAGGGAGGCCTGCAATGAGAGCATTACAGTAGTCCAGTCTAGTTATGACAAGTGACTGAACAAGAAGTTGTGTGACATGTTCAGAGAAGAAGGGTCTTATCTTCCTGATATTGTAGTGTAAATCTACATGATCGTGCTGTCTTTGAGATGTGGTCTGTGAAATTTAGTTTGTTATCAATGGTTACCCCTAGATTACCATCTCTTCAATAGCAAGAATGGTATAAAGCTGTATAAAGCCCCTAGACTACATCTGATTTTCCTTAACTCATGTTGTCTGGAGTTCTTTGTATATTGAATGTACTTGGACAGATATTTTATCAATGTTTTGTCTGCGGAACGATCCAAAAACACTTTAAACTGCAGTACAGCCCATTGAAGAGATATTATGTCTATCTCTCACAGCCTTGTTGTCATTCCCATTAAAAATCAAAGATGGCGTGAATAAGGTCTATAAGTTTAGCTCTCCATCCTCTCCAGTGAGCTGCTAAGAGCACTTTCTTACCACTATGGGGTGGTACTAGGTCCAAAATGCTCTTTAAAAATGCGGCCCAATGGCTTTGCATTAAGTATAAACTATGTATCAAGCCAAAGCATGCCGCAAATATAAAACATTTTTAAAGGAACGTTAACCTAGTTTCCATCCACTTTTCGTGCTGTTTTGTTATCGACAAAGTGAAAATGCGTAATAAAATGTTTGCAAAATTTGCCGTCTTCTGCAGTAAAGACTTCCCGAAGTCTTTGTAAAATGGGGAGAGTATTGAGTCAAATTAGCCAGCTTACTGTCATTTTAATTTCACAAATAAATGCAATCAGAAGATGAGGGATTGCAATCAAAAGGGAGCAGTTGCCCTTCTGATAGGACTGTAATACTGGTCCTGATGTTGCGCCTATCTCAGGTTGCCACCGGTTCCGACCCAAAAGTGAATCGTCATGGCCCTGTTCAAGCTGGCAGCCTGCACCAAGTATAGTGGGGGAAACTTTTGGTCTTAATATAAGGATCATCCATCGATGTGTATATGCTGAGTGCACAACTATTAAAGAAAAATTGATGCGGTGTAATATCAGGGTTTACATATGATACATTCCTGATATTGAATAGGCGATTTTGAACAATCATCTAATCTAAAGCATCAAAACTGCATTATGTCCCTCAGATTTGTCCCACAAATTTTAACGATCAACTGAACTTGATTGTCATCTAAAATTAATTTTAGCGTCATAATGCAATTGACATTTTCTGAAGAAGCTCAGCAAATGCGATCCGAGGTAAAGAGGGTTAGATTTAAAATATTTAAAAGTTTTAAAATGTTCAAAAGATAGTTTCCCGAAAGTGAGCTCTGTATTGGACAAATAGTTCTGATAGTTTATAGTCTTGAAAAAATTTAGAACATTCCGAGAATGTCATTCAGCCGACTTTTTTCATTTACAGAACAGGGTAAGGCTAATTTAGGTTTGTGTAAAGAAAAGGCAAGTATATTGGCCTAATGATAATATTTTTTCATTTGGTAATTAATTATTTTATTTAATGCTTTATTCATTTCGTAATTTATTTAATTTAATACAGGGAGCTAAACAATAATTTTATAGAAATGAGCTATGTTAGTGTTCCAAAAAAGCACACTTATGCTTTTCTCCTTGTAATTTGTATTTATTTTTAATTTAAAACATCTTTGTGCACAGAAATTGTATGTTTTTTGTATTGTGGGCTAATTCCATGACTGCCATCTATTATTTTGAATGGTGTGGAAAAGCAACTTTAATAAATAAACGAATGGCTACCGCAATTAAATTAATCGCAAAGAGTGGCCATTCATTTGTGCTCCGTGCACTTGTCGATCTGTGTTGGCACTCCTGGAAGTGTCATGACGCATATGTGTTAGCATCATCGGATCTGTGCAGTTATGAGTAATGCTTCACGTACAATAAATTGGCTTTCAAGTATGTATACCTTGTCGTCATGATTAACACAGGATAACGATTGGGGTAAATTCTGTCATGTGACACTACCTTTTTGCATTTCCAAACCAGTTGTTCGCGACATTTGAAGCATCGACATAGAGTTTATGGACTAGAGTTAAACGGAAAAATATTAAGTCGACACTTGTGAAATTTTAGAAATGTTTGTGTTTCCATCAGCTTAATGACAATCCAGACAGATCTTGTAGAATTTACATCCCTTATGAAAATCAACCATGGTTTTACTATTGTAACACTAACTGTAGTTCAGTCATGACAACTCTATGAATATATTTAAGGTGTTATTATAATGGTAATTACAAGTTGGTGGGTATGTCTGGGCGGTCTAGATCTGCTTACACTACTGCTGCTGCAGAGACACAAAGCTGGGACACAAAGATATGCTGTTTCAAGCATGTAAGACCCCATTTCACCTGGTATTAAGATGTGTTTCAGGTGATCCAGTCAAATGTGATCAGCGCTAAATACAGGTCTAAATGGGGTCTAAACATTTTGTGATCGGATCACAAAAACAACATACGAATGTGGTCAAAAACGCAGGTAGCCACACATTTGAAGTGTAAACACTAATCTGTCCTGTATGCATCCCAGCAGTAATGATTTGCCACCCCTTGCCTGTCAATCAACCGCTGCGCTAAAACAAGCATGAGAATTTCACAGATTTTCTTCAGTGTGTCTGAAATAAACATGCACAGACACTTATGGGAAGCACAAACATCTGCAGTTAATACAGATAATCCACTAAATTAACAGACAATTCTGCTCAAAATGTTGCTTTTGTGCTTAGATTAAATTTCAGATGCTTTTGGGAGAAATAGCTTTTCTGACTTTGTTGTGCTTTAATGTAATGCAGTAACACACTGACATAGTGATTGATGTATGTCATCATGAAACAGAGTCCCTTCAAATCCAGTCACAATTGGTTATAGGAGATGCATTTAAGCAACCAGGTGTAAACAGTGATGTGTCTCACCTGTGACCACATGTGATCAGATCACCCGAGACGCATCTTAATAACAGGTGTACTGCACAATTAAACATACATACAATCCCCTTGAAATACATCTAAACGTGTGGTACTGGGAAGGAGGAGGGTTTCAGTGAGAAAACTCTCTTGACATGCTGCAGTGAAACCTGCTTACCTGCAAACAACTGAGACAAATTAAATGTTACACAAAGAAGAGAGAGTATGCAAGTTGATTGACTAACAGTTTACATGTCAAAGGACCAATCAGCTTGCGCCATGTAGAGTTTCATGACTCATTAACTATTGTGGAAATGTTCAAATTAAATAATCTATTACATGAGTGTAAAGAATTTATTTAATGTTTTATTACAACTATTGCAGTTATATTTTCTAAATACATTTAGGATACTGTTTTTTTTTTATGACAAATATCTAGAACTATGACTAATTTAATAGGAGCTTACTTTTCCCCCTAGATTTTCTGAAGGAAATGTGCTTGCCTGTGTAAAGCTTGCTGCCATGATGCTAGGATTTTGGGGGTGGTTGCTAAGGTGTTCTGAGTGGTTTTTAGTGCATTACTATGAGGTTGCTTGGGTATTCTGGGTAGTTGGTGGAGAGTTGTTTACTAGTATATGATATTCTGGTACCTAGATGTGGCCTGGGTCACTTCCGTGAGGAAAAAATCATAAGACACATTGCTTAGAAAAGTAGTAGCACACCTCTCCTCCATAAGCCACGATTTGTCCATAGCACAAACAGTGTGGGACGAGTTAAGGCCCCAGTATGTGTCAGTTTTCCGCATGCCGAAAGTCTTACAGTACATGTGATGCACATTTCGTAATCAACACAGTACGCACGGACTGTCTGCATGCAGCATAGTTTTTCTACACACGGACAGTTGGCGCAGTGCATGTGCGTCAAATTCGTCCTTATGGGCTTGCGGTCAAAAGAGTATACTTTGAAAGGCTGAGCGCTCGACTGTTCACTAGATGGAACGGAACACAGAAAAATGAAGTATGCCCTAGCCTTTGCATGCAAAAGTTTAATACTAAGGGTTAGGGGTTTGTTCAGATCCCTTACTCTAAGTATGAGAAATTGTAATAGTGGACCTCTAATTATACATTCAGTTGAATTAAATGCCATGTTCTAATAAAATCTCTCTCTCTTTTTGACCAGGAGGCATTCGTGGAACTCTATGGCAGACAGAGGGACTCGGTCTTCCGCAGCTCCTGGTCATCAATAGTAACAGTCTTTGGTCTGGCTGCTCTCGGGGCCGTTGGCCTGACCATAGGGGCCTACCTTGCCCAGAAATGAGGAACCTTCCCTTTCGTAATCATTTGCCCTCTCTCTCCTCCATTCTCCTTTCTGCCTACACCCCCTCACCTCCTGTTTTCCCAGAAGACATCCATGTCCCAGGACTGCTCCTCTTCAAAGCTTCTCTCCTACTCCCTCATATTCTTTCTTCTCTGCTCTCAAACACAAAGACAGTAACAGCAGGAAATGAACATGCTGCTGACACTTCATGAGAGGACATTCACAGAAGAAGAAAAAAAGATGAAAGAAACACAGGCAGCCATATCATTGGCAGAATAAGTTCAGATCTCAAACGGATTGGTCACATGCAATTGGTTCATGGTCATCTTTAGTGTAGCACATACCGGACCTCGTGTACATGTATAAACATGAAGAGTATGGAAAAATACAAGAAAGTGGAGAAACATCTTGGGAGCATGGTGGAGATTTTGCAGGAGGTCGATGGTGATGAAAGTTTGGTTTGAAAGCTAAATCCTAATGATACCAGCCCCACCCAAATGTCCCTTTATAATCAGGTTGATCATTAGAGATACAACTTAACACACTATCATTGATCTGATGTTTATAACATTGGTCTTAATTAACCCTTACTTAATCCATAGGCCTTTCAGGATAGCATCACTTGAGTTTTTTGTCCTATGTTCAAGTGCTTCCTATTGACCCTTCACTAAGCTCCGCCCCCCTTGGTTATCGTTGCTCGTTCTCACAAGCTCTGCAGAACTCCCCTTTGGAATGAATGGGAGACTGCTGTGAAGGACGTGGGATTTGGCTAAATATTCTCATAAACGGAATGGATAATATTTTTGCGTGGTCTGGTATGAAGAGGGACATTGTAATGCATATTTATCTGAAGTTTTTTGTAGAGAAGTTGTTAAATTACATAGTAATTTGATTAAAAACTGTGGAGACTGTGAATCAGAATCAAGGCAACTGATTATTACAGTCACTTAAAAAAAGAGAAAAACTTCACTTAATAGTGATTACTCATCTAATAACATCAGCGTAAGTGAACAGAACTGTTCATAACGTCTCATAACACACTCATTTTGATGCTGTGAACTCTTTATTTACTATCACATTTATTATGACCTGAATCAATACATAAATGAATAAACGTTCAGTTATTAGCTTTAATTTAACTTGGGGCAAATGCAGGTATTGTTGCTGATGTTATATGTTCATTTGGGAATGGGGGCTGACACAGTTTAATCCATAACATGCTCTTCTCCAGATTTTTTTAAAGATTATTTAAAAAAATATAAAGAAAACACTGCGGGTATGCTCTTTGGGCAACTCGTCACCATTGCAAATGACCCGAAAACATTTCTTTTTTTTACATTAACATTTCTTTGATTATTTTGATAAAATCCCACTTAAAAGTACTCAAACATACATTACTTCCATAGGCTGTCATTGGAAAAGAGCAAATGTGTGTCAAAATAATGGCATCAGATGCTATGACTTGATTAGTCAGAAGCGCTTATAAGGTGGGGCTTAGCGAAGGGTCAGTTGAAACTGGAAGTTTGGGTGTGACACATATTGAAGGGCTCGTCCCTTTATATAAAAAAAAATAGCCAATAGGCTTTAGTTTTATAACAACCAGGAACAATGATTTGCTACTCTTTAGTCAGTTGCAAGTGGTATTGGGGGGAGGGACATTCTCTTCTAGACAGCATATGATTAGACAAAAATCTGTGATGAGCCAACAATATTTTTGGTCCGTTATCCTGAAAGAGAAAAACTCTACATTTTAAATGCGTATATATTCTAAAAGTTCATTTTAGCAGTACGCTAGCATAAAGATGACCTCACAGTTACCAGACATGGATTAAAAGCTAGTTTAAAAGCTAGCCAATTTGTTAGGATTTCATGGGCTCTTTAAAGGATTTTGTCCTGGTAAAGTGAAATGCAGAGAAGATGGAATTAATGGAATGCAATGTGCTGTAGTGCGCTCAGCTTACTGATTCAGGAAGAGTTATTTTAAAGTGCTTGGGGGTAGAGAGTATGAAGAGAGCACAGAATAGGAAAGTACCGGCAGATTTCAGATGTTGAGTGAGTCCAGGTTTGTGAGAGACACCAAAGATGTAACCAAATAGTCAAGATTGGGGTGGACCAAATGTAAAAGAACAAGAATCGGTCACATTGATCGATCCATATTAATAATCCGATCGATCACTATTCTCAATATTGGGGGGACATTATTGCCTTGGATATCTTGGAATCGTTCCACAGGTACAACTGAGCCAGTTTGAAGTCTTTTCGAACCTGTCCAGCAGACAGTATGCAGAGTTCACACTATACTCTTTAATACAGTAGCTACACTCGTGCCCACTCTAGTGTTCATCCATGCACCAACAGAAACAGTTGTCCAGACTTGAGATCTGGCTTTTTTTTAATTAACATTATTGCATTTATTTACAAAGCATCATGTTCAGGGATCAAGTGGATCCAAACAAATGGATAAATGGAATGGAAATCCCAACTAGATTCCTTGGATTTTGTGTTTACATTTCCATGGTGTCTGTTTCTGACACAGCATGCTTGAACGAAATCCTGCCACAAAAGTTCGGGAGGCAGGAAATTAAAAGTTTTAGTGTTAAACCTATGGACATGAGCAACTTATTAAAGTGTGTGCCATGGAGCCATCTTTGGTGCTTTTGCATTGGTCGCTTTTAGATTCACACAGAACCAAAATGAAACTTCAGAATCACAGAGGGACTTGCAATATACCTTGAAGGTGGGGGATACTAAATGTTTGCTCAAACTGATCCGTTTAGGGCACCATTATTAGTAACCTCAGTGTCATTGTATGGGGTGCTAACAAACATTTGTTAAATAGATGCCCTCGGTAACTCCTTTGAACTGCATCCATAACCAGTCAATGTTCCGTGTTATCCGGCCTTTATGGATGTATGTTCATGTCTAACATGTGACAATCTCTAAAATGCATACACAGTGTTTTAATCAGTGGTTGATGGATGAATTTAGAAATCAACCTTGTCCAGCAAAGTAGATGAATAGGCTTGTTGTAGGCTGTACATGTATTTCCGTGTGTCTGTACTGTAGGTTTTGACAAGGTCAACAACATCATCAACAAAAGCAGTCACAAAGGACTGAACCTGTCTGTAAAATGAGTTAGTGTCATAAATGGATGCTGTTTGTCTTGTTTACAGCTACAATTCTCTCTGACACTAACATTTGCTGAAATATTTATAATACAGATAGCTGTTTCATTCTTGTTTCATTTTTATTTATTTTAGGTACCAATCATTCAACTAGTTTCAAGAGATCATATAGGGATGATTTCATTGTGACGTTTTAAGCTTCTCTGAAAGATTTGGAGCACATATTAGATCCTAATTTGCTGACTAAATGCTGCTTAAAAAATGTAAAGATTATAAATTATATAAATCAATGTAATTAACTGCTAGATGTGCGGCGACTTGATGAATATTAATATTTCAGTTCATGTAGTCACTTCCATTGTTACTGTAGAGGTATGCCAAACCATATTTCTTTTTTGTTTTTTGTTTTCATCATGTAACATCTTACATCGTGGATACCATTGATATTCATTCTAGTATTGTGTTTTCACTAGTGATAAATCAATTTTAACATGTCAAAATTGCATTTTAATAATATATATCTTTTGGGGAAAATTTCCAAAGAATTCTGATGCTTTTAAGAGGTAGAAATGTCCATTTTAGAAGAAGTTTGCAAACAGGTTTCTCATTGAACTTCACATCTCTGTGCTGTTGTATGGACGCAAACTTCATCTCTAGCTTCGGTCAATGGCGTTCATTATGGATTTTAGGCGTCACTACTAACGTCCAGCTGTTTTATTCTGAGCATAACTGTAACTGACTTAACACGTATTATATCTTTAGAGAATTATGTTTAAATTGTGTCCATTTAATTCATCCGTTAATGTCTGTGAATTAAAATTCAGCTTTGACTTGACTTATATTCACTAAAGTTTGGTTTAAAAATGGCATGTTAAAATTGAGTTCTTGCTTGAGGAAATACGTCTTACAAACGTATGTCTTTCAGTTTGATGTTTGGAAAGCTATGTAATTTATATAAATATATAGGTAACACTTTACAATAAGGTTCCATTTGTTATCATTAGTTAACAACATTAGTTAACATGAACTAACAATGAACAATATGTATTAAGCATTTATTAATGTTAATTAAAACATATACTAATACATTTTTAAAATCAAAAGTTATATTAGTTAACATGAGTTAATGCACTATGAACTAACATTGAACAATTGTATTTTTATTAACTAACTGTGATGAGGAGGAGGGCGTGGCCGGGCTGTCAGGGTGGAGGTCTGCTGCTGAGTTACCCAGTCAGCGGGAGAGAGATAAAGAGGAGCCAGGAACGCCAGTACAGGAGAGAGAGAGAGTTGCACTATAGTGTGCAATCTGCTTTGGGCTGAAAAGTCAACAGAGTGAGCATTGCATGGAGATGTGTGTGTGTCTGCCGGCTTGTGTGTGTCAGAGCGCATTGTGTATGTTGTGTCTACGTGAACTGTGTGTTAATTAAAGTCTTTGTGATCTGTCCAGCCGGCTCCCGCTTCCTCCTTGATAGGGAAGGCAGTGTAATCTGCCACACTAACATTAACTAAGATTAGTAAACGCTGTAGAAAATATATTGTTAATTGTTTGTTCATGATACCTAATGCATTTACTAATGTTAACAAATGGAACCTTATTGTAAAGTGTTACCGTATAAGCTGTATAGATGGACTTTTCTTTGCACTATTATATTTGAGTGCTTTGGAGAAATATATATTAGACTTTTAAAGAATGCATCATTCATTAGACTGTATTTAACATTAGCTGACATATTTCATGAGCACTTTCTGGGGAACATGTATGTCTAAACATTAAAGTCAACATGAAACAATGTTCGCAACCAATTTTGATTCCGTAATGATGGAAGTGTGTCTAAAAGGATATTCAAGTGGAGGCAGTCGGTCGACGTCCACTAAGAATTAACATCGCAGAGCACATTATTACATCTTGAAGAAAGTAAATGGTCCATTTTGATTTCATGTTGACTTTAAACATTATAAGGTGAAAAGGACCACAACGTAAACTCTCACAATGTACAGTACACACAAAATATGTTTCTGAATGATCCTGTATTGCATTGTTGTTACACCTGGAGCAATTTCACGTTACAAGAAAAGCTGCTATATGTCATAGCAATGCACAGCATACTGTTGCTGTGCTCACCGTGCCCTTGTGTATGATTGTGTCACTGCTTGAATAAGCTACTAGTCCTTCTGTTCCTGCCAAACAAATTAAGATTCAATAAAACGAATTTAAGACCAATCTGCCTCCGTGAAATGACTGATTTATGGTGATATCTCACATACTTCTGTGAGGTGATTAAACGAAAGATGGCACCATGCTCGGTGACTTCAACTTTCTGAGTTGTGCTCACAAAGCAGTCACAGTAATTTGAGGGAAACACACAGACAAGGTACGACAGCCACAAGCACTTCAGGGGTTATTTGTTCTCTTCACCCTGTTCCCTCGACTTCAAAGATGTCCCAGAGCATGACACGCACCTCCAGCCCCCTCATCCCACTAAATGCCATGCGTGTGAAAACTGACTCCCTCAGGCAAGCGTTCACATCTACACACACTCATTCTTTTATTCATCTCATGGCAAGCTTCAAAAAGACTCTGCTGCCTTGCCACTGAATCTGTGAAAAGCGTGATGCAGTAAAACGAATGGCGACTGAGAGCGAGACAGACAGAGGGAGTGAGACAGTTCCCTGAGGAGAGAGCTCATCCCTGCTTGAGTCGCTCTCCGTCCTCAGCACGCTATCTCTCCTTTTCTCTTGGTGTCTTCATGCATATGGAAGACATGACATGCTTTGACTGGAAAAAGAATTTAAAATCACAGCCAGACATTGGACTGCAGAGGCCTGCTGTGAGCGTCATGCCAATAGGTGTGTGTCTGCGAGTGAACAATCAATATTTGGACTGATTTAATGATTGTGATTTGTACTAATATTTTTACCTGTTTAAAATGCTTCATAATGAATACATTTCAATACATTAGGCTGGGAGTATGCAGTGTTGCACATTGTATATAAAGTGCTGCAAGATAGAAAATTACACATTCATCAACATTCTCTGAGGGACATTGCACAGTATTTCATAGAGATTTTAGACATGAGGATGTCATATAGCCGAGGACACTGCCCTCTAGTGGATACTCCAATTTCCACAAAACATTTTGATTAAATTATTTATTTAAAAGGGGCCAAGACCCGAGGGGGCACAGCCCCTATTGAATTTGTTAGTTTTCTTCTTCCTTCTCTGAGTGGGAGTCAATGGGTGCATTCCATTCAGAAGTGATCCTTTCCTTTGAAGAGGTTGCCATTCACTGTGAGAGCTTTGGAGTGCTAAAGAGTGTGGGGTTCAAAAATAACGGTCATGTTTGGAATTACCTTACAGCATGGCGATACATAATGATTGTAATCCATTAGAAGCGCCCCTGAAGGGATCATTTAGGCCGTTTGGATCACAGGGTATGTTTATGGTACATAGGAACACAGTAAAATTTGGCTCACTGATTGGGATGCATATGAATAGCCCCTAGACCACTAACTTAACATCTTATGGAGTTTTCCCTCCACTGGAGTTTTTTGTTCTTGCCATAGGTGCCTTTGGTTTGCTCAATGGAATTGAGCAAAGGAATATTCCAGGTTCAATACAAGTTAAGCTCAATCGACTGCATTTGTGGCATAATGTTGATTACCACAAAAAAAAAAAAAAGAATTTCAACTCGTCCCTCTTTTTCTTTAACAAAAGCAGAAATCGAGGTTACAGTGAGGCACTTACAATGGAAGTGAATGTTGCAAATTTTTGGAGGGTTTAAAGGCAGAAATGTGAAGCTTATAATTTTAGAAAAGCACTTACATTAATTCTTCTGTTAGAAATTGTGTTTAACTTGTGCTGTAAAATCGTTTAAGGGTTTTAGGGTTTACAACGTTGCGTTGTTATGGCAATGAAGTTGTAAAATTAGATATAACTTTACACAGAAAAGGTTATTATGAAATGTTATCACACTACAATCATGTTAACACTCATATTACTTAAAAAAAAATACAAAAAAAATAAATATGATTATTTTAACATTTATTGTTTGCCCCCTTTTCACTTCCAATGCCTCAATGTTTTTTCCCCTGCTTTTTTGAAAGAAAGGAGGGACAAGTCAAAATTTATTGACACATGTGCTGTCGATTGAACTTGCAATTTAACCCAGAATATTCCTTTAAAGCATGATTTTCTGTAAAGCTGCTCTGAAACCATGTGAATAGTAAAAAGCGATACAAATAAAATGACAAATGAAGTTTGGGGACTCTATAGCACAACCACCAGTTCACCAGTTCATTTTTTTGTTATGCTTCAACCCCTCAATATCTGGCAGCCAAAAGTTTGTAATAATGTTCAGATTTTGCTCTTATGGAAAGAAATTGGTACTTTTATTCACCAAAGTGGCATTCAGCTGATCACAATGTATAGTCAGGACATTAATAATGTGAAAAATTACTATTACAATTTGAAAAAAAAAAATTCAGAACTTCTTAAACTACTTCAAAGAGTTCTCATCAAAAAATCCTCCACATGCAGCAATGACAGCTTTGCAGATCCTTGTTATTCTAGCTGTCAGTTTGTCCAGATACTCAGGTGACATTTCACCCCACACTTCCTGTAGCACTTGCCATAGATGTGGCTGTCTTGTCGGGCACTTCTCACGCACCTTACAGTCTAGCTGATCCCACAAAATCTCAATGGAGTTAAGATCCATAACACTCTTTTCCAATTATCTGTTGTCCAATGTCTGTGTTTCTTTGCCCACTCTAACCTTTTCTTTTTGTTTTTCTGTTTCAAAAGTGGCTTTTTCTTTGCAATTCTTCCCATAAGGCCTGCACCCCTGAGTCTTCTCTTTACTGTTGTACATGAAACTGGTGTTGAGCGGGTAGAATTCAATGAAGCTGTCAGCTGAGGACATGTGAGGCGTCTATTTCTCAAACTAGAGACTCTGATGTACTTATCCTCTTGTTTAGTTGTACATCTGGCCTTCCACATCTCTTTCTGTCCTTGTTAGAGCCAGTTGTCCTTTGTCTTTGAAGACTGTAGTATACACCTTTGTATGAAATCTTCAGTTTTTTGGCAATTTCAAGCATTGTATAACCTTAATTCCTCAAAACAATGATTGACTGACAAGTTTCTAGAGAAAACTGTTTCTTTTTTGCCGTTTTTGTCCTAATATTGACCTTAAGACATGCCAGTCTATTGCATACTGTGGCAACTCAAAAACAAACACAAAGACAATGTTAAGCTTCATTTAATGATCCAAACAGCTTTCAACTGTGTTTGATATAATGGCAAGTGATTTTCTAGTACCAAATTATCAATTTATCATGATTACTCAAGGATAAGGTGTTGGAGTGAGTGATGGCTGCTGGAAATGGGGCCTGTCTAGATTTGATCAAAAATTCTTTTTTTAAATAGTGATGGTGCTGTTTTTTTACATCAGTAATGTCCTGACTATACTTTGTGATGAGTTGAATGCCACTTTGGTGAATTAAATTTTTCCTTCCGAAACAGCAAAATCTGTACATTATTCCAAACTTTTGGACGCCAAAAGTTTTAAGCACTTGTGAAAAATTTTGCATAGTAAGGATGTCTTCAAAAATAATGACATAAATAGTTTTCATTTATCACTTAATGTCATACAAACTCCAGTAAACATAAAAAAGCTAAATCAATATTCAGTGCGACCACCTTTGCTTTTAAAACAGCACCAATTCTCCTAGGTACACCTGGACACAGTTTTTTCTTGGTTGTTGGCAGATAGGATGTTCCAAGCTTCTTGGAGTATTTGCCATAGTTCTACTATTTAGTCTGGTTAGGCTGTCTCAATTGCTTCTGTCTCTTTATGTAATCTCAGACTGACTCAATGTTCAGTTGGGGTCTTTGTGGGGGCCATGACATCTGTTGCAGGGCTCCCTGTTCTTCTATTCTAATCTTTTCTATTTGCAAAAGTAATGTTTGGGAGTCTAACATTTATATTTCCTATTGACACACTAAAGCTGAAGATATAAATAACCATCTTAAGACAAATATTTTGTGAAACATCTTATGTGCCTAAGACTTCTCCACAGTACTGTATACACTACCGGTCAAAAGTTTTGAAACACATTTTTTATTTTTTTCACATTTTAGAATAATAGTAAAGTTATCAAAACTATGGAATAACATAAATGGAACTATGGGAATTATGATGTGACTATAAAAATCCAAAATAAATCAAAACTGTGTTATATTTTAGCATCTTCAAAGTAGTCACCCTTTGCCTAGAATTTGCAGACATGTACTCTTGACATTTTCTCAACCAACTTCTTGAGGTATCATCCTGGGATGCTTTTTAAACAGTATTGAAGGAGTTCCCATCTATGTTGGGCACTTATTGGCTGCTTTTCTGTATTATTTGGTCCAAGTCATCAATTTCAAAAACTTTTTTAGTTTAATAAAATTTTAGACTTATAATGAAATAAATTAATATGGTGGCACAATTATATTTTTTTCTACAAAACTAATTTCAAACATTTAAGCATACGCCTTCAGATCAAAAGATTTTTAAGATCATGAGAAACATTTCAGTCAAGTGTTTCAAAACTTTTGACCGGTAGTGTATGTAATAGTATTGTTTAATATATATTTTATTATGCTAAATATATAACTCATGTAGAATAATGTATATATCTGTACTTATTTTTTTATTCTGTATACTAATATTAACATTAGTTTTAGTTAAAATATGCTTTCAAACACAAAGTTATCCATTACTTCCTCCAATGCCAAATTATTTTGAGGAATAAAATGCTTTAGTGAAAACACAGTGTGAAGGATCTTTTGCCATATATTTTTCATCATGATTCAGGATTCACCTGCTTGCTTTCTCATGCTTTGAATCCATCTTTGCAAAGTGTCTCTTTAGCAGCTCCCTCCGCTCTCTCTCTAGTTTTTATTTTTTATTTTATTTTTACGGTGTGCAACATACAATTTGAACACAATATGCACAACAAATTGTGATGTGCAGACCTGGAGTTATTTAACATTATGCAGATTCCTTGGTTACCTAATAATTATCACTGTCTTCACTGTTATTTATATTTACAGGACTGTTTACAGACCTTAAACACACACACACACACACACACATATATATATATATATATATATATACAAAAACAAATTCTTGATTTTGGAAAATAAGTTCATGTTCATGCATTGCAAATTAATTGCTATCCCCTCACAACTACTCTGTGGCACAAAGAACAAAATGCAATATTTAACCACATGGTGGCGCCAAACACATTATGGAAGGTGTAGGTTGATTATCAGTAACAAATAAGTGCAGGGAGAACAAAGTGAAATGCTTTCACATTTTCTTTGATTATGAGATTGATTAAAATGAACACGCACAATGCTTCACCAACACAAAGGCACAAAAAACATTGCAGACAAATGTTAATGCATTATCAATATATATTTTTGCTCAACCACATAAAAAACAAAAACACAATAGTGTCACTTTCTGTGCATTCAAATGTACATTTCTTTTCTGGACCTAACAGTCCCATCTTTCACAACAACAACAACAACAACAACAACAACAACAAAAATATATACGTGATTTATAATTTTTAAATCCATACCAGTACAACATTATAAGGCATGTGTTCTTAGAGCAGTTGCATTTACAGTAGATCAGCATATTACTGGGATGCAAAGAAGCACAGTTATTTTGGATCTGTACCTGCAAGCTTTAACATTCATGCGCTATTTAGTGCATAGGATCGGTAGTGCACATGGTTTTCCAAATCAGCAAAAGTTACAATAGAAAAATAAAGCTCTGTATATATAGCTTCTTTTCAAAGCACTTTAAATTTGTTCCAGTAAAAATACAGCCCGCGACAGTCAGTGTACAATTCTGTTAGGTAGTACATTCATTTCTCTATTGACAACTTATAAGGGGTCAAAGGCACAATTTATATAGTAGTAGACCAATGCTGAACAGCAAAATCAGCAGTTTTAGTCTCATGAAACCTGTCTAGAACATGTCCGGGACTTATTTCACCCCAAAATAAATATGAAATATTTTAAGAAAATTATGCCTATTTTGTGCCTTAAGATTTTTTGTAATGTGAAAAAAAAAAAAAAAAAAAAAAAAAAAAAGAAAACATTACTTAAATTGAATTTTTACATCATGATAGTTTATTATAGTTGTTATATAATAGAAAATAATTGTAGTACTGTAGTAAAAAATAACTATTACAGTAATGAGAATCACCACTGAGAATAATGGTAATAACTACAATAAAAGTAATACAAAATAAAAATAAAAACATGTAAATAAAGTTGAATGGTCTTAAAAATAGGCTTTTTTTGCATTATGCAAATATAATTTATTATATTTAATTTTTGTGGTTTTGGGGTTACCTGGACATTTTTTTGAGATGCACCCATTCAGTAAGCATTTTTCTAACAACAAAACAAAACAAACAAAAAATAAAGCCCCCAAACATTCATTTAACAACATTTCTACAGGATGTACTTGCAAAATCTACTAGCAGGTTGAAAGTTATTGACAACTGTTGCCTACTGCACAAAAATCAACAGCCTGCTTTTACACTACATGCATGTCTATAGTCTGAGCTAACCGATACAATCAACTCTTGGCGAGGTCTTCATTTAAGGCAAGTTTCCACTTCTGACACCCAGCCAAGAGTGGATTACAGTGCCCGATGATATAACGCAGACCCTGCTGGAATTCAAAAGAAGATTTCCTCCCCAGGCCTGATTTAGCACTGACAATGAGGGATTTCAAAACCAGCAGCACGACCAGGCAAACATGCCCAGCATTCAGAGCAGTGTGTACAGTGTAGCGGCAGATTTTGAGGGCTGGCCCACCATAAACATTTGTGCTTTAGGATCATATATCCATTACAGCAGCAGATATTGTTCAGGGCACTACCCAGTTTCAACACTTAAAAGAAGATCTAAAATGCATCTTGGTGCTTCCAGCTGTCCTTTTCTATGCACGGTCAGGATCAGGAACTCTGTCTGGAGCAGTCGGTACTCCAATTGGAAAGTTTCTTTTATGTCTCTTACACCTTCAAAATGTCTTTTGTCTTGTCATTCAGTCACACTGTACCTCCTGTGTCCTCCTGCGGGACAAATCAAATGAATGAAAAATTAAATTGCAAAAACAAATAAATCAGTCAATCTGTTCTTTTAAGATCTCATAATGTTTTTTAGCTACATCACAAATGTTTAAAAACATACTAAAGAAAGACGTTTCAATAAATCATTAATTGCAGACACAAATAACTATATACAGTAAAGCTGTAACAGAGTAACAGGGCTCCCACACTTTTTGACCAATTAACTTCCATGACTACTGGATAAGAATTTTTATGTCTTACGTAAGTAGGTAGGTAGGTCGGTACTTTAAGAAGGTTGGAATGCTGTTACAATTATGTCAATGTAAACTTTTTATTTTGCCTTTAAAGGGATAGTTCACCCCAAAATGAGAATTCTCTCATCATTCACTCACCCTCATGCCATCCCAGATGTGTATGACTTTCTTTCTTCACCAGAACACATTTGAAGAAAAATAGAAAAAAATCTTAGCTCAGTACATCCTTAAAATGCAAGTGGATGGTGACCAGACCGTAATGTCTTCTAAAGCGATACGATGGCTTTTGGTGTGAAAAAGATCAATAATTAAGAACTTTTTAACTATAAAGCATCACTTTCGGTCAGCAGCAGTATGCCCGTGTGATGCAATCGCGTTGGCATGTTCACATAAGAACTGACGCATGTGTGACACACTTGGAAGAGCAGTGCTGTTTACAGCTGAGTAGGAGGAATGCTGTACAGAAGCTTTGTTGGTTTTGGTTTAGATCTGTATTTGTATCTGTTTGTTTACTCACAATGGTGCATTTGTGTGCTTATCCTGGATGCCTAAACCGAGAGGAGAACGTGAGATTAGGTCTATAACATGCCAATGCGAATACCTCACAAGAGAGACTGCGTGAACTCTGCCCTCTCGTGAATGCATATACAGTACTGCTGCTGACCGGAACTGATGGTTTATAGTTAAAAAGTACTTACATTTTGATACTTTTTCTGCACTAAAAGCGATCATATCACTTTAGAAGACATTAATTTAACAGATGGAATCGTATTGATTATGTGTATGCTGACTGTCTGCGATTTTTGTACATTCAAAAGTCTGATCACCATCCATTTGCATTTTAAGGAACTACTGAGCTGAGATATTTTTCTTCAAATGTGTTCTGCTGAAGAAAGTCATACACACCTGGAATGGCATGAGGGTGAGTAAATACTGAGAGAATTTTCATTTTTGGGTGAACTATCCCTTTAAAAGAGCATTGCTTATAGCTCAAGACATTAAAATTACCATGCCAAACAGCATCTGATAGATGCAAATTTTTTTATGCAGTTTCCCAGCAGTCTTTAGAAGGGCACAAAGGGCACATTCCACATTTCAATCAATACTCAAACAGACAGCCACTTTGCCTCATATTGATTTTTATTGCTATCAACACATTGTGTCAGGTCAACTCACAGTCATATACAGTATAAGCTGTCTGCACAATACAAAATAATTTTAGTGACCTTTGTCAGGCAAATGTTTATGATGCCATCACACTGTGCTAGGGGTTGCATGACTACTGATTTTTATTAGTCGACTAGTCGAGCACATTAGTCGAGTTGAACGCGTAGTAGTTTGACAATGGTCTGAGCGTTGTTCTGTATGTGAATGGATCAGATGAAATAAACATCAATCATAATGTTATCTCCTTGTAAGCACATTTTTATAAGAAGTGTGCCAAAATAGGTCAGCATTAGTCAAACTGTAATATAGCTAAGTTAACATAAGTGTCTGAACACATTTTGCTTAGCTTGAACTACCTGTAACTGCAGGCTGTTCCCCATTCTCTTGCAGTCACTCACAGATGGTTTCGGGCGGACACAGGATCTAGTGTGTAGACAACAATGGGGATGCATTCCGTCATGTCAATGGGCGTTTTTCTAAACCGTTGCCGAATCCAAGTCAGATGTCCCAACAAACAAAGGATGTTTTCATGTCATTAGACACCAACTTTAAGTGCTTTTCTAACTGTCACCGAATCATGTTCCTGAAGGAGCGAACAGCATCCAGGTCAGCATAACACTAGTATTTCGGTTATATTTGAAGGCCAATTTGCATATATTGCAGGATACCATAGTACTGGTGTCATCTTTATGAAAGTAGCCTATGGAATGTTCTGAACATTATCAGTGTTGATCCACTGCTATGTTTATATGCAATACATATATGAAAAATGCGTAAGATTGGGGGTGGGTAAAAATATTGTTTTCCGATGAATCGCTATCTTCATTTGAACGATCTCGATATAGATTCTTAAATCCCAAGATCGATCTTTCACTCAATGCGCAACCCTCCACTGCAATGAGAGGAAATCACTCGCATTTGCAAACAAATTTCGAGCTATGCGACTAAAGTGAATATATTTGGCAACTGGCTGGTAAATGTTCAGATTTCACTCACCAGTAATTGTGTAGTTTATTCCTGAAGTGTTCAGCAGCGAGATCCTTTCACAGCATGTTGAGAGTAAAAGTTGTTCTGTGTAACGTGTGTCCAAAGACGAGATCCACGCGACCCATTTGTCATTAAATACTGTCTCTTTTAATACCCTTTCTGTTCTTTACAGTCAGTTGTTGATCAAAAACAACTACAAAAAACATTTCATTCTAATCATGCATCACACAGATGAGATAAAGCCATTAGAGTCCTCTCTAACATTTAAAGGCACTGTTTACAGAAATGTACAAAACCAAGTTTTTTGTTAAAGTGACAGTACCGGATTTAGTATGTGTTCAACAAATCAATGTAAATACTTGTAAATAGTCCAAATTATGCAATTTAACAAATATGTAACAAAAATAGTATATTAAATATAATATCTTATTTATTGATTGAATACATTTTGAATACCCGATGTATTTCCGACAGACACATTTGATCAATCACGTAGTGAGCATCTTCGACTTAGTTGACTTCCAGTGTCGACTATGTTAGTTGAAGTCGACTAGTCTATGCAACCTCTACACTGTGCTTCATTCAACACATTCAGAACAATCAGATTGCAGCATCTATGACTGTACCTGTGCTTAGGGGGTCAGAGAGGGACACTTATGTGGAAGATGTCCAGGGAAGGAAAGGTGGGTCTGGGGAAGAGTGGAGTAGAGAGAAGGAAAGGTGAAATGGAAGGTGGGATTAGGAATTCTGTGCGTCTATACCTGCGGGGGTGAGTACCAACGCCTGCAGGATGTCAGACAAAGAGATTATTCCCTCAATACTGGAGTTATCATCCACCACCACCAGCCTGTGCACCTGCAGGACAGACAAGTTTTGCGCAATAAGTCAAACCAAAATCCAAAAGCAGAAATTAACCAGTTAGCTCTGCGTGTACAGGACAATCCTGGGTATTTTTAACCGAACGTCTATGGATAACATTTGTTGCATGTTGTTGATTATCAAAGATAATAATTTGGAGTTGTACTTCAGTTTGCAAAAGCAAGTAGTACACTTGCAATGAAAGCCTAACAGGCAAGCAGGCCTAAGATTTTAAAAACAAGAATGTGCTTGTATTTTTGCTAAAACACTTTTTCATTCCTCAGTAAAAAAAAAAAATAGTTACTTGAGCTGTAAATTGTCTGAATCATCCTTTTTGAGGTAGGACAACTTCTGAAGGTGGATGAACTTCTGGTTAGGTTCACATTGAAAAGTTGTTTCTTCCTGGCATCCTTGTGCAAATACCAACTAAAAGTAACTGGTTTTACTTATAACAGCTGCTCATGACATGAGTTTGGATGTAACTTGGAATAGACAGTGTTGGAAAGCAGTTTTATCACACCATGCTAACACTTGTAATGTGTAAGTGAGCCCGTTTATATGCATATCAATATGCTGAGAACTCCCAAAAATCTGCTTATTTAAAAGAAATCAGACAAAACAAGCAAACCGTGTTTACATGAGATTTTAAATAATCGAGTTTTTCTCCGCTTTTGAAATCGTCGTGGTTACTGGTGTAACCTCCGTTCCCTGATGGAGGGAACGAGACGTTGGTGTCGATGTAGTGACACTAGGGGTCACTCTTGGGAGCCCGAGACACCTCTGGTCTTTGATAAAAGGCCAATGAAAATTGGCGAGTGGTATTTGCCTCTCCCCCGAACATACGGGTATAAAAGGAGCTGGTATGCAACCACTCATTCAGGTTTTACGCTGAGGAGCCGATATAAGGTCCGGCCATTTCAGCGGGTAGTTCAGCGTTGTGGCAGGAGGGACCAACGTCTCGTTCCCTCCATCAGGGAACGGAGGTTACACCAGTAACCACGACGTTCCCTATCTGTCACTCACTCGACGTTGGTGTCGATGTAGTGACACTAGGGGTCCCTATACAAAACGCCACAAGGCTGAACTGTGTTACGTGAACTGGCGGTGTGTGGTGGGCAGACTTGCTGTGTGCCTCATAGCCAGCGCACCAGGTCGCCACGTAACCTCCCCCAACACAATTATGAGTGTCAAACGGCCCTTTTTGGGGACAAGTCGACTACCCAGAGATAGAGACAGGCTTAACGCAGTCATGGCCTCTTTCCCCTTCTCTTTTTCCACTCCCTAAAAAAGAAGGGGGATTATCTGACTGGGCCGCCAGGTCTAGTCGGGGGGTGTCCCTCCCAAGGGGAGGACACCGCGGAGACCACACCTCGCCCCAAGAGAGGGGGGGATATTTAAGTGGAAGAATACATCACATGGTCTTTCCAACCATGTGGAGAGCCTTCAAGGTAGATCCTGCCCAATGGGGGAGGAGTTACTACAACATGGAGACTGAGGGGCTCTGCCCAAGGAAGACGCAGTTTGCCAACAGGGAAACGAACTAGCGGAAGATATAGATCGCATGGGGTTCGCCTTACAGGGAACCGCCACATGCGGAGCACCTACCCCAGAACTGGGCTCTTAGTTAGCGCGTGTACTGGGCCGGCAGCGAGTCTCTCGGAAAACTCGACTGCCACAGGGCTCGGAGGAAGTCAACCAGGGAACAACTTTTGTGAACACTACTGGGAATTAACAGCACACGTCTTCAGCTCAAAAGGAGGTGGAAGGCGCTATGTGCAAGCGATACACCCAGCCGGCTATCCCGGGCTTATCCGCTTGTGTTGCGTGCCACTACCTGGGACCAAACTGGTTCCACCCGGAGGTTGTAGAACCTTGCAAAGGTGTTGGGTGTTGCCCAGCCCGCTGCTCTGCAATGTCTGTTAGAGAGGCACCTCTGGCCAGGGCCCAAGAAGCCGCTACACCACGGGTAGAATGGGCTCGTAGCCCTACCGGGGGCGGCATGTTTTGGGCGAGACATGCCATTGTTATGGCGTCAATGAGCCAGTGGGCGATCCTCTGCTTGGAGACAGCGCTTCCTTTCCGCTGTGCACCAAAGCAGACAAAGAGCTGCTCAGAGATTCTAAAGCTCTGCGTGCGATCCAAATAGATGCGTAAAGCGCGCACCGGACACAGCAACGACAGGGCTAGGTCTGCCTCCTCCTGGGGCAGCGCTTGCAGGTTCACCACCTGGTCTCTAAAAGGAGTGGTGGGAACCTTGGGCACATAGCCCGGTCGGGGGTCTCAGGATCACGTGAGAATAGCCCGGACCGAACTCCAGGCATGTTTCGCTGACAGAGAACGCTTGCAGGTCACCTACCCTCTTGATGGAAGTGAGCGCAGTCAGGAGGGCAGTCTTCAAGGAGAGTGCCTTAAGCCCGGCTGACTGCAAAACTCAAAGGGGGCTCTCTGTAGACCCTGAAAAACTACAGAGGCCCGATGAGGGAACAAGGCGTGGCCTGGAGAGATTCAGCCTCCTGGCGCCTCTTAGGAACCTGATGATCAGATCATGCTTCCCTAAGGACTTACCGTCGACTGCGTCATGGTGTGCTGCTATGGCAGCAACGTACACCTTCAAGGTGGAAGGGGACAGCCTCCCTTCCAACCTCTCTTGCAGGAAGGAAAGCACTGATCTGACTGCGCACCTCTGGGGGTCTTCCTGATGGGAAGAACACCACTTAGCGAACAGACACCACTTAAAGGCATACAGGCGCCTCGTAGAGGGAGCCCTAGCCTGAGTGAACGTGTCTACCACCGCAGGTGGGAGACAGCTTAGGTCTTCCACGTCCCGTCCAGGGGCCAGACATGGAGATTCCAGAGGTCTGGGCGCGGGTGCCGGATGGTGCCCCTTCCCTGAGAAAGAAGGGCCTTTCTCAGGGGAATTTGCCCGGGGGGAGCTGTCACGAGGAGCGTGAGGTCCGAGCACCACGTCTGGGCGGGCCAGTAGGGTGCTTACCAGGACGACCTTCTCCTCGTCCTCCCTGACCTTGCACAGGGTCTGTGCGAGCAGGCTCACTGGGGAAAACGCATATTTGCGAATGCCAGGGGACCAGCTGTGTGCCAGCGCGTCTATGCCGAGGAAGACCTCGGTGAGGGCGTACCAGAGCGGGCAGTGGGAGGATTCTTGGGAGGCGAACAGGTGCACCTGTGCCTGACTGAATCGACTCCAAATCAGCTGGACCACCTGAAGGTGGAGTCTCCACTCTCCCTTGAGGGTAACCTGTTGTTACGGCGCGTCCGCCGAAGTGTTGAGGTTGCCCGGGATGTGAGTGGCTTGCAGCGACTTGGTGCTGCTAACTCCTTTGGAGGAGACGGCGGGCGAGTTATGACATACAGCGGGAGCGCAGACCGCCTTGGTGGTTGACATATGCTACCGCTGCCGTGCTGTCTGTCCGAACTAGCACGTGCTTTCCCTGGATCAACGGCCGGAACCTCCGCAGGGCGAGCAGAATTGCCAGTAACTCGA
The DNA here is from genome assembly GCF_019703515.2 of Myxocyprinus asiaticus. Classification (NCBI taxonomy): domain Eukaryota; kingdom Metazoa; phylum Chordata; class Actinopteri; order Cypriniformes; family Catostomidae; genus Myxocyprinus; species Myxocyprinus asiaticus. Next base: position 14,996,115 of record NC_059348.1, on the reverse strand, counting down.
GGCAGTTGATGTGCCAACGCAGCTGCGGACCCGTCTAGAGGCCGGCGGCTGCGTGCCCGTTGCCAACAGTGCCCCAGCCCATTTTAGAGGCGTCTGTTGTGACCACGACGCGCCTGGAGACCAGTTCTAGCGGAACACCTGCTCGTGGAAACGAGAGGTCGGTCCAAGGGCTGAAAAGACGGTGACAGACCGACGTAATGGCCACGCGGTGTGTCCCGTGGCGCCATGCCCGTCTCGGGACTCGAGTCTGGAGCCAGTGCTGAAGCGGCCTCATATGCATCAACCCGAGCGGGGTGGCCACCGCCGAGGACGCCATATGCCCCAGGAGCCTCTGAAAATGTTTCAGTGGAACCGCTGTTTTCTGTTTGAACGCCTTCAAACAGGCCAGCACCGACTGGGCGCGCTCGTTCGTAAGGTGCGCCGTCAAGGAGACTGAGTCCAACTCCAAACCAAGAAAAGAGATGCTCTGAACCGGGAGGAGCTTGCTCTTTTCCCAGCTGACCCGAAGCCCTAGTCGGCTGAGGTGTGAGAGCACCAGGTCCCTGTGTGCGCATAACCCATCTCGAGAGTGAGCTAGGATTAGCCAGTCGTCGAGATAGTTGAGAATGCGAATGCCCACCTCCCTTAACGGGGCAAGGGCAGCCTCTGCGATCTTCGTAAAGATGCGAGGAGACAGGGACAGGCCGAAAGGGAGGACTTGTACTGATACGCCTGACCCTCGAACGCAAACCGCAGGAAGGGTCTGTGTTGAGGAAGGATCGAGACGTGAAAGTACGCATCCTTCGGGTCTACCGCCGCGAACCAATCTTGATGCCGGACGCTCACTAGAATGCGTCTTTGCGTCAGCATCTTGAACGGGAGTCTGTGTAAGGCCCGGTTCAGTACTCGCAGGTCCAAGATTGGCCGCAACCCACCGCCTTTTTTCGGTACAATGAAGTAGGGGCTGTAAAACCCCTTCATCTCGGCTGGAGGGACAGGTTCTATCACGTCCTTCCGTAGGAGGGTAGCGATCTCCGCGCAAGGTAGTAGCGTTTCCATCTTTCACCAAGGTGAAGTGGACATCGCTGGACCTGGGCGGATGCCCAGCGAAGTGAATCGTGCAGCCGAGTCGGACGGTCCGGACCAGCCCTCGCGACGGACTGGAAAGCGCAAGCCATGCATCCGAGTTCCGCGCAAGGGGGACCAAAGGGACAACGTCATCGGATGTACCGGCGGGTGGGGCCTCGCGGCAGGGCGGAGCTTGAGGTGCCACACCACATCGTGGCCGTGCTGAGTCCGAGGACATCGAAGCACTTACCTGGCTCCTTGTGACCACCCCCGGAACAGCCTGGGACTGGAGACTGTCACATCGGGGGCGGATTTGTGCCACAGCTGGGCGCTCAGGGCGGGAGACCGCCGCTGGAGCGCCAACCTGCCAAATGGAGTGGTGGACGGTGGTCGTGATGCCAGCCGTACACACCGAATATGTGACCCAGGGAACAAGGAAACCACTCTTGCGGAGCTCTTGAGTACTGCAGCCACTTGGGCATGCAGCGCAATTAAATGCAAAAGGTAACAAAAAGATCTGCTTACCAGCTCTAGAGCAGCGGGTTTCGTTGTCCCTGGGTAACCCGTCTCAGGGGCGCTTCGAAGACCTCCGTGGGTTCTTCGGTGCCGGCTGTGAGACGGGTGGCGTCGGCTTCCTGCGGTGGGCTCCACGCCGGGGCCGGGCCGGAGGGGCGGGCTGCGGCGGAGCCGGTGCAGTCACCACAGGGGGACGCCCTCGGCGATGAGTAGATGGGGTGCAGGATCTTGAGCCACGCCGGGGCAGGACAAGCCGGCTAGCATCCATCTACTGCTCTACCATCGAGAACTGCTGGGCAAAGTCCTCGACGGTGTCGCCGAATAGGCCCGCCTGGGAAATGGGGGCAGCAAGGAATCGTGTCCTGTCGGCCTCACCCATCTCGACCAGGTTGAGCCAAAGGTGGCGCTCCTGGACCACTAGTGTGGCCATCGTCCGCCCGAGAGACCGCGCCGTGACCTCCGTCGCTCGGAGAGCGAGGTCGGTCGCCGAGCGCAGTTCCTGCATCAATCCCAGGGCGGAACTACCCTCGTGCAGTTCCTTTAGCGCCTTGGCGGACTTACAGGAGAGCCATGGCGTGCAGGGTGGAGGCGGCTTGTCCAGCAGCGCCGTAGGCTTTGACCATCAGAGATGACGTAAACCTACAGGCCTTGGACGGGGGCTTTGGGCACCCGCGCCAGGTGGCGGCGCTCTGCGGGCATAGGTGCACCGCAAGCGCCTTTATCCACCGGGGGATTGCCGAATAACCCTTGGCCGCCCCACCATCGAGGGTAGTGAGAGCGGGGAAGCTGAAAAGATCGGGACCAGGCAGTAAAAGGTGCCTCCCGCGACCTTGTCAGCTCTTCATGCACTTCCGGGAAGAAAGGAACGGGGCGGGGCGTGACTTTGAGCGGCGCCGCAAGCCCAGGAACCGGTGAAATCCACTCTAACCGACGCTCGCGGCTGTCCGGGAAAGCATGTCGTCATCCCCGCGTCAGCCTGTGACTGGGCGATCGACCCCGAAGGGAGGAGCCCAGCTGAGGCTTCCGACTGGACGAGCCCGCTCTCCGATGCTGCGCTTGAGAGCTCATCACTTTCGCGGGCTCCGAATAAGAGGTCGAACTCGCCGTGAGACGAGCCGGCGGACTCACCCGGAAGCCCGATCGGGGCAGACGAGCGTGCTGGGGAATGGGAGGCCCGCAGGGGGATACCCGGTGGAGGCGGTCCCACTGGGGTCCCCAAATCGCCCCCAGTGCTAGCCGCGCTGGCCTCAAACCCGTGGGTAAAAGGACCGAGGTGGGAGCCTCTGGGGTGGCTCGCTACCTTACGAAGGCGAGCCGCGACCGCGACGTTGCCATGGACACGTTCTCGCAATGAGAATGTGACCATCCACGAACGCTGTCTCCGTGTGAGCAGTGCCCAGACACGAAAGACAGTGATCGTGACCGTTAGAAGGCAAGAGATAACGAGCACAACCAGGAATAACACACAATCGGAAAAGCATCTTTAAAAAGACGCGTCTTTAAAAAGACGTTCCGTGTGTGCGCTCTTTTAGAGAAATATATACTCTTTTAGAGGGGAAAAATGCTCTTTCAGAAAATATACTCTCTAGTTTTTCTGCCGAAGCGCCCAGGGGCATTCTCTGCAGTGCACCAGTGCAGAGGAGGGAGAAGCCGCTGAAATGCGCCGTCAGATCCAGCAGGTGAATGAACAGTAGTATTCAGCTCAGTGAGCATGACCGTTCGGCTCCGAAGAGAAAATCTGAATGAGTGGTTGCATACCAGCTCCTTTTATACCCGTATGTTCGGGGGAGTGGCATGCAAATACCACTCGCCAATTTTCATTGGCCTTTTATCAAAGACCAGAGGTGTCTCGGGCTCCCAAGAGTGACCCCTAGTGTCACTACATCGACACCAACGTCGAGTGAGTGACAGATAGGGAACAAATCATGCAGAGGCATACACAAAAAACAAACTTTGATTTGAAGCAAAAAGTATTTGAAAATCCAACAAAAAGAAAAAGGTACAAAATTGTGCACTTAACGTCTTAAATGAGGGAATGAACTACAATCCAAAGAAGCACCGCGAGTGACGTAATCGAATTGGACAAATCTAAAACTATTGATTTAAAGTTGTTTATTATAACTATGGAAAGAATATATTTTAAGTATATTGCAAAATATTCACATACACTGATCATCCACAACATTAAAACCACCGACCAAATATTGTGTAGGTCCAGAAATTCTCAAACCAGCCCGTCTGGCACCATCATGCGATTATCTAATCAGCCATTCCTGTGGCAGCAGTGCAGTGCATAAAATCATGCAGATACAGGTCAGGAGCTTCAGTTCATGTTCACATCAACCATCATAATGGGGAAAAATGTGATCTCAGTGATTTGGACCGTGGCATTATTGTTGGTGCCACATGAGCTGGTATTGAGTATTTCTGTAACTGCTGATCTCCTGGGATTTTCACACACAACAGTCTCTAGAATTTACTCAGAATGGTGCCAAAAACAAAAGACATCCAGTGAGCAGCAGTTTTGTGGATGGAAACGCCTTGTTGATGAGAGAGGTCAACAGAGAATGGACAGACTGGTTCGAACTGACAAAGTCTATGGTAGCTCAGATAACCGCTCTGTACAATTGTGGTGAGAAGAATATCATCTCAGAATGCTATTCTGTGATGTGGGTTGGCACTGTTTTGGCAGCACGAGGGGGACCTACACAATATTAGGCAGGTGGTTGTAATGTTGTGGTTGATCGGTGTATAAAGTATACAAATATATAAGTAGTTTGAGAGTGTAGGGAGTCCAGTTCAGTTGCATAATTTGCAGTGTTTAATTTAAGTTGGCGATTGCTGCAGAGCTCTTTTGCCGCACTTTGTTGGCCACGATTCTCTGATTGGTGGTTCTCTCTCAAGGATCATGGGTAGTGTAATTCTTCACCAGGAATTTCTCTATTAAACACTATTTGTTTTTTAAATGAAGTTGAAATAATGAGGACCGATGGCTTCAACAGAGGCATATACCATTTATTAACAATCTCGATGCTCGCGGTAGGTCTGTCTTTAAAGTTTTATAAGTTATTGTTAAGAATCAGTTTCCCTATGGAAAAAAATTTAATGGGATTTTTACTTCCGGAACCAGCCTGTTGCGCTCTATAAATATAAACACATTTTCTGATTATTTATACACACTGAGGGACGAGTCAAAACTATTATCTGGTGTAAAATAAAGAGCATGCCACAGAAGCGGTCCATCAACATTACGCTGAAAATAACCAGGGAATATTCCTTTAAATGAATTTCCCCTTGTGGTTACTCACTTACAGGCAGTGGAAGGGATAAGTGAAAATCATACAAGAAGAGAGAAATTAGAAATGACTGAGTAAATCACACCTCGGCTTTGACAATTCTGTCCACTATGGTCTCCAGAGTCTCGTGCCGGTAACACTTCATAACCCCCTCAAAGTACTGTGAGCGATGCAGCAGAGCCTGAGTCACGGTGATGTCCAGGTTATTGTAGGTCTTCTCAGCAGCTAGGTTCTACACAAACCCACAATACTAATGAACATAGAGCAATGCTAGAGTAACCTCTCCATACAGCCACAATGCATTATGCTACACAGAGATAACTCAGCACAGGTTTTTTACAATTTCACCCTCATAATAAATACAGTACATATAATCATAATAAATAGACTGAGTATTAAATTCCAATATGTAAACAGACTAGGGCTGCAACGGTACATGTATCCACGTCAAACCGAACAGATACAAGGCCTTCCGTATGGTACACGCAGTCACACAATTGATTACATATCTTAGCATGCGTGAAACCAATATTAAAACAACATAACGAACAACACAAACTGCGTAGAACTAAAATGAAAAAAGATTGCACGGAACCAAAACGTCCTGGTTACTTTTGTAACCTCCATTCCCTGATGGAGGGAACGATATGTTGTGTCGATGTAGTGACACTAGGGGTCACTCTTGGGAGCCCGAAACACCTCTGGTCTTTGAAAAAAAGGCCAATGAAAACTGCCGAGTGGTATTTGCATACCACTCCCCCGAACATACGGGTATAAAGGGAGCTGGTATGCAACCACTCATTCAGGTTTTGTGCTGAGGAGCCGACACAAGGTCCCTGCCATTTCAGCGGGTAGTCCAGCGTTGTGGCAGGAGGGACACAACGTCTCGTTCTCTCCATCAGGGAACGGAGGTTACGAAAGTAACCAGGACTTTCCCTATCTGTCACTCACTCGATGTTGTGTCGATGTAGTGACACTAGGGGTCCCTATACGAAATGCCACAACTAGCTGAACTGTGTTACGTGAACTGGCGGTGTGTGACGGGCAGACCACTGTGTGCCTCGTAGCCAGCGCACCAGGCCGACATGTAACCTCCCCCAACGCTGTTATGAGAGTCGAACAGCCCCTCGGGAACAAGTCGACTGCCCAAAAGATAGAGACAGGCTAGCCCAGTCGTGGCCTCTTATCCTCTTTTTTTTCTCTCCCCAAAAAAAGAGTGAAATTTGTTAACCGATTGGGGCCACAAGGTCTATGTCGGGGGATGTCACTCCCAAGGGGAAGACACCGCGGAGACCACACCCTGCCCGGGGGGGGGGGGTATTTTGAGTGGAAATACATCACATGGTCTTGCCGAGCCTTGTCGGAAGTATGTCATGTTGAGAAGTCCAATGGTAGGTCCTACGCTACGGGGGAGGAGTATCTATAAACATGGTGACTGGAGCAGAGGGGCCTCTGCTCAAGGTAGATGAAGTTTACCAACAGGGAAACTAATTAGCGGAAGATATAAGTTGCATGGGGTTACCTATGGGGAACCAACACATGCGGAGCACCTACCCCAGTACAGGGCTTAGTTAGCACATGTACTGAGCCGGCAGCAAGTTTCTCCGCAAACTTGTCTGCCACAGGGCTCGGAGGAAGTCATCCAGGGAACACAGTTAGTGAACACTACTGGGAGTCAACAGAGCACGTCTTCAGCTCAGGGGAGGTGAAAGGCGCTATGCGCAAGCAATACACCCGGCCAGCTGTCCCGGACTGACCTGCTTGTGCCTGCCACTACATGGGATGAAACCAGCTCCACCCGAAGATGAACCTCGCAAAGGTGTTGGGTGTTGCCCAGCCTGCTGCTCTGCAAATGTCTGTTAGAGAGGCGCCACTGGTCAAGGCCCAGGAGGCCGCCACACTCCTGGTAGAATGGGCTCGTAGCCCTGCCGGGGGCGGCACGTCCTGAGCGTGATATGCCATTGCTATGGTGTCAATGACACAGTGGGCAATCCTCTGCTTGGAGACAGCGCCTTTCCGCTGTCCACCAAAGCAGACAAAGAGCTGCTCAGAGACTCTAAAGCTTTGTGTGTGATCCAAATAGATGCGTAAAGCACGCACTGGACACAGCAACGTCAGGGCTGGGTCTGCCTCCTCCTGGGGCAGTGCTTGCAGGTTCACCACCTGATCCCTAAATGGGGTCCTGGGAACCTTGGGCACATAGCCCGGTCGGGGTCTCAGGATCACGTGAGAGTAGCCCGGACCTAATTCCAGGCACGTTTCACTGACAGAGAACGCTTGCAGATCTCCTACCCACTTGATGGAAGTGAGCACAGTCAGGAGGGCAGTCTTTAAAGAGAATGCCTTAAGCTCAGCTGACTGCAGGGGCTCAAAGGGGGCTCCCCGTAGACCCTGAAGAACTACAGAGAGGTCCCATGAGGGAATGAGGCGCGGTCTGGAGGGATTCAACCTCCTGGCACCTCTCAGGAACCTGATGATCAGGTCGTGCTTCCCTAAGGACTTACCGTCTACTGTGTCGTGGTGTGCCGCTATAGCAGCTACATACACCTTCAAGGTGGAAGGGAACAACCGCCCATCCAACCTCTCCTGCATGGAAGGAAAGCACCGACCCGACTGCGAATCTCTGGGGGCCTTCGCATCGGGAAGAACACCACTTAGCGAACAGATGCCACTTCAAGGCAGGTGGGGCCTCGTGGCGGGGCAGAGCCTGAGGTGCCACGTCGTGCCGTGGCTGTGCTGAGTTCAGGGACATTGAAGCACTTACCTGGCTCCTTGTGACCACCCCCAGAACAGCCTGGGATGGGGGAGGAAGAGGCTTGTCCTTGTGACCCTTGGTGTCCGTCATATCGGGGGCAGATTTGTGCCACAGCTGGGTGTGCAGGGGCGGGGAGACCGCCGCTGGAGTGCCTAACCTGCTGAAATGGCACTCTTCAGACCGCGCCTCATTCCCTCATGGGACCTCTCCCATCTCAACCAGGTTGAGCCAAAGGTGGCACTCCTGGACCACCAAGTTGGACATCACCTGCCCGAGAGACCGTGCCATGACCTTCGTCGCCCCGGAGGGCGAGGTTGGTCGCCGAGCGCAGTTCCTGCATCAATCCCGGGGCGGAACTACCCTTGTGCAGTTCCTTTAGCGCCTTGGCTTGGTGGACTTGCATGAGAGCCATGGCGTGCAGAGTGGAGGCGGCTTGTCCAGTGGCACCGTAGGCCTTGGCTGTCAGGGACGATGTAAACCTACAGGCCTTGGACGGGAGCTTCGGGCGCCCGCGCCAGGTGGCGGCGATCTGCGGGCATAGGTGCACCGGGAGCACCTAATCCACCAGGGGGATCGCCAAATACCCCTTGGCTGCCCCACCATCGAGGGTTGTGAGTGCGGGGGAGCTGAAAGATTGGGCCTGGGCAGTAAAAGGTGCCTCCCACAACCTTGTCAGCTCCTCATGCACTTCCGGGAAGAAAGAAACTGGGGCGGGGCATGGCTGTGAGTGGCTCAGGGGAGAGCAGAGGGTTCCACTCTAGCCCGATGCTCGCGGCTGCCCGGGAAACCATGTCCGTCATCTCCGTGTCAGTCTGTGACTGGGCGACCGTATCCGAGGGGGGGAGCCCAGCTGAGGCTTCCGCGTCTGACTGGACGACCCCGCTCTCCAATGCTGTGCTCGAGAGCTCACCACCTTCACGGGCTCTGAACAAGAGGTCGAACTCGCCGTGAGACGAGCCGGCGGACTCATCCGGAAGCCCGATCGGGGCAGACGAGCATGCTGGGGAATGGGAGGTCCGTGGGGGGATACCCGGCCATTGAGGTCCCCAAATTGCCCCCAGTGCTAGCCGCGCTGGCCTCCTACCCATAGGTAGAAGGACCGGGGCGGGGAGCCACTGGGGTGGCTTGCTTTCTTACGAAGGCAAGCCACGACCGCAACATTGTCATGACATGGTCATGTTCTTGCAATGAGTAAATGACCCATCCATGAACGCTGTCTCCGCGTGGGTAGCGCCCAGTCACGAAAGACAGCAATCGTGACCGTCAGAAGGCAAGACATAACGACCGCAACAAGGAATATCACAAAAACGGGAAGGCATCTTTAAAAAGACGTTCCGTGTGTGCCGCTCTTTTAGAGAAATATGCTCTTTTTTTTTCAGAATATACTCTTATTTCTGCCGAAGTGCCCAGGGGCATTTTCTGCAGTGCACCAGTGCAGAGGGGGAGAAGCCGCTGAAATGCGCCGTCAGATCCAGCAGAAGTGAATGAACAGCCATTAGAATTCAGCTCAGTGAGCATTGACCGTTCGGCTCCAAAGAGAAAATCTGAATGAGTGGCTGCATACCAGCTCCTTTTATACCCGTATGTTCGGGGCAGTGGTATGCAAATACCACTCGCCAATTTTCATTGGCCTTTTTTCAAAGACCAGAGGTGTTTCGGGCTCCCAAGAGTGACCCCTAGTGTCACAACATCGACACAACATCGAGTGAGTGACAGATAGGGAACTTAAGTGCCACACGTTACCCTAGAAACTGTGGATCAGATAAATGCATGTGAAGTCTATACTAGCTAGCTCGCTATTTTCTCAACTGTGATGGAACTAAACAAAATATAAATTTGTCGGACTTAAATAAGACAGAGATTGAAGACCCACTGCCTTCTCTAAAATCTGTTGTTTGGGGCATTATGGTTTTGCAGTAAACTACTGTACAGTATTACTGGGCAACGAGTAGTGAACAGGACGAAGGCTGTGTGTCGGCTCTGTTTCACTGAAGTCGGGTATGTCTTGCACATCTATCATGATGACTCATTTGTGACGACATCATCCACATGTCTCTTGAGTTTACTGGAGCAAAGCATAAACAGCCTGTGCAAGTTAGTCTCTCCACAGCGTTCAAGCAGCCTCTCGCTGCAAGCTCTGACAGAGCTAAAGCGATAACGAACGCCATACGAATATTTATTGCTGCAGATATGCGACCATACTCGTCAACAACATAGGATTTAAGCATCTGCTTAACGTGCTTGAGCCCCATTATAAAGTTCCTACAAGAACGCATTTAAGCAATTCTGTAGTGTCTGCTCTAAACAAGCACGTGCTGTAATTGTCCACGCATTGCCCTCTCTGGAGGATATTCTGATTTTCCTGAAAGAAAATTTAAAATTACAAGTGGTGAGCTGAATGGCAAAAGACACAGAAATCTGCACTGCTTAATTTTGTTACAATTATTATAATTGCACTTTTTGTTTACTTTTATTATTTATGTTTTTTACAATGTGAATATAAGAGGCTCTTAAGTTTTGTATTGTAATTTCGAAATACAGTACGCATAGTGCAGTCATGTATAAATGAGCCTTCACAATATTAAGAATAAAAATAAGAATTGTTGCCCATCAGCCACTGTGTTTTCAAAATAAATAATTTAAAGAAAGATTCTTAGTTTTTCTGCACTGTACCGAAACCGTACCGAACCGTGACCCCAAAACCAAGGTACGTACCAAACCGTGAATTTTGTGTACCACTGCAGCCCTAAAACAGACCTTAAGATATATGTAATAAAATCTGATTTTATGGGTGTCACTACAAATTAAATACATTTTATTATTAAATACAAATAAATTTGCTTGCTCAACAATTTAAATTAAAGAGCTGAAATTTAAGTAATTACAAACTTACAATGACATCAAACTTGGAGTAAATGTCCACAACCTTTCCTGTGAGAAGAGAGAGATGCAAAATGAAATGTAAAAAAAGACAGTGTGACTGTACTACATTACAGATACAGTTGGAATTTGACCTGTAAATAAGTGCACAATCAACACTTTTTTCTAAAAATGGAGTCTGTAGACCAGACTTTACATGTTTTTACATTTATGGCAAAGCACAAGCTTGAATGAAGGATGGTATATGACTGGGCAGACAGGGCCTAGGACAATGTGTTGTTACCTGCAACATCCACCACAGGCAGGGCAGATATTCTCCTCTCCACAAAGATGCCCAGTGCTTTAATAATGGGTGTGTCTGGGTGAATGAAAGCTATGTTGCTGTATGTGCCAATGCCCAGTTCCTCTAGATTCTGTCTCATGAAGGCTGGTTTAGGCATCTCACACACCTATAGCATCACAACATATAGTATGAGTGCATACGAAAATGCATATCTCACCATGAAAAAGAAAAGTTTTCAGTTAATTTTTCCTATTTAGATTTCCTGACAACTAACATTTATAAAATAAAAAAAAGCATGATAATTAAATGCATTAAAAGACCAATAAGTGGAAGTGGTTCTCTGTTCCTATACTTACAAAGAGCTGCAGAAACTTGAGGATTCTCTTGTGTGTGAGGATATACAGGGCATTTCCAGTGACTGGATCGATCACTGGCAAACGATGGATCTTATTTTTGATGAGTGAGTAAACAGCATTGAATATACTAGAAAACAAAAAAAGAAAAGCGTAACAAAAAACCCCCCAAAAAATCCACTTATTTTCCACATTTAAACTGTTCAGCAAGCCCTGCTGAGAAGATAATGGTGCAGAAATTCAAACTGAGATGTCATGTGAAATAACTGCTACATTTGATTTGAGAAAAAGTGATAAAACGCTGTCAACATAAATATTATGAGGTCCATATTTCTCACCTCGCATCTGGAGATATGCTGACTAAAGGTTTAAAAGTTTCTTGCAAGTAAAGTTCTGTTGGCAAAAGCAGAAAAAAAGAATCAAAACACCTTAATGAATAATAAATGTTCATATAAGTAAATGATTAGACACGGTGACATTACAATGACTACAAGCCATGGGAATACTCTTTGCAAATAAAAATATTTACCTCTCCAAGTCTGAATTTTATGCTCCTCCAGCTCATATATTTGCACCTGAGGCATACATTAAACAGAGCGTGACTTAAAATAATGGATTTAAAATTTTGTTAAAAGTCCTACATACGTATAACCTTAAATGAACACTGCTGCTTTGTGAATAAACTGAATGCAGCAGCTCAAACTCTGGGTATATTAGGAGAAAATGCCAACAGCTTTATTCAGCTTGGGCACTTCTATTTCATTTTCTGCTATGCCTCCATGTTCAGCCATCAAACCAGTGCTGTGAAGTATGCAGCAAAATTACAAGTGAACAGCAGAACAGAAAATACTAATGCACTGTGACAAAGCATCTAATGTTATGAGGTTGTACATATTTGTAACGTGGGTGTCTTGGAGAGGAAGAGGAACAGGACACGCAGGAGTAGATTCCTTTTAATCTTTTAATTATAAACGTTGGAGTGGAAACAAACACTGGAGTGGAAAACAAACTATAAGGCTAACAATACAAAACCATGACACTTCACAATGTAGCACTTCAAGGACTCAAAGACTTAACAAAACTAGAGGGTATTTATACACTGAGAAACAAAGAGGGAATTGAAGGCAGGTGCACATGATGATGAACTGATAGGAGTGATTAGGGCAGTGAATCCTGGGAAATGGAGTCCGGGGGAAAACTTCAAAATAAGAGTTGAAGAGAATGAGGGATACAGACTGTGACATTACCCCCCCCCTTTAAAGGGCGACTCCTGTTGCCCAACGATGGATGAGGGTATGATGATGCAGAAGATGAAGGATCCAAGGATGATGATCAGGAGGCCTAGGGGGCGGCTTCAGGTCTGGGAATGGATCCAGAGGCCTGGGAGGTGGCTGCAGGGCAGGGACTGGGTCAGGAGGCCTGGGAGGTGGCTGCAGGGCTAGGTTTGGGTCAGGAGGCCTGGGAGGTGGCCACAGGGCAAGGATTGGGTTAGGAGGCCTGGGAGACAGCCACAGGGCAAGGACTGGGTTAGGAGGCAGAACCGCTGGAGGACACTCTGGGGAAGTGGGCGGAGCCATGGAAGGCTCGGGGCCGAAAGCCGTGGGATAGAGTACAGGCCGAGACTGGGTATCGACCTCCGCGGTCGAGAGCTCGGGTAGAGACTGGGGAATGACCTCCGTGGTCGTGAGCACGGGCAGAGACTGGGGAACGACCTCCGTGGTAGTGAGCACTGGCAGAGACTGGGGAACGACCTCCGTGGTCATGGACATGGGCAGAGAATGGGGAACGACCTCCGTGGTCGTGATCACTGGCAGAGACTGGGGAACGACCTCCGTGGTCATGGACATGGGCAGAGACTGGGGAATGACCTCCGTGGTCGTGAGCATGGGCAGAGATTGAGGAAGAGTCCTTTTCCTTCTCCTCCTCCTCCTCTTTTGGCCAGCAGGGAGCATGGTTACGGGGACGGTCGAGGCTACAGGCACTGGCTCTGGGACGGTCGAGGCTACAGGCACTGGTTCTGGCTCGTTAACCGTGGTCGTTACCGTTGACTGCGATAGGGCATCGACCACTGGAAACTGAAGAGGATAAGCCCCCCAAAAAAATTATTTTGGGAAATTAAATGGAGAGGAGTTACCTTGGAGATAGGGGCCATGGAAGGCGTGGAGACAGAGGCCGTGGAAGGTTGGAGGGTGTTCACTGTGGGAGGAGATTCAAAGTCCTTATCCTCCAAACCCACAGTGAATGATGAGCCGCAAAGCTGCAGAGCCACCTCCACGTGGTCGGAGATCGTCCAGTGAGGTCCCGACAGAGGCATCAGCTCTTTCAATGCACTACTCAGGCCAGCCCTGAAGAAACTCAGAGTGTGGTCATCATAGTGCACCAAATTAGCAAGATGGAGAAACTCATGTACGTGATTCTCAATTGGACGGTCCCCTTGTTTTAGGAGGATTGCTACTGTAGGTGGTAGATCCATTTGGTTGGGCTCGATGCTCGTGAGGGTCTAGACGAGTGGAAGAGGAGGATTAGAGGGATCACTGGAGTAGATGACGACGTCTGGAAGAGCAGGTAAGATTATCCGTATTTTTGTTAGGTCCGTATTCTTTGTTGTTGGTCAGTCCTTCTGTAACGTGGATGTCTTGGAGAGGAAGATGAACAGGAGACGCAGGAGTAGATTCCTTTTAATCTTTTAATTATAAACGATGGAGTGGAACCAAACACTGGAGTGGAAAACAAACTATAAGGCTAACAGGTTAACAATACAAAAACGTGACACTTCACAACGTAGCACTTCAAGGACTCAATGAGGGAATAGAAGGCAGGTGCAGATGATGATGAACTGATAGGAGTGATTAGGGCAGTGAATCCTGGGAAATGGAGTCTGGGGGAAAACTTCAAAATAAGAGTCCTTGAAGATAATGAGGGAGACAGACTGTGACAATATTTTATTTTCTGTAGTGTCTGAACTCTTACCAGCGGTGACTTATAGTATCTGTGCAGTATGATGATGAAATCTGTGATGGTTAACATTCCTAATGAGAAAACATATTGTTAGTTTTATATTATCGACCTGAGAGATCTTCTCTTTGCATGTATCTAACAATAATTCAATAAGAAAAAGAAAATTCAAAAAGGAAGAAAGCAGCCAGCCAATTTTAACCAATCTGCAACAAGAATTTATGGTTAGCTACCTAAAATATGCTTTTCCAATTATGTTACAGGTGAACAAATAATGTCCTGAAGCAATGATTTTATTGCTCAAAATATATTTCCGATTACCGATTAAGTATTCCAGCATTACGTTTAAGACAAAGAAAAAAGAAAACTGAGCATATAGTCACATAAGTCAGCACATGATTAAACAAGTTAAACAAGATTAAACAACATTGTCTTTCTGCATGACTGAAAAATGACAGTAAAAAGAATGAAGGAAATGCAGGTGAGAGCATGTGTGTATGTGTGTGTGTGCCAAAGCAGCAATTTCTCACCCACAAAGGTTTGCTTTTTGGTTTCCCACAATGGGGCAGCTCGAACTCCATTAGCAACCAGGGCAAAGAAAGCTTTCTTTACCTAGAAGAGAACAAAGGGTTCACAAAACAATGCTTTTTTTCAGATGCCATAAAGCATTTCTAAAGTCACTGGTGTTGAAAGCCAAAATCACAGTGAACACAATTTAACCAGGGTCCAAAATGCACTTTTTTCCACACCTGCCAATGGCAAGTGAAATTTACTGGCAATATTTTACCAGCCATGAAACTGTATTTTCACGATTTTTAATAAAACATGTCACTTACAGTAAGTACATCAGCAAGGGTCAGGCTATCATTCTTACCATTTAATATAAACCCTGTAATGTTGCAGTTTATAACAAAGTTCTTGCCAACTTGGGAGTAACATTTTATTTACTCACCAATTGTTCTCACATATGAGGCTCAGTGAGTGTTAATTTTGCACCCTGGGTGCAACATTTCTAACACAAATTTGTTTCCAGCCTCCAGTTTATAACAACTAACAAGTCATCCATTAAATGAAAACGTTTTTTATTAATGATTTCACCCTTAAATGCATACCTCGGGTCATTAGTTACCAGGGACCTTATTCCACCTTCTTTTCCTCATCCATTATTTGAAATTATGCCCACACCCCTTTAGTATTCCTCAACCTTTCTCTTATAAATTGTTTAACAATAAAAATATGTCAAAAAATTGTATTAAAAATGTTTTAACTACCAAAAGTGTATAGGGATTTTAGTGACCCGAGATATGTAATAGTGTCAAAATATACACTCACTGACATCTTTATTATGAACACTATGGTCCTAGTAAAGAGCCCAACGTGGTCTTCTGCTGTTGTAGCCCATCCGCATCATAGTTTTACGTGTTGTACATTCTGAGATGCTATTCTGCTCACTACAGTTGTACAGAGGGGTTATCTGAGTTACCATAGCCTTTCTGTCAGCTCGAACCAGTCTGGCCATTCTCTGTTGACCTCTCTCATCAACAAGGCATTTCTGTCCTCAGAACTGCTGCTCACTGGATTTTTCGTTTTGTTTTTGGCACCATTCTGAGTAAATTCTAGAGACTGTTGTGTGTGAAAATCCCATGAGATCAGCAGTTACAGAAATACTCAAACCAGCCCATCTGGCACCAAAAATCATGCCACGGTCGAAATCACTGAGATCACATTTTTCCCCATTCTGATGGTTGATGTGACATTAACTGAAGCTCCTGACCCATATCTGCATGATTTTATGCACTGCACTGCTACCACATGATTGGCTGATTAGATAATCACATGAATAGGTAGGTGTACATGTGTTCCTAATAAAGTGGTGAGTGTATATTTCCACTTGTATAACTCATATTTTTATGATTATTTCATATCTATTTATGTTTACTGTCACAGGATATCTATTTGTTTATTACAAGACAAATGAGTGCCATATTCATTTAAATGACTACTATATCATATCGATTTTCTGTGCAATGTTGGTGAATTATAAGTTTCCAATATGCGTGTAAACATACATATTATACAAGTTATTTGTTACCACAGGTTGGTGCTGTTGTTTCACTGATTGACTAAATTTACATTTGATATTGCTATTTGACAAAGAAGCAACATGGAAGCAAACTATAGCAAGTGTAACACATGAACAGTATGATATGGCTATTGATTTTGAAATCCTGAAATCCTTTAAGTTGTACATCTATTAACACTCAATAAGTGCCTGAGAAAGTACATATGTGTAACTCATGTGTAGCTCTGTATGCATTTGACAGCCATTTGAGTCTCATAAAATTTCAGTGTGGAAGTAATGAATCCGTTCTATTGTTTGTTGCATCACCTCTTTGATATAAAAAAAATAAAACACCAAAAAATAACAGAATATATTCTATTCTATTAATTTCTAATTGTCTTAAAAATGCTTTGAGTATTTTACACTATCTGGGCATTTTGTAGATCTATTTGTATATATAAGTGCCGGGTCGCTAAAGTCCCTAGGTATGTAACAATATCTGGCAAACATCCATGCATTTAAAGGCTAGTATAAAGGCAGATGAAAACTACAATAATTCCTCATTTTTGCTTTTTCTATTTCTGGCATATAAACTCCCCACTCAACATTTTTTATATATTTACAAAGCACACAGGTGCAACACTTCCTCCTTTTATAAACTTTCATTCACATTTTCAAGTAGTACAATATGACAGCACTGTGTCATTCATCCAAATTCAAGTCAAGGCATGACAACAGGATCTTAAACCTTACAGCTATGGAAGTTCTCTTCTCTGTGCCTTTAAAGTGAAATCAAAATTAAAGTTTTGCTGCTTTTAATCCATATCTTTTAGCTTTAAGTCCATTTAGATGCTAGTGTACTTCTAAACATTGACAAAATTGGTTTTTAGAACATATAAGCATTTCAAATCTGCAGTCTCTCTCTTCTGGCTAGAAAGACCCAGAAAAATTATGACTCACAATGTACTGCATTAATTTTGACCAATCAAATAATTTATAGAATGAAAACATCCCCACCCTCTCAATCTGATCAGCGTGTCTGTGTTCTAACTTGTGCTGATCATGACTTCGCAGGTGCACAATCCATGCTGTAGTGTCGCTCCAAACAGATTTTCCAATAAGAATCACTTAAAAATTTAGTTTTAAATGACTGTTATCACTTTTCAGCCATCTGAAGCCCTCACAGTGGAGGGTAATTGTCTTTGAAGTCTAATAGGGCATAGGGATGATCACTGCTGAATGGGATCATCCTAATGTGCGAATTGGATGCGAGGAAACTCACTGGAGTTTCTTCATATGTTTAATGCAGCCGTTTTTCTGGGGTTTCTTTGGACGTACAGCGTGAGTGAGTGTTCTTTATTCTTTATGTTTAGTGTATCATGATTTAAAACAAGGATGTATTTCAATGTTTTACTCGCTTGTTTCTCATTCATCTGCACTGACGTGCACAAAGGCTCAAGCTTCAACGTTAGCAAATACCACGATGCGTTGTGTTTTTTTGTAGCCTGGTTTTGTAGAAACAGATTAATTTGATTCTCAGGTCAGTGGAAAAGTGGTCAGACTTTGGCAGATTGCTTCCTGAGCTAAACACGGTCATGTCTAGAAGGGATCCCTCTCTCGTCAAGTTCTTGCGCATGCGCATTCTATTATGATGCTATGCGGCTTTTTCCGCTCACCTAACCGTATTAATGATGGAGAGCATAAAAACTTCAATAATATCAATAATATGACATTATTACTATTATTACAGAGTGACTATTTACACTAGTTGTACATACCTGCCACACAGTGCAGCTATTTGCACTCAAATAGTCTGGTGGTAACAAAGAAAGTAAAGACAAACTGCATTTTTTTTTACGAGTAGCTGTAATGGCTCACTCTGCAAGAATGGTGTGGGTGTGTTTTTGACCATGCGGATGACCTGGGATCAAATCCGTCTTTTGACCCAGTTTTCCCCATCCTGTTACCTGTCTCCACTCTTAATATTTTTTTTAATACTATATAATAATAAATAAAAATAATATAAAGTAGATTTCTTCGCAGTGATTTGGTCATGATGAAGGTCCGAGAGTTGAGTGAAAAGTTTGATCTGGGTAAAATTACAGCATGCTCATAAACTGCTTTTAATTTTAAAAACATCATATGTGTTAAATTTACAGTAAGAAGATGGCAACATATGTGCTGCAGTGATGTTCTTGGGGAAACGAGAATGGGCGGCGAGCTGTCCTCGTTGCTGCGAGTTCTGTACCTCTCGCTCCTTTCCGGTCGAATCGCAAAGAAAAATGCAACAAAAATGTGTCCAATGAGGTGCGGATGCAATCATTGTTTTATTAAAATGTAAAGTTCCATATGGGTAGATTAGAACTCAGAGTTTCTAACACAAGGGCCGAATTAGTTACCACTAGACCACCCAGTCAGATGCTTATCATAAGAACTGATTGATGTACTTCTCCACTGATCAACAATATCTCATGACCAACAGTAGCAGATGTATAGCTGAAGTTATCAAATTTGTTAAATATTTATTTTAGAGCTTGAATTGGTCATCAAGAATGACTATTCATCAAAACAGACAATTTAAAATAATCCTTTCTCCTTTAAATAAATTAACGCAGTGAAAGAATCTTGTGAGATTGATGAGGGAGGGATCCCTTCTAAACACAACCGCTGAACACCGGCTCAGACATGAGAAGCAGCAGGTGTGTGTGTGTGTGTCTGTGTGTTGCTTTGCAGGGGCTGTGATGTAAACTAAAGCCTATCGGCTGTTTTTCAAAAAGGCAGGAGCTGTTCATCCCGCCCCAACTTCATGTTTCAGTAGGAAATACGTCAACAGGCTAAAGAAAACTGTGTTTTTCAAGGCACTTCAGGGGGACTTTAAAACTTGCCCTCAGTCAAAATAAAGTCAATAGTTTAACAAGTTTTAGGGGTGTTTTGCTCCCCAACCCTAATAACTGCACATACATGATTACTGTTTAACCATGACAAACATAGCTTTATGATTGCTCCCCGTCCACCTCAAAGACACCCCATCCATTTCAATCACCAACTAAGATTTATTTACTGATGAAACATTAACCACAATGACTTGGATATCATGCTGAAACTGTGAAACAAAACTGAAAGAAAGTAACTAAACCACTATGTAGTTTGCCTGAGCATGACTGAAAGGAATAGTTCACCCAAAAAATTGTTCTACTGAACGTAGAAGAATGCACTGGACACTCTTTCCATACAATTAATGTAAATGGAGATTTGGGTTATCCAAGATCCAAAATGACCAAAAAAAAAAAAAAAACACCAAGAAGTATCATAAAAGTAGTCTATATGACTCATGCGTAATTTTCCAAGATTCTGAAGCCATGTGATAACTTTGTCTGAGGAACAGACAGGTCGTATGTCATAAGTCGACTACATTTATGATACATCTAGGGTGATTTTTTGGAAATTTGGTGCTCGAAGTCCCCATTCATTATATGAAAAAGCGTGGACAGTACATTCTTTGAGAGCATTTCTCCCTTACCAAACCATACGGGTTTGAAAAGATGTGAGGGTGGATAAATAATAAATTTCAATTTTGAACGTCATGGTTACTGGTGTAACCTCCGTTCCCTGATGGAGGGAACGAGACGTTGGTGTCGATGTAGTGACACTAGGGGTCACTCTTGGGAGCCCGAGACACCTCTGGTCTTCGATAAAAGGCCAATGAAAATTGGCGAGTGGTATTTGCATGCCACTCCCCCGAACATACGGGTATAAAAGGAGCTGGTATGCAACCACTCATTCAGGTTTTACGCTGAGGAGCCGATATAAGGTCCGGCCATTTCAGCGGGTAGTTCAGCGTTGTGGCAGGAGGGACCAACGTCTCGTTCCCTCCATCAGGGAACGAAGGTTACACCAGTAACCATGATGTTCCCTATCTGTCACTCACTCGACGTTGGTGTCGATGTAGTGACACTAGGGGTCCCTATACAAAACGCCACAAGGCTGAACTGTGTTACGTGAACTGGCGGTGTGTGGTGGGCAGACTTGCTGTGTGCCTCATAGCCAGCGCACCAGGTCGACACGTAACCTCCCCCAACACAGTTATGAGTGTCAAACGGCCCTTTTTGGGGACAAGTCGACTACCCAGAGATAGAGACAGGCTTAACGCAGTTGTGGCCTCTTTCCCCTTCTCTTTTTCCACTCACTAAAAAAGAAGGGGGATTATCTGACTGGGCCGCCAGGTCTAGTCGGGGGGTGTCCCTCCCAAGGGGAGGACACCGCGGAGACCACACCTCGCCCCAAGAGAGGGGGGGATATTTAAGTGGAAGAATACATCACATGGTCTTTCCAACCATGTGGAGAGCCTTCAAGGTAGATCCTGCCCAATGGGGGAGGAGTTACTACAACATGGAGACTGAGGGGCTCTGCCCAAGGAAGACGCAGATTGCCAGTAGGGAAACGAACTAGCGGAAGATATAGATCGCATGGGGTTAGCCTTACAGGGAACCGCCACATGCGGAGCACCTACCCCAGAACTGGGCTCTTAGTTAGCGCGTGTACTGGGCCGGCAGTGAGTCTCTCCGAAAACTCGACTGCCACAGAGCTCGGAGGAAGTCAACCAGGGAACAACTTTTGTGAACACTACTGGGAATTAACAGCGCACGTCTTCAGCTCAAAAGGAGGTGGAAGGCGCTATGTGCAAGCGATACACCCGGCCGGCTATCCCGGGCTTATCCACTTGTGTTGCGTGCCACTACCTGGGACGAAACCGGTTCCACCCGGAGGTTGTAGAACCTTGCAAAGGTGTTGGGTGTTGCCCAGCCCGCTGCTCTGCAATGTCTGTTAGAGAGGCACCTCTGGCCAGGGCCCAAGAAGCCGCTACACCACGGGTAGAATGGGCTCGTAGCCCTACCGGGGGCGGCATGTTTTGGGCGAGACATGCCATAGTTATGGCGTCAATGAGCCAGTGGGCGATCCTCTGCTTGGAGACAGCGCTTCCTTTCCGCTGTACACCAAAGCAGACAAAGAGCTGCTCAGAGATTCTAAAGCTCTGCGTGCGATCCAAATAGATGCGTAAAGCGCGCACCGGACACAGCAACGACAGGGCTGGGTCTGCCTCCTCCTGGGGCAGCGCTTGCAGGTTCACAACCTGGTCCCTAAAAGGAGTGGTGGGAACCTTGGGCACATAGCCCGGTCGGGGGTCTCAGGATCACGTGAGAATAGCCCGGACCGAAATCCAGGCACGTTTCGCTGACAGAGAACGCTTGCAGGTCACCTACCCTCTTGACGGAAGTGAGCGCAGTCAGGAGGGCAGTCTTCAAGGAGAGTGCCTTAAGCCTGGCTGACTGCAAAACTCAAAGGGGGCTCTCTGTAGACCCTGAAAAACTACAGAGGTCCGATGAGGGAACAAGGTGTGGCCTGGAGGGATTCAGCCCCCTGGCGCCTCTTAGGAACCTGATGATCAGATCATGCTTCCCTAAGGACTTACCGTCGACTGCGTCATGGTGTGCTGCTATGGCAGCAACGTACACCTTCAAGGTGGAAGGGGACAGCCTCCCTTCCAACCTCTCTTGCAGGAAGGAAAGCACTGATCTGACTGCGCACCTCTGGGGGTCTTCCTGATGGGAAGAACACCACTTAGCGAACAGACACCACTTAAAGGCATACAGGCGCCTCGTAGAGGGAGCCCTAGCCTGAGTGAACGTGTCTACCACCGCAGGTGGGAGACAGCTTAGGTCTTCCGCGTCCCGTCCAGGGGCCAGACATGGAGATTCCAGAGGTCTGGGCGTGGGTGCCCGATGGTGCCCCTTCCCTGAGAAAGAAGGGCCTTCCTCAGGGGAATTTGCCCGGGGGGAGCTGTCACGAGGAGCGTGAGGTCCGAGCACCACGTCTGGGCGGGCCAGTAGGGTGCTTACCAGGACGACCTTCTCCTCGTCCTCCCTGACCTTGCACAGGGTCTGTGCGAGCAGGCTCACTGGGGAAAACGCATATTTGCGAATGCCAGGGGACCAGCTGTGTGCCAGCGCGTCTATGCCGAGGAAGGCCTCGGTGAGGGCGTACCAGAGCGGGCAGTGGGACGATTCTTGGGAGGCGAACAGGTGCACCTGTGCCTGACTGAATCGACTCCAAATCAGCTGGACCACCTGAAGGTGGAGTCTCCACTCTCCCTTGAGGGTAACCTGTTGTTACGGCGCGTCCGCTGAAGTGTTGAGGTTGCCCAGGATGTGAGTGGCTTGCAGCGACTTGGTGCTGTTTTCTGTTTGAATGCCTTCAAACAGGCCAGCACCGACTGGGCGCGCTCGTTCGTAAGGTGCGCCGTCAAGGAGACTGAGTCCAACTCCAAACCGAGAAAAGAGATGCTCTGAACCGGGAGGAGCTTGCTCTTTTCCCAGCTGACCTGAAGCCCTAGTCGGCTGAGGTGTGAGAGCACCAGGTTCCTGTGTGCGCATAACCCGTCTCGAGAGTGAGCTAGGATTAGCCAGTCGTCGAGATAGTTGAGAATGCGAATGCCCACCTCCCTTAACGGGGCAATGGCAGCCTCTGCGATCTTCGTAAAGATGCGAGGAGACAGGGACAGGCCGAAAGGGAGGACTTGTACCGATACGCCTGACCCTCGAACGCAAACCGCAGGAAGGGTCTGTGTCGAGGAAGGATCGAGACGTGAAAGTACGCATCCTTCGGGTCTACCGCCGCGAACCAATCTTGATGCCGGACGCTCGCTAGAATGCGTCTTTGCGTCAGCATCTTGAACGGGAGTCTGTGTAAGGCCCGGTTCAGTACTCGCAGGTCCAAGATTGGCCGCAACCCACCGCCTTTTTTCGGTACTGTACCAGCGGGTGGGGCCTCGTGGCGGGGCGGAGCTTGAGGTGCCACACCACATCGTGGCCGTGCTGAGTCCGAGGACATCAAAGCACTTACCTGGCTCCTTGTGACCACCCCCGGAACAGCCTGGGACGGGGGAGGAAGAGGCCTGTCCTCATGACCCGTGGAGACTGTCACATCGGGGGCGGATTTGTGCCACAGCTGGGCGCTCAGGGTGGGAGACCGCTGCTGGAGCGCCAACCTGCCAAATGGAGTGGTGGACGGTGGTCGTGATGCCAGCCGTACACACTGAATATGTGACCCAGGGAACAAGGAAACCACTCTTGCGGAGCTCTTGAGTACTGCAGCCACTTGGGCATGCAGCGCAATTAAATGCAAAAGGTAACAAAAAGAAGATCTGCTTACCAGCTCCAGAGCAGCGGGTTTCGTTGTCCCTGGGTCGCCCGTCTCAGGGGCGCTTCGAAGACCTCCGTGGGTTCTTCGGTGCCGGCTGTGAGACGGGTGGCGTCGGCTTCCTGCGGTGGGCTCCACGCCGGGGCCGGGCCGGAGGGGCGGGCTGCGGTGGAGCCGGTGCAGTCACCGCAGGGGGACGCCCTCGGCGATGAGTAGATGGGGTGCAGGATCTTGAGCCACGCCGGGGCAGGACAAGCCGGCTAGCATCCATCTACTGCTCTACCATCGAGAACTGCTGGGCAAAGTCCTCGACGGTGTCGCCGAATAGGCCCGCCTGGGAAATGGGGGCAGCAAGGAATCGTGTCCTGTCGGCCTCACCCATCTCGACCAGGTTGAGCCAAAGGTGGTGCTCCTGGACCACTAGTGTGGCCATCGTCCGCCCGAGAGACAGTTCCTGCATCAATCCCGGGGCGGAACTACCCTCGTGCAGTTCCTTTAGCGCCTTGGCAGACTTGCAGGAGAGCCATGGCGTGCAGGGCGGAGTTGGCTTGTCCAGCAGCGCCGTAGGCTTTGACCATCAGAGATGACGTAAACCTACAGGCCTTGGACGGGGGCTTTGGGCACCCGCGCCAGGTGGCGGCGCTCTGCGGGCATAGGTGCACCGCGAGCGCCTTTATCCACCGGGGGATTGCCGAATAACCCTTGGCCGCCCCACCATCGAGGGTAGTGAGAGCGGGGAAGCTGAAAAGATCGGGACCGGGCAGTAAAAGGTGCCTCCCGCGACCTTGTCAGCTCTTCATGCACTTCCGGGAAGAAAGGAACGGGGCGGGGCGTGGCTTTGAGCGGCGCCGCGAGCCCAGGAACCAATCACCGAGCCGCGAGGGTTCAGGGAAGAGCGGTGAAATCCACTCTAACCGACGCTCGCGGCTGTCCGGGAAAGCATGTCGTCATCTCCGCATCAGCCTGTGACTGGGTGATCGACCCCGAAGGGAGGAGCCCAGCTGAGGCTTCCGACTGGACGAGCCCGCTCTCCAATGCTGCGCTCGAGAGCTCATCACTTTCGCGGGCTCCGAATAAGAGGTCGAACTCGCCGTGAGACGAGCCGGCGGACTCACCCGGAAGCCCGATCGGGGCAGACGAGCGTGCTGGGGAATGGGAGGTCCGCGGGGGGATACCCGGCGGAGGCGGTCCCATTGGGGTCCCCAAATCGCCCCCAGTGCTAGCCGCGCTGGCCTCAAACCCGTGGGTAAAAGGACCGAGGCGGGAGCCTCTGGGGTGGCTCGCTTCCTTACGAAGGCGAGCCGCGACCGCAACGTTGCCATGGACACGTTCTCGCACTGAGAATGTGACCATCCACGAACGCTGTCTCCGCGTGAGCAGTGCCCAGACACGAAAGACAGTGATCGTGACCGTTAGAAGGCGAGAGATAACGAGCACAACCAGGAATAACACACAATCGGAAAAGCATCTTTAAAAAGACGCGTCTTTAAAAAGACGTTCCGTGTGTGCACTCTTTTAGAGAAATATATACTCTTTTAGAGGGGAAAAATGCTCTTTCTGAAAATATACTCTCTAGTTTTTCTGCCGAAGCGCCCAGGGGCATTCTCTGCAGTGCACCAGTGCAGAGGAGGGAGAAGCCGCTGAAATGCGCCGTCAGATCCAGCAGGTGAATGAACAGTAGTATTCAGCTCAATGAGCATGACCGTTTGGCTCCAAAGAGAAAATCTGAATGAGTGGTTGCATACCAGCTCCCTTTATACCCGTATGTTCGGGGGAGTGGCATGCAAATACCACTCGACAATTTTCATTGGCCTTTTATCAAAGACCAGAGGTGTCTCGGGCTCCCAAGAGTGACCCCTAGTGTCACTACATCGACACCAACGTCGAGTGAGTGACAGATAGGGAACCATTCCTTTAATGACTGGCCTATTGTAAATAAATTGTCAGTAAGGCCTTTCCCTTTGCTTTCGTGTTCTGGACATCAGTACTCAATGGAGATGTACCTGTAGTGTAGTGTCAAAGACCACTAGTTTGGAGCTGGTGGGGATGAGGTCATAGCACTTTTGGGATTTCATAAAGCGCATGTAAATGTCACTGTCTGGCTCTTCAGCAGCTGAAAACAGGAAAGAACTGAATGCAGTTACAAAATAAAAATGAATACTAAAATGTCTGTTGCATCTAATGCTTATTAGATACTGCAGTTCAACTAAGATCTGGTTGAACAAGCAATTTCTATCAAATACATAGTTTGCAGCTGATTCAAAGACATGCAGTACAAAGCGTACAGTTTACATACAACAAACCAATATTTAAGAGCAGGACAACATTGAAATTGAATTAGATAATTCAGACTTCTAGACATTTAAATGGTTGTGCAAGGAGCATATTAAGAGACAGGAGGAAAAATGACCATAATAATTTACCTTCATCATCAAGTTCAAGTTTTTCCAGTAAGCCCTCATAAATTCCACAACTCTAAGACAGAAAAACAAAAGCTGATGACTTCATTAAGAATCACTTTCTTCAAGTTAGTCACTTTTCACTTTTTCTATAGAGTGGTTTTCATCCATATTTCAGTTCTCCTTATCTTCCACTCAAAAGCAGAATGATCCTGAGTTTATATAATGTTCCCCAGGCACAGCGTTCAATAAAACCGAGGCCACATTAAGGATTCATTATGCGAAAAAGTGAAATATTAATACTGCGGAGGTGACATTGGAACACTCCGAGTCTAGTTCGGCTATCGTTATTTACCTTTCCGTATTTCCAGTGCAGGAACACTATTTGCAGGTAGAGTACTTCATATTAAATACATTATGTCAAATGTATAAACCCATAACTCTGCCCTAGATATAACTCTGCCGCTCTCTACTGTCAGACAACAAAGTGAAAGCATCAAACAACGCAATGCGAATCATTCATTCATGGCTCGCAAGTCAACGAAACCATAAAAACTGACTGGCAGCGATATGTGGCATGATGCTCACAATGCAGTCTAGGAAGGTAGCTCACTTTGAGACAGCCATGTGTGGTTGCTGGCATTAAGACATGCTCAAGTGAAAGCCATAAATGCATTCAAAATTTATGGGCTCTGCAGACGAAAATGTGCAAGTTTGAATAAAACTTGATCATGTATCATTTAAATGGTCACGGACGCCTCCACAGATACCGCTGGATGTACACAAAATGTTTGGAAAATGCAATACATGCAAGAAAAGAAGATTTTCGAATAATTATAAAAGAGCTTGACCTGGACAGTTAAATAATATTTATGTATTTAATCCAAAATATATCCAAATCCATGTATTTTTACCATATATTTTTTTTATATAAATTAATTTGCAATGGTTTTTGAGACAGGTGTACATTTATTTATGCATCATTGCTTGGAAGAAAATTATTATGGATAGTGAATATTAAAATAAAATGTTATTAATCATGTCTTTGTATGTCATTCATTATTCAAATAAAATATTTTTTTCAAATATTATGTAGAGGGAACGAGATGTCATTAAAAGTCGTGGCCACGAGAAAAGGATGTCGTTCCCTCAACATATTATCTAGTGGCCACAACATATTATTAAGTTCCCACGAGTTAATATGGCCTGTCCATGACAAAACTAAGTGAACCGAACCCGTCCCTTCCAAGTATAGACATCACATTGTTGCAGTAATGTTCTCAACAAAATTACATCTCTCTCTCTCAAAAAAAAAAAAAAAAAAAAAAGTTTAACTAATTAACTCTGACTAATCCTTTACAGCTAAAAAGTCTATAAGGAGCATTAAGCCAAAAGAAATGGACACGTAAATGCAGGCATCAAATGGTCAAGACTGCCTGTACTTGAGCCCTGCTGGTGCACATTGCTGACACTAAGATACAGCACTCTGTGGTAACTGTCCATAAATATATGTTGTGTAATTTTTAATAATGTTTGTAAACAAGAAAAAGCTTTAGCCCAACAATATGTTGTCATTGAAAGACGTTTCAAACTAAGTGGCTGTAGATAATCAACCAAACTTCTATGGCTTTTTTATGCTTATCTTGTACCCTGAAACCCATGAATCCATTTACGCTTGCACACGTTCAGCGCATGTTGCGCCATGTTTAACAATCAAATATTGGTTCTTGTGTGTCTCATTACTAGGGATGGGATGATATGGTTATCTCACGATTCAGTTCGATACGCAATGCAAGGTTCACGATTCAATCTCATTTTGATATAATACTTAAATGACGAACCATGACAGAAAATTGTGTTTTTTTATTTTATTTTTTTATGTCTGAGCATAATACACATTATAATTTATCATCAAAGTAAAGTTCTTTAATACAGAAAGTTTATAAATGCTTAGAAGTTCAAATAATAAGAGTTTTTAATATTTACATTTTCTATTCAGTGGTAGGAAAATCACTATATGCACATTTGAGCAGATATGAAATCAAGGGACAAACATTCTTTTTAAATTATTAACATTATTAATTACTCATTTTGTTTTGCTTTTCTGCACACGTTAGGCCTTGCACTAATGTTTGACCTGACAAAACACGAAACAAAATGCGTAAATATATAATGTCATAGAAGTGGTGTACCAGGTTAAGGTGACAGGGTTTTTTTCAGGCAATTGCCAAATTCAAATATATTTTCTAAAAAAAATAGTCAAACCATTTTGTTTTATTTAATAAAAGTTTAATTTATAGAATGATTTACTTTTTACTCTTTTAAATCTTTTTCATGACTGAAAAGTCAAGGGACATGTTTGTCACATATTTTGATGACTCATGTGTTGTTAATATAACAATAATATTAAAAAAGATAAACAAAACTGGTGAGAACTTTTAGTCAGAAAAAGATTCTGCAAGCTTTTTACACAGTTTGAAAGTGATACCATATGAATTTACAATATGAAAAAGGTTTTACAGTAGGCCTGGTAACAATAATTGCAGTTACTAAGGTATTTTGGCAGAAAATATTTGTTGCCATGGTAAAATGTTTAAACATTTGTGAATAATAGTTTCAACAGAACAGATAAGATCAATAAATTAGTGTCAAGCTGACCATTGTTCGTCATACTGATATTATGTTTATTTAACTAGGAAAAATTTACTGCATGACACGCAGTACAGAGTGATTGTTTGTAAGCAACTCACTTATCCCACTTTGACAGACAGTTTAAAGTGTATACTGCTTATCTTCACTGCTTCATCAATTCGTAACTTTTTTCCTGACTTTTTCTCAACCGGCGGGTGTCGTGTGAGGAGATGTCGTCTTATTAAGAGTGACTCAATACTTTGAACTTGCCCACATTACGCTTTGTTTGCACTCTTTCTGATACTTTGTAATCATTCCGTTTGGCGAGTGTACATGGTAACCGTTGGCCGCACCACCTTCGCACTTCCGCTTCGCTTGATATCGCGGTGAGAGGGCGAGTCATTCAAATTATATTGTGGAAATTTGGAAAACAGCTGAAAAACAGTCATGGTCAGCATGAAAGCATGGAAGAGAGCACTGAACAGAGAGCATTTGCTCTGAGCAATTTAAGTTACTTTTACTAAGGAAATAATTACACAAATATTACATTACTGTGCAACCTAATTTGGACCCATAGTTTAAGAAATGCTGCACTATAAGAAAAGATCATGGGGGGGCCTGGTTAGCTCAGCAAGTAAAGACGCTAACTACCACACCTGGAGTCACAAGTTCGAATCCAGGGCATGCTGAGTGACTCCTGTCAGGCTTCCTAAGCAACCAATTGGCCTGGTTGCTAGGGTGGGTAGAGTCAGGTTGATTTAACCTCCTTGTGGTGGACATGATGTGGTTCTCGCTCTCATTGTGCATGGATGCTGCGGAGAATAGCGTAAAGCCTCCACACGCGCTAGGTCTCCGCGGTAACGCACTCAACAAGCCACGTGACGATGCGCGGACTGACGGTCTCAGACACGGAGGCAACTGAAATTCATCCTCCACCACCCGGTTTGAGGTGAGTCACTACACCACCACGAGGACATAGTGCACATTGGGAATTGGGCATGCCAAATTGGGGAGAAAAAGGGGTGAAAAAAAAAGATCACAAACAAATGAGTCTTCAGAAATAGTGGGCTACATTCAGGCTGGTCAGGTGCAGAACAAGCAATAAAACTGAACAGAACCTGTCCTGAAAAAGTATGTGAAAGTGTATATTTTATTTTTAAATATTTTTTTTTGTCATCATTATTATAATCACATTTAACTTTTTGAAAATATAAAAAGTCTACATTCTATCAATTAATATTGTATCATAAAATGATATATATAATAATTATATGAGCTGTCAATGTTTGAAATAATGTGTACAATTTACAAGTAATAACATTTAGTTTACATTAATTTGCATAACAAATGCTACAATGGCACTGTCACTTTAAGAGTCACAGACTCGCACAGCTGTTGCGGTTCATTTATAAACAAGAGAGAATTCTAATTTTTTTAGCACATCCGTGCTATGTCTAATAAAAATATATTTCTTTTTACTTTTTTATCTGACTGTAAAGAACAGATAGGATGTTAAAAGACACATTATTCAATAAAAGTGGAGTGCGGGATCTCATCTTTGATGGACACACATTACACGGAAGAAATGTTCTGATTTAATTTCAAGCACTTTTCAACAAAACAAGGCGATTTACCAGGTATCCAGTTCTTAAATTTCTAAAAGCTAAATTCAAGCACTTTAAGCACTTCAAGGACCTTGTGTAAACTCTGTAAACAGAGTAGAAAATAAGGGCAGTAGAGTAAAATCAAGTGATAGAGGGATTATGATGTTTGACGAATCATTTAATTTATGATCACATGGACAGAAAACAATGTTGCAAATTTAGAAATATCACATTTTGCCTCGATATGGTTCACAATTTTTGGGGGTTATTATGTATCGAAATTCGATATATCGTCCCATCCCTACTCATGACCAGTACTGATCTGCCAAGTTTGAATATGTGCAAGTTTTATTCACTTTCCGGTCTATCATTGGTTGGAGTAACAGGTAGTCTTGGCCCAAACTCACGTCATGGGTTCAGTGAGACAGTGTTGTTATGGCTGGCTCATTTGGGCCACTCAAACAAACAGACTGCAATTTTACTTGGCGCATGTGGTGCAGAATTTACACACTTTACTTTTGGTTTTTCAAATATTGTAAAGCCAAGAAAACACAATGTGAAGTTGTTCACTCACCTGGTGTGAGGTAGAGTTAAAGGTGTACGAGGCGATAGGGGGTTTGGAGGAGGAGGAGGGGGTCAGGCTGAAGCGCTGACCTGTATCAGGGGGAGATGAGAAAGAGCGGGTGCGCCGTTCCTCCACACTTTCCGGTGGATCGGGAGTCTCCAAAGGGAAGACTGGTGGAACTGGACTCTGCGTCGGGGTGGTTGGGGTAGTGGAAAGTCCAGAACCTGTGAGGCACATCAGTACAGAAGACAATGAAGTACTGAATTTGCAGAGTGGATTTAGTTCAGTATCATTAATTTTATGTTAAATTAGGGGAGTAGCACATTTTGTGCAAATGTAACTTAGTGGCATCATAGGAAAGAAATGCAGAAAAAAACTGCCAGAGTAGAGCTGATATGTACAAGATGTGTGCACATCATGTCGGAATTACCATAATTACTAGTTTCTGAGTTGTAAAAACCTTTCACGTCTTTGTCGAACTTGAATTACAAGTTAGAAATTTGAAATTTTGCTAAAGCTCCAACTTCTCCCAATTGAATGTTGTGTCGTCATATAAAACAACCAAAATGGCAGCATCTTCAACAGTTACAAATAGCCAGGGAACTTCACATATTACTGTTTCATGTAATTTTATTTGGTGATCCATTTTGGTGCTATAAACATTGCCACAGAAACAAACTGTATCTGAGTCAGAGTACATCTTCACCCTTAAAGACTAATTAACCAAAACTAAAAGAAATGATCAAAACCTTAACTACAACTAGATACACATTCCAATGAACTGGACAGAAGTAGTGTTAGTTATAGAGGTTAGTTATTCCTGCTTATTGACCAGAGATACCAACTGCAAACATGTGTCTCATATGACACATGCACTGATATATTGAATATTTTTTACAAATTAACATGTTATTTGATCTCTGAGGAAGCTTCAGAGCCACAGCATGAATCAGTACATTCCTTTAATTTCATTCAAGTGTTAAATGATGACTGAACACTGTATGTTCAAACGTCTCTGCTATTGAGGCATTTGGCTACAAATAAAAATCATCTTCATCTAATGGGGTTCCCAACTGAATGATGAGTTTTAGGTTGGCAAATGTGTATGGCAGAGTTTGGGCTGTGTAGGCAAAATTGTAAAATTATTCAGAAGATGTGTATTCATCATTTGGATATGAGATGACATGTTATTTAATTCATAAAATATGTCACTGTAATTTATCTGTGTTCTCTTGACAGTGGAATTAGCCGTGACAAGCCCCCTTGTTATATTGGAATGAGGGAGCACTTAGCTGCAAGTAAACTACACAAACTACAGCTCTCAAATGATTTGACTAAAATTAATTGTACTAAACTGAACTGCTATTATTTTGTAATTCACTGCAGTTATACTAGTGTTTAATGCAAATATACATAACCGAACTGTAGAAGTACTACACTGACCTGCAATTGTACAGCAGTGCACTAAGGCTCTGCGACAGGACAATGTAATCAGATATTGACGATATCTGACAAATATCCCGATGCCGATATGGACGCTCATTGACAGATGATGTCCGGCAATAACGGGAAATGACAAAACCATGGAGCTGGGAAGTCGGCAAAAATACTGAATAGTAGCTCAGGGTTTAAAATTATTACCTGCTGGGAGACACAACCTGCCAAATGCGGGTTGTCTATTTCATGTGCAGTAGAGGGTAATTTTGCTCATCTCTCCACCACAGTGGTGAGTAACCAGCAAGACGTTTCAGAGTGACACATGACAAAATATGCTGTTAGACAG
Source organism: Myxocyprinus asiaticus (assembly GCF_019703515.2). NCBI lineage: Eukaryota > Metazoa > Chordata > Actinopteri > Cypriniformes > Catostomidae > Myxocyprinus > Myxocyprinus asiaticus. The sequence goes on along the minus strand of NC_059348.1, from coordinate 14,963,789 downwards.
AAAGGCATGTGCTAGAAGAAACAGCCTTTCTCATATTTTTAACAACAGACAACAGAAAAGCCATCGATGCACATGTCTGATTCGTTGTTTATTCAGTCTCATGGAACACGCGCATGTAAAGAGTTCTTACTCTTTCTTCTCTATTTCAGTCGCCTGATACTGTTTGCAAGAATGGTGTAGTCTATGATAATGCTGCAAATGACCTAAGACATTCTCAGGATGTGCTCGTAGTTAAGTTTATTTCCAGGGAGCAGTTCAAGCTTAATGTGCATTGTAAACCCTAATCTGCAGGTTCACAAATCATAAAATAATATTAAAACACCTTGCACCTAAAATGTATTTATATTTCAATTATCATTATTATTATGTGTACATTTATAATTTTCTTTAGATCTTAATTTGTATAAGTAATTTTCCACCTGTTGTTATAGACGGATACTGGGATGACGGCAAATGAGAGTTGGTTAAATACAAATTTTTTGACCACTTCATTATTTTAATTGCTTTTTTGTTTAGTTTGAAATGTAAAAATATTACATACACCCTCGGCAGTGGGGACAAGGGAGTTTATGATGTAATCAGATATTGCGATATTTTTTTTATAAAAATATCGTGAACATATTTCTTGTAGATCGCCCAGCCCTACAGTGCACTATATCAGTACTGCAGTTAAAAGGCACTGTACGTGCAGTACAGTTTGTCATTGTGCAGTACAGCATCATTGTAAAATACAAAACTGCACTTTTTACTGCATAGATTGCAGTAATTCTACAATCAGACAGCAATTTTACTGCAGTTCATTTTGATAAGGGTAGGGCCAGAGGAACTTCATGCATGCACTGGGGACACTAATTCCAAATGAAAAAATTTAATTTACATTTTTGCATTTGGCAGATGTTTTTATCCAAAGCGACTAACAGGCTATTCAAGATGTAAGGTTTGTTTGTTCCCTGGAAACCAAACCCATCCCCTTGGTGTTTTTAGCGACATGTTCTACCAGTTTTGTGAGTTTGGACGTGGATTAAACAATAGAAAGATGGAGGTATTGATACTGGGGAGAATGGTGGCTCCTTTGTCATACAGTATTCCCACACAAGTATTGCACCAGACGCATCACTTCAGTTTCTAATGCCTTTTTGGGTTGGGATTCAGGGAAGTCTCCTTTGCTGTAATAAGGTTGGTTGATCTCTCCCACTAGAATTCACATTTGGAGCATATTGGCTGGTTGGTATGACAAATGCGCTACAGGTTTTCTCTGCCACCACTTCCCTTGTCATGACAACAGAGTAGCTTGGCTTAGTTCAACTTCTTTGGGCAATTTTTTAGGAGATGGCAGCAACATTCATGGCCTACCACTGTTTCTTGGTGGCTGAGAGGCTATCCTGAACTTCATCAACTTTCATTTCTTTTTTTTCTTTTTCAATTAAAATTTTTTATTGATTCATAGACATATCACAAAGAAAAAAACACAATATATATACATTGGATCACATTTAACATTTAACCCCCACTATTATTTAAGTGCCCAAAACTTCACACACAAATCTCTGAACCTTCAACCAAAATTCTTGGATCTTAACACACCCCCAAAAAATATGGGTTGTGTCTCCATCTTCTGATTGGCATCGCCAGCAGGTGGGTGTGTCTTTAAGACCAAGCCTGTACAATCTAGAGGGTGTCCAATAGAATCTATGTAAAATCTTGAATTGCATAAGGCGCACCCTTGCATCTCTAGATGCAGACTTGACGTTTTTTGGAATACTAGCCCACACTCCCTCCTCCAATACCAAGTTTAAATCTTTCTCCCATAATCTCTTGATAGAAGTTAAAGCTCCGACCCGCAGACTCTGAATTATCAGGGAGTAATACACTGATGCCTCATGACCTTTTCCAAAAGCAGTAATCACCTCTCCCAGAGTAACTGCTGTTTTAGGGGGGTGTGTGATACTCCCAAAAACAATACAGAGCAGGTGGCGTAGTTTTATAGATATAAAAGGATCTCAACACTCCACTCTCATATAGGTCACTGAGTGTACCCCCCTCACAATCCACTCTGACCAGCAGAAAAATAACTTATTTATACATAACTTAGGGTTTAGCCATATGCTTGAGGCAACATTTAAATAAATATCCGAATTAAACACTCTGGACACTTTTGTCCATACCGAGTGCAAATGCAAGATAACGGGGTGTAACTTAACTTCTCCGATTAGTTTGATAGAAAGGCTTTGCAATGGCAAAATAGGGACAAGAACTTCCTATTCTATACAAAACCATGGAACCAATGAGCCAAATGTCTGAGACCGAATGCATAATAATAAAACAAAATCTTGGGTAGGCCTAGCCCACCTTTGTCAATCAGCCTATGTAACTTATTAAAATGTAATCTAGGACGCTTACCATTCCAAATGAAGGACTTCGCTATGCTATCAAATTGCTTGAAATAAGAGAGGGGGGATATCTATAGGGAGAGATTGTAACAGGTAGTTACATTTTGGAATACAATTCATTTTAATAACATTAACCTTCCCAATCATAGATAAATGTAATGAAGCCCACCTGCCCACATCGCTCGAAAACCTTTTTATTAAGGAGTCAAAATTAACTCTAACTAAATCAGACAAATTTGCTGGGAATAAAATGCCCAAATACTTAATGCCCTGTTTGGGCCACTGGAAGGCGCCCAGCTGGAAAGCCGTTACTGGGCTGTACGCTGTCAGAGACAAAGCTTTGGATTTAGACCAATTGACTCTGTATCCTGAGAATTTAGAAAAGGAATTAATAATTCTATGGAGGCAAGGCATAGATCTAATTGGGTCGGAGATGAATAATAAAATATAATCTGCGTAAAGCAAAAGTACCACACGTCCCGCCACCACCCCTGGAAAATCATCTTCCCTTCTTATCACGGATGCTAATGGTTCAGGCCAAGACAGAACAATAATGGGGAAAGAGGGCAACCCTGCCGGGTGCCCCTGTCCAGAGTAAAATAATCTTAAATTAATCCATTTGTTTGTACCGCCGCTACCAGGTGTCTATAAAGTAACTTAATCCATCCAATAAAAGTATTCCCGAACCTGTATATTTCCAAAATCTTAAAAAGATAATCCCATTCTACCATATCAAACGCCTTTTCGGCCTCAAGTGAGATTTTTTGATGAATGAGGCATACTGTATGATCCGACCCCTAAGAATCACCTTAAGTGACTCCCAAGCCACTCCCACAGAGGAAACTGAGGACCAGTTGGTCTCCATATAAACATTGATTTCAGCCTTTAGCATTTGTTGGAATTCAGGATTTTGCAAAAGGTATACATTAAAGCAGCAACTATATGATTTCTTTTTCTCCATTTGTGACAATACCTCTAAACTCACCAGGGTGTGATCTGAGTCTAAAATGTTTCCAATTGAACAATCAACAACAGATGAAATGAGGGACTTGGATATATATATATATATATATATATATATATATATATATATATATATATATATACAGTATATATATATATATATATATATATAAATATATATAAATATATATATAATCTATTCTAGAATAAATCTTATGGACTGATGAAAAAAATGTATAGTCCCTTCCAGATGGGTTCAAAAGTCTCCAAATATCTGTAAGACCAAGATTTTTACACATCCTGTGAAGCGTCAATGTTGCTCTAGGGGGCTTACACACTTTTGCTTCACTGTGATCAAGGACTGAATCCATCAAAAGATTAAAGTCTCCTCCCAATATTATATCATGAGGGGTGTCAGCGGCCTGCAACATCCCTTCAAGATCTATAAAAAAGCCCTGATCATCAATGTTAGGTGTGTAAATATTAGCCAAAATCAACCTTTGCCCCTGAATTTCTGCTAAAACAATAATGATTCTTCCTAATTTATCTTTAATCTTTTTGAGACATTTGAATTGTAGATGTTTACTTATCAATGTAATGACTCCTCTGCTCTTAATTGAGCCAGCACTAAAGAAAACATGTCCACCCCATATCTTCCCAAATTTTTCAGCTACCTGCGGGGAAAGATGTGTTTCTTGAAGAAACACTATATCATATTTCTTATGCTTAAGAAGAGAAAAAACATTCCTTCTTTTTATGGGGTGCCCCAACCCATTCACATTCCACGTGGAGAGAAACAATCTGCTCATATTAACATTTGACATTTTGACATATTAGAAAAAATAGATTGTATGTCAAAAATAAAATTATAAAGACCATATTCCAACATTAGTGCAACAATCAAAACCCGAACTTCCCCCAGAACAAAAAAAACAGAAAAAAGAAAAACATGTGCATTAACCCCACGCACGACAGCACCAACCGGTGCCCATCCCTCTATACCAAACAGTCCATGTACGCCTACGAGAACCTCCATGACAACTTTGCTGTCAGATTGCTCAAGTCTGGTGCTTCTATACAAATTTTGTGAGACAGAATTACACAACAGAAAATAATCTATAAAACAAACTCCAGCCAATAGGAGGCATAAGCACAAAGAGCGTGTAGATTCATCCACATAACTGTCCCGGAGGTGTGTTATTCCACAAAACAAACTCCAGCCGCTAGGCGGAACCAGCACAAAAAGAAACAAAAAAAGGTGCTCAGCTTCCTCGGACAGTCAAGTGAATGTTCAGTGAGTCAGGCCCTCTTGGCTGTTACATGAGTGCAACAACTGACCTAATCACTCCAATGTCCTGCAAGAAATATTATACAAAACAAACTCCAGCCAATAGGAGACATAAGCACAAAGTGTGTCAGGCCCACTCAGCTGCAACATGAGAACCACAAATAACTTACTCAGTCATTGACTTTATGAAAGACATTGCTTGCAGTGGGCAGGTAAATATTTTGCGGCCATCCTTAGAATCTATTCTCAATTTGGCCGGGCACATCAGTGCAAAAGCGATCTTCCGTTGATGTAAGAGTTTCTTGCATTCCTTGAATCTATCACGTTTCTCTCTTGTCGAATTCGCAAAGCCTGGGAACAAGAAAATGCTGTGGTTCTTCCAAGAAAGCCTTCCTTTACTCCTCGCCTCGCGTAAGACAAGATCTTTATCGGATGATCTCAGAAATTTGGCCAGAATTGATCGGGGCCTGTCTCCCTCCGCGAATCTCCGAGCCGTAACTCTGTGAGCTCGCTTGATTTCCAGCTTATGGCCTGTTATGTCGAGCAGATTCGGGAAGAGCCTGTCTAGGAATTTCACCATATCTCGGCCTTCTTCGTCCTCAGGAATTTCAACAATTCGGACGTTGTTTTGCCGATCAAGATTCTCCATATCTTCCAACTTTTCCCAAATGTGTTCCATGTCTGCCTTGGTGGCTAACAGGTTAGCAGCTAATTCCCTCTCCAATGACTCCAGATAATCAATCCATTTCTCAACATCCACCATTCTTCTAACCATCTCAGTGAATTTAGTCTCCATGGCAGTGATTGATCGACGTATTACAGCAAGATCCTCCAAGTCAGCAATGACCTTCGTCAGCATTGCCGACACGTTCATCAACTGACGCTGAATTTCCTGCACTTCACCATCCAAATTGACTCCCGGGCTTGTGGCCTGCTGCTCAGGGGCTTCAGCTTGAGCACGTAAGTGTCTTTTAATAACTCCAGAGCCCGAGGATTTTGAATTCTTTGACATATTGTCTTCCTAGAATAGTTAAGAATCAGGGTGTATCAAATCTCACAGATTTATGACACAAAAAGTATTAAAACTAGCAAAGTGCGCAGAGCTCGCCATTCACACGTCCGAACCTCGCATGGTGCCACACGACTCTGAGATATTGCTTTCTTAAAATCTGTATGTCTTCTAAGAGACTTCAGCAGAGTGTTAAAGCATCATAAGCAATTCCCCGCAAGTGACAACAAAGTAGGGCTGCCCCTGATCAAAGATTTTCCTATTCGACAAGTAGAGTTAGTTTAAACCATTAGTCGACAAGTTGATGCACGTTTCTGATATTATCTTAATTACTTAAATATATATATTTTGGGGGGCATCAGAAAATGGTTTGAGTTCCAGGGCTGAGAAAGAATGTTATAAGTAACATTGCTAACACTGTTCTACATTACAGAGAAATACTAAACCAGGGCAGCTGTGGCTCAGGTGGTAGAGCAGGTTGGCCCCCAATCACAGGGTTGGTGGTTTGATTCCTGGCCCACATGACTCCACATGCCAAAGTGTCCTTGGGCAAGACACAGAACCCCAAGTTGCTCCCAGTGGCAGGCTAGTGACTTGCATGGTAACTCTGCTGTCATTGGTGTGTGAGTGAATGTGTGAATAAGTCACGGTGTAAAGTGCTTTGAAACTGCTAAGGTTAAAAAAGTGTTATATAAGTGCAGGCCATTTACCATTTAAACCATAATAATGAGCCTTTAAAATATACATTTTACAAGTGTGCGCACGCTCGAAGTGAGCCGCAGCAACACCGGCAAAAGTAGTAATGATTTTGAATGTGTTGGAAAAACCAGCAAGGAGACTGTCTGAACATTTTGTTAATTTATATAGAGAAATGCACATTAGGGTTGTGCTGACAGATGATGATCTCGGGAATCAACGATGCTCAAAGTGATCACCAATAGCTGATGCCTTTGATGATGTCAAGACATTATTTGGCTTGTTTTCCCATTAATGTATTAAATTATTATTATTATTAGGATATTATTATTATCAAATTAATATTACAAATAATTTGCCTGTAGACACACAGACACGCACTTGAAGAAACACACTTTATTATATTATTAAGAACAGATGACAGAAAAGCCATCTATGTGCATGTATCACACGCTGTTTGTACGGAGGCGTGCAGTCTCGTGGAACACGCATGTAAAAGGTTCTCACTCTTTCTTTGTTTCTATCTTCTGATTTTTGTTTTTTGTTGCAAGAACAGTATCGTCTATGCATGCTGTAAATGCTTTGAGTTCAGTTTGCTTTATTTCCACAGAGTGAACACAGCTCTGCAGCCTATACATCTGTGATTAAAACATAAAATAATACAAAAACACGTTCACCTCGTACCATGATTTATATTTCAGTGATTATTATATTCATTATAATTATTATTTTTACATTTATGATTGTTTTTATGTTTTCATTTGTGTAAGTAATTTTCCACCTGCATGTTTAGACGGATACTTGTCTGACGGTAAATATATATATATATATATATATATATATATATATATATATATATTGTGAAGGAGGGAACAAAACGAAATGATTCACACACGATATATTTTCCCAGACAACGAAATACCTGACCTGTAGAGAATGCACGGATGAAGTTCTTTGCCAGAGAAATGTTGCCCTTCACAACTATTGTAAAGCCATATTTCAAAATGTTGAACAACATACATTTTAATTGCACTTAACTTTTTTCCAGTTTCATTTGAATTTTTAGTTAAAATAAATAAAAAATAAAGTTCAAAGTTTGAAATCAAGGTGTCTTGCTTTATTGTGTAGGCTTAACCCTATCCCTGCTTAATGAAATTACCCCATAGTACCACCTAGCGTCCAACCAGTGGTAATACCAGTGTTAGTCGGTTTCCTGTGGAGTTTTTTTTTCTGCGACCAACCGACCAATCAAAACTTGGTCGACCAAGACTCTTCTCATCGACTAACGTTTGGTCGACTATTAGGGGGCAGCCCTACAACAAAGCTTAACTTTAATTTTGTGAACTACTGTGCCTGACTATCAAGCTATACAAAAAAAGACAACAATATTAGCCAAAAAATAATTACAAGTTTTATTTACATCCTGATGACATTAGTCACTTTTATCCAGCCTCTTTTTCTCCTTGTCAGTCAGTCAACAGCCGCTCATCGTTGCTCATTCACGAACTGAATGGGGAAACGGGACTTATTCAAAAATATGCTCCTTCACAGCCCGCACTTCAATACTAATGGCTCGCGCTATAATCAGTCTTTACATGTGGGAAAAGCCATCTACGCTTCAAACTAGCGCAGTGCCGATTTGCGTGCTGATTGCAGAGTCACAGATTTTAGGGGGGCTGAAGCCCTCCTAGTATCTAGCAATGCCTATGGCGTGGATCCAAACTAAACTTCTCTTATAAAATATTTGGAGGCAGTAAACATTGAAGGCCAGTATGTCTTCACAAGTTGGTGAGTTTAGGATCCAAACTATCTCCTGACATTTAGCCACATTCTGCCAGCTGGCTTAGACCTGTTTGGTGCATTGCTGCGTTAGCTTCTTATTTTAGCCTTGCCACTGCTACACATTCCACAAGGGCAGATAACACTCACTCACAGCACAGGGTCAGGCCTTCAGCATGTAAATATATGCTGAGTCCTTCTGATCTCAGACAAGATTGACACATTTCCTTGTTACTGTTAATGAATGGATTTTAGTAAGGGATTCTGGTTTTGGTGGCACCATTTACGGCTAACCCAAAAGGTCATTGCATGCTTTTATTAAATTATATCTGTGGAATGATTAGGGATGCTGCGATTATACAGTTTTACTATTAACTGCAGTTAAAATGTCATGGTTAATTTAACTGTAAGAATTTAGAATCTACGGTTAAAAACCATGAATTTTATATATATATATATATATATATATATATATATATATATATATATATATATATATATATATATATATATATATATTTATTTATACATATATAATATAAAAGAGTTTTTGGTAATATTTTGTAAGGCTAAATGAGAAAAACTCTTGTGCCTGGGTGGGTAGTCGGAGCTGTTATGGTTATGGACGGTGTCAGCGTGGTGCTTGGCCAGGTGTCGCAGACTGAACATATACTTTCAACTCATGTGAAACTGGGGCTACACACAAACTCCAGAATATAACAGGGGAATTCGATCTACCAGACTCATATCCACCAAAACAAAGAAATCGGCTGTTTGGAAGCATTTGAATGACTGAGAGTAACTGAAGACAACGGATGTAAAACATTTAGGCAGAAGTCATATAAAGGTACACATCCTACAAATGGGACAGGATGTTCCACTAATCGTCCAACAACAAACTAGTAAGTTTAATGTTTTAAGCTGTGTTGCTTTTAAAGGGATGAATTGAGAGATGCAACTTTTTGTAATGTTAAGTGTGCTGGCAGCACACGGTGCATTTGTGTATGGTTACTATCAGCATGGTAAACTTTGAGAAGTTGCGTCTTAAATCATCATTACTTAAAGCAGTGGTTGTGTACAAATTCACCGCATTCAACAATACATTTTAGTTTCAGTTATAATAAGACACAGTGGCATAGCAAGAAACAAGACTTTGGGTGTGCCAAGAGAAAACTGGGTGTGCAAGAACTAAGGCACAATTAAGTGAAATACAATAAACTGACCATTAACAATCATTGCATCAATTTCTTTTTGGTTATAATTTTTTAAGCTCTGTGTAGTTTAAATGACTGAGGCAAAAAAAAAAAAAAAAAAAAAAAAATCAATGGAGTAAGTAGTCCTGTTAATATATACAAATATGAGGCTTAATAATAAAAATAAATGTTTTTAAATTTAAAAAAATCTGGAATGTTTCATCATTATTTTCCAAAATATGCTAAAGACACAAATATAAATGATGATACAATTTGCACAATACAGAAAAAATTGATAAAAAAATAAAATAAATTTAGTTACATTAATTGGTTTAAAAACGTAATTGTGGATACAAAATAAATCAGTAATGCATTGTGTTGAACAGAAGAATGCACAACTGTAAGACGATTCAAAACCTTTTTTGAACATTCTTTGTATTTATGGAGAACAGGGAGGTTTGGTTCATAATAAAAAAATAAAAATAATACTGTTATGTTAATTATTAAGCCTATATATATAAAGGATAATACCATATCTGACATGATGCAAACAGTAAAGCGTCCAAAAAAACTGCCATTTCATTTAGGTGTGCAAGCTTACATTTTGGGTGGCAGCTGCATACCCTAGCACACCCGTGGCTATGCCACTGATAAGACTTTAAATCACCTGCTGAAAACAATGTTCCCGTTATTATGCATAGTCCACAGGTTTATTTGTGAGGTGTCATGGAGCGTTTTTTTTATGGAGTCTGTTGCCGATTCTTTATAGTGGGGTGTCTGACAGACAACGGATTGCTTTAATAAACTGTTGCAGAAGAAAACGTTTGAATGCCATGAACAACATGTTGCGCACCCACAATCATTTTACAGTTACGCACTTTTGAAGACACTCCAAGACCTCCAGTTACATTGAAGCACATCAATGAGCTCGGGAAGCGGTGTTATGCCCTATATTGGAGCGTCTCTTATTATATACCTCCTATTTATTTGTAGTGCATTTATCAGTTTTCCGATTGTAAGGCTGTGCTTAGAGTCCAAATATCAATAAGAAATACGTCCACTAACACGTTCAATTGTGATGACTTTTTTTGCCTCAGTGCATAATAAAAATTTGCAAATAATTGTAAAACCGGTTAACCACAGTTTCTTTCTCAGATGGTAACCTAATCGTAAAAAACACTGTGACATCCCTTGTGATGATATACTTTGCAAGATCTCTTCAAAGATGTCGACCCATTTGAAGATATGAATGTAATCTAATTGTGTACTGTACATGCCAGTTTACTTGATATTTTTATCCTTGTCAGTTATTTGAGTAACTGTCGTGATACAAATGAGATCGTTCATATCAACACAGGGTTCTTGTGTGATATTTCAAACAGCACTTTATAATAACTTCACAGCAAAAGCAGATTGAGCAAGAAGACTATTGAGTAACAGCTTAAATGCTTTATTCGGCTAGCACTTGAGAAACAGAGGATAACACTTTCCAACACTTGTTCCATCTTATTTAGCAAGTGATCAGTGTCAGAGCCAGTCTGGAAACATGCTCATTCTGGAAGAGGTACATGTCTTAAAACTAAACCTAAACTTTTACCTAAATCTGAACATAAACCTGAGTCAAACTTAAGATTCTACTGACAGTGTGGTGAGGCAACCTGAGCCTGTTTGATTTGCGTCAGGATCACCGTTTCATGTGACACACTGAAGCCCCTGAGGGACACCACTGAAGTTCCAATACAACACTCCAGTCAGCTGATATAATGTGACCAATCATATGAGTCTCTCTCACTCATGTGCATGTGTGTGTATTCAAACAGATGCTCATTGGTGGAAGGTGCCCCACTTTGTGCCTGACAGGCAGATGAAGACCTAACTTTAACCTTATTGAAGCTGTTTATCTTATCAGACTGTCAAACACAAAGAGGGGCACATATTGCACTAAACATACTGGACGTGCAGTAGATCCATGCAAACTGACAGTAGTACACTTGAACCACTACAAGTCCACATGTGCTTGCTCCAGTCTGCATGAAATCAAAATAGAACTTATTTACCTTTTTTAATACATGTGCCTGATCTTATTGTGAATGGTTCATTGGTGCACATTATAAAAAATAAAATAGAAAATAATATATATATATATTATTTTTGTAAATGTTTGGATTTGTAATCTTTCATTAAAATGTCAAACTTGCTCAGCCTCTCCGTTTCCGTTTTGTTCGGCTAACATCACCAGTTCCTGAAGGATAAAGTCAAGTCCTGCTCTCTATTGAATATTCTGTCTTACTCCTTTATGTCGCACGAATGCAGTACTCAGGATGCTTGCGTTAAATACTTAACATGCTCTAAACATGCATTTTGAAACAGTAACAACAGCCAAGCAAATATAGTTTTAATTTCCTGTTCGTGCTTCTACAGATTTGAGTTTGAGTAATCAATTCAACAACGTAAGATTTGCAAATCTCAATCAGACTGCTGTCAAGAGGAGAGATGTGTCAACTGGCTGTAGTGTCCCTTTCATACATTACTTGTACTGTACTAATGGAACCTATTGTCACATTTTGTTTGCGTTACTGTGACAAGGGAACTGCTTGCATCAGCTGACGACTTCAGGGTCGGCCCGGGCCAAATTAGGTCTGAAATGAGTTTCCCTGCCAAGTGGTTAATACAAAGACTTACATAATACACAGGCTCAGTGCAGTCCATGCCGACATACTGTAACTGCCTTTACCTCTACATTGGAATGTCTAGGCCATCTATTTCAATGATCTTGACACAAAAATAGTGGCCAAGTCAGCAGACAATGAATGAGTCCAGTTCTAACAACAATATGTGTCATGGCACTATATGTAAGCAGCGGTCAAAAATCCCCTATTAAGTATTGTATGCTCCGAAAACTTTAACTACCAAACATATTTTGGGAGTTGACATGAAATACTTTTGGAAAATTACTTTAAACAGCATTTCGCAAATTATTTTATCATTACTATGCATGCAGATTTGTGATCTTATATTAAATGAGAGACTACGTTAAATATCTGTATTTTTTTTTTTATTATTATTAATTTGTCACACGCAGCACCATTTAAAATAAACCAGTGAATGTAAAAAGGTGATTCAAAATGGCTAAAAACTTAAAAGAAATGGTGACCAGTCACAACAGCTGAAATATACATACTGCTTTATACATACTGTTTATTCAACACAAAATTTAACCTACAGTCTTGATGTTGATTAAAAAAACAATCTCATATTCATGTGATGCATCAGCTACCTAACTGACTAAATAGGACATATTGATTTTAATTGATACAATAGATAAATTCGAATAGCAACACAGACATTCAATGACTTCCTCATCACAGTTCAACAAGACAGACTGTAACTTTCCACTGAGTACCAGACGGATTTATCAATACTGTTATGTCTAGCTAAAGGCTCAATACAGAGACGTGTCATGATTAGTACTGTACCAGGCGGACATGGTGACTCTGACTGCCATCTCACAGTGAGTAGATCCTCATCCTTGCGCCTCTTGCTCCGTCGCAGACTGCCAAACCTCTTCATGGGGAACAGCAGGCCTCACGTCCAGCTTGAAGATTAATATACCCACCCATGTAAAACAATGATGCACAATACTGTAATGCTTTTGAGATAATGGAGAATTTAATGCCAGTGAAGCCAAAGCAAATGTACATGAAGCTGGGTTGAGGAGAGTCGAACCTCCAGAAGATGCTGAAGATAAATATCTCCTATACCTGTAGGTGTTTATGATGCTCTCTTTCCTCTGGTTGAATCCTATTAAATGGGTATTCATTCACAGTCATATATCTCTTCTGTGTTTTCAGTCTGATCTTCACAGATGTCCAAAGCAGTAAGTACTAGCAGGCCACTTGGATTCCCTCAGTGCCCAGAGTAGAAATATTATTCAGCCATTGGCTGTAGTCCAGTGTTATTGATCCTCTGATTTCCCGTCTCCAGAGAACACATATTGTTATATTGTCAGGCGCATTGCTTACACTGTCTAAGTTGAGCAGATGGAAGAGGAAGAGTAGCTTATGCCCCCCAGTGCTGCAGTGTCTCTCTCATGAGTGATGCCTCGCTTTACTCATCTGTCCTTTCTCTCTCTGTCTCTGCTTGCTGAGACTGGAGTGCGGCCTCCAGCCCTGCCCTCTCTACAGGAAATTGTCAGGTGCAGCTGTGTGTCTCTTTAAAATAGCATAAATTGCAGGAAGCTGTAAAAGGAGACCAGGCAACACAAGCCAGGCACACTATTGGATCAGCCCTCCACATGGCACTGCCCTTTAGTTTGGCCACAGATAGAGAATTTGCATGCAGAAACCAACTTTCACTTTTCTTTCACTCTTGTTTTACCAATTTGGCCATTCTGTCACCCTATGTTTCTTCTGTTCTTTCTGGTCTCATTAGCTATGTTTCCAACCAAGTTGCAAATTTAATTTATGCACAAAAAACCCCAAAAAAAACATAATATCGCAAAAACAATGTAGACACTTCCGGATAAATTGAACAATATAGTCACTTCCAGATAAATTGTTGCCACTGTGACTCTTTTATTAATAAAGTACTCATGGTTTAGAGCACACAGACAAAACACTTTGTCTAATGTCTAGGAGCAACAGCACATCACAGTTCTGGGAGCACTATGTTTGTGTGTTCCACCGTCCTTATGTCTTTACCGTGCAGATCTATAACATATTTTTCAAAAGTGTCAATAAACCTTCTCTTAGGCACAGCTCAAGTTATTCTACTTATTTGCTCTGCAAACTCTTTTCAGGCTTTGGATTTTCAGGACACCATTATTACCATTATTTCAGGATGACCAGAGCAACATTTCAGATGCGATGATTGGTTTGCTGGTTAGTTCAGTTATGAATGAAATATTCAGTCACATGACTTTTTTAATCCACATCTTGTACTCCTTATGAATTCAATATAAGTTTATATGGTAAATGTGTTTCCATCATAGTTTATGCACATTTCTCCTTATCGACTAAAATATTTATTCACCTCAAGTGAGTTTAAACACTTTGGAGATTTTATTTGCATCTTGGTGTTTCCATCAATCAGTTTTTATGCAATATCCAAAAATGTGCATAAAAATATGTGGATGGAAACAAAGCTAGTGAAACTCTCGGTTACACTTTACCCTCTTTTGGTTAGTCAGTAGTGTCACTTCTGCAGTTGGAAATCCCATCTCTTCCTAACGGTTCAGTTCTTCCTTCTCGGACAATAACATAGAAACTCTGTGGCTCTGACCTTTAAAAGTGCTGATGCTGAGAGTGCTGAGTCACTTTGAACCTGCATCTCATCAAAGCTGATTTCTGGTGTATACACCCTGCCTGATCGAGTGCATCAATCCAGTACAAAGGATGGGAAATAAAGCCAGATTTGCTCAAAACTACACAGCGGGATGATGAAGCATCATTGAAAGATTCAATCGACAAACAAAACAGACCAAATCATTAAATGAGATCAAAATGAGTCTCACTAAGATATCCTTCAGGCTGAATGATTCATCAGTTCATCAAACCTGCCAAAGCTCTGTCTTATGAGCAAGGAGCGATGCACAACAAAGGTTATGCCGCTGCTATAGAAAGTTGCTTCCTCTGAAGTATGTATCATCTTATGACCCTTTAAATTGGGATATTATGTGATTGTTTGAGATAGAGTGCCTCCTAGTGGGAAGTAAAGCAGTAAAACATCACAGCAGTAGGCAGTGCACATCCTTGGGACATTTAAGAGCTGTTGGATCATTGGGTCCTGAGTCCTGATCCCACTTGATCCAGAACTATCCATTTATAAACTTGAATATAGAATGTATAATTTCGATAATAAGAAGTGGTGCAGATAGGTGCACATAGCCACTGTATGTAGTCGTTCCTTTGAGCCGTTCAGGTTTTTTTATTTTTTTTTTAAAGAAGTATACAAAGACAGTTATTCATAAAGCATCAATATGCTGTCACACTGATCAACATGAACTGATAAAAAAGTTCAGTCAAATCAGCACTTTGGTATTTAAAATTGCTCTAATAGCTTGTTGTCAGTGGAGGCAGCCAGCCACTTCCTGTCACCTTTTGGAAAACTCAGGCAACAGAACCAGGTTTGTGGAAGGCGTGTAAAGGCGTTTTTTTTTTTGTTTGTTTGTTTTTTTGTATATGACTAACTCAATTAATTAAAAACAAGTTTCACTTGAAACTACACTGAGGAGTTGCTGTGTATTGCTCAAAAAATACTCCATAATATGTTATTTCCATGCTATCAACATAAAAAGCTTTAGATTTATCAACTGTGGTATACTGAACCTCCAAATCTCACATCTCTATTTGAAAACAGGTCTTTGCCATTTAAAATGGCTCTTAAAGCTTTTTGTCAGTGGAAGCAGCTATTTCTTGTCAACTTTTGGAAAACTGAGGCAATGGAAACAGGCTTTGGAAGAGCTCTCTTATGAAGAACAATCTGGAAACATGGCCAGGGCCCAGGAGTCTTTAGTCATTTTGGTTTGGTGTGGAAAATAAACAGACACTCAGTTTTCCCAATTCTCCCTCTCTATCACTGGCTACAATTCTGGAATATTCCTCACATCACATTTTTAAACAAACCTCATACTGTCAGGGCAAAATGACTCACTGCTCTTGACTCTCCCCTGCATAGACTCTCATACCACTACATTTCTTAAGAAAATCTAAAAATATCATGTCTTTTCTGTCTTTTCATGGTTGTACATAACACTTTCAACAAGAAATCAAAGGCAAAGATGAAACAAAGACAAAAAAGGGTTTCTCTCACAAAGCAATATGAAGATCTATGTCTGGAATTTCTGTCTCTGGCTTTCAGCTGCTGTTAGCAGCTTGTGCCATTTACATTCTCAACAGTTCTCTGTGACTTATTGAGCTAACAATGCAATACCATCAGACTTTAGACAGCAGGTTCTGTTGTGATAATGAACCTGATAATGAGAATATCACATAGATGTACTGAATTATTTTAACTTTAAAATCATACACCATAATAACATTTTGCATAACTCTTCTCAGCACTGTAATCAGCAATATCAAAATATACTAATATACTAATACTGTGGGAGGATTCTGAAACTAAAACCATCAGAAATGGGGAGGGAGCTTTATCAGTCCTTACCTCACGAATATATATCGCTCTATGATTTAATAAAAATATAACCAGTTCATTTAGCAAATGAAGACAGGAAAATGCTTAAAATACAGATATACAACCCCTAATTCATACCTATTATCAGTGATGTACTGTTCAGTACAATGGTAATTTTATTTGATTATTCATAGATGTTGTAATAATCTCCTCCCAAGGGGAAGACACCACGGAGACCACACCCTGCCCAGAGAGGGGGAGGGGGGTATTTTGATTGGAAATACGTCACATGGTCTTACCGAGTCTTGTCGGGAGTATCTCATGTGAAGAAGTCGCATGGTAGTTCCTACCCGGGGGGGGGGGGGTGCTTCAATTCCGCTGTCCACCAAAGCAGACAAAGAGCTGCTCGGAGCTTCTAAAGCTCTGCGTGCGATCCAAATAGATGCATAAAGCATGCACCGGACACAGCAACACCAAGGCTGGATCTGCTTCCTCCTGGGGCAGCGCTTGCAGGTTCACCACCTGATCCCTAAAAGGGGTCGTGGGAACCTTGGGCACATAGCCTGGTCGGGGTCTCAGGATCACGTGAGAGTAACCCAGAACTCCAGACACGATTTGCTGACAGAGAACGCCTGCAGGTCCCCTACCCTCTTGATAGAAGTGAGCGCAGTCAGGAGGGCAGTCTTCAAAGAGAGTGCCTTAAGCTCAACTAACTCCAGGGGCTCAAAGGGAGCTCCCCATAGACCCCGAAGGACTACAGAGAAGTCCCACGAGGGGATGAGGCACGGTCTGGAGGGATTCAACCTCCTAGCACCTCTCAGGAACCTGATGATCAAGTCCTGCTTCCCCAAATACTTATCATTCACTGCATCGTGATGTGCCGAAATGGCGGCTACATACACCTTCAAGGTGGAGGGGGACAGCCGCCCCTCCAGCCTCTCCTGCTGGAAGGAAAGCACCGATCTGACTGTGCATCTCTGGGAGTCTTCGTGTCGGGAAGAACACCACTTAGCTAACAGATGCCACTTCAAGGCATACAGGCACCTTGTAGAGGGAGCCCTAGCCTGAGTGATCGTGTCTACCACCGCGGGTGGTAGGCCACTTAGGTCTTCCGTGTCCCATCCAAGGGCCAGACATGGAGATTCCAGAGGTCTGGTCACGGGTGCCAGATGGTGCCCCATCCCTGAGAAAGAAGGTCCTTCCTCAGGGGAATTCGCCAGGGGGGGGGCTGTCATGAAGAGCGTGAGGTCCGAGAACCACGTCTGGGTGGGCCAGTAGGGTGCTACTAGGACGACCTACTCCCTATCCTCCCTGACCTTGCACAGGGTCTGTGCAAGTAGGCTCACTGGGGGAAACGCGTATTTGCGTAGTCCCGGGGGCCAGCTGTGTGCTAGTGCGTCTATACCGAGGGGTGCCTCAGTCAGGGCGTACCAAAGCAGGCAGTGGGAGGATTCCCGGGAAGCAAACAGGTCTACCTGTGCTCGACCGAATCAACTCCAAATCAGCTGGACCACCTGGGGGTGGAGTCTCCACTCTCCCCTGAGCGTATCCTGTCATGACAGCGCATCCACTGCGGTGTTGAGGTCGCCCAGGATATGAGTGGCTCACAGCAGCGACTTGAGGACTCCAGAGGAGGAGACGGCGGGCGAGTTGTGACATGCAATGGAAGCGTAGACCGCCTTGACGGTTGATGTACGCTACCATCACCGTGTTGTCCATCCGGACCAACACGTGCTTGCCCTGGATCAATGGCCGGAACCTCCGCAGGGCGAGCAGTACTGCCAACAACTCGAGGCAGTTGATGTGCCAACGCAGCCGCAGGCCAGTCCAGGAGCCGGCGGCTGTGTGCCCATTGCATACGGCACTCTGGCCTGTCTTGGAGACCTGCTCTAGGGGAACCCCTGCCTGTAGAAATGCAAGGTCGGTCCAAGAGCTGAAGAGGCGGCGACAGATCGGCGTGACGACCATGCGATGTGTGCCGTGGCGCCATGCCCATCTCGGGACTCAAGTCTGAAGCCAGTGCTGAAGTGGTCTCATATGCATCAACCCGAGTGGTGTGGCCACTGCAGAGGATGCCATATGTCCCAGGAGCCTCTGAAGAAGTTTCAGTGGAACCACTGTCTTCTGTCTGAACGCCTTCAGATAGTTCAGCACCGACTGTGCGCACTTGCACTGTGCGTCATCGAGACCGAGTCCAACTCCAAGCCGAGAAAAGAGATGCTCTGAACCGGGGAGGGCTTGCTCTTTTCCCAGCTGCCCCAGTCGGCTGAGATGCGTGAGCACCAGGTCCCTGTGTGCACACAACACATCTCGAGAGTGAGCTAGAATTAGCCAGTCGTCGAGATAATTGAGGATGCGGACGCCCACTTCCCTTAGCTGGGCAAGGGCTGCCTCTGTGACCTTTATGAAGATGCGAGGGGACAAGGACAGGCTGAAGGGAGCAAACCGCAGGAAGGGTCTGTGTCGAGGTAAGACCGAGACGTGGAAGTACGCGTCCTTCAGGTCTACCGCTGTGAACCAATCTTGATGCCAGACGCTCGCTAAAATGTGTTTTTGCGTCAGCATCTTGAACGGGAGTCTGTGCAAGGCTCGGTTCAGTACTTGCAGGTCCAAGATTGGCCGCAACCTACCGCCTTTCTTTGGTACGATGAAGTAGGGGCTGTAAAACCCCTACATCTTCATCTCGGACGGAGGGACAGGCTCTATCACACCCTTCCGTAAAAGAGTAGTGATCTCTGCACGCAAGGTAGCGGCGTTCTCGCCCTTCACCGAGGTGAAGCGGACGCCGCTGAACCTGGGCGGGCGCCTGGCGAACTGAATCATGTAGCCGAGTCGGACGGTCTGGGTCAGCTATCGTGACGGGTTGGAAAGCATGAGCCACGCGTCCAAACTCTGGGCGAGGGGGACCAAGGGGACAATTGTGTCGGACGTAACGGCGGGTGGGGCCTTGCGGTGGGGTGGAGCCTGAGGCGCCACGTTGAGGGGGCTCGAACCCTGTGGCCGTGCTGAGTCCAGAGACATCAAAGCACTTATCTGGCTCCTGACGCCCACCATAAGATTGGTCGAGGAGGGGGGAGGAGGAATATCGTCCCCACAGTCTGTCGGAACCAATCCAGTGTGGGCATCTTTGTGCCACAGCTGGGCACACAGATCACGTGTGCTCGCCTGATGTTTGGTGCGCCGCTGGAGCACCAAACCTGCCAAAATGGGGCCTCTTGGGCATGCGGCGAAAAATGAAACAAAAGATTCTCCTCCCGGCCCTCTACCGGGGGATGGAGTGGTCTGTCTACCAGCTCCATAGAAGTGGGTCTCCTCATCCCTAGGTTGTCCATCTCAGGGGTGATTTGAAGCCTTCATTGGGTTCTTGGCGGCCGGCCGTGAGACAGGTGGCATCTGCTTCCTGCTGTGGGCTCCCTGCCAGGGAAGGGCCATGGGGGTGTGCTGCGGTGGAACCGGTGCTGTTGCTGCAGGAGGATGCCCTTGGCGACGAGCAGACAGGGTGCAGGGTCTTGAGCCGCGCCGGGGCAGGATGTGTTGAATAGCCTCCGTCTGCTGCTTCACCGCCGAGAACTGCTGGGCAAAGTCCTCGACGGTGTCGCCGAACAGGCCAACCTGGGAAATGGGGGCGTCAAGGAACCGTGCCTTGTCGGCCTCTCTCATCTCGACCAGGTTGAGCCAAAGGTGGCACTCCTGGACCACCAGGGAGGACATCGCCTGCCCGAGAGACCGCGCCATGACCTTCGTCGCCCGGAGAGCGAGGTTGGTCGCCGAGCGCAGTTCCTCCATCAATCCCGGGTCAGGGAGAGCCATGGCGTGCAGGGCGGAGGCGGCTTGTCCAGCGGCACCGTAGGCCTTAGCCATCAGAGACAAAGTAACCCTACAGGCCCTGGACGAGAGCTTCGGGCGCCCGCGCCAGGTGGTGGCGCTCGCTGTGCACTTGTCCACCTGGGGGATCACTGAATACCCCTTGGCCGCCCCACCATCGAGGGTAGTGAGAGTGGGGGAGCTGAAAGATCGGGATCGGATAGTAAAAGGTGCTCCCCACGATCTTGTCAGCTCCTCATGCACTTCCGGGAAGAAAAGGACCGGGGCGGGGCGCGGCCGTGAGCGGTGCTCTGGGCCCAGGAACCAATCATCAAGCAGTGCTAACCGACACGGCCTCATACCTGTAGATAGAAGGACCGAGGCGGGGAGCCGCTGGGGTGGCTTGCTTTCTTACGAAGGCAAGCCGCGACCGCAACGTTGCCACGGTCATGTTCTCGCAATGAGGACAAGACCCATCCACGAATGATGTCTCCGCATCGGCAGCGCCCAGACACGTAAGATAGCGATCGTGGCCATCAGAAGCGGAGAGATAACGACCGCAACCAGGAATAACACACAAATGGAAAGGCATCTTTTAAAAGACGTTCCGTGTGTGCCGCTCTTTTAGAATTGAAAATATACTCTTTTAGAATATACTCTTTTGTTTGTTCTGCCAAAGCGCCCAGGGGCGTTCTCTGCACTCCACGGGTGCAGAGGGGGAGAAACCGCTGAAATGCGCCGTAAATCCAACAGTTTGAGGTGAACGGTAGGGAGAAATTGAATTCAGTGCAGTGAATGCAACCACTCGGCTCTGAAGAGAAAATCTGAATGAGTGGTTGCATACCAGCTCATTTTATACCCGTATGTCCGGGGGAGTGGCATGCAAATTAAACTCTCCAATTCCTATTGGCCTTTTTTCAAAAAGCAGAGGTGTTTGGGGCTCCCAAGAGTGACCCCTAGTGTCACTTCATCGACACAACGTCGAGTGAGTGACAGATAGGGAACATATTTGCGGCCCACAAAAATCCCTGACAACACTATCATTAATAAAATATTGGTAGGCAATAAGCTAATGAACAATGATAATAGCTGGCAAATGCTGACTAGATAGGTGCTTTAAAGCATAGTTACTGTATCTAGATCGCTAGCTCTTCTGCATATTTTAGTATTTTACACATACACATGGAAAGCCATGAACACAATGAATCTAACTGAGGCTAACCCAAAATGAACACTGTAACAACCTGTGACTCAGGCCACAAAATTAAACTTGCCTCACATCTGTGATTATTTCCTTAAGACCCAGTAAATGGGTGTACATTTGATCTGCACCATTTAACCTAATAACATGCACTCTAATGGCTTGTCATTAGAAAATCAAAGAGTGAGAGAGAAACCCAAAAGTGTGATCTAACTACCTGCCCTGATGTTTTGAGAGTGAGTCAACAGGAAGTCAGGCTCTGTGTTGAAAGTTCCCTTTTGACACTGATGTACGAACAGCTTCCCAAAATCCATTATAACATTCACCACAATAAGAGAAGATACAAAACAGGTCTGGGATCAGTAAAAAAAAAAAAAGGGAAACATCTAATAACAAAGAGATCTGCAATATGTATTCTAACCATTCTGGTATTGTTTTTGTTTGTATTAACCACTACACAATGTCTTTTTATGCTTAAAGAGAGAACTGGGACTGTAGTCAGCTATGACTTACTAACATGTAAGTGGAACCTAATCTACTTACCACAATCTAAACACTGTGTACAATATTGTTCATGCTTGAACTTTAGAACAGGAACCATTTCATTAAATCTTGGAATAAGTAACATTGTCTACATACAGTAGTATTTCTTGTACTTACTGATGATTATTAGATGAAATAGAAGTTCTTGGAATAAGCAATATTGTCTACATACAGTAGTATTTCTTGTACTTATTGATGATTATTAGTAAGTTCAATTGAAAATATTGTATTATTGTTTCCTGAGTAGACTTATGTCTCACCTTTTCTGGATCTGGAGAAGAACTTGATGCTGGCAGGAGCTGAGTTGGATGAGGAGCGGAAAATACCACTGAAACTGAGACGATGGGGAGATTTGGGAGGTGAGTTCTGGTGAGATGACAATGGACGGGAGAAGATGGTTTTGGGAGAGCCTGGACTGCTCCTGGCACAATCAGGGGCTGAAACTGGGGTACAGGGCAGGTTGACAGGAGACCTGAAACATGGAGGGGTGGCTGAACCACTTCTCTCACCCTGATGAAAAATGATAGATTTTGAAAGTTATACGAGAAACATTCCAGGTAAAATGGGGTTTGGTCTGAGACCACATTGAAAGTTTTCATTTAATCCTGGAAATAAACCTTTTTCTATTTTTTGCACAAACTTGTGGAGTCCATGTCCACTCTAGAGTGCATGCCATCAAGCAAAGGGGGAGCCATACCAAATACTAAGAAATTCTCAAATTAAATTTTGACTCATTTTGAAAAATTCAGAATTAAATTAGAACACTATGCAAAATAGAAGCATTTTCACTAGTGGACTTGTTTGGACCCCACTATATATGCAGTTTATTTCTAATTCTGCTGAATGTGCTGATGTAAGATCAAATTCCATTCCCAAATTCAAACCTTGACTATAAAAAGCTGAGAATATAAAATGAATGAGTTTTCTGGTCTGCCTTCAATTTGAATACAAGCAATTATACATTAAACAGCATTAGCACCCACAACTGAATTCCTGGCACCTATCTCCAGCCTGATAATTGGAGACGAGGGGCCCTATTTTAAGAACGCTAGAGCTACACACAGTGCTATGTGATAATTCATATGCGCAAAGTCAATGGGCATGACCATGAAGTTTTGGTATTTTCATGCAAGCATGCGCTTTGTCTAGGCGCAAGTGGGTTTGGCGAAATTGCTCGCGCAACGTGCAAATAGGTCAAGTGCAATTTAATTCTGAGGTTCTTCTCCGGTTTTTGCACCGTCTGCATCCTATTATGTGTGTAATCCATTCCTTCAAGCACCAGTGATATAAACAAACAGCACATTCATAAGAAGTTGGTGGTGCAGTTGGGCTGTATTTTAATTAGAAGAATAGAAATATAGACTTAAGTTTCTTTTGTGCATTCACTGACTGAATGCATAACTGCATGTCAGGCATATCCTTACATGCATGGAAAATATGGTTCTCATCAGGATTTGGATGTAGGCTCAGTTAAATTATAGAGAATGTAAGTATTATTAATCATTTTCATCTACTGACACAAAAATTATGGCTAGTATTAGTAGTGATAAAGGCCGTCCAGGTTAGGCTGTGTATTGAGGGATTTTTGCACACACTTCACTTTGACCGGTTGATTTTGATTTTAAAAAATTAATCTATTCATTTTCTCGATGTACTTGTATCCAAAAATAATGATTGTGTGTCCACCACTGTTTTTCGAAAACCAACCGATAAAAACACATTACTTTCAGCTGATAGTCACCATCCTTTACCCCTACAAAAAGGGTTACCTCTAGGCCAATTTTATCGATTAAGATGAATCTGCGATCTAGAGGGTACCCATTAACGTGGGTTCAATCAGCTTTGTCCAGTGTCGAGTAGAGAACAATCATTACATAATACAAAGAAAGTTACAAAGAAACCTTTCTCAGTCAATTATGTCCTCACTTATAATGATGAGTCAAAAAATCAAAACCATTATCAATAAATACTGACACATTTTAGCTTCTGATCCCTCTTTGAAAGAGACGTTTAAAGATCCTCCTCTATTTACTGTCAAATGATCTCGCAACCTGGCTAATATGCTAGTGAGAGCAGATGTAGTATGCGATAATAAAAAACGTATATAATAGGATGTTTTCCCTGCATAAATATAACGTCTTGTTCTACTGGAGAAAAATGTAGTAAATTTACTTGTATTCACACAAATAAGGTGTGAATACATTGGAATTGAAAAGATCACAAAGTCTCGACGTGGTGGAGACATAGATAGAAAGTTACTGCAGAGAGAAGCATTTTGGATGTATCATTTACAAACTATTTCTCCTTTGAGGGTTAAATGAAGACTTTGATATTACACCTTTTCTGTAATTCCTTTTTTTTTTTTTTTTTTTTTTTTTAGGGGGTGACTGCTGATTTATGTAAAGCAATTTTTTTATGCTTGATGTGTCAGTTTGTTACTTTTCTGAACAATTTGGTTGATTATGTTGTTGAGTATTTTGATTGTCTATGGGTAATTGTTTGAGTGATTATCTAATTACGTGCACCTGTCTAAATCAACTTGTTATCCATATACTATATATTTGAATTGAGAAACATGTCTATACACTGAACAAGGACTTGAGCCAAAACGTCTGCTCCACCCCCAATATATTTTTTGTAAGACATTTTCAGAGTGCAGATCTTCCTTTTCTTGTATTGACTTAATAATTTGGTCATAGCACCTGGATTAGCTAGGAGAGCACGGTGATTTACCTCTTTTTGGATTTTGAAAAATTAAAATTCATGTATTGAAACACGAAAAATTTAACCAAAATTATTTCTAAATTCAAATTACACTTTAAATGGAACAAAAATATAATCAAAATAATGAAGTGGTCAAAAATCATACCAAATCCAAACATTTTACCCTCTCCAACTTTTTCCACCATTCTCTTTTGTAGTGACTTAAAAATCACTCTGTGACAACAGGTGGAAAAATGCCAATATAAATTATATCATAAATACAATTGTAAACATAGCCTAAACATAATAATAATAATAAAAAAAATAAAAAATAAAAAAAAAACATGACCTATAGATAGTTTAACGCAAATTTCAGATTTTTGTTTCATAAAACGGCTATAACGCTGATTGTCAGGGACATAATTTGATGTTCCACTATGTTTTCAGAGTCTGGACATTAAATTTATTACCACCTGCTGGTGAAATCTCCAAACTGCAAATGCAGGAAATGAATTTAGACTTTGTACTGAGATAAAACATGCAATGTCTTAACGCAATGACGTACAGTATTTCTCAGGAAGACAACATACAATATAACCACAGTTCTGGTGCATAAACCCACAGTTAGCACAAACACTCGCACCCACTTGCGCTGGCAGGAAAATTTTGAATAGAATTAGCACTCTCACGAACATTATATAAGAGGAAGTGCACTGTCTTGGCATGTTGCACTATGTCTAGCGCACTCACGAAAATAGAGCTCAAGTTCTCCTGGCCCATCAGCCCTAGTGGCCATTAGTTTTGAAGCTGCAAACAGGAGGAAGCAAATGAGCTGATAAGATGTTTGGAATTTTTGCTATGTCAGATGAAAAGATGAAACAAGTGTCAATGTGATAACCAAGCTGAGCAGGATGAAAAAATTACATCAGCATACTATACTAGAAAAAACAAAACAAAGCCAAAACATTGCACAACAGCCATTGATGGGGAAATGTTTTCAAAAATATTTGAGGAGAGATAGAAACTTATCAACTGTGTAGTTACTTAGTCAAATCATGGCCTCAGTTAAAAACATGACACTCCTGTAATAAGTGTAATGATCTGTAACAAACTGAATAATTTTAACCATACTATATCATAAACTCTGAATTGGCCAACAATTTAATTTTTGCTTCTCTTTTGGGGGGAGGGTTTTGCTAAAGGATGTTCTTGGTTTGTCAGTTCTAGTATACAGTTCAATTAGAAAGTTTTCACAGGCAGTATTTTAAAGTTAAAAAACTCATTTATAAGAATTAAATTTTTGCAAATTAAATTATCTATGCAAATACCAGAATATTCACTCTTTGAAAATTGTTTTTACAATAGCTAATATTAAAATATTATTTGTGTCACTTAAATCAGCAAAATATGTAAACGTCGAATACATTGTATTTGCACACCTGAGAGCAAGGAATTTTTTCTCATAATTCTCTGCCATATGGACAAACAGAAAGAACTGTAAGCCACTAGTGAGTCTAGTGCCTTAAAATGTTTGTATTTGAAAGCATTGACCTTCAACTCTTTGGTAAACACTTAGATTGTTGATTTGCTAATTTGTCCATGGCATTTACTAGACTTGTGTTTTTTCACAGGCTGTTTTCATTTTCATTTCAACCTTATTAGCTGTGAGTGGGTGAGATCCCATAAGATGTATGCACTTTTCATAGTTTTCATATACAGTATATGATTACACGCAATCTATTATGCGAAACTGTACATTTTATTTTCATTCTTTCATGTTTATGGTGTTTTCTGAAGTTATAATATTTCACAATGTATGACTGTGCCTTTTAAATATTTATGTATTTAAACATTTATTACACTTACTACATTACTGCATTTTGAAACATGTTTGTTTATATGCACTTGTGTGATCTACTGTGAGTTTACACTGATATGTATAACAACAACTAAAATGGTACTGTCTCTTTAAGAGAACCGGCAGCTCTGCATGCAAATGTTTACAGTTGACTGAGCGCAGCACACATTATTGAGAGAGAAGTTGCATGGTGATTTTTTCCTCATCTGTGCAATCTATGATTAGAATTAATGTTTCTTTTTTAATCTTTTTGATCACCAACTGACTGTAAATAACAAAAAGAATATTAAAAGAGAAATTAAAATGCTTGGATCTCATCTTTGGACACACAATACATGAAGCAAAGCAAAAGGAAACTTTTTGTATAATATGTGTGACTTTGCTTGTACAAATCTTTGTTGTACACGTTCTCAAATTCAATTCTACAAGCTCTCCAGTTTTGCAACACTTTTACCTTCTAACAGACGTCCAACAGGCACGTTACTGGTTTGTAGCCCTGCTTTAAAATGGAGAATGTTGTGAAAACAGTCCGGGGAAAGGTTTAACCAGTCAGAGTTGATGTCGTATAATGCAATATCAATGCTATTTCACGGCTGAACTAAAGTGATGGAGACAGCGCGATCACGACAGATCCGGATCCACTGCAGACAAATAAGGTAAATTTTTTTCAGAGTACATGCTCATGAGACACAACACGCTGTAAAAGATGAGGCTGAATCCAATTCTTCTTTGCCATACACAATTCAATCTCTGGCGAGTAAAATCTGAATATTTACTAGCCAGTGGCTAATAACAGACATACTGTTAGTCGCAAAGCACAAAATTTGGTCGCATTTGTGAATGATTTACTTGCAGTGTAGAGGACTGAAAGAATATTTGCCTCGCCTTTTATTCATGAATAGGTTTGCTTAACACTGTAGCCACTCCATTAGCTTTTATAAGTCAGCCGAACAACAATGCTATCATGAGCAGCAGACTCTCACTTTTCTTCACCAACAAACCCTACAAAGCTCATGTTGCATGTTTGGACAAGTCAACTTCATTTATGTGAAATATACCCCACAATAACAACACACACATAATTTGGCATACACAAATACTCCAAAACAAAGTGAGCTGCCTTGCTGTCTACAGGGTTCCTTTTAAAGGCTTGGGTATACTTTGTTTTTCCGTGTTCCAGGTCATCTTGCACAAGGCTGAGCTCTCAGCCTTTCAAAGTATACTCTTTTGACAGACGAGGACTATCCGCATGTCGAGAAAATCTGGCCCGCATGCTAACAGTCTGTGTAGACTGTGCTGATGACGAAATTTGCGAAGCCACGTACCGGTACTGTGCGCGTTCCCATCGGCAACACGGAAATCCGAAGTATACGTTGGGCATACAGCAGCATCCTAACTGAAATTCAACCTCATAATTGACCAATTTGGAATGTTCTACATAGGCAGCAACTCTGTGCGTCATACATATAGCGCTCTCAACTCACAATTGATTTTTCTGGAAAAAATTAAGAGACCACTGCAAAATTATCAGTTTCTGATTTAATTGTGATTGAAAATCAGGGTTATTGCACCAAGTATTGATTTCTTGCGCGGCTAGCACTGGGGGCGATTTGGGGAACCCCAATGGGATCGTCTCCGCCAGGTATGCCCCGCAGACCTCCCATTCCCCAGCACGCTCATCTGCCCCAATCGGGCTTCTGGATTAGTTCACCGGCTCGTCTCACGGCGAGTCTGGCTTCTTGTTCGGAGCCCGCGAAGATAATGAGCTCTCGAGCGCAGCATCGGAGAGCGGGCTTGTCCAGTCGGACGCAGAAGCCTCAGCTGGGCTTCCCTCTTCGGGGGCGATTGCCCAGTCACAGGCCGATGCCGAAATGACAGACATGCTTTACCGGGCGGCCGCAAGCGTCGGGTTAGAGTGGAACCCTCCGCTCTCCCCTGAACCCTCGCGGCTTGATGATTGGTTTCTGGGCTTGCGGCGCCGCTCAAAGCAGCCACGCCCCGCTCCAGTGCCATTCTTCCCGGAAGTGCATGAGGAGCTGATGAAGTCGTGGGATACACCTTTTACTGCCCGGTCCCGACTCCACAGTTCCCCTGCTCTCACTACCCTCAATGGCGGGGTGGCTAAGGGCTATATGGCGATTCCCCTGGTGGATAAGGCGCTCGCGGTGCACCTATGCCCGCAGAGCGCCGCCACCTGGCGCGGACAACCTAAGCTCCCGTCCAAACCCTGTAGGCTCACGTCGTCCCTGACGGCTAAAGCCTACAGTGCTGCTGGACAAGCCGCCTCTGCCCTGCACGCCATGGCTCTCCTACAGGTCCACCAAGCCAAGGCGCTGAAAGAACTGCACGAGGGTAGTTCTGCCCCAGATTTGATGCAGGAACTGTGCTCGGTGACCAACCTCGCTCTCCGGGTGACGAAGGTCATGGCACGATCTCTCGGGCGGACGATGGCCACACTAGTGGTCCAGGAGCACCACCTTTGGCTCAACCTGGTCGAGATGGGCGTGGCCGGCAAGACACGGTTTCTTGCTGCCCCCATTTCCCAGGTGGGCCTATTCGGCAACACTGTTGAGGACTTTGCCCAGCAGTTCTCGGCGGTGAAGCAGCAGACGGAGGCAATCTGGCACATCCTACCCTGGTGCGGCTCAAGATCCCACACCCCGTCTGCTCGTCGCCAAGGGCATCCCCCTGTGGTGACTGCACCGGCTCCGCCGCAGTCTGCCCCTTCGGCCCAGCCCCAGCGTGGAGCCCACCGCAGGAAGCCGACGCCACCCGTCTCACAGCCAGTGCCGAAGAACCCACGGAGGTCCTCGAAGCGCCCCTGAGATGGGTGACCAAGGGACGAGGGAACCCACTCACGTGGAGCTGGTAAGAAGACCACTCTATCCCCCGGTGGAGGGCCGGCTGGAAAATCTTTTGTTGCCTTTTTGTTTGATTTCACCGCATGCCCAAGTGGCTGCGGTACCCAACAGTTCAGCAAAAGAGCGGCTTCCTTCCTCCCTGGGTCACATACCCGATGTGTACGGGCATCACCACGACTACCGTCCACGGGCTTTTTCTTGCAGGATTGGTGCTCCAGCGGTGGCCTTTCCGCCCCTGAGTGCCCAGCTGTGGCAGTCTCCACGGGTTACGAGGACAGGCCTCTTCCTCCCCCGTCCCAGACTGTTCCAGGGGTGGTCACAAGGAGCCAGGTAAGTGCTTCAATGTCCCTAGACTCAGCACGGCCACGACGTGGTGTGGGACCTTGAGCTCCGCCCCACCGCGAGGCCCCACCTACCGGTATGTTCGACGACATTGTCCCCTTGGTCCCCCTCACGCGGAACTTGGACGCGTGGCTCGCGTTTTCCAATCCGTCGCGATGGCTGATCTGGACTGTCAAACTCGGCTACACAATTCAGTTCGCCAGGCGCCCGCCTCGACAGTAAGTCCTTAGGGAAGCACGACCTGATCATCAGGTTCCTAAGAGGCGCCGGGAGGCTGAATCCCTCCAGACCACGCCTCGTTCCCTCATGGGACCTCTCCGTAGTTCTTCAGGGTCTACAGAGAGCCCCCTTTGAGCCTTTGCAGTCAGCCGAGCTTAAGGCACTCTCCTTGAAGACTGCCCTCCTGAATGCGCTCACTTCTATCAAGAGGGTAGATGACCTGCATGCGTTCTCTGTCAGCGAAACGTGCCTGGAATTTGGTCCGGATTACTCTCACGTGATCCTGAGACCTGAACGGGTTATGTGCCCAAGGTTCCCACCACCCCTTTTAGGGACCAGGTGAACCTGCAAGCGCTGCCCCAGGAGGGGGCAGACCCAGCCCTGTCGTTGCTGTGTCTGGTGCGCGCTTTACGCATCTATTTGGATCGCACGTAGAGCTTTAGAATCTCTCAGTAGCTCTTTGTCTGCTTTGGTGCACAGGGGAAAGGAAATGCTGTCTCCAAGCAAAGGATCGCCCACTGGCTCATTGACGCCATAACTATGGCATATCTCTCCCAGAACATGCCGCTCCCTGTAGGGCTACGAGCCCATTCTACCAGAGGTGTAGCGGCTTCCTGGGCCCTGGCCAGAGGTGCCTCTCTAACAGACATTTGCAGAGCAGCGGGCTAGGCAACACCCAACACCTTTGCAAGGTTCTACAACCTCCGGGTGGAACCAGTTTCGTCCCAGGTAGTGGCACGCAACACAAGCGGATAATCCCGGGATAGCTGGCCGGGTGTATCGCTTGCACATATTGCCTTCCACCTCCCTTGGAGCTGAAGACGTGCGCTATTAATTCCCAGTAGTGTTCACAAACTTTGTTCCCTGGTTGAATTCCTCCGAGCCCTGTGGCAGTCGAGTTTTCGGAGAGACTCGCTTCCCAGCCCAGTACACGTGCTAATTAAGAGTCCTGTTCTGGGGTAGGTGCTCCGCATGTGGCAGTTCCCTGTAAGGCTAACCCCATGCGATTTATATCTTCCGCTAGTTCGTTTCCCTGTTGGCAAACTGCGTCTTCCTTGGGCAGAGCCTCTCTGCCCCAGTCTCCATGTTTGTAGTAACTCCTCCCCCATTGGGCAGGATCTACCTTGAAGACTCTCCACATGGTTGGAAAGACCATGTGACGTATTCTTCCACTTAAATATCCCCCCCTCTCTTTGGGCGAGGTGTGGTCTCCGCGGTGTCTTCCCCTTGGGAGGGACACCCCCCGACTAGACCTGGCGGCCCAGTCGGATAATCCCCCTTCTTTTTTAGGGAGTGGAAAAAAAGAAGGGGAAAAGAGGCCATGACTGTCTCTATTTTTTGGGTAGTCGACTTGTCCCCAAAAAGGGCCGTTCGACACTCATAACTATGTTGGGGGAGGTTACGTGTCGACCTGGTGTGCTGGCTATGAGGCACACAGTAGTCTGCCCACCACACACTGCCAGTTCACGTAACACAGTTCAGCCAGTTGTGGCGTTTCGTATAGGGACCCCTAGTGTCACTACATCAACACAACGTCGAGTGAGTGACAGATAGGGAACGTCATAGTTACTTGTGTGACCTCCGTTCCCTGATGGAGGGAACAAGACGTTGTGTCCCTCCTGCCATAACGCTGAACTACCCCCTGAAATGCCCAGACGTTATATCGGCTCCTCAGCATAAAACCTGAATGAGTGGTTGCATACCAGCTCCTTTTATACCCGTATGTCCGGGGGGAGTGGCATGCAAATACCATCAAAGACCAGAGGTGTCTCGGGCTCCCAAGAGTGACCCCTAGTGTCACTACATCGACACAATGTCTCGTTCCCTCCATCAGGGAACGGAGGTTACACAAGTAACCATGACGTTTTGTAGACAAAAATATAATTGCTCCAACATATTAATTTATTTAATTACAAAACTAAAATTTTATAAAAAAGAAAAAAAAGTTTTTGAAATTGATGACTTGGACCGAATAACTAAGAAAAGCAGCCAATAAGTGCCCAACATATATGGGAACTCCTTCAATACTGTTTAAAAAGCATCCTAGGGTGATACCTCAAGAAGCTGTTTGAGAAAATGTCAAGAGTACATGTCTGCAAAATCTAGGCAAAGTGTGGCCACTTTGAAGATGCTAAAATATAACACAGTTTTGATTTATTTTGAATTTTTTTAGTCACAACATAATTCCCATATTTCCATTTCTGTTATTCCATAGTTGTGATGACTTTACTATTATTCTAAAATGTGAAGAAAAGAATGAGTGTGACCCTAAACTTTTGAACGGTAGTATATATATATATATATATATATATATATATATATATATATATACATATATATATACTGTATTTCTCTTGCTTTGTCTGCTAGCTTACATTCGATTGCCTTTTCCAAGAAGGATATGTGCAATGCTGCCTTACAATTTGGCCAAAAGAAGGTACGTATGTTTCAAGGCAGTGAAATCATTTTGCCTATCTTTTAGAACTGCCTTCACATTGGAAGTGTGAAATGATGCCTTAAAATACTACCTATGTAAGCAGCTCACTACATTTTTCAACTGAGCTAATGTATACACACACACACACACACACACACACACACACAAAACAAAACAACAATCAGAAACATGAAAATTGCTAATCACAAAATGATACCAGATTGAAGGTTCCCTGGAAAGCTCTGGCCTTGAAAACAAAGACATATTAAATATTTATGAAATAGCTATATAAATGCTCATTTATGGATCTCATTCAGTCTATCATAGAAGTTCAATTTTTTATAGTATTTCTAACATGCTGGTTTCTAAAATGCTGTCTGAGACTATCGAAGCAATATGACTAACTTAGATTGGGAAAACAGGCCTACTGTGGAGACTTCAGAATTTTAGCATGTTAAGAGTATACAATAAATCTGGTCCTAAATAAGCATTACAGTGCACACACTCTGAAAGACTGGTAACAGTTCTCTTTGTACAATGATCTTTACCTTTCGCATCTCATCCTCATCTGATCTGTCTGCCTCTCCATCCACAAGAGGGGATGCAAATGTACTCAAATTCTGTGGTAAAAGACAATGCATTACAGTTAATTTTAAAAGCTAAATCTTAAAACTACACTTCTGACAACTTCAATAACAGCCTTATGTATACAAGAACAGTGGCGACCCCAGCCTGTTTCCTGACCATTTTATGATTCTTAACAGTCCACTGTACAATAAATGTTCTGTGGAATGTTTGAAGCCAATATTCTATCTTGTAATATATAGAAAATGGTGAATAGATGAAGACATTTTAGTAATCTTAATCCCATTATTCTTTAAGAAGGTGCTGTTAAAAAAGTACAAAATAAAAACAACAACAACAAAAAAAAAAAAAAAACAGGGTTAGGCAGCTGTTTAAGATTATGTATGTAAATGGTACTCTTTCTATTTCACATAAAGAAAAGAAAAACTGTACTCTAATATCTTATTCATTAGAGACAGACTGGGCACAGGATCAAACACCTGGCAAGGCTGAGTGCTGCCTTTTGTTTGGGCCTGAAAAACCATCAATGTGGGGGATCATGTCAAAGTTTAGAAATGTTTTCGGCACCAGTTCAGAATTCATTCAACTTTCTGGATTTCCAAAGACTGGATTTCAGTGAACAAAGAGCAACTGAAACGTATTTGCTATTAGACACTTTTCTCAAACATTGTAAGGTAACAAAAACAGTGGGACCCAATGTATTTACAAAAATGTTGTTGAAATACTCAAAGACGGGTTAGGTTAGAATACTAAAATATAGGCTTGGTTTGTTTTTCAAATGCTGTGCTTGGTTTTCAAATACTTAAATTAATGAACTGAAATAAATCCTTAATCTGAAGAAGTATAACTTTAACTTAAAAAATCGAATTAACAGTAAATACAAAAATGTTAAAGAAAATATAAATCATAAATAATTATGCAAAGAACCAATCATTCACATTTACAAAAGTAAAAAAGTTTACAAAATTTGTTTCTGAGTAGGGCTGTATAATAACCTTGACTGATTAGTAAATTAGTTTTCAATCTACCCCCTCTGTTTACCTCAGACACTCCACTACTGGTTTGCCAAGTTACATGAGTTACCAAAGCAATAAATAACCAATATATCAACCAATATTTCAACCAATTATATACTGCATCAACTATTCACATTGTACAGCTACGGCGACTAAGTTTATATAACCAACCCAATGGAGTGCTAGAATAACTACACACGCTATAGTACCAAATGATGAACTGTGCCCACCGACAAGTCTCTTTAATATTCTGGTCCCTAGATATGGCTTAGGTCCGTAATTCAATGTAACATGGGATTTTTCACTCATTTTAAAATCTGCCAGGTGAAAATCGAATATGGGGGTGGCAGAAATCCATAAGATCCCAGAGATTGCAAACATAAGAGCTATAGGTTGCCTACAGTTTGACTTTACTTTGCATGCAAACTTAAAGTGATGTACAGGCTATAGGCCTATATTTAAAAAAATCTTTCAAGAAAAAGGAATGAGTATGCTTATCATTGAAAAAGGAGAGTTAAAACTCTGAGTATACAAATAAACATAGAATTGGAAACAGAACTGTCATGATAGGTTGACATGATAGCTCATATCGTCTTTAGAATCCGTCTAAAGAGACCTTTGGTCGATGAACCACACATTCATATTTAGGGAATGAATGAGATCTTGTCATCAGAGACTGTAGTAAATGATAATTGGTGTTTTGCTAATGAGAAATGCAGTGCTTTAGTCATTCATAAATGTATGAAAAATGCTTTCTAGCTTTTGCAGCAGCAGAAAAATGTTTGTATATCTCAATACTTCCATCATCATGCACTGATTTATGCCCAGTTCCTTATTCAGATGCACAGGGAAAACGTTATAAACATGTCTGCTGTGGTTATGTTTATAGCTCTCTTTAATTTTATGATTACTTGCAGACTAATGGTTAAGATTCAGGTTTGACTCAACAGATGGGGGAAGCCTTGCTCTTCACAGAATAAGCCTTTTCCTTTGAGGTTTAGAGAGGATCTTTCAAACACAACCCCTTTCTTTTCAGTAAATTATATTGCTGATTTGCTAACGGTGAAGGGACTGAAATTAAAGTGAGGCTTCTGATTTAGGGCCAACCTGAAATTGTGTGCAATCAGAATTTAGATCTTAAGGATACAACTAATATAATATTTAGGCTCATTAGACGCTGCTGGTGAGCAATGATAGTTGTTCCAAATTAAAAGTTGAGTGAGTCTGGGCAACAGCAAGCAGATTATTTTATAACTACAATAGGATGTACAGTATTCAGGGGCGTAGTTTCCAGGGGGGATGGGGGGGAAGTAACACCCTCAATAATCAAAACAAGCAAGTGAAACACCCCTAATATTTATACCATGATCAATGGAAACATGTAAATGCTTCACGCTGCAACCCCCCAACATTCAAGCCAAATCTACGCCCATGACTCTTTTGATCAATAAACAAAATATTTATTCACTGTGCCAGCAAAAACACACATGCTGAGCCAAAAATAAGAATTCTGTCTAATTTATTCATCTTCATGCTGAACAAAAGCTGTTACTTTTCAGTAAACCACAAAAGGATCAATTCTGAACCATCTTTGTGCAGATTTTCAAACAGTTTAAAGTGACCACAGCTGCCAAAATCAAAAAGAAACTAAATAACTGGATATACAGTTGTGCTCAAAAGTTTGCATACCCTGGCAGAAATTGTGACATTTTGGCATTGATTTTGAAAATATGACTGATCATGCAAATCTTTTATTTAAGGATAGTGGTCATATGAAGCCATTTATTATCACATAGTTGTTTGGCTCCTTTTTAAATCATAATGATAACAGAAATCACCCAAATGGCCCTGATCAAAAGTTTACATACCCTTGAATGTTTGGCCTTGTTACAGACACACAAGGTGACACACACAGGTTTAAATGGCAATTAAAGGTTCATTTCCCACACCTGTGACTTTTTAAACTGCAATTAGTGTCTGTGTATAAATAGTCAATGAGCTTGTTAGCTTTCATGTGGATGCACTGAGCAGGCTAGATACTGAGTCATGGGGAGCAGAAAAGAACTGTCAAAAGACCGGCATAACAAGATAATGGAAAAGATGGAAAAGGATATAAAAAGATATCCAAAGCCTTGAAAATGCCAGTCAGTACTGTTCAATCACTTATTAAGAAGTGGAAAATTCGGGGATCTCTTGATACCAAGCCAAGTTCAGGTAGACCAAGAAAGATTTCAGCCACAACTGCCAGAAGAATTGTTCGGGATACAAAGGAAAAACCCACAGGTAACCTCAGGAGAAATACTGGCTGCTCTGGAAAAAGATGGTGTAGTTGTTTCAAGGAGCACAATACGACGATACTTGAACAAAAATGAGCTGCATGGTCGAGTTGCCAGAAAGAAGCCGTTACTGCGCCAATGCCACAAAAAAGCCCAGTTACAATATGCCCGACAACACCTTGACACGCCTCACAGCTTCTGGCACACTGTAATTTGGAGTGACGAGACCAAAATTGAGCTTTATGGTCACAACCAAAAGCGCTGTGTTTGGAGAGGTCTACAAGGCCTATAGTGAAAAGAATACCATCCCCACTGTGAAGCATGGTAGTGGCTCACTGATGTTTTGGGGGTGTGTGAGCTCTAAATGCACAGGGAATCTTGTGAAAATTTATGGCAAGATGAATGCAGCATGTTATCAGAAAATTCTGGCAGACAATTTGCATTCTTCTGCATGAAAGCTGCGCATGGGACGCTCTTGGACTTTCCAGCACGACAATGACCCTAAGCACAAGGCCAAGTTGACCCTCCAGTGGTTACAGCAGAAAAAGGTGAAGGTTCTGGAGTGGCCATCACAATCTCCTGACCTTAATATCATCGAGCCATTCTGGGGAGATCTCAAATGTGCGGTTCATGCAAGACGACCAAAGACTTTGCATGACCTGGAGGCATTTTGCCAAGACGAATGGGCAGCTATACCACCTGCAAGGATTTGGGGCCTCATAGACAACTATGTCGCTGTCATTGATGCTAAAGGGGGCAATACACATTATTAAGAACTAAGGGTATGCAGACTTTTGAACAGGGGTCATTTCATTTTTTTCATTGTTGCCATGTTTTGTTTTATGATTGTGCCATTCTGTTATAACCTACAGTTGAATATGAATCCCATAAGAAATAAAAGAAATGTGTTTTGCCTGCTCACTCATGTTTTCTTTAAAAATGGTACATATATTACCAATTCTCCAAGGGTATGCAAACTTTTGAGCACAACTGTATAAATAATTCAGAGAGCCTTCGCATCAATGGTGAAACTATTTGATTTCTCTTAAGAAGTCATAATATCAAATAGCCCTTACACTGTGAGTTGCACAAGTTTTCCTATATTTGTTTCGACTATGACCTTGAATTGCATCCCATAAAGGAATACTATACTGACTCTATGGCTTTCACCATGTTAATAAGCCAGGCTGAATGTATGGAAAGGCCAAATAGGGTTGCGTTTTCTGCACGTTTCGTATTCTGCATGCGTCGCATCGCGCACGTAAAGCTATGATGAGTCACGACTGAACAGAACGCGCTCTCTTACTGCTGTTTCTCTCGTTTCCTCGTTTCTTCTTTCCGTATACAGCCTGGCTCGCCAAGCTATTTACAAACTTATGAGCGTACATTCCGGCCAAATCCACGCTCTTCCAAAACGCACATGTAATCTTTTTTTCTACGATCGCATCGCAAGCAAACTGGTAGGCCTGTTCGACCAAAGCTTCAAGACACGCGTTCATGTTTGCGACACGCGTTCGCGGGCGGGGAAGGGGCGCACCTCATGTTTTGACAGCTCCGAATTGCTCTGGCAGAACTGATTTCACACTTTAAATGATACTTTTATACCTTGTACGATTGTATTAATGGCGCAAAAATTAGTAAAGTAAGCATGAACGCTTTGACGGTTTAGCGAAAATTTAATACATTACAATAACTTGGTGCTGCAGTTTGCAACAATGTAACACTGAGACATTCCAGAATACAATATCACAGAACGTTTAAAGATGTAACATAGAACGTTCCAATAATGTTCGCTATCTTGGAGAAGATGGAAGTACATTTGTGTACTTTATATACTGTAAACGCACCAAAAGCGTTTCAGCCCGCCTACGCATTCACTTGGGGAATTATCAAAATCCGTCTGTGTTACCAAATATAGAACCAAAAGCAACTCACTGGCATGTTTAGTCGCAGAGATCGCTTTTTCTTTGATGACTTCTTTGTACAGTGCTTTTTCTTGGAGTCCATCACTGTGCTTCCCATTTTTCTGCTGGAAAAAATAAAAATCTTCTAAAAAGTATAGCTCGCGACTTTTGAAAGGACCCCCTCCCCCCCCTCTTTCCCGACCAAATGTTGACGAGTCGCAGAATTTTGCAGAAGCGCGTTTGCTTTAAAATGAGCACATCCAGAGGTTCCAGTTCCTTAATCAGTGTCACTGCGCCGTGGAGAACATCCGCATTCAAGTCGATGAAGTCTGTGTCGGTGGTTCAGTTCCTGCACAGGACACCGTCTTCATCAGGCTATCTGTCCAGGGACTGGTTAAGTCGCATTGTGAAGTCGTGTCATAAACTGTCATCAAGTTGGATTTATCTCAGACTTGTTTAATCTTGTTTAGCAGGAAATTTGAAGCCTGCACACAGAACGAGGCACATTCAACATCTGTCTGAATATTAAGTAGCCAGTTGAGGGCAGTTCAGCTCCACTCCACTCACAGTCACGACTCGGGACATCCTGCAATGTCAGTAATAAAGTCAGTAATATAATGTCGCCTAATAAATGCAACCAAACACACCAGTTCCTTAGTTCTGTGCAATGTATGTTCATCGTGGATTCGAACATACAATATATACAATGAAACTTCAATCTAAATAATTTTGCTCCTGGTGTGCAGATGATGATAAACAATCTATTAAAGTTCGATTATAGCATTAAAGAAGCACTCAGTAATTTTTTCCTCATATTAAAAGTTTTACTCCTAAAGAAATTAGGTGCAATTTTGAGATCTATGTATAAAATCATGAGCACTCTGATGAGATAAAGACTACAGTCATTTCAGTAGCCTTATAAAAGCTGTTTTATTCTACATGGAGAGGGTCCCCTCATGGGGGCTGCCATGTTGCGATCACATGACCAGCCGAATACTACTTGCTTTATCTCAGTAACCATGCTGTTACTGGACACTTTCACTCGTGTATTAAATTAATCATGGCTGACTGTGAATGGTGAATTTCTACAATGGCATTGGTATCTGAAAATTATTGTGTTTGAATGATGCTGCATCCACACTGCTTGGTGTCAGTACAAAGCCCAACGTATACATAGATTTTGATGTGAATGCTCAGTGTCTGCGTACAGTCGAACGTGAGCCTGTCAAAGTATACTCCATTTGACGGTGCATGCACACACAGGCAGTTGGAGCATACACGCTACGACTGTTGTTGTTTTACCTTTGTCTCCTGTTATTTACCGGCGATTACATTTTCTTCTAGCCTTTCTTTGTGACAGCAACGGCAAAAATGTGAGTATTGCCACCTTGTGGATCCACTAATATATGCAAATAATTCCTGTTAGAAAAATCTGGCTGCGCGCGTTCAGTGCTCGAGCACTCTGCTGATGACGAGTGTTGCGCGTCCTCTGTTCACATCTGACCGAAGTATACTTTGGGCTTAAAGGGGTCATGACATGAGGAATCAAATTTTCTTTGATCTTTTGACATATAAGAGGTCATTGTACAATAAAACCATACTGTAAGTTTCAAAACTGAAAACTTCCTCCATAAGAGAAAAATAGCATTTATTTAAACCAGGCTGTTGAAATGTCTCATTTGTAATTTGTGGAACTTGTGGACGTCACAAGGACCAAATACATCTGCACTGGACTGCCTCTTTTTCGTCATTGCACCCTTGGCCCTGCCTTCTGGTGCTCACGGTCAGTCACAGGTGAAGAGGAGGGAGATGGGCCTGTCATTAGAGATTACACCAAAGGGGACCTTACACAGAACACCTTCATGTGCCTATCTGGATTTAAATGTTTTTCTACACTAGATGAAAGGCTTTGACCATTATCATTCATCTCGTACCACTTTTAAAAGATGCAATGTCAACTTATAACTCCAAAAAAGGAAGACCTCCATCCTGTTTCAACTTGCTGTTTGCTATTGTACTGTTTTGAAGGCGTCCTGGACCATTTTTTGCACCCATCTGTGCTATTTTTAGTTGTTAGTCTTTTGTACACACGCACTAGAGGGATGTCTTTAATCATTTCGATGCGTTTCCAGTAAGGGTGTGAATCTTTGGGTTGAAAGGGAATTGATTCCATTCATGATTCACAGGTATTCAATTCAATTCAAGAACGATTTTTGCAAATTCAAAATGATTCAATTTGATTCACAATGAAATTCGATTCGATTAATGATTCAATTCTGCATTTTTTTTAATGTATTTATAGTATTCTTTAAATACTCCCCTAATGTGTCTCAAGCAAGATAAAGAAAGGCAAACTACTTAAGATTTTTTATTCCACCAAAAGTAACTTGAAAGAAAACAAATTAAATGCATGTACCGTACATACAGGCTACTTGGAATACGATAATAGTACAAGAGTACAATGTGCCAATAAAATATTTCAGAGATGAACAAAGAGCTATAAAAGTATTCAATTTTTCATTATAAAAAGCATTTTTATTAATTCGCATGATTTTTCTAGGCCTTGAAATCACAATTTAAAAATTCTTGGATTTTCCAGGTTTTCCATGACAGTGGGGACCCTAAATCAGTAAAATATTCCAAATACTACAACATTAAAGTAACTTTATCTGATTCAGTTTCAAAGAAAAGAGAAAAGCAATCATATAGATGACTCACAATTAAATTACTTTTTTCAGTAGCGACCCAGTGTCAGAAATCAACTTTTTCATTTATGGTCAATATTTGCCCCTTATATTTGATTTTCAGGGGCAATTTTTACCTTTATGAGGGATTCATTTTTTTTTATCAATTTAAAACAAACTGTGTCTATCCGTTTATGTCAAAATGTAAATTTAACTAATTCATTAATACAAATTCTTAAGTCTGAGAATGTATTACATCTTACCCAAAAAATTACATCAACATCAACTATATTGGAGTTTACAAATAAAAAACAGAAGAATTCATTACGAGGGATTTTTTGCTTCCACATTTTACGTTTCGGGAGCATTTATGATTTTTAATGCCATTTTGTCTCAAGCAATCCTTAATTTGAGACCGTGTAGGCCTAGTGGCCACGCAGCAAGATGGCAGCTGTATCAAATGTTTTGAGCGTGACTCACGATATCTCCGGAGGAGATATCAGACATAAGGTGCTTGAAAGACTTGGAATGCTGCTCAGAATCAAGTCGCCTTTCACCGCATCCGACAGACGATAGACTGTAAGTCATTCATTTCAATTGGAGAGTCGCACGGGGGCTACATGAGGTTCCGACCATCTCCGGATGCAACGTTTTCGGATTCAGACTCGGCTGCGTTAAAATATTTCAACTCGTGCGACAAGACCATATACGACCGCCCAACCTGATGTTATGTATTCAGGCAAAACTATCAGCACGAAGTGAGAAATATCAATAGATTTTGTCCTAAACTTTTTTCTAAACAACTGCTACGTCTGTATTTTGGACAGTTAATAAAAAGTCCAAAATGATCGATTACGTCAGAGCCCTGCACATGGGAGGGTTCCCGTGGTCAGGGTTGGGAGGGTTACTTTTGAAATGTATTCCACTACAGATTACAGATTACAGAATACATGCTGTAAAATGTAATTTGTAACGTATTCTGTTAG
The DNA here is from genome assembly GCF_019703515.2 of Myxocyprinus asiaticus. Taxonomy (NCBI): domain Eukaryota; kingdom Metazoa; phylum Chordata; class Actinopteri; order Cypriniformes; family Catostomidae; genus Myxocyprinus; species Myxocyprinus asiaticus. The sequence goes on along the minus strand of NC_059348.1, from coordinate 14,921,921 downwards.
ATTACTCAAGGTCAGTAACGTATTCTAAATACTTTGGATTACTTCTTCAGCACTGGTAGATTTTTTCACTTGTTTTCACTATAAAAACTCTGTCAGTACAGTAAGACAAAATACACATGTTAAAAATACATTCTCTGAAAAACCCAAATATCTTATGCAGTGTTGTTTCTAAAACAAGATAAATCTAATTGATCTTGTTTTAAGGATTTTTTTTATATTTTTACAGGAAAACAATACAAAAATGATCAAGAATATGATTTTTGCCCTAATATCAAAGGTCTTACTAGAAAAAAGAAATATATATAAAAAATAGGATCGTGTCTGGTAACATGCATGTAAAATGGCTAGAAATAGCATTTTATCTTAGCGTAAAGCTGACAATTTACACAAGGTTTATTTCTATTTCTTCTGCTCCAGACTTACTTCAAACTTACTTCTCTGTCTGCTCGTATGAATGTAACACATCATAAGAAAGTGTTTCACCGCTGTTCAAATGCACTTTGGATCGCATCATTTATATGTATAAATGTTTTCCATCTGAAAGGACTAAATATTAAATGAAACAAATGACAATAAAATGCAAAGTAATCTCTTCAGTAATCAAAATACTTTTTGAATGTAACTGTATTCTAATTACCAATGATTTAAATTGTAACTGTAGTGGAATACAGTTACTTATATTTTGTATTTTAAATATGTAATCCTGTTACATATTTACATTGCTCCGCCTCCGACTGACACGAGAAATATACTCTCAGAATATTTAATCAATCCTGAAGTGTGTCCAGTATTTCTGTTGGCGAATGAATAATTGTTTTGAGTCGGTTCTTTTCAGTGAATTGTCCAAACAGGCTTGCAAAACGGTCTGAATCGATTCGTGATTCAGTACACTTCGTTCAGAGCGCTCTCTCACGGAATCATAAGGAGCGGTTTCTCACATAGTAAAACAGTATCGGGATATTTACGAATACAGAGAACAAACAGCGCTGAATACAGTGTAAATTTACCTACAATCAACTGACACTAAAGGCTTTCTTTTTGAGAGGTAACTCAAATGCGTCTCGAGACACCTGCGTTCTGCTCTGTTCGTTGTGGTGCGTTTGTTCTGAACGGTTACTGGAAGAAATGCTTTAGCCAATAGTTGCAAAAATGCTTCTCTCAAAGTCACCGGAATTGATATTTGGCTGTATTAGGCAGATTTCAGTGCGTACCCAAATCCCGCATACGCCCATGGCCAAGGCTATTTATTTATTTATTATTTTGATGTCAAATAAGACTAATGTTCATCTGTTTTTCTGTGAACTGTCACCACAACGTTAGGCTATGTGTCTGTTTATCTGAAATACTCCGACTCAGAGTTAATGTTAATTTGATTGCTTGTGTCACGTGAGCAAATAAACAATTTTTGTCTACCTGATGTAGTAGATTTGTTTTAATGCGTTTGCGGTTCAGATCGCGGTCTTCATGTTAAAGAGGTGGGGTCGGGTAAGGATAGGAATATGTTTAAAACTCTGATCATCTAAACAGAGTGAAATAAACAGAAACCATTTCAATATCTATTGTGTGAAAATAAATTCTATAAATGTTTCAAAAATTGCGACTGTCCCACAGTTGTAGCGTCATTTCCATCTCACCACACAATTTCACCCCTAATAAAGTTTTGTTCTAAATTTAGTGTACTTGTTAACCAAGTGGACAAAAGTGTCAGTGACGAGCCTGCTTGAGATGAAATATGAGACAAAACAAAGAAAAATCAAGGGAAATATCACTTTTTATTGGCCGTCATTTCTAATCAAGCTGTCATTTTGCCAAATTACACAGTAAAGTGTGAAAATGTGATTTAATTGTGTGTATTTAGGACACATCAAATGTTAGCTATGAATTAAAGCTATGAAAAAGTTTTAAAAATGTCATTTCCATCAGCATCATTTCCAGCGCAGAATTCTATTAAACACAATACAGAATTTGAGATGTGCTGGAAATGACACAAAAATGACAAAACAGGACCCATGCAGGACTCTGGTTTACATTGCAAATATCACAAAAAGCTTTTGGAATTACAGTAAACGTGTTATTAAATGTGTACATGTGTCATTTATTTCTGCACACACAAAACCTACATATTTAAAATCACATCTATGAATTTCTGACTCATATTTGCTGAATTAGGTTTGTTGTTGCTATTAATGATCATAATATTAACTATAAAAACAGTAATAATTATAAATAATACTATTAATAATAAATACTGAGTGAATATTAACCCTGAACGTTACTGAATTCATTAAAAAAAGGAAGTAAGAAAAGGAGATAAAAAAAGAAAGAAAAAAGAAAAGAAATACAAGACAGGAATATTGCGTGTTTTATTGTAGTATGAGGTAAAGCACAATTTCTGATTCCAATTTTATCAAAATTTATTGATGATTTGAAATGTTCTTTTTTAAAAAAAATTTTTATTGATTCATATATTAAACACAGAAAAACAAAACATATATACACAGAATCAATATTTAACCCCCATTATTACCCATCCCCCTCCCAATCCCCAACCCCACCTTGGCCCTCAACAACATCCCAGTGGTCATACATGATTATAGACACACACACACACACAAAAATAATATAATAATGACCCTTCTTCAAAAGCCTCCACCTCCCAATCTCCAATACCAAGTTAAAATCTTTCTCTCATAATCTCTTGATAGAAGTTAAAGCTCTGACCCCCAGACTCTGAATTAGCAAGGAGTAATACACTGATGCCTCATGACCTTTTCCAAAAGCAGTAATCACCACTCAGACTCAGAGTGGCTGCCGCTTTAGGGGGGTGTATGCTACTCCCAAAAATAGTACAGAGCAGGTGCGCAGCTGTAAATACCTAAAAAAAAACTGAGATCTGGGAATCCCAGAATGTTGAACCAAATTTTCAAAGGATCTCAACACTCCGCTCTCATATAGGTCACCGAGTGTAGCAACCCCACTCACAATCCACTCTGACCAGCAGAAAGGGGACTTATTAATACATAATTTAGGCTTCAGCCATATGCTTGAGGCAACATTTAAATAAATGTCCGAACTAAACACTCTGGACACTTTTGTCCATACCATGTGCAAATGCGAGATAACGGGGTGTAACTTAACTTCTCCGGTTAGTTTGATAGAAAGGCTTTGCAATAGGGGCAAGAACTTCCTGTTCAATACAAAACCAAGGAGGGGCTCTCTCAGGTGGAAGCGACCAATAAGCCAAATGTCTGAGACCGAACGCATAATAATAATAAAACAAAATCTTGGGTAGGCCTAGCCCACCTTTGTCAATCGGCCTATGCAGCTTACTGAAATGTAATCTGGGACGTTTACCATTCCAAATGAAGGACTTCACTATGCTATCAAATTGCTTGAAATAAGAGAGGAGGACATCTATAGGGAGAGACTGTAGCAGGTAGTTGACTTTTGGAATACAATTCATTTTAATAACATTAACCTTCCCAATCATAGATAAATGTAATGAAGCCCACCTGCTCACATCGCTCGAAAACCTTTTTATTAAAGGGTCAAAATTAAATCACACAAATTTGCTGGGAATAAAATACCCAAATACTTAATGCCCTGTTTGGGCCACTAAAAGGCGCCCAGCTGAAAAGCTGTTACCGGCCAGTATGCTGTCAGAGCCAAAGCTTTGGATTTAGACCAATTGACTGTATCCCGAGAACTTTATTAATAGAGAACAGAATTAATAATTCTGTCTGATCATTCGCCACTGACCACATGATATTAATGAAGCGCCTAATGATATCAGAAGAGCTACGGCCCCTAATAAACCCCACCTGATCTATATGTATAAGAGATGTCATAACTTTATTTTATTGTTAGCCAAAATTTTTTACAATATTTTAACATTGGTAATTGGATGGTAACTCTCACACTCACTTGGATCTTTGTCCTTTTTAAGAATCAGACTGATCCGGCCTTGCATCATGGTTGGTGGAAGCTTTCCATTCTTTAATGATTCCATATAAACTTCTAGCAAAAGTGGAGCCAATTCTGTAGCATTAGATCTAAAAAACTCATCGGCAAAGCCATCTTGCCTGTAGGCAAGGCCTTAATTACCTCGCCAAGCTCGTCCAAGGTTATCTCAGAATCAAGATAATTTTATTGCTAATTCGTCAGTTTAGGGAGTTCTAATGGTTCCACAAAGTCTAATATCTTCATCAGTATACGAAGATGTGGAACTATAGAGATCAAGATAGAATTCTTTAAAAGCATTATTAATATCAATGGCTGAGGTAAATATTTCACCACCAGTAGATTCCACTGAGGGAATGGTAGAAAAAGAATCTCTCTGTTTTATATATCTAGCCAGAGTTTTCCTGCTTTGTCCCCCGACTCAAAGTATGACTGTCTTGCCCTGAATAGCCAAAACTCCACCTTCCATGACAAAAATAGTATTATATCTGTATTTAAATCTGGTTAATTCTCTGAGGCCATCAGATGACATTTGGCACTTCAGCTCTGCCTCGGCACTTTTAATATATCCTTCCAACTCCACGAGTTCTCGTGCTTTGGATTTTTTGGTGATTGAGGCATACTGTATGATCCGGCCCTTAAGAACCACTTTAAGTGCCTCCCAAGCCACGCCCATAGAGGACAATGAGGACCAGTTGGTCTCCATATAAACACTGATTTCAGCCTTTAACATTTGTTGGAATTCAGGATTTTGCAAAAGGGTTACATTAACGCAGCAACTATATGATTTCCTTTTCTCTAATGTGGCAACACCTCTAAACTCACCAGGATGTGATCTGAGACTAAAATGTTTCCAATTGAGCAATCAATAACAGATGAATTAAGGGACTTAGATATAAAAAAATAAAATAAAATAAAAAACCTATTCTAGAAAACATCTTATGGACTGATGAAAAAAATTAATAGTCCCTACCAGGTGGGTTCAAAAGTCTCCAAATATCTGTAAGACCAAGATTTTTACACATCCTGTGAAGCATCAGTGTTGCTCTAGGGGGCTTACACACTTTTTCTTCACTGTGATCAAGGACTGACTCCATCAAAAGATTAAAGTCTCCTCCCAATATTATATCATGAGGGGTGCCCGCGACTTGCAACATCCCTTCAAGATCTATAAAAAAGCCCTGATCATCAACGTTAGGTGCGTAAATATTAGCCAAAATAAGACTTTGCACATGAAATTCTGCTAAAACAATAATGACTCTTCCTAATTTATCTTTAATCAGTTTAAGATATTTGAATTGTAGATGTTTACTTGTCAGTGTAATGACTCCCCTGCTCTTACTTGAGCAGCACTAAAGAAAACATGTCCACCCCATATCTTCCCAAATTTTTCAGCTTCCTGCGAGGAAAGATGTGTTTCTTGAAGAAACACTATATCATATTTCTTATGTTTAAGAAGAGAAATCACCTTCCTTTTTTTATGGGGTGCCCCAACCCATTCACATTCCATGTGGAGAGAGACAATCCACTCATATTAACATTTGACATTTTGACATATTAGAAAAAAATAGATTGTGTCAAAAATAAAATTATAAAGACCACATTCCAACATTAGTACAACAATTAAACCCCAAATTTCCCCCTGAACCAAACAAACAGAAAAAAGAAAAACGTGCACATTAACCTTCCTTCTTTTTATGGGGTGCCCAAGCCCATTCACATTCCACGTGGAGAGAGACAATCCACTCATATTAACATTTGACATTTTTACATATTAGAAAAAATAGATTGTGTGTCAAAAATAAAATTATAAAAGACCCAATTCCAACATTTGTGCAACAATCAAACCCCAAACTTCCCCCCAGACCAAACAAACAGAAAAAAGAAAATGTGCGCATTAACCCCACGCACGACAGCGCCAACTGGTGTCCATCACTCTAAACTCAAACAGTCCATGTACGCATACGAGAGCCTCCGCGACAACTTTGCCATCGGATTGCTCAAGTCCGGTGTTTCTATAAAAATGTTGTGAGACAGAATTACACAACAGAAGATAATCTATAAAGCAAACTCCAGCCAGTAGGCAGAATAAACATAAAGAACGTGTAGATTCATCCACATAACTGTCCCGAAGGTGTGTTCCTCCAAAAACAAATTCAAGCCGCTAGTGGAACCAGCACAAAAAATAAAAAGGCTGTTCAGTTTCCTCTGACAGTCAAATGAATGTTCAGTGAGCCGGCCCATTCGGCTGTTACATGTGTGCAACAAATGACCTAATCACTCCAATGTCTTGCAATAAATACTCCACAAAACAAACTCCAACCAATAGGAGGCATAAGCACAAAGAATATGCAGATTCATCCACAACACTGTCCCGAAGGAGTGTTATTACACAAAACAAACTCCAGCTGCTAGGCTGAACCAACACAAAAAGAAACAAAAAAGGCACTCAGTTTCCTTGGACGTCAAGTGAATGTTCAGTGAGTCGGTCCACTTAGCTACAACGTGAGTACCACAAAATAACTGACTCAGTCCATTGACTTTATGAAGGACATCGCTTGTTGGGGACATGTAAATATTTTATGGCCATCCTTAGCATCTATTCTTAATTTTGGCCGGGAACATCAGTGCAAAAGCGACCTTCCGTTGATGTAAGAGTTTCTTGCATTCCTTGAAACGATCACGTTTCTCTCTTGTCGAATTCGCAAAGACTCGGAACAAGAAAATGCTGTGGTTCTTCCAAGAAAGCCTTCCTTTACTCCTTGCCTTGCGTAACACGATATCTTTATCGGATGATCTCAGAAATTTGGCCAGAATTGATGGGGGCCCGTCTCCCTCAGCGGATCGCTGAGCCGAAACCCTGTGAGCTCGCTCAATTTCCAGCTTATGGCCTGTTATGTCAAGCAAACTCGGAAGGAGTCTTCCAGGAATTTCACCATATCCCGACCTTCTTCGGCCTCAGGAACTCCAAAAATCCGGACGTTATTCCGCTGACTATGATTTTCCATATCCTCCAAACTTTTCCCAGACGTGCTCCAAATCCACCTTGATTGCTAGCGGATTAGCAGCTAATTCCCTCTCCGATGACTCCAGATAATCGATCCGTTTCTCAACATCCCCCACTCTTGTAACCAGCTCAGTGAATTTCGTCTCCATGGCAGTGATCGATCAACGTATTACAGCAAGATCCTCCAAATCAGCAACGACCTTCGTTCAACAATTCTTGCCGAATTTCCCTCTCTTCTCCGGCCAAATCAGCTCCCGGGCTTACGGCCTGTTCGGGGGCGTGTAAGTATCATTTAATGTCTCCAGAGCCCGAGTATTTTTAATTCTTTGACATATTGTCTTCCTAGAACAGTTAAGGATCAGGGTGTATCGAATCTCACCGGTTTATGACATAAAAAGAAGTAAAACCAGCAAAGTGCGCAGAGCTCGGCGTTCACACGTCCGAACTTCGCATGGCGTCACGTGACCTGAAATATGTTCTTTGATCGTAATCTTGACCAACCGTTTTTGAGATTTCGGTGTTTCCCCCATTGAAGTAGTTAGGTGCTGCTCTAGCATGAAATAGCCTCCTGAGAGTGTTCCAAAATGGCGGATAGTGGACTGACTTGCAAGAAAAACTTTGTACACCACTAGTTTCCGGCACAAATAAAAAAAAAAATAAATAAATAAAAACACGTCTCATTCTGCTGCTTCCAATGACTGTGTAAACAAACACGGAAGATGTGAGATGTGAAGACCAGCGTCTCTGCTTTGGTCTGTTGAAGCCGGTTGAAGCATCCAGCGTCACCATGGACTGTATTATGTTTGCGTATTCAGTGCATTTCAGCATGGATTGTATGTTTTCGGCTCAGATCAGTGCAGATTGCTTGTGAACCAGTAACAATATGATTCAAGCTTTGCAAAGGAACTGTTTTTGAAAGATGCGGCAGTTAAACACTACTGGACCCGTGAGTAAACAGTTTCATTCACGAATGTTTCAAATGTCATGACTGTTTGATAGTTGCTGTGCTTGATACATTCAGATGAAATGTGTTGGGTGTATGTTATCTGTTAACCCTAAATGTAGTTTTATAAATTATTATGTGAAGCTTGTTTGTTTTCTTCCAATTAGTGATGTCCAGTTCATGAACAAATCGTTCTTTTGAACCGGTTCTATTTAGTGAACGAGTTGAACTAGTTCACCAAATCAGACTGAATCGTTAAACAGTTCACGTCTAGAGACAACACTGATCCACACGTTACTCTATCTTAACCTGTCTCTCAGATGTGCCTGACACTCCAACTTGAAATGAGCCGATAACCGGGAGTAGTATGATCCTAGAACTGGTGATATCTGCTTTTGCCAACTCTTCTTTGCAATGAACCACTCCATCTAGTTCACAAATTGGACTGAACGCTCCAGTCGCAGCAGTTCTCGAGTCAACAGTACTGAACTTAGAATCGCATCTTTTGGAGGTGCTCGGCATACTGAGAACCAATGAGCTGCTGACATTGAGCATGCATGTGATTAAGGGGAGAATGTATGTTTCTGGTGTATTTTGCTGAACAACAGAAAGTGTAACACAAAACATACTGGAAATATTTTTATGACTTGATTGTATTACCGTTTTATCAACGTATGAAGATGATCTAGTCTACAGTTCTCGAGTCAACAGTACACTGATCCTGGGACAGCAGCTCTTAAGTCAACAGTACATCGAGTCGTTCGCAGCAGTTCTTGAGTCAACAGTACACTAATCCAGGGACAGCAGCTCTCGAGTTAACAGTGCATCGATTCGCTCACAGCAGTTCTCGAGTCAACAGTACACTGATCTGGGGACAGCAGCTCTCGCATCAATAGTACATTGAGTTGCTCGCAGCAGTTCTCGAGTCATCAGTACCCTGATCTGGGGACAGCAGCTCTCGCATCAACAGTACATCGAGTTGCTCACAGCAGTTCTCGAGTCAACAGTACACTGATCTGGGGACAGCAGCTCTCACGTCAACAGTACACTGAGTTGCTCGCAGCAGGTCTCGAATCAACAGTACACTAATCTGGGGACAGCAGCTCTCAAGTTAACAGTACATCAAGTCATTCGCAGCAGTTCTCGAGTCAACAGTACACTGATCTGGAGCCAGCAGCTCTCGCGTCAACAGCAAACTGATCCAGGGATAGCAGCTCTCGAGATAACAGTACATCGATTCGCTCACAGCAGTTCTTGAGTCAACAGTACACTGATCTGGGGACAGCAGCTCTCACGTCAACAGTACATTGAGTTGCTTGAAGCAGTTCTCGAGTCAACAGTACACTGATCCAGGGATAGCAGCTCTCGAGTTAACAGTACATCGAGTCGTTCGCAGCAGTTCTTGAGTCAACAGTACACTGATCCAGGGACAGCAGCTCTCAAGTCAACAGTACATTGGGTCGTTCGCAGCAGTTCTCGAGTCAACAGTACACTGATCCAGGGACAGCAGCTCTCGAGTCAACAGTACATTGGGTCGTTCGCAGCAGTTCTCGAGTCAACAGTACACTGATCCAGGGACAGCAGCTCTCGAGTCAACAGTACATTGGGTCGTTCGCAGCAGTTCTCGAGTCAACAGTACACTGATCTGGGGATAAAAGCTCTTGCTTCAACAGTACATCGAGTCATTCACAGCAGTTCTCGAGTCAGCAGTACACTGATCCGGGGACAGCAGCTCTCGCATCAACAGTACACAGAGTCGTTCACAGCAGTTCTTGAGTCAACAGCACACTGATTCAGGGACAGCAGCTCTCGAGTTAACAGTACATCGAGTCATTCATAGCAGTTCTCAAGTCAATAGTACACTGATCCGGCTACAGCGTATTGTATACTGTACAGTGTAAGTTATTATTTGTATATTGTTGAGTGTAATTATGTGTATAACAGATGTTTAAATTGTGTTGTGTTAATTTGATGTTATTGTAAATTAGTATATGTCTCATCACTGTCACGACTGCTATGTTGATCGGAACTGCACCCAAGAATTTCACACACCATTGCACTTGTGTATATGGCTGTGTGACAATAAAGTGATTTGATTTGATTTGATTTGATCTCTAGTCAACAGTACACTGAGTTGATCACAGCAGTTTGCGAGTCACCAGTACACAGAACTGATAATTGCCTCTTTTGGACATAATACTGAGAACTACTGATCAGTGAGCTGCTGATGAACATGCGTGAACTGAGGACTTGAACGAGGGGGCAGAACGTTTCAATTGAGAGATGTAAATGAATTTTACTACTGAGTATTGTGCATGCAGATTATATTTGAAGATATTATGAGCTGGATCATGGTTTCTGCAAAAAAGGGTGAGTTAATTAAGACTAGTTTAATCACTTTATTTGCTTTAGACACATAGAACATCCATGTTTGGATCAGGTGCAAAACTTTAAGTTGTATGTATTGGGATGTGTATTGTATGAGGATGTATTGTAAGTTCACTGAATGAAACACTGACAATAAACACCCTCATTATTATAACTTCATTAAACAAAATGTAATAATCAGCAATGCGCTTACATATGGCTTTATTGAATGTGTTTGAGCGTGTATTCTATGACGCTGTGGTATTAGCATTATGTACAGTGACGTCAGTACATGGTGACATAAAAGAACTGGTGAATGTTTTTTTTTTTAACCAGTTCATTGAAATGAACCGTCCAAAAGAACCAGTTTGCGGAAAAGAATTGGATTTCCCATCACTACTTCCTATTGAGTTTAAAATATGGCTGTATTTGAGGGGCTGCACAAAGTAAACAAATCAGAACAGTGGCTGTTTACACTGAAGCCATAAAGGGCCAGATAGCTTTAAACCAAGCGTTTCAGACAGAGGGCCAGAGACAGGGTGGAAAATGATCATATATTATAAATTATGACTGTTTTGAGGCAAAAAAAAAAAAAAAAAAAAACATTTAAGTGGACCTCAGGGAAGATAATACAATTATAAAAAAAGAGTATGTCATGACCCCTTTAATTATTGTAATATGGTATAATAATACAACATCTTTCAGCTCTGAACCACCAGCAAAGGTATATGGAGCCCCTTACCTAACCCTCTGTGGAGGTGTTGCCCCTTTTTGGAGTTGGCCCAACCCCCTTTTGGCATAACCCCACCCCTTTTTGAGGAATCACGCCCTATTTCGTAGATTCCGTCCCTATTTGGAGATCTCCAGCCTGCAGCTATACCTACTTGACTTGCACTGGGTTGCAATATGGAATCATTAACAAAAGGGCGCTATCTGCTGGTAGAAATAAATAAATGAGAAAATGCAGGAAATTGAAGGGCTATGGGGGGAAAAAACACTGGTTAATCATATGGCAAGTTATAATACAGTGATACAGTACAATAAAGCTTAATAATAATAATTAAAAAGTACAACAGCTGACTCTAAGTGTCCTTATAAAAACAGACTTAAATAGCTACTTAAACAAGACATTAGTTTGAATGTTGCAACAAATTGAAGCTTTGGACTAAAATCATTCAAATTTGGGTTATGGTCAGGACAAATAGTAGGGCTTAGTACTTAGCAGGCTACTATTTGTTATGGTTCCTTAAACATGAACAGTGTCTTTCGAGGAAACAGAGAGGCAGAGAAGTGGACCTCTGCATTTTACTTCACTGAGCTGCTGAGAAGCCAATGAACTACTAGATCATGCCACATTGCTCTGAAGAACAGTATTACATAACAATGGATTAGAAGGAATCACTATGTAGAATTTATAAAGAGACACAATCTTGGTGTCATATATCCAGACAAAACTATATTTGGATCCATAATGATGATGCAATTGTCTGATCAATCCAGTGTAATTTCAGTCACTTGTATTATCACACAATTATAAGAGATGAGATTAAATGAATATCCTTCATGTCAAGTTATTTTAGCACTTTAGTAAGGTTTCTTTGTAAATGTTTGTTTGAATTCATAAGACACACTGAAAGTCTGAAAGACATGCCACGACATTGCATATCTTGATGTGAGGAGCAGCAAACCTAAACCTGTGAGAAAAAGTGACCTGATGATTTATCTTTCATTGAATGATCTACATTAGAACGTTTTTAAAAAGCCAAAGGATGTTTTCAACACAATGTCTGCTGCCAGCTGTTAAACATGGCAGGGAATCCATAAAGACATGGGTAGCATCTTGTGAGAGTCATTAGGTCCGATAATTGCTCTGCAGGGTCGCATTACATCCAAGCAATATGAGTCCACTGTACAGGACCAGCTGCATCTGATGCTTCAAACCAGGGGGTGGCGCTAGGGGTGGGCTATGACAGGCCCGGCTCTAGCTCTAAGATTATGGTGCGCCATAGGATCCTAAGGGTGGACCGTACAGTTGGCACTAACAAAAAATAACCATGGTATTAGACCTTTTTTTCCCCTTTGAAATTGGTAACATGTTAATACCATGGTATTCTTTAAAGCATATTGAAGAACTGTAAATATAGTGGTAAATGACTCATTCAGTAGCTTGATATACTGTACCAGAGGTATTTAATTAAAGTTCCAAGAGGTCAGGACTCTACATTTCCTTCCTAGCAAAGGTCCTTACAATCATCACTTGCATGATTTCAGTAGCCAATATGACTTGCACAGCTATGAAAGGTTACAAGCAATAAGCATTTTCTGGATTTTCTTTCTTTTGTAAATTCTAAATTAAAAAGTTGACAGCAATAAAAGAAAGAAACCATAAATCCTAAATTGTCAAAATGGTCTCTCCAGAACTGATGCTTTGTGCAGCCCAGAGACACAGGCAAAGCAGTGGGGCCTGAGAAATCTTTTACTGAAAGAATTAAATATTTCTTTGGAGTTTATTAATTGGATGCATTTTTATATGAAAATTAAAAGAAGATCAACTGTTGGTTTTGAAGCTGAAAGAGCAGTCCAGTATTTGAGTTTGAGTGCATTTAAAGACATTATTGTGACATATATTTTTTAATTTAGATAATGTATGAGACCTAGGAGGCCTTGTGGTTGGGGAAAGATATTGGATAGAGTAGCCCTTGAGAGAAAAATATGAAAATGTGAGTCTGAATGAACAATTTTTCTATATTTTCCATAATGTGAGGATCTGTAAGTAATATTAATACTATCACATATCACAGACCCATCAGATGTTTGCTACTACTAACACTTTGCTTAAACTAAATGCAACATAGGAAGTTCAGAAATTGCCAGAGGTTTTAGCAGAAGTATGTAAACTTTACTGTGCATACAGTCAATTTCTAATGGCCATATCAAATATAGCCTACAAGTATCTCATACAAAACAAATACACATAACAAACAATAGGTCCATAGGAGATGATGCCATATGAGATAACTGATAGAAACAGGTAAAATAGTGTAATAATAATAATTATAATTATTATTATTATTATTATACAATATTGAATATCTTTGTGTAACTTTTTCCCCACAAAATATCAAGTAATAACGACAGTGGGAAAAAAAAAAAAGGTTTGTGGAAGCACTGAGCCATCTACTGTTTTGAAAGAGGATCGCTCAGCCCATGTGTGAGAAAATCTGCATTGATGCATTTGTGAAAAAATCAAGACAATGGTTGAGAAAATTGTGCCAAAAGTAACGTGACACACAAGTGGTGTGTATTTGTTAAGTAATGGTGTAGAATTTTTAGAATAGATTGTATTTGATATGATGTGTGCTCATATGAAACACATTATTATATTTGTAAAACACAGCGCATTTGTTAAGCCAGTGGTAAATGACAAATACCATTTATTTTCTCTCAAATGACCCTTTATATTTGCAAATCTCTTTTTATTTGTTTGAGGGTCGAGATTTTCTTTGTGAAGCAGACTAGAAGGTGAAAACCTTCTATTTTTTTTGTTTAGTTTTGGCACTAAATTGGCTTGAATAACCCACACCTGTCACACCCTGTACACCATAATATGTGGCCATTTTATATTCTCACTCACACTCATTATGGCTTGGGGGCGGATCTTTAAAGTGGCATGGCACATTTTCAGTCTGCCACACTGTGGATCATGTATGTAAAGTATTGAAGAGAAACATCATATATTAGTATACACTCATCAGTCACTATGAACAAACATCTGGTCTAAATGACATTATGGTCAAAATTTAATTATGAGTAAATCAGTAACTTACTGTAATTTTTCTAGTTTACATTGTGGATCCTTGAGTAGATCAGAGAGCAGCTTCACTCCTGAATCACTTGGTTTATTAAAGTTCAGACTGAGTTCTTTCAGGTGTGAGGGGTTTGATCTCAGAGCTGAAGCCAGAGCAGCAAAACATTCTTCTCCAATACTGCTGCTAAACAGACTGCAGAACACATAAAGGAGCAGAACAATTTGAAGAACTTTTTTTATAATTTTATATCTTTTTTATATTTGAATCTGAGCGTGTCAGTGCGAGAGAGAGATTTGAGATGAGATCAGTTTCATAGGTTTTGCATGATATTTAAGATTTTATAAAAAAAAAAAAAAAAACATCTATATATATATATATTATTATTATTATTATTATTATTATTCAGAAAACCAGAAATGTCCCGACCAACAAAGGCCCATAGTATATTAGAGCTGTAAAAATTAAGGCGTTAACACACACGATTGATACACACCACAACCTACTGACACTATTTGTTCTACAAAACAAGCCCAGATGGGACTTGTGACGGAAATCAAGTACTTTGCAGCCTCTGTAAGGCGCAATTTATTACCACAGAACATCAAGTCTTAACTATCACAAAAAAACGTTGTCTGCAGCGCCTTTCATGGAGTTCAAAGCGCCGCTTGATGCTGACATTGAAGCCCTGACACGAATCATGAATGCGACTTCACAATTGCTGTAGCAATGTGGAAAGCCACAGTCTGGCAACTGATTAATATTGTGGAGGATGAGGGTTTAAGAGATTTAATGCCCATTGCAATTAATATGCAACCTGTGTGGGGACTAGCTCTTTCAATTGGACTATATTAGATATTTTATTGCATTTCTATCTTTATGCTGTGGAAGGCTTTGATTTGAAAATGTTAATTAAGCATTATATTGTTACGTATTTATTTGTTTTCTTTCCTAAAAAGGAAATAAATGCATTTTGATAAGAATATATATATATATATATATATATATATATATATATATATATATATATAGCCAAATTTTAGCACTTTCAAAATCTGCTGTTAATCGCGATTAACTACAAAAAATTATGCGATTAATCGCTATTACACATTTTAATCGACTGATAGCACTAATAATTATTAATGTGTAAATTATTGCCCTACCTCTTCTGAAGAAGCGCATAAACAGTGTTGTCACGTGGCACCTATTACTTTTCTCAATGCTGTTCAGGATGCACCAATCACAGTTGTTTGTAAGATTAAAAAAAAAAAAATTTCTGGAGATTACACGGGCGGATTTACATTGATATCTTACGTCCAATGAAATTAATATACTGTATTTAAACAAGCATACTTTTCGTGTACAAATGTTTCCTTTCAAAATGTAAAAAATTTCCTTAGTTTTGCATGCAGCCCAATGGAGGATTCTGCTTCTTTGGCCGTTAAGTGCCCTCTTGAGGAAGACACCTTAAAATTTGAACGGTTGTGTCAGAGGTGCAGGATTTTAAGATGCTGGTATAACTGCCTATCTATCTATCTATCTATCTATCTATCTATCTATCTATATATATATATATATATATATATATATATATATATACCTTTGAACAGGGGTCATTTAATTTTTTTTTCCTTTGTTGCCATGTTTTGTTTTATGGTTGTGCCATTCTGTTATAACCTACAGTTGAATATGAATCCCATAAGAAATAAAAGAAATGTGTTTTGCCTGCTCACTCATGTTTTCTTTAAAAATGGTACACATATTACCAATTCTCCAAGGGTATGCAAACTTTTGAGCACAACAGTATATATATATATATATATACACACACACACACACACTGGTGGCCAAAAGTTTGGAATAATGTACATATTTTGCTGTTACGGAAGGAAATTGGTACTTTAATTCGCCAAAGTGGCATTCAACTGATCACAAAGTATAGTCAGGACATTACTGATATAAAAAAACAGCACCATCACTATTTAAAAAAATATATTTTTGATCAAATCTAGACAGGTCCCATTTCCAGCAGCCATCACTCCAACACCTTATCCTTGAGTAATCATGCTAAATTGATAATTTGGTACTAGAAAATCACTTGCCATTATATCAAGCTATTTGGTTCATTAAATGAAGCTTAACATTGTCTTTGTGTTTGTTTTTGAGTTGCCACAGTATGCAATTGACTGGCATGTCTTACGGTTAATATTAGGACAAAAACGGCAAAAAAGAAACAGTTTTCTCTAGAAACTTGTCAGTCAATCTTTGTTTTGAGAAATGAAATCTATACAATGCTTGAAATTGCCCCCAAAAAAACTGAAGATTTCATACAAAGGTGTATACTACAGTCTTCAAAGACAAAGGACAACTGACTCTAACAAGGACAGAAAGAAATGTGGAAGGCCAGACATACAACTATCATAATACATCATGATGACGCCGCGGATGGCCGCCTCGGTGTGGAGCGCTCCTATTCTGTTGTTGTTTTTGTTTGTTTGTCCTGTGTTTAGTAATCTATTTCCAATCAGTTTTACCAGGGACGAACTGCTGAACTGGCAGCATATACCAGACAATCTTTTCCTGGTTTTTGAATATTCGGACACTTTGTTGGACATTTTAGTCGGAGCCACAGCTTTGCTGTTCAAGAGACGCAGGCGAGGGAGATGAACAGGCACGCTGGTCAAGCTCCGTCGGCGCGGCTTTCGAACAGTGCTGCCGAGTATTCATCTAGTGAATCTCCGGTCTCTTCCTAACAAAACGGACGAACTACAACTCCTCACCTGCACAAACAAGGACTTTTCAACCTTTGCTGCCTTGTGCTTCACAGAAACCTGGCTGAGTGAAGCCATTCCGGACAGCGCGTTACATCTGTCAGGCTTCCAGATGTTCAGAGTGGATCGCATCGCGAATTTAACGGGGAAAACGAGAGGCGGTGGAACATGCTTTTACATCAGTGAAAGTTGGTGTACAGATGTAACAACGTTAAAGAAGATGTGCTGTCCTAATTTGGAAGCGCTCTTTATTAACTGTAAGCCTTTCTACTCGCTGTGGGAGTTTTCCTCGTGCCAAAGCATGCGTGAACGCAGCGCTGCAACAGCTGGCTGATCAGATCACAGAAACGGAACAACAATACCCGGACTTAGTTATTTTTATTCTTGGGGATTTTAACAAAGCAAACCTCACACGTGAACTGCCCAAATACAAACAGCACATTACATGCCCCAACAGAGACAGAAATATACTGGATCATTGCTACACAACAAAGGATGCAAATCGCTCTATCTCTAGAGCAGCTTTGGGACTCTCTGATCACTGTCTGGTTCATCTTCTTCCATCCTACAGACAGAAACTAAAATCTGCTAAGCCAGTAGTAAGGACTGTAAAGAGATGGGCCAATGAAGCAGAGCTGGAACTACAAGCCTGCTTTGACTGCACTGATTTGAGTGTTTTTGAGGCTGCAGACACCAATCTGGACGAGCTCACAGATACTGTTACATCATATATCAGTTTCTGTGAGGATACGTGCATTCCTACTAGTACTTATTTAATGTTTAATAATGACAAACCATGGTTTACAGCAGAACTCAGGCAGCTTCGTCAAGCCAAAGAGGATGCTTACAGCGGTGGGGATAAAGTCTTGAACAATCAGGCCAGGAACACACAGAATAAGGAAATCAGAGTGGCTAAAAGGAGATGGCGTTTCACCCGTGTGTCTTAGATCCTGTGCTAACCAGCTGGCCCCCATCTTCACACTGACTTTCAATAGATCACTGGAACAGTGTGAAGTCCCATGCTGCTTCAAATGCTCAATCATCATTCCTGTCCCAAAGAAACCAAAAATCACAGGACTTAATGACTACAGACCTGTCGCCCTGATGTCTGTGGTCATGAAATCATTTGAGAGACTGGTGTTGGCTCACCTGAAGGACATCACTGGACCCTTTCTAGATCCCCTTCAATTTGCTTATCGAGCAAACAGGTGGAGGATGCAGTCAACATGGAATTGCATCATATCCTGCAACATCTGGACAGACCAGGGACATATGCAAGGATCCTTTTTGTGGACTTCAGTTCAGCTTTCAACACCATAATACCAGCTATTGACTAAATTACACCAACTCTCTGTTCCCATGTCTATCTGTCAGTGGATTACCAGCTTTCTGATGGATAGGCAGCAGCTTGTGAGACAGGAGAAACTCACTTCTAGCACCTGTACAATCAGCACTGGTGCCCCCCAGGGATGTGTGCTCTCCCCACTACTCTTCTCCCTCTACACCAATGACTGCATCGCCAAGGACCCCTCTGTCATGCTCCTGAAGTTTGCAGATGACACCACTGTCATCGGCCTCATCCGAGATGATGAGTCTGCGTACAGAAGGGAGGTTAAACAGCTGGCTGTCTCGTGCAGTAAAAACAACCTTGTGCTGAACACCCCAACACTAACCCCCTCACCATTCTAAACAGCACTGTGGCAGCAGTGGAGCCATTCAGGTTCCTGGGCACTACCATCTCACAGGACCTGAAGTGGGAGACCCACATTGACTCCACTGTGAAAAAGGCCCAGCAGAGGTTGTACTTCCTTTCCAGTTGAGGAAGTTCAACCTGCCACAGGCGCTGCTGATACAGTTCTACTCAGCAGTCATTGAGTCTGTCCTATGCACTTCAATAACTGTCTGGTTTGTTTCAGCTATGAAATTGAACATTAGAAGACTACAAAGGACAGTTTGGACTGCTGAGAGGATTATTGGTTGCCCCCTGCCCTCCCTTCAAGAACTGTACACTTCCAGAGTGAGGAAAAAGGCTGGAAAAATCACTCTGGACCCCACTCACCCTGCCCACTACCTTTTTGAACTGTTGCCTTCTGGCTGATGCTTCAGAGCTCTGAGCACCAGAATCTCAGGCTATCCATCTCATGAACAGTTAAAACTGCCCCATTGAGCAATAATTATGTGCAATTCACAGTCTAGTCTTTTTATATTTATCCAACACATACAACCTCTTCTGCCATAACATTCCCTTGCACTGTATATAACAGATTTGTATTTCGACTACGTATGTGTCTGTGTATGTATGTATGTGTATATATACATATATATGTTTGTGTGTGTGTATATATATATATACTACCGGTCAAAAGTTTTGAAACACTTGACTGAAATGTTTCTCATGATCATAAAAATCTTTTGATCTGAAGGTGTATGCTTAAATGTTTGAAATTAGTTTTGTAGACAAAAATATAATTGTGCCACCATATTAATTTATTTCATTATAAAACTAAACTTTAATAAAAATAAAAAAAATAAATAAAAAAAAAGTTTTTGAAATTGATGACTTGGACTAAATAATAAAGAAAAGCAGCCAATAAGTGCCCAACATAGATGGGATCTCCTTCAATACTGTTTAAAAAGCATCCCAGGGTGATACCTCAAGAAGTTGGTTGAGAAAATGTCAAGAGTACATGTCTGCAAATTCTAGGCAAAGGGTGACTACTTTGAAGATGCTAAAATATAACACAGTTTTGATTTATTTTGGATTTTGTTTAGTCACAACATAATTCCCATAGTTCCATTTATGTTATTCCATAGTTTTGATGACTTTACTATTATTCTAAATGTGAAAAAAAAATTATAATAAAGAATGAGTGTTTCAAAACTTTTGACCGGTAGTGTATATATATATAGTCTTACTGTGTATCCTATATATACTTTATTTTCTATTCAATTTTTATTTTTTATTCCATTTTTAATTATTTTTTATTATTATCTATGTCTTGTTGCTGTTTTGTATTGTTGTGCACTGGAAGCTTCTGTCACCAAGACAAATTCCTTGTATGTGTAAGCATACTTGGCAATAAAGCTCATTCTGATTCTGATTCAAAAACTAAACAAGAGGATAAGTACATCAGAGTCTCTAGTTTGAGAAATAGATGCCTCACATGTCCTCAGCTGACAGCTTCATTGAATTCTACCCGCTCAACACCAGTTTCATGTACAGCAGTAAAGAGAAGACTCAGGGGTGCAGGCCTTATGGAAGAATTGCAAAGAAAAAGCCACTTTTGAAACAGAAAAACAAAAAGAAAAGGTTAGAGTGGGCAAAGAAACAGACATTGGACAACAGATAATTGGAAAAGAGTGTTATGGATCTTAACTCCATTGAGATTTTGTGGGATCAGCTAGACTGTAAGGTGCGTGAGAAGTGCCCGACAAGACAGCCACATCTATGGCAAGTACTACAGGAAGTGTGGGGTGAAATGTCACCTGAGTATCTGGACAAACTGACAGCTAGAATGCCAATGATCTGCAAAGCTGTCATTGCTGCATGTGGAGGATTTTTTGATAAGAACTCTTTGAAGTAGTTTAAGAAGTTCTCAAATTGTAATAGTCATTTTTCATGTTATTAATGTCCTGACTATACATTGTGATCAGCTGAATGCCACTTTGGTGAATAAAAGTACCAATTTCTTTCCATAAGAGCAAAATCTGAACATTATTACAAATGTTTGGCTGCCAGTGTATATATAAACACACTTTTTTTAATGGATTTTTGAGTGATGAATATAAAGACATTTTTTAGGGTTACTCCATTTGACCAAAATATATAACTAAAACTGTCTTTAAGTTCTTTCTCTGTCTTGAAGTTCCTTCTCTGTTTTTTTGTTTTTGTTTTTGTTTTTAAATCAAATGACAACAGAAATCCTCCCTGCATGTTGGTTGTTGGTTACACCACCTGACTTTGATTTGTTGGGCAAAAGTTTTTCAATTATTAAAAAATATATATATATATATATATATATATATATATATATATATATATATATATATATAAATTTGTTTAAATTAAGAAAATTAAGTTGAATTGTTTTAAAGAAATTATAATAAAAGATTATTCCAAACTACCTTTTTTTACACCATATTGAGTTTTTAGTTTTAAGCCCCAGAAACTAATATCAAAATGTGTTTGAACTTGGTAACTGAAATCATGTTCATCATAGTACAGGTGTATTTAAGTAGTCGTTTTGTGTGAATTGCATTTTTTATGTATTTTTGAATAAATTATTTGATCCAGACAAAAAAAAAAATAAAAAAGACCATACTGTCATTGACCTACATCATGGACACTTCACCAAAAAGTAGTATCTCCAGCATTTTTCATAATTATTGTTCTGAAACAACAATGGGTAATTTCTTCTCAAATATTTTATTGTTATTAAATCTTGGGCTTTTGGTTGAACTATACCTTCATAAATATTAGCAAAAAAACTAAGAGCATAAAAATAAGTTGTGTATCCATTAATGATGTAAAATATTTTATTATTTTTTTATTTTTTTTTTGTAAATGTAAATTCAGTTCCTCAAATACCAAACCCTATATCGCTCTGTGTACTTCAAAAAAGCTTTAGTTTTCAAAACAATTTAGACTTCTATACAGAGCAAAAACAAAACAACAACAAAAAAAAAAAACACTAGGAAATCGATGTATTTTACAAGACAAGGAAAATATCCATGAAACAATTTTGTTACAGCTGTTCATTGAGAAAAAATATATACAACAGACTCTTTTGGAAAATAAAATAAAATAAATCATGCCCAGTACAATAAAAAGTCTAAACTGTCCATTTTTCAACGTGAAATTGTGCACACAGAAAAACTCCCAAATTGAAATAACAAGGCATGTGACATGTGAAAAACAGTTTTTGGCTACAAAATGAATAGCACTCTCTTAACAGATGCTTCACTTCAATTCATAAAACTAATACAAGCGTACGCTTCATATATACATATTTTTCAGTTACACCTCTTCCTCCTAATGATTCCAACTCATAATGTCTTCAACAAGCAAAATATCCTACAGATAACATCTCTTTCTGAGAAGTTTTGAAAGTTCTTGCGCAATGATGTTGCACGTTTATAAAATCCATACTTCACTCTTCAGAAAAAATGAGTGTGATCTACTTGTGCCTGTTCATTTGTGATTTTAAATTCGGTTTGTGAGGTTTAAAGTTCATTTCACAGTTACCCCAATATCTATAATCCAGCCTGATTTACTAGAATGTCACTTAGTTTGAATTCTCTGGTGAATGTGTCACCATTATCTGTAACGTAAAGTGGAATAAAATGAAATGAAATGCAACAAAATGATCAGCAATCATGTATAAAGTACAAAGTCACTACAATACCACATTCTCAGCACAGAAAAAAGACTTTTCTTGTGAATTATTGAAATTATCTTTTTAATTCTGTAGAATATCATAATTACACGTTTCCTCTGGTATCATGGTGTGTCTTTGTTAAATAAATTTGAAGAGAAAAAGAAACAAGAAAAAAGCAAAAATGTAACAGAACGAGCACATCTAAAATATCTGAACATCAATGTGAATAAGGTAGTATTTGGTCAATCATTCCGATATTTCTCTATATTTACACACTATTTACAGATGTAACAGAATCTCAAACTGCGTGCAAGAATTGCAGTTGGGCATCCTTTTTGATCGGCATAAAACAGCTTTTAAAAATAGGCCCACTCATTCACTCACACAGTAATAAATACAAAACACCTTTATTTTTTTACACTAAACAATGAGAGATAGCTAGGATAAAACTGACTCATGGAATCAAGTATTTTTGAGTTTTTTTGTGAGTTTTTTTTTTTTCTATTTCTTTTTTCTTTTTTTTAGTGCAACATTATTTTTCCCTTTTGCGGAAGTCAATTCCGTACATTCTCCATTCAGTGATGTTCTACATTGATTACTATGGTAAAGTCTCTACTGATCACGTCATACAAATGGGCCTGCCCCCTCTTTCAACATATAAGGCATACCCGGCACAGTGCTTCCTCGCATACGCTTGTCTCATACGCTGGTGAAATCTACCCCACGTGAAACACACGCACTCAAGCAGACCTACACGCACAAACACACACACAAACACAAACTCATGGCACATGTACATAACAGAACCTTTTCCTTTCAAGTCAAGAAGACGATACGAATGGCTCTCACACACGCTGTATTCTCGCGTTGTGTTTTTCCTCTTAGTTTTGCACATAAAAAAATAACCATCCCTTAAAACAACTTCCAGGATTGGCTGTTAATAGCTTTCCTCGACTAACTTCTTTAAGGTTTACAGAGCCTGTGTCATCCTCTGGAAAATTGGCACCAAAGTTTTGGGATGGAATTGTTGTTTTGATTTCTGAGCGATTAAACTGCCATTCAGTTGATCCACTTGCGGCAGTTGGCGGCTCCACAGTGACACGGGATCTTGTTCTGATCTTCCACCAAGGTGAGCTTGTAATCGTAGCAGAGCTAAAACACAAAATCATTCAAAGATGGTTTTAAAATCTGGAATCATAAGCACTGGGGACAGCTGTAAACGTGATGGTACTCGTATCCAGTGTTGAGTAAGTTCCTCAAAAAAATAATTCACTTCAAATGACTAATTACTACTCTAAACTTGTACTCAGATGTAACTCATGTTTTAAAAGTGTTTTTAGTAACATTTAATTTTTCTTTTAGAAATATGAATCCCAAGTAATTAAAAGTAATTAAAGTCAGTAACTGAATTCTGATTACAACTATGTCAAATGTAATGTACTGTACTACCTTTTGTACTAAAAGTAATCAGATTACCGTAATTAATTACTTTGTAATTAGATTACACCCAACACACTGCTTGTATCATCATACCTCCTCTCCTCGTTCAATCCTGCGAGCGGCACTGATGATCATCTTGTAGCCCCGCTCAAACGTCACAACCTCAGCCACACAATTTGGTGAGCATGAATGATTGATGTACCTTTAAGATAAATAAAATTAAACTAAATTAAAGCTTAATTTACACCTACTGTATATCTTATCCTAACCTACTGCACATTTTGAAGTATCCAGCAGTATTTAAAAAAAACAACAACAAGAATTTAACATGTATGAAAACTGGTTATAGGTAATTTATGCATTACATAACTTCAATATCATCGGTTAAAATTTACATGAATGTTTAATTAAATGTGAATATTTTAGGTGCTGGTCACCATTTTAAGTTTTCAGACATTTTTAACCACCTTTATGCCTTTAATACTTAAAATATTCCTGCGGGCTGTAAGTAATTATCATTGGAACTAGATTTTGTTTTATTTTTTATGAAAATGTCATTGTTGCACCAAAATTCACCACCATATTGCAAGGGTGTTGTGGATGTTGTCTGGGCATTGTAGGTGGTTGCTTATAGGCCCAAGTGAAAAAGTGAAAAGAGCCCACCCCCTAATCTCTGATATTCTGGTTCATATACTGTATTTGCCTTAAGTTCCTCAAAAAATCTGACCAAATCCCTAACTATGAGCAACTGTAATAGAGAAACTTGCATTAGAAAACACCACTTATTATAACCAGTACATCAAAACAGAAACATATTCCAAACTACTAATAAAAACAGTGTATCTCCAACAATAAACCTAGAAAAGCATTACTGAACCAGAGTTCACACCATACCTGGGCTTGCCCCCCAAGATTTGCCTCGAGCCCACCCAAAACACTTTTGATGCCTCCGACCTGACTGAAAGCAAAACGGTCAAGGGGCACTATGCCCCTGGACTGATGAACGTTGCCCCCCCCCCAAACATACAAAAAACCCCACCAAAGATCACATCCTACTACCGGCCCTGGTTCACACTAGACTGTAGGTGTTCTGTATTGTGCAAAATGCAGAAATGAGAACATTCCAGATTCTACAGTACCCATAATGAATTGTCAAGACTAGTACACATTTGAAAGCTGATGTGACACCCTGGTTTATTTCTTACCGTGCAGGGCTTCCAGAGCAGGTTGCATCGATAACATGCTCACCGTTAATGCAGAACATGTATGCTGGCCGGTTCTGTGGGAGAAATCCACACAGATTTAAACAAATGGATTTAGACAGCGAGCCAAGGTAACATTACAGGCAGTACTATTCCCTCCCGTTCTAAAGGCTCAGTGGTGGAGCAAGCTTTACCTTTGCCTTGTACAGCAGCTCTCTCCTCATGGCCACCTCAGTGCGCAGAATATCCCCCATGTATTCAATCACCATAGTCTGCTTCTCAATGTCGCGTGCTGCAAACAGCCCAAGACCCTGTAGACACACAATGCATTAGACATGCAGTGACATTCAAGGCTATATGTCTCTCACATATACTAGCAACAGTAAAAATTTGTGAAAACAAAGAGTTTCAATATTTTAAATGATGTTCTTGAGGTGGATGGCATGACCAAAATCTTATATAAAGATATAAGAAATTTTAAATCACAGAAACAGTTCATATCACAATATAGAGATTATTTACTCTAGCCATCACTTTCAAATAGCCTACACAATGTATTTTCAGTTACAACTATGTATTTATGTGGTTTGACAGCTTAAATTAAACCTATTCAAGGCTACTTACAGAGAAATTGCATAACAAACATTGCCATGTCTAATCGTTCAGTTTGTGCAGATACACAAGTTTCATACGCTAACCTGCAAACTCATCAACGTTACTTTGCTCATTCTTGAAGAAGTACAAAAACCTTTGTAACTTTTGTGTGCATGGTTACTAGATCCACAACATAGTTTGGTCTTTGCCTTGTCTTACATTAAACCCAAGCCAACTGACAGTGTGTTGGTAAGCAGAAGCGATCTATCTACAGGAGTCTGCAGTTGCGTGTAAGTGTGTTTATTTCATTGGTTTACTTTGTTGTAGAGTTGTATTCATTGCTAGACTTGTGCTGTTTGTTTACTGTCTTGAACTTGTGCTGTTTGTTTACTGTCTTGAACTCGCGTCGCTTAAACGTGAGTTAGTGTGTGTGTGCTATATTGTTTTGACTTGTCCCAGGGTATTCACTGCTAGATTTAGCGTTGGTTGTCCAGTGTGTGTAAAACTATCATTGTTTTTAGTGTCTATATACAGTGCTTCACTTGTTTTAGAGTATTATTTATTGCTAAAGTGCAGCATAATTTATTTGTGGTGTACGGAAGTCGCGTTTGTTCCCGCGCTTGTCACCTCACGCGACCCTTAGTTTCGGTTGACCACGTGACTAGCTTTGTTGTGCTAAGTAGCATTAAGGCGTGTCCTGCTTTTTTCATTGATTGGCTCGTTATCATCGTGTATATATTTGACTTGACTGCTGACATGGAAGCGGCAGCCCTCGTGTAAAGCCCTCTTCGTGTGAAGACCTACTTGGGTAAAGACCAGCAAGTCCACTGAGCAAGGACACCGAAAAGGCGCCACTCACCATAGCACTTAAGTATCTTGTTATTGTATCTCTTTTCTTATTTTCCTTCTATATACTAACATGTCTACTTCACGCATAACACATGCCTTCAAGCACATCCCTGTTATCTGTTACAGACAGTTTACACGATATTGATGCAAGACCAAACGCAACCCACACAACCTATGGCCACTTTGCACTTCAGCACCTGCTCCGCTCACTTTCTCAGTGGGACTCTGGAACTGCCAGTCAGCTGTGAACAAAGCTGACTTCATTCTAGCCTTTGCCACACAGTCCGCCCTCAGCATCCTGGCACTGACAGAAACATGGATACGTCCAGAGGATACAGCAACACCTGCTGCTCTCTCCAACAACTTCTCCTTCTCTCACATCCCTCGACACACCGGTAGGGGTGGGGGAACAGGTTTGCTCATTCATACCATCTGGACTTTTTCACCACACTCTTCACTATGTAACAATACTAGTTTTGAATTCTATACTATTACTACAATGCAACCCACAAAAATACATGTTGTTGTCATCTATCGCCCTCCAGGTCAGCTGACAAACTTTCTTGAGGAGTTGTCCTGCTGTCCTCCTTGCCGGAGGACGGTAGGCCACTTGTGGTTCTTGGTGATTTCAACATACACCAAGACAAGCCCCAGGCCACTGAACTGAATACTCTCCTGGCCTCATTTGACTTGGAAAGTCTACACACCACAGCAACCCACAGATCGGGAACCCAGCTGGACCTCATTTTTACACGTAACTGTACCAACTCAAATATTCTTGTTACTCCTTTACATGTCTCTGATCACTACTTTGTTCAATTCAACATGACTCTCCCATCTACAGTAAAACAGTCTCCACCTTTGGTTTCCTTTCGCCGTAACCTCCGTTCTCTTTCACCCTCACGCCTCTCCACTGCTGTCTCTACCTCTCTTCCCACACTAAATGTATTTACCACGCTTAATGTAAACACTGCCACAGACACACTAAGCTATACTTTAACAACCTGTCTAGACAACATCTGTCCTATCTCCTCTAGGCCAGCACGTGCTACACCACCCAGCCCCTGGCTGTCTGACGTCCTTTGTGAACATCGGACTGACCTCAGGGCAGCTGAGAGGAGTTGGCGGAAATCTAAAGATCCAGCAGATCTAGGTAAATATCAGTCTCTGCTTGCAACTTTTTCTGATAACGTTAAATCTGCAAAAACCTCCTATTACCAGAACAAGATCAACAGCACCACAGACACTCGCAGTTTGTTTAGAACATTCAACACACTTCTCTGTCCTCCCCCTCCACCACCTGACACATCACTGACAGCAGATGTCTTTGCCACATTTTTTAATAATAAGGTTACAACCATCAGCAATACATTCTCAGCACCACACCCTGTCAAACACCCATCTCCTGTATGCAACTCTTCTCTCCTCTGACTGACACTGAGGTCTCTAAACTCCTCCTCTCCAACCACCCCACCACCTGTTCCCTTGACCCCATTCCTTCTCACCTTCTCCAGGCCATTTCTCTGTCCATCCTACCAGCACTCACACACATAATTAACACATCTCTACTTACAGGCACTTTTCCCACTACATTCAAGCAGGCTCGAGTAACCCCGCTGCTGAAGAAACCCGCACTTAACCCCACACAAATAGAACACTACAGACCAGTCTCTCTCATCCCATTCATGGCAAAAACACTTGAAAGGGCAGTTTTCAATCAAATCTCTGCCTATCTCTCACAGAACAAGCTGCTGGATGACAATCATTCAGGTTTCAAAAGTGGACACTCCACTGAGACTGCCCTGCTGTCTGTCACTGAGTCGCTGAGACGGGCGAAAGCTGAATCCAGATCATCCGTCCTGATTCTGCTGGACCTTTCTGCAGCCTTTGACACAGTCAACCATCAGATCTTACTCTCTACCCTCTCCTCGCTGGGCATCGCAGGAACTGTGCTTGACTGGTTTAATTCCTATCTCTCAGGTAGGTCCTTCAAGGTAGCCTGGAGATGTGAGGTATCCAAGCCTCATCAGCTACTTACTGGGGTACCTCAGGGATCAGTGCTTGGGCCACTTCTCTTCTCTATATATACAACATCACTGGGGCCCATCATTCAAGCACATGGTTTCTCTTACCACTGCTACGCTGATGACATGCTACTCTACTTGTCTTTCCAGCCCAACGACACCACAGTGACTGCTCGAATTTCTGCCTGTCTGGCAGACATCTCGGCCTGGATGAAGGAGCACCACCTGCAACTCAACCCAGCCAAGACTGAACTCCTTGTCTTCCCAGCCAACCTGCTGTTGAACACAACATCACCGTGCAGCTGGGTGCAACTACAGTAACGCCTTCCAAATCGGTCAGAAATCTAGGGGTATCCATCGACAACAGACTATATTTCACAGACCACATCTCAAAGACCGCAAGATCATGTAGATTTACACTCTACAATATCAGGAAGATAAGACCCTTCCTCTCTGAACATGCCACACAACTGCTTGTCCAGTCACTTGTCATAACTAGACTGGACTACTGTAACGCTCTCATTGCAGGCCTCCCTGCATGTGCAATTAGACCCCTGCAAATGATCCAGAATGCAGCAGCACGTCTGGTCTTTAATGAACCAAAGAGAGCGCATGTTACACCACTCCTTGTCTCTCTCCACTGGCTGCCGGTTGATGCACATATCAAATTCAATGCTCTGATGCTGGCATTCAGAACAGTCACTGGGTCTGCTCCAGCATACCTAAAATCATTTATGCAGAGCTACGCACCCACTAGAAGCCTGCGGTCGGCTAAGGAACGCTGCCTTGTTGTACCAACACAAAAAGGCACCAAAACACTTTCCCGGACTTTCAGCTTCATCATACCACGTTGGTGGAACAACATTCCCAACTCCATCCGTGAAGCTGACTCACTCCCTGTCTTCAAAAAACAACTAAAAACACAACTTTTCCATGAGCACTTAACCATTCATAAAAAAATAAATAAAATAAATCCTGTTTATTCTGTTTTGAATACTATTCTGATGCTAGTGAAACTTTGTAATACGGCACTTTTCATACCACTGTCTCCTTAAGATGATTTGCTTATGTTTTCCTCTTTTGTAAGTCGCTTTGGATAAAAGCGTCTGCCAAATGAATAAATGTAAATGTAAAATGTAAGCACAGAAATCAGGCTTCTAATTTAAATGTCGGCTATTTTTAATATAACGATGACTCAAAATCGTTAAAAATAACAATAAAATAACGTGCCGATCAATAATCAATATATCGATATTTTATGACATGCGAACATATCGCCCCTATGTTGGGCTATGTACACATGCGTCAGATGAACATCTTTAGCTTTTGTGTTGCATCTCGCGCCATGAATTTTGCTTTTTCAAGACAGCGGGTAGAGTTAAAGTCAGGTCAACACTGCAAAATTTTTTATTCTTTTGCATTCCATTGTGCTCTGTCAAGCTGTTGGAACACAAGAACACATCCTGTGTGAATGCCCCCTAAGAAGAACATTTACTCTTTTTGTTGTATGTATTAAATTTTTTTTTATCCAAAACAACCCTATGCACACCCTAAGTAGTACACTTAAGGCCAAAGTACACTCCGTGCACTGTATGTGTGATGCAAATTGCTTCATCAGCACAGCTGTGTGTTTTGACCA
The DNA here is from genome assembly GCF_019703515.2 of Myxocyprinus asiaticus. NCBI lineage: Eukaryota > Metazoa > Chordata > Actinopteri > Cypriniformes > Catostomidae > Myxocyprinus > Myxocyprinus asiaticus. The sequence goes on along the minus strand of NC_059348.1, from coordinate 14,891,941 downwards.
CGCGCCGCCTAGACTTTCTTGACCCACACACTCGGTCCTCGGCTGTGCGCGTTGCATGCGCCTGCTATTGAATGTACTAAAAGAGTATCACAAAGAAGTTGTAGTGGGCATGCATCAAACGTATTCGCTCATGGTCAGAAGAGTATACTCACAAAGGCAACGTGGTCAACCAGGCTTGAGCCGATCCTGAACGCGCAAAAATTAAGTATACCTGGGCCTTAACTATATTAAGTATACCTGGGACTTTTACATTTAAAATATAAATTTTTAGACTTCGTTATCCAAATGAACTTTATGGATGCCCCCTAAGAAGTACATTTACACTTTTACATTTATTTTACACTTATTTAGACTTTGTCATCCAAAGCAACTTCATGGACCTCCCCTAAGAAGTATTTTTACACTTTTACAGGTATTTTACATATATTTAGACATCTTTTTTTATTATAATTTTTTTTTTTCCAAAGCAACTTTTAAAAATGCAAACACAAGATATTAATCATTAGAACCTCAAAAGCTTATATACTACTCTAAACTGCACAGCAAGGCTGTAAGGACTGTGTGCTATTAGTTTACTATCAGGCTTGGGCCACTGACTAAATGAGATATCAGATATCTATTAGTGATTAAACTGTTGTTGTTGTTTTTTTTGTTTTTGTTTTTTTGCCTGCATGGTTTAAAAGAGCTCAGCATGGAACTGGAAGTGACACTGGATCAGCTGTGGCTCTTTTAGATGTCCGTGTTACCCTGCCAAATGGAAAGGATGTCAATAACACTGGCTTCAAGGAGCCCTTTTTCATTAAGATGCTCTTGAGGCAACTTCCCACAAGCTGACTCTTAACAACTCAATTTGGCCAGGGGTGTGTCACCTCTACTGACTGTTTTTTGCCGAAATCTGGCCCTTTTCTGTCAGAGACCTGTCACATTCACAGATTAAAAATGGAAAAGGGGTGACCGATTAAACAACTGCCTCTGACATTTCCTGATTCCCTGTCAGGGACTGCTGAAATAAGAAAAGGAGCACTGCACAAACAATTCACTGAATTTTCTTGCTGTATTTTTATTTGTTTGTGATGTGTTGTATGTGCAATGTGGTATTAATTAATAATAAAAAAAAAAAATAAAAAAAATGGAATTAGGATGCAATTTCTGACTTTATCCTGTGAATGTGTATTTGTTCCTCCGAGGCTTTTCATAGAAAGTATGTTTCTGCGCTGATTCAGAGAGAAAAAAAGACCACCAGGAAAACCGCTCAGTACAGAATAGGTAGGGGAGTATCAGTGTTTGCAATATGTGGCTTTGCATTTGCTGAGAAAAAGTTTGGATCAGATCAAAGCCAGCCAATGTCTTGTCAGTTCTGTGTGAGGTGCTCACTGGTCCCTCCCAAGGCCACATGAGCCTGTCTAAGCAACTGAACAATGAGTCAGAAGTTGACTTCAGGTTTGGTAGGGCCATTAAGTAAAGCAGGGAGTTGAGTTGCTGCGACTGTTAACACCCATTCCCTGAGAGTCACAGCCATGCCCAAGCATACTAACTTTTTCAGATTCTCCAAAAGACTATGTAAATTAACATACAACTAAAATTGGCTAGTGGGATGCCCATATTAAGAGAATGACAGAAACTGTAGTTGCTTCTGAGGTTCAGTCTGAAGGGATTTATCTGAATTTTCTTGAAAAATGTTAATTTTGGTGTAGGTGTCCCATTAAAATGTAATATCAATGATTTCTAAAGACAAAATTAATCAAATAAAATGTAACAATAAAATGTTAAATAAGGCAAGGCCAGATATGGTCATATATTTACATAAACAAAGACTGTTGCTGTAATATAGACTGCATACATTTTTAACAGTAAATACAAAAATAAGATTCAGAACCTCTTTATAGAGTTTATTATTTGAATTCTTTATTGTTCTTTATCATAATTTGAATTTTCTTGTGTTTTAGAACCATCAATAATATCAGAATTAAATAAAATACAATGTTCTTCTTTTTCACGAAGTGGTTCATGTTCATGGACTCACCTGGATGCGGGAGTGTGCCAAATAAACATTTGTCTTCCACTCGCTGATTAGCCGGCGGTACTGAGATGACTTGGAGTGCACAAAGTGTTTGCTGTGAGATGATCCACTCTTTGCCACAGCTGAGTTCTGGATGCAGTGAGATGTTCTGGACCATACAGAGAGGATCTTCAACCTGTGTGTATGTGTGAGCAGAGAAAATAGCAGAAATAAAGAAATACATTTAATTAGCGTTGCTATCTGCACCAAAACACATCTATTTCAATTTTATCATGATTCCGATACAAACTTTTGCCAAAAAAGATACTGACCTCTCATGGTGGGGGAAGGTCTGCAACTCAGAACGAGCGCTGCCAGATGGATTGATTGACAGTGGAAGCTCCAACATGGGGTTATGGCCATAACGAAATCGATACCTTGAACATGCCTGCACACCTGGCAGCTAGTCATAAAACACAAAGTTAGTTTTTCAACTGAAAACTGCACATGAACGCAAACCCTTCTAGCTACACAAGCTTGATTTCACGATTTGTGACTTTTCGAAATGAGCACAATTCATGACACAACGCAATTATGTGTTGCATTCTCAGAGTTACCACAAGGGGTGCTATAAAGGGCATTAGTGTAAACCATAGTCTTCTTCTACTGTATGGTTAGTTTTCTCTTTCAGGTCAGCTACCACAGAGCAACAGTTTGAATCTGGTAAGTTAGATCTTAAAAACATGATTCTAACAAAACTAACATCCAGTTTAATGCCACAGACATTTGAAGGTAACTCTATCGCCACCTTACAGTACTGAGAATTGTTGACACCATAGTGACACAAGACATGCTATGCACAAATGGATCACATGCTTGCAATGTGTTAGCCAAGCATTCTTGTCTGTGCTTGTGCACTTAAATACAGTATGTTTCTGGCCTAAGGTTCACTGTAATTACCGATTCAGCAATGCGGGTAACTGCAGAGATGGTAAGGCCAAACAGATACTCTCCCTTCAGATAGACAGGAAAGAGTCTCAGCATGCCCGTCTCGGCTCTCCGCTCTGCCACAGGCCCAAGAACCTTGTCCCAGACTCCTACAACAGACACGGTGAGAATGAACGAGACGTCAGAACAGAAGATAAACTGAAAATAAACTGCTGTTACTGCCTTGTAGCAGTATTTTTAAAATGACAACACAAAGACTTTTCAGAGTAATACCAAAATATCCATAATAGCGTATCACCATGATGACAACACGATTAAGCATCAACCTGTACTGCCCTGCAAAGGCCAAATGCAGTAACTACACTTTTTTGTCCCTAAATCTGTCATTTGACAAACGGGGTTGACTCAACTATGCACAGATTTAAGGAAACAGAGTATATCCACATTTGACTGGACAATCAAAAAACGCAACAGCCATTTTTCTTAGGTTCAGTGCTGGCATAGTAACTGCATTTTGGCTTAGTATAAATCCCATCTCTTCCCTTTTAATCCACTAATTCCGTGTTAAGTTTTTTTTTGTCTAAAGGCCTGTTCACACCAAGTAAATTTTTTCAGTGCAATTGTTCGTTCTGAATGAGCTATGGAACGAGAACAATGCATTCCTATGGCGCTATTCACATCGGGTCAGACAAATCTTCCGCTGACAATATGTTTTGTTTTTTTTTTACAGAGAGTGTTCCTTTTTTTTCTTCTTCAGACTGACTGACTGACTGACCAATGTGATACAAGCTTTTTGTCATTTTTCCAGAGTCGCTGCTCAATCCTGTGCGTTGGATGGTGCTTATCAACTGGCAAACACCAGCATTGGACAACGCCGCCCCCCCAAATTATATACTTAAAATGAACCTGTACTGCAAATGAATTGTACTGCAAACTGCAAACATAAACCCGTTCTGTTATCGAAAGTCTGCTTATGGCGTTTTGTCTTAATGTAGCCTACATTATTTAATATACTAAATTATATATAGGCATTATAAAAAGAAAATTTGGTTTTGGGAGTCCATTTGGAATATACTCATAGCAAAATACATGTGCAAATAAATATCCAACAGCGCCTTTTACTCATCTCACTCGCATAAAAAAAAACTGATTATATACTCCTCAAAATGCATCAACACCATGGAAAGAACATAATGAAACAGTTATGCCAAATCAGGTAAATAAATGCTTTAACAGCATTAAATAAATTAATCTCTAGCACTGACTGCTGAAGGGTGCGGGCCAAGGAGCACTAAAATACCCTGAGGGCAGGAGACTGGTATAAATGTTTGTAATTCAGCAACAGCATCACATATAGGGGTGAAATAATTTTTTATTTCATATTTTACGGACTTGGTGTGAATAGACATTCCGTTGGAAGTTCATCTTGCAAAATCATCACAGATTTGGTGTGAACAGGCCTTTAAGCAGCTATAACTGTAACAAGTGACAAGACTCCATTTCTCTAGGTAGCTTAGTCCACAAGAAAATCTTATTGGCCTAAAGTTCAGCTTCACAGCCCTTTATGTGGATTAAACAGTGTGGCTTTCCATGTGGACAGAAAAATGACTTGTTGCATCACGCCTGATTAAGACCCAATGTGAATCTGATATAATTATTAGTATGGAGAATGACCAGGCACAATGCAACAAGTTTCATGCGACAAGCAATTTGTCTACCCACAATGAATGTGCAACATGACAATCACAACCAATTAGAACTATGTACAGTTGTGTGGAGCAGAATTTTGGACAAATAAGATTTCAAAGGGTCCGTGGCTACCCAGTGTGTCATCACAGAAACCAAACAATCCACAAAATGCCCCATCACCTGCCGTGGCACCTTAGAAGTAAAACTCAAGATTTACTTGGAGACAGCTTTTATAACTTGTCGCTTTTTCGTGTTGTACCTTTCGCAGTGGTGTCGGTGAGAACCAGGTCCTCGTAGCCTTGCTCTACGACACGGATGCTGAACTCCGGACGGCCTTCGTGCTCTTCCACTGAGCAGACGTATCGGCAGCGCTTCAGGCCATGCCGCATGCTCCAGTAGAGCCGGCTTGCTTCGTAGCCAGGTGGAAATATGGCTGTTGATGAGTGGAACGTGGGCAGCAGGGCAGGTGGCAGTTGACCCATTGCATGGAACAACAAACTGCCAACACGGAAGGTGTAGCCACGCTCAGGCTGCTGCACGGCCGCCGCTAGTTGTCGCAGTTCATCGCGTTGCACAAATACGCGACGGAACACTGAGAAGCAACGCAGTTGCTGTTCTAAATGCAAGCCAATGGCGGCTCCAGCTCCCCGTGGCCGGTGCTGGTGGCACAGCATCGTTTTGTCCTTAAAAAACGTACAGCCAGCTTGAAGGGCACAAGTGAAGTGGTAGATGTTGAGGCAACGCAGGCGATGACAGCCACAGGTGGCACCTAGATGATGGCAAAACGCACAAACCACAGTCTGCCCACGCTGGCGTGCCAGTTCCACATTGATCAGGGCACCAGATTGTGTCTCGTAGACCTCAGAGGACCAGAGGGCGCAGTTCAGGTGCACCCAGGTGTCCAAATCTAGGCTGAGCAACCTGGCAGGACCGTCCGTCAACCCATCACCTTCCTGTTGGCAGAAACAGCACTGCCGTCGGTCACGGGTGATGGAGCAGGGCCGTAGAGATGAGTTCAGTTGCTGCAGGAGCTCCTCGACTGACTCTGATGTTTGGGCGGCAACTTTCGGTATCACAATCTGTCCTGTCCACTTTCGCCAGCGCAGGCCTTTCCAGCGTTTGCCATGATGCCAAGGTTTGTCTTGGTTTTGGGAACACGGTTTTAGCTTAACTGTCACTTTAAGATGGCTCTCTGCTATGGATTCAGGTTTCGGCTCTGTCTTGATTGCTTTACCTGGCTCGGTTGGGGTAAAGACTGTGTGAGGGGTCAGAGAGGGAGGGGACGGCTTTGGCTGGAGCTGCGCCAGGCAGTGGACATCCAGCGAGGACATGTTGTTGCTGTACTGATGCTGGACTTTGGAAGGACTTACCGGGAGGAGAGCAACAGATGCCTAGAATTACAACACAGACACATGACACACAAAACATACATCATGTATAATCAAGAGTAATTCATACAAGTCTGTATAATCAACCACACACTAAGTTTTTACAAAGTTATTACGTGTATGGATTATTATGACAGAGAAAAACAAACCTTGTTGTCCATGTTTCCATTGGACTGCGAGGCTGACGAGTGCAAAATGAAACAGCTATGACTACAGAACACCAGACCCCCATCTGAGCTAAACTTGGACTCCTGGGATAAACCATAGGAAGAGAAGTTGGGAAATTGTTAAGGAGGATTTAAGTGGTGTCTATAGTAAGAATAATTAATATAGGCCAATTTCATTTAAAGTCAACATGAAATCAAAATGGACACTATTTACAGTACCTCCATAATACACGTTCCTGGTCTTATTGCCAATCATTCATCAGTGTACGCTATTCTACAGAAAAAAGTTTGTCTTCGGAATCTTTAATCAATACATTCTGGTTTGGAACGCCCACTTTTCATGATCCAATCATTTCCCAATGGATAAAATCAAGTCCTGCCCATTTCTTTCAAGGATACCATATTTAATTTGGAAATGTTTCATTTGGAATGGATGTAAAATGGGTGGCGAATGTCATTTCAACTTCAAAATACAGTATGAACAAATCAAAACATATTCATACCAGTGCTTTGCCTTGCTCATCTTTGGTAGTTTTCCTCACACCGTTACCCAAGACAACCACTTTACAGTGTCGACAACATTGTTGCTTCGGCCCCAGGCTGGCCCGCCACTTTTCATACTGCTCTCTACCATCAACCAGACCTGAAAGAGACCAGCAGCTTTCAATAAAGAGAACTGGCTCCTCCAGTTGTGTAAAGATTGAGTAAAAACAGCAGTTACGCAATTATAATTGAGAGCTGTGTCATTTCCCTGTGATAAATGGGGTGTAATCTTATATTCTGAGGCTTTTAATATGATTGAGTGCATTCATTAAGTGAGTATCTGACACACATGAGCAGTCTTCAATAAGACAGAGTCCAGGCCAAGATTACTGGTCTGTTTAAGTAGCTTCTCCAATTGTTCACAAAATCAATAGTGATTTTCCCTCAGCACCTGAGCCAGACACAGACATAATACTGCACAGTTAACAACTGATGGACCAACAATTAGATCCCGATTGCTATGCCATGATTGGATTGAGTATATGTACACTCAATTGAACTAAGCTGTCATGATCAGGTTACTGTAAATCTACAGCTAAATAGCCTAATTGCTTGTGACATATTTTGATAGCATCCTTTATTTGAGATAAGCCTTAATATCATGTCCGAATTGTCATTGCCAGATATGTATATGTAGAATGCAGCATAAATGTGATTCCATTTATTATTCTATTAATTTCAATGTATTTTGGCGACATTTTAATAAGAAAGTTTATGTATTCCATATTGTATATACAACTTCTTGAAGTGTTAAGGGAGAGTCAAAAAAGCTAAAAAGTACGAAGTATATATCAATTTTATATATTCAATATTAATAATCATTTTGCATTTAATCTTAATTTACACTTTGGTTGTTTACTGATACATTTGCTTAGTTGACAGCTATGATGTTCACCTTGCTTAATACTTCTAAATGCTTTTTTAAAAATATAAATTTATAAGTAGGTTTTCCTCACTTTTGTTATGGTTCTGATGAAGCTTCAGTTGTCGTGGCCCTTGTTGTGGGGTCCCTGGTCCATTCGGCTCTTGAAGAGCAGAGGCTGGACGCTGTGGCTCCATGGAGGTCTTGATGGCCCCCATAGTCCCTGGTCCACTGCTGACCTCATAACTGCTGGGGATCTTTACACGGATCAGGTTAGCAATGGCTGCTACAACATCAGTGATGTTCTGAAAGAGCAAAGCGAAGCATATTAAATAACAAAAGAACATGGAATGAGAAAGATTTTAGATCTATTATATCACAGAATATTTTATTTAGATATATTATTTGTGGAGCTTGCAAAGGCAAGCATCACTTTTCCTATTGCTCATACTAAGGGTGAGGGATTTGAAATACTCACCCAGTATTGTTTATGCTGTGAACATGAATGGAACCTCAAATTGTGTGGATCAGTGGTTCCCAACTCTCTTCCTGGAAGCCCCCCAACACTGCACATTTTGTATATTTCCCTTTTCTGACACACCCAATTCAGGTATTGGATTCTCCACTAACGAGCTGATAAGCTGAATCAGGTGTGTTTGATTTGGAAGATATCCAAATTGTGTAGTGTTGGAGGGCCTCCAGGAACAGAGTTGGGAACCACTTGTGTGTATTATTGAGAAGGTGTGCTATTACTTTTCTAACTAAAAGAACTTTTGCCTGGGGCATGATAAAACAAATAAATCTATAGACTCACATTGAAGAAGTGACCAGATCCAAATTTAGAGACAATTTCTCTCAATCTTTAATAAAAAAAACCCCACTATCTTATGCCAAAAGAACGAATCCACAATCCATGGAGAATATTTTCTGTTAAGTGTTTTGTTCCCTTAGAAAGTTAAGCCATGTGCTAATAAAAAGACAAAAAAATGTATATAAACTTGGTATGAACATAAAAAGATTCAACAACTAAGACATAAACTGAACAAATTTCACAGACATGTGACTAACTTTGTAAATGTACTTCTTAGGGGGCATTAAGTACTGCAGTGCATCTCCTCCTCATGGACTGCACCAGATTTGCCAGTTCTTGCTGCGAGATGTTACCCCACTCTTCCACCATGGCACTTGCAAGTTCCCGGACATTTCTGGGGGGAATGGCCCTAGCCCTCACCCTCCGATCCAACAGGTCCCAGACGTGCTCAATGGGATTGAGATCCGGGCTCTTCGCTGGCCATGGCAGAACACTGACATTCCTGTCTTGCAGGAAATCACGCACAGAACGAGCAGTATGGCTGGTGGCATTGTCATTCTGGAGGGTCATGTCATGATGAGCCTGCAGGAAGGGTACCACATGAGGGAGGAGGATGTCTTCCCTGTAACGCACAGCATTGAGATTGCCTGCAATGACAACAAGCTTAGTCCGATGATGCTGTGACACACCGCCCCAGACCATGATGGACCCTCCACCTCCAAATTGATCCCGCTCCAGAGTACAGGCCTCGGTGTAATGCTCATTCCTTCGATGATAAACGCGAGTCCGAACATCACCCCTGGTGAGACAAAACCGCAACTTGTCAGTGAAGAGCACTTTTTGCCAGTCCTGTCTGGTCCAGAGAAGGTGGGTTTGTGCCCATAGGCGACATTGTTGCCGGAGATGTCTGGTAAGGACCTGCCTTACAACAGGCCTACAAGCCCTCAGTCCTGCCTCTCTCAGCCTATTGCGGACAGTCTGAGCACTGATGGAGGGATTGTGCGTTCCTGGTGTAACTCGGGCAGTTGTTGTTGCCATCCTGTACCTGTCCGGCAGGTGTGATATTCGGATGTACCGATCCTGTGCAGGTGTTGTTACACGTGGTCTGCCACTGAGAGGACGATCAGCTGTCCTTCCTGTCTCCCTGTAGTGCTGTCTTTGGCGTCTCACAGTACGGACATTGCAATTTATTGCCCTGGCCACATCTGCAGTCCTCATGCCTCCATGCAGCATGCCTAAGGCATGTTCACGCAGATGAGCAGGGACTCTGGGCATCTTTCTTTTGGTATTTTTCAGAGTCAGTAGAAAGATCTCTTTAGTGTCCTAAGTTTTTATAACTGTGACCTTAATTGCCTACCATCTGTAAGCTGTTAGTGTCTTAACGACCGTTCCACAGGTACATGTTCATTAATTGTTTATGGTTCTGTAAAGTTATTTGGATTTTTACAAAATTATCTTTAAAATACAGTTCCTTTTTTTGCTGAGTTTATATATTTTGGTCTTTCAGGGCCAACACACCTTATAATGGGTTTTTATGGGACTTACATACAGTGTATATTAGTGTATTTCTATGTGGATTATAGTGTCAATGTTTAAATAGAGTTTATCACAAGGGGAATGTTTATAAGAAAATTTTCATCCTCCCTGGTTTGTCTCCATGGTTGTTGTAGTGCATTATGCCACATTAAGCATTTCTCATGTTAAACGTTTCTAATAAGCTGTACTGTATTAGAAGTGCCATAGTTTTTTCCCCTATCACTGGAGTACTTCTCTCTTCCAGAATGAGCACTGACATATGTAATGAAATGTTATGTTTAATTGCGATGTCACAGGTCCATTTCTCTCTGTGTTTTACATCCTAATCTGTAATTTTCAGCATTGACAATTGAATGTGAAGATGATTAAAATGCAACCTAATACTGAAATGTTCTCAGCTGTTTGGATGTAGCACTAAAATATGGGACAAACTGCGTCCCATATGGATTTATTTCAGAATGCAATTCTGTTCCCTTTAAAAGTACAATTGGCAACCCTAGTCACACATCACCTGTCTTTCGGACCAAGCAAGGCACAACGCCGAGGCCAGTTGTGGTCCGATCAAAGTGTCTGGACATGTTGGATGAAGTCTATCTAAAAACACATGTTCTAGGTCTGTTAATCTGTTGTGACGAGGAGGAGGGCAGGAGGGCTTTTTTAGGACACTGTATTTTAAAGATAATTTTGTAAAAATCCAAATAACTTTACAGATCTTTATTGTAAAGGGTTTAAACAATGTTTTCCATGCTTGTTCAATGAACCATAATCGGGCTAATCAGCCGAGGAGAGGGATAAGGCCGAGCTGGATGCGGCATTCTGGAGAGAGTGAGTCATACGCAGCTGCCATGTGTGTGTTTTGTGTCTTTTTGTTTCATTAAATATTACTTTGATACTTCGTCCGGTTCCCGCCTCCTCCTTGCTCATCTTAACCTTGTTACATTGGTGTCGAAGCCCGGGAATGAGGAGGGATGCACTGTCATAGAGTCCTCGCCACTGCCGTCCGCCCAAAGGAGCAGCCGTGGCGTGAGTTCTCCGACCCCTGGTGGATGGAACACACCTCCACGTTCTGGTGACTGGTAGCGAGCCCCTCCGCCCTTGGTGGATGGCCGCGGCTGCTCCTTTGGGCGGACAGCAGTGGCAAGGACTCCACAACAGCGCATCCCTCCTCCTTCCCGGTTTCGGTACCAATGTAACAGGGTTAAAATGGGCAAGGAGGAGGCGGGAATCGGCTGAACAATCAAAGTAATATTTAATGAAACAAAAAGACACAAAACACACACATGGCAGCTGCGTATGACTCTCTCTCTCTCTCTCTCTCTCGAACTGCCGCATCCGGCTCGGCCTTATCCCTCTCCTCGGCTGATTAACCCGATTGGGGGCCAGTGGTGCAGACTCACGGCCCGGCCCCGCCCTCCTCCTCATCACATCTGTCTTTGCAAAAATTGGACTGGTGCCATTTCAGTCTGACTGAAATAAAAATTTTAAAGTGCTTGTAAACATACTGACTGTTTTCTCTCTCATCCACCCCTCTTCACAGTGAGCACTCACCTTAGCAGCAGCTGGCTTCAGGGTGATGGCAATTGAAACAAGTCCTGTGTTGGAACCATTCTGCGCTGATCCAAACGAAGAGCTGAAGAACATAGATGAAGCCTCTGTCTTGACCTCTCGTAGCTTGAACTCTGAGACTGGAATAAGGGAAAAAAATTCAAAATCTGATCCATTGTGGTGACCAACAGCTCAAAGAACATCTATAGTGTACTGTAAGTCCAGGCACTGAAAAAGAAAGACTCCTTACCTTTGCCCCTAAAGACAGGAAACATGGGGATTACAGGAGACAAGGCTGGAGAGGGAGGTTCCTCCTTGACCAATGAGAGATCTGGATAGCGACTGATCTCCATGCCAACAACACTCTCTGGGGATGAAGACGGGACAAAGCTGTCTGGGGTGTCTCGGTCTTCACAGTGTTCCTGTCCCCTGTGTGTATGAGTCAAGTCAAGTCAAATGTATTTTTATAGCGCTTTTCACAACAGGTGTTGTTTCAAAGCAGCTGTACATGAAATTATGCTAGACAGAAAATGAAAGAATATAATGCCAATATTAGTTATTTATGTTTAGAACGATGAGAGAAAGACATTCTTTCTCTCTGTCTCTATGTCTTGTTGCTGTATTGTTTGTGCACTGGAAGCTTCTGTCACCAAGACAAATTCCTTGTATGTGTAAACATACTTGGCAATAAAGCTCATTCTGATTCTGATTCTGACATTCATTGAGTTACAACTGAGAAGCTGAAAAAAGCTAGAGAATCTAATATTCATGAATTTCATTAATGTCATTATTTGTCTTAACCATATGCACGTTTCAAAGTACTGTCAGATATTTTATTTCCATTAAAGACCCCATGAAAAACCCACACTTGATTTTTTTCTATTGGTGAAGTATCTCCTAGTAAAACAGGAAGTTATAGCGGTACATATTGAAAGGCTTGTCACTTTATTTAGCCAACAGCCTTTAGTTTACATCGCAGAATTGTGGTTTACTTGTTATTGCTAATCGGTAGCAGGTAGTTTTGTCACAATACCAAAATGTCAGTAGTCGGTACTGATCTCAGTGAAATTTTGCGGTTCTCGATACCAATTTCGATACCACAGCTCAGATATGCTAATATGGTAATATGCTATTGAACACACATCTTAAGCCTATTTCAAGTTCAATTTCAATAGCTCCAAATAATAAATTAAAAGAAATGCATGTTTACTTCAAGTTTTTCTTAATGAAGTATGCATTGCTTAAGTGTTTTTAAGTAGGGCCCTACTGAAATCTGTTTTATTTTGAAATCCCTTTTTCCTTTTAAAATGTTTTTTTTTTTTTCCTGAATTCCATGTATCAAAGTTTAATTTCATCATCAAAACTGTAAAACTTTTAAAAACTTTGAACAAGTAAAAATAGAATAATTACTTTTCAACATTTCACTGCATTTTGTTTTTAACAAACATGTATTTAGTACAACAGCACTCTTTTAGTTTGTTATTCATTTTATAATTTATTAATCATTACTTATTATTACTATTACTAAAGTGAATATTACATTTTACTATACAGTAGTACTATATTTCTGTTGCAATTTCTTCAATTTCAGGTGTCTAGCTTTTATTTCGAAATGCGCTTATATTTTGACGTGAGCTTTTATTTTGATGTGTGGTTTCGACAGAATCTTCACTTCTTCTGACTGATAAACAATTTGCTACATGGCCCAGTGTAATCGTCAAAGCACAAATACTGTGAATTAATTTTATAAATATATGGTCTACATGTGCTGCATGCTTTACAGTGGATTAATGCTCTGCTTTGTCATCTCATACAACGTGAATTATTCTCAATATCTGTGAAGTTTGGAGTTATGAGCAGCCTGCTTCATGCATTCATTTAAAGCACGCAACTCGAATACAGACAAAGACTGCAGCCTTTTATGGTTTAATAATCACACTAGTAAATATCACATTTTTTATTTTATTAATTGTGCATTTCAGTGTAAAAGGAGTAACAGAGCGCACGCTCAAATAAGTGAAAGAGCATTTGAAAGCAGTCGTGTGTCAAACAGACAGCACACGGCATCATATTGAGTCAGTGCTCGGTACTACCGTTACTGCAGAAACACTGGTATTGTGACACCTTTTTTATTTTATTAACAACTTGGTATAGAAGTACCGGTACTTTTGACAACACTAGAAGCAGGTGGCAATTATCATTTTGGTGGAAATTTTCATTCCACAAAGCATTTTATTGGACAAAAAGCTGTTTTGAGTCAAAGATGAGCCAACAATATTTTTGGTCCATTTTCTAGGAAGAGACTGTACATTTTATGTATATATCTGCTAAAAGCTAATTTTGTACACTAGCATATAGATGGCCAAAAGCAAAAAGACTAAAAGCCAAAAAGCTCTTTTGATTTCATTTTTAAACATTTTGATTTCATGGGGTCTTTAAGTACATATTAATTTCAAGCCCATTTTGAGGACTAGACTTCTTGAGTCTCTGGTCATTTTCATTTCTGCAAACTCCAATAGAGCTTGGCAAAATTAAAACAATGACTAAGAGATTCATGACTGAAAATATCTGAAATATGTTTCAAGGTCTCTTGGGTGAAATAAAAGTAAAGTTAAAACTTGAGTGGGCAGTGTAATCTCAGCTGTGTGACTGACCTGAGCTCCTCATGGTTGTTATGGGGTGGGGTGGGAAGAGAGGCTGGCACGTTCACAGTTTTGGGACCCTGAGCCAGACCTCGAGTCAACAGCTCCTCCTCAGCTTTAAATTGCAGTGGTCTCGAAAGCAGCCCTTTGGTAACTGTTAAAAAAGAGGACCCAGTGTCAGTGGTGTAATACTGCCACTTAAATAAGCTAAGTAACTGATAGTAATAAACCTATGTTCTATATTTAAGTGTTGTTTAACTGATACGTAGAATCAATATTGATATTCTGATATGATAATAGTAACAATAAAAATAATAAATTCTTCTTATTATTGCTGTTCTTATTATTTATGTCATTATATTTACTCAAAGTTGTTTTTCAATCTAAATGGTCGCAAATATATTTTCATTTTTGATTTGGGGCATGTCTAACTGTTGTCTAAACTGTAACCAATACTGAATAACCCATAACAAATTAAGTAGAAAAGAGGGAATGGCAGCAAAAAAATGTCCCTAAAAATATCGGTCAAACCAATTATCGGTCTCTCTCTCTAGTCAAAAGGGAGTGGTCCATTGGCTGGGCTACAAGTGGTAAATGAATCACTATGAATATGGACTTCACAGTTGCCACTCACCATCATGCCCAGCAATGATGGCACCTTTGCTGGCAAGCTCTTCTGTTGTGGCAAAGCCATTGAGCAACTTCTGCCGTGCAACCGGAGGAGGGGTCGGGGGCAGGGAGGCAGGAGGGGTGGGGGGGTTACTCAGATTATTCTGCAGTAGAAAGATAAAAATATGAGTCACCATCTGCTTGTCTAATAAGACAAATCTGAACTTTACTACTGATGTCACGAGACTTTATGTAATAAAATTATAGCTGTTCTTGATACTACTACAGCGACGTCTGCTCTTTATTACCTTATAAATCAGTTGGGAGTAATAGTCTGAAACACCGTCCAATGAGGCACTCCCAAATGTGCCTGAGAGACGGCTCCCTCCGTCCAGCTCTCCGCCTCCATAGGGCACAAAGTGTGCAAAGTTCACCCCCACCAGAGGCTCCATTAGAGGCAAAAGAGAGAGCTGCTGCTGCAATAAAAGAATGAGACCAAAAAGTTACACATGGGAATTGTGAGATAAAGGTCATGCTTAGAAAAGCATTAAAAGCCAAGAGTCCTGGACTCTTGAGGTCCAACATGAGTGTAATTAATTAGTCTGAAACCTGACAACTTCTCATTTGAAGAGCATTGCAACTGCACTGTGATCTAATACCTAGCACTGAGAAAGACTTGAATTTTTAAAAATATTCAAAGCAAATAATTAAGGCTCAGTAAATTTGTATTTTCACAGTGTCAAAGACCTGTGCACAAATCTCTCCAATACACATAACTAGGATTGGGAAATTACAACTTTTTTTAATTATGCTTTTTATTCTTATTCAGAACCAGTTCTGGGGTTTTTTTGTTTGGTTTTTTTTATACTAGAACTAAAGGATTTTCATGCAGTTTGGTTCTTGTAACAGTTCTTGAACATCTCATTTTTTCATACTGCAAATGTGGATGGAACACTATTACAATACTCTGAGAGTCAGTTTTTTGCAACACAGTTCAATGGCGGCATCTCACAATGCCAAAGCACACCTTTGTAGATGAAGATATGTTTTATCTGTTACCTGTTTTAACTGGGTCATTACTTGCTCAGTAGAGGAAAACACTGCTTGACTGTCATCTTCCTCTTTCTTCCTCTTTTTACAGCGGGGGACTGGTCTCTCCCCACTCTTGGGTGCCCTCTTGTTCCTCTGCTTCTTCTTGTCCTCTGGAAGTAATGACCCAGGGAAATCAGGGTGGTTTGAATCAGAGAATGTCTGTTGGAAGGAACAATAAAATTGTCAATGTTCAAGTTCAAGAATTTGTTTTGCTATTACTCTCTGATTGTGACAAGAGTTGGGAACCGAGAACCAGTTGTTATTTAGAACTGGTTAATAAAAAAAAACAAATACTGGAACCAAAGGTTTTCCATGATGTTCGGTTATGTTTATGGATCATCAGGTACTTCAAACTAAAAGAATCATTAATGGAATCGTTAAGGAGCCGAAATCATTATGTGGAATCAGAATCTGAACCAAAAACATTATGTTACATCCCAATCAATGACTCACCCCAGTGCTGTCCATTGAGGTCTGCCGCAAAAAAGCTTTGCTGTCTACAGATCCATCTTCCTCTGACCTCAGGCTGTCTTCAGATCTTTGGTGGAGCAGTACAGGAGGTGGGGTTCTTTTATTCTTCAGTAGGTGTTTGAGAAGCTCATTCCCAGCTTCTACTTTCGAGCTATTTGCTGGGCTTTGGCTTGCAGGATCAGGCAACATTCCTTCCCTGTCTCCTTCCACCTTGACCATGCCTGATCCTAATTCCATCTCCATTCCCTTATCTCCATGGCACTCACTTGCCTCCACCTTCTCCAATTTGATGTTGGAGAGGATCCTGTCATGCATTTCCTGATGGCTTATGCCCATCTCGGCCCCTCCACCATTGCTGCCTTCAGAGAGCTGGCGCTCCAGTTCAGAGTGGGGCTGGCTGCACATGGAGCCTGGAGTAGATGAACCGGGCTGAGACGTCTCACAGAGCTCATGCTCTCCAAAGATCATTGGGTTCCTTGTAGGTGTGGATGATGTATCTGAGACACAGGGTGTTAAAGGGGCTGTTAGGTCTGAGTGAGGTGTCGAGGGGGCTCTCAGTGACTCACAATCATCTTCTTTCTTCTTCTTACGGTTCCTTTTCTTCTTGCCCTTCTCCTCCGGGATGATGTTGGAGTACAGTTGGATAAGTGATGGCCCAGGACCTGGAAAGTTTGGAGGCAAGGGCGTAGGCCCTTCCATTGAAAATTTATTCCCTTGAGCTGGATTTTGAAGCATCATATTTGGCCCAGGATATCTCTGTGGTATAGGTTGTGTTTGGATAAAGTTCGGCCCATGTGCCGCTAGGTTCTCCGAAACAAATCCTGGTCTCATTTCCTGAGGGAATGGCCCGTTACCCATCATTGGTTTGGGTGGCCCACCTCCAAACCCTGGCTGCATGCCCTGTTTTTGTGCTGGCCCTTGCATCTGCTGCTGCATCCTGGGTGGCTGCATAAAGTCTTGCGGTAGCTCCTGGTTGTAAAAAGGCATCTGGGAAAGGGCTCTAATGTTACCATCTTGGCAGTTAGGGACTTGTTGTTGCTCCATCCCCATGCAATGTTTCACACGCTGCCTTTCCACCTCCTTCATAAGCTGGAATCTTTGCTTTTCCTGTTGTTCACGTAGTCTCTCCTTACGCTCCCGCTCCTGGAAGCCTTCACTAAATGGGTTGGTATCATCAAAATTCACATGAGGAGACTCGCCACCTGTCTGCCCTTGACTGGGCACAGCAACTGGTGGCTGTAAAGGCTGTGCCTGCACTACTTGAGGTGGCATTATTCCTGGCATTTGAAGTCCTCCGCTGGGAACAGTAGCTCCAGGGTACCAGCCTGTTGTGTTGGGTATATTAGCTGCATCTGGCTGGCCAGGGTGAGGCCGAATTGGCATCACGGAACCCATCATAGGTTGGTTCATAGGTGGTCCAGCTGGCATCATGCCAACATGTGGCTGCATTGTTGGCATTCCAGGTATCATTGGGGGCTGTATGCCATCCTGTTGCTGCTGTTTGACCCTGTATTCCTCTATAAGCTCTGCATGCTCCTTCTGCTGTTTGCGGATCTAGGAAAAGCATATACATTTGGTAAAACTTCACAATAAGGTTCCATTTGTTAACATTAGTTAACAACATTAGTTAACATAACAATGAACAATACTTTTACAGCATTTATTAATCTTGGTTAATGTTAATTTCAACATATACAAATATATTTTTTAAATCAAAAGTGTATTAGTTAACATTAGTGAATGCACTATGAACTAATATGAACTACCAATGAACAATTATATTTTTATTAACTAACACTAACAAAGATTAATAAATGCTGTAAAAAATATGTTGTTCATTGTTTGTTCATGATACCTAATGCATTAACTAATGTTAACGAATGGAACATTATTGTAAAATGTTACCATAAATTCTTAAGTATGACTGAAATTTCTAAAAAAAAAAAGTAAAAAAACGTCCTTTTTACGTTTTTCTTTTTTATTTTTGACCTGATAAAAAATCTCACAAAGTTTGACAAAATGTAAGGAAGGTTTATATTTTAGTATATTGTACTTTGGTTGCTTCACTCTCACTAGCCTTGATGACATGGCACATATGATAGAGACAATAGCTGGTAGACAATCACATGACATCTACACCAGTTTTTCCTGCACCGCTTTCAAAAGCGGCCAGTTACACAGCACATTACACTCCATAGTTACACAGAACATTACATTTATCTACATATTTATTCAACCCCTATTTTATGTAGCGGTTTCTTAAATATGTAAGGCAACAAATTATTTAAAAAAAAAAACACAATTAAGCCCTCACTTGATAATGGCACTTATTTAAGTTTTAAAATGTAAGTTTAGTGTCATAAAGCAAATATGTATTTCTATGCAAATAATGCAAGGATAAATGAGCTCTCACAATAGCTGATAGAGGAGATTGTATAATTACACTAGAAAGGCCATGGCTACAAGTACATTCCCAAGGCACTTCAGTTTCCAATAGACAAAGTTGGCAGCACCATTCGTACATTTACAATATGAAGATTTTCATTTTCATAATTTGTGGCGATATAGTGATCTTTACTGTGACTACAGCAAAATAGCTGTTAACATAAAGGAAACTTACTCTCTTTTATTGATTTTAATATGAATCCTGAATACAGGGAAATACTCAAAATCAATTTGTATCCACTACTTAAAAATTCTGAAAACTGCCAAATGAGAAGCTGACTAAAGCAAATGACAAGACACATTACTATCAGTTAATGGACATTGATGTTATATTTTTAATTTACCTGGATACATGCTATTATGATGATTAATTGAATGATAATTTTTCTGAGGCTTGATGTATATGGCAGGCAGCTATGTGGATAAAACCATGAATAAGTGATAGTGTGTGTCTGCTTTACCTGCTCCAGCTGTTTCTGCACCACCCCGTGCTGCTCTGTCACATGTTTCAGCTGCTCTGCATCCTCTTCAGGGAAGTCCCTTCCTGCTTTCTTGGCAGTTCTCTGCTTAGCCGACAGGGCCTTCTTTGACTTTCTGTGGGCTCCGATCTGCTCCTCTAGAAACTTCTGCTGCATCTGAAGCAGCTGCTGGGTTTCCCTGAGCCAGTCCTCATACTGAACCTTCTGGGCATCATCTTGAATGGAAAAGGGTTGGAATGATTAAATACTGGCACAGATAGTGTATTTTGGGATTGAATATATAATGACAAATAGAGCTCGACCGATACAATAACTCAGCTGTTGGAAAAGGCTGATAGTTTTTAAAATCGATTTATAGAATAAAATAATTCTTAGTCTATACTTACCTTGAAGGGAACAGACAGTAGCCTAGTTTCCATCCACTTTTCACACTATTTTGTTATCGACAAAGTGAAAATGCGTAGAATTTGTTTTGCGAAATTTGCCATCTTCTGCCTGTTTCCATTCAAATGACCTTTTATCGATAAAAATGGTGTGCGTGATGACGTCATGCCTAAAAAAACACTGTCGCATAAGTTTTGGTTTATCGCGCAAGAAATCTGCCCTTAAGCCGTTACCATACAGAAACGTGTGTTTATCGCTAATTGTGTACCTTTAGCTTCCCAGATGTCCCTAATTTGTTTTAGTATAAGGACCATCCATCGATGTGTATATGCCGAGTGCACAACTATTAAAGAAAAACAGATGCAGTGTAATATCAGGGTTTACATATGATACATTCCTGATATTGAATAGGCTATTTTGAACAATCATCTAATCTAAAGCATTGCCATCACAACTGCATTATGTCCCTCATATTTGTCCCACAAATTTTAACGATCAACTGAACTTGATTGTCATCTAAAATTAATTTTAGCGTCATAATGCAATTGACATTTTCTGAAGAAGCTCAGCAAATGCGATCCGAGGTAAAGAGGGTTAGATTTAAAATATTTTAAATGTTCAAAAGCTCGTTTTCTGAAAGTGAACTCTGCATTGGACAAATAGTTCTGATAGTTTATAGTATAAAAAGTGTAGAACATTTGGAAAATGACTTTTTTCATCTACAAAACAGGGTAAGGCTAATTTAAGTTTGTGTAAAGAGAAGGCAAGTATACAGGCCTAACAATATTATTTTTTTTAGTTTGGTAATTAATTATTTTATTTAATGCTTTATTCGTTTGGTAATTTATTTAATTTACTACAGGGAATTTAGCCGGCATTTTTTCAAAAGTAAGCTAAACAATCATTTATAGAATTGAGCTATGTTAGTGTTCCAAAAAAGCACACTTATGCTTTTCTCCATGTATTGTGTATTTATTTTTAATTTAAAACATCTTTGTGCATAGAAATAATATGATTTTTTGTATTATGGGCTAATTCCATGACTGCCGTCTATTATTTTGAATGGTGTGAAAAAGCAACTTTAATAAATAAACGGATGGCTACCGCAATTAAATTAATCGCAAACAGTGGCCATTCATTTGTTCTCCGTGCACTTGTCGATGTGCATGATACGAGATATTTGTGTTGGCACTCCTGGAAGTGTCATGTTTGCAGCATCGGATCTGTGCAGGTATGCTGTTAAGACCAATCCATAATCACGTACAATAAATTGGCTTTCAAGGGTGTATCCCGTCATCATGATTAACACAGGCTAACGATTGGGGTAAATTCTGTCATGTGACACTATATTTTTGCGTTAATGCCAATTTCTCGACAAAAAGTGTTTTCAAACCAGTTTTTCACAACATTTGAAGTATCGACATAGAGTTTATGCAAGTTAAACGGAAAAATATTATGTCGACACTTGTGAAATTTTTGCAATAATTTGCGTTTCCATCAGCTTATTTTGATGCGCTAAAACTTTTTTTGCAAAAAATCCTTGGATGGAAACGTAGTTATTGACGCTACATGAGTCCAAAATTTATAAAATCCCAAAAGCAGTTTATTGTGCAACCAAAATCCCAATAATAACCAGACATTTTTTTCTTTAAAATCATCCTTGAAGACTCATAATTGAACAATTAACTTCAACTTCAGAATGTTTGCTTCATAACTGGTAGAGAAACTACAGTACATGGACTGTGTAATGACATCTACGATTAATAAAAACTTACGGACAAATCCTGTTCCAAAATTTGGAGGATTGGGTCTTGTCATGTGGGGAGCAAGTTTGCCATCCTAATTGGGAGATCAACAGTACTATGAGAAAACAGTTTAATTATTATGGAACTGGTAAGAAGAAAATCTGAACAGAGTCTTGCCTGTCCAGCCAACTGCACTGGCATTAAACCTCCATCAGCGCTTGGTGGTACCTGCCCTGTCTGGACACTGATTGGAAGTTTGTGAAAGAGAGAGGGATAATGAAAGTGATATAGGTGCAAATGATGCTCCTTTAAAATAAATCTGGCAATATCTTAAAACATGCCAAACTATTAGCTCACCTGTTCATGACCATTGGAGACATTCCCAAGTTGTTCTGTACCATCATTTTATTGATACCTTTCAATGCAACCATCTTTGCCTTCATAATGGGGTCAGTGATAGCATCAAAATCTGAATAAAAGCAATGGAAGTTAACACAAACATATCATATAATGTCATATAATGTAAAATACACTACAAGTAATAAACTACAATATTAGCATAAATTCATACAAAATTTAGCGTGTAAAATATTATGATAAAACCATTTCAAAATGATAATTAGGTCAAGTAAATTGGTGTTGGTATTGGAATGTTATGACATTAAACAATGCTACAAAGTCTTTTGTGCAATTTTACTTTTGATGACCTATTCATTCATAACAAAATTATTCACAATCAGGGTTGCCAGGAAAACTGCAGGACAATGCCCCTGTTTTTCAATTTGTGCAACCTCATTTTAAAAGAGTTCTATAAAGTTATTCTACTTTTTATCATTTTGATGTTCAAAATAGAAAGTTCTGGCTTACAACAAATAAAACAGAACCAGGAAAATTACCTAATCTTGAGGAACCAAGAAAGAACAAATACGACCCTTACCTATGTTTGGGAAGAAAGTGTCACTGGAATGCTGTCTTATCATAGCTTGCATTTGCTTTTGCTGTTGCTGCTCCTGCCTCTCCTGATCCAGGAGGTCTTGAAGAAGGAGAGGCTGCTCCTCCAGAAGCAGTGGTCTGTTCTGGCCTTGCTGTGCAAGCATTGCCTGTTGAGTAAGAATGCTGTGTTGTTCCCCTGAGAGTAGAGCATCCTTTTGATCCATACCAAAAATATGGCTTTGTGCTTGTTCCTGAATAGAGACTTGGACTTCTAATTTAGCTTCACTAGAAGACACCAACGATTGGTCTATACTGAGGCCAGAGTCCATCACTTGCGCAGAAAAGTTTCCTTGTCTCAGCATAGTGGAACTGAGCTGCATTGAAGTTTCCTGATTTGAAGGGTTACTTTGTACCACTGACTGCCCACAGTGCTCTTGTTTTAGTGATTCACCATCTGATGGTACATTGACCAGCAAACTTGAAATCACTGGAGTCACATTAGGATGAATTCCAGTCTTTGCAACCTGTAAAGTGGCATCAATATGACTTTCCAAGTCAACTTGATTAATGGCAGCACCATCATTTAGCTGATCCTTGCAAGAGGTTTCTTGGGACAGACAATCTTTGATCCCATTTTTGCTATCTTCTTCTACTTTCAAGGAAACTAATCCCTGATCATGAGGAGTTTCTTGATTGGTGTTGCTTTGAGACTGAGCAGTCTGGTCAACCATATCCTTCACAGTTGATGCAGAACAAGAGGATGAGGATGCACCATCAAAACTTTCAGTCTTTTTCTCAGCCTTTGGCTTTAGAATATCAGACATTTCAGTGTGGTCTTCCATAGTATCACTGAGATCCAAGTCCTCACTAAGATCTAAATCAGCATCAGTATAAGCTATAATATCAAATTTTCCAGATGTTAAAAAATCATCTAAATGCAGGTCATTCGTTTCAAGATCTAAGTCCTTGCCATCATCTGGGTCAAGGTTTAAGTTCTCTAAATCAGCATCTACAAGGTCCTTTACTTCCACATCTTCCAGGTCCTTCACATCAGATTCATCAGTATCAATCTTCTCCTCAGGTACTTCATTTGTGGATAAAGGGACCTCATCATTTGGTCCAGCAGGTGTAGCAGCAACATTTGTGAGTAATGGAGCACTGAGGGTCTCATTGGAAGCAGGTTGGTTTATAGACCTTGTGAGAGGGATTTGTGGATGTCCAGCTCTTAGTGGAACATTGGCCTGATGTATATTCCCCATGCTCAAAGAGCCCTGCATCTGTGTAACAGCTACCTGAGACTGATTCATTGTTGTGTCCATAAGCTTTGGTACCTGATAGAAGGGGAATCTTATTTCTTGCCCACCCATGAAACCTGGGGGTCGTTGCTGTGAAGGTGATTCCATTCGATTTCCCTGCATGATTGGAGGTCCGAAGGGAAGACGCAATATATTATCTGGTGCTCTGTGTCTCAGTTCAATGAAAGGCTGTCCCATGATGTTATGCTGTTGCATGGGCATGCCACGAGGAGGCAAATGTGGGGTTCCAATAGGACAGCTTCCTATTGATTTTCCTAAGTCCATAGACATGGACCGTCTCATCTGTGGATGAGCTTCCATTATTGAGTCCTGCATTTGATGGGGTCTTGGAGCTCCCAGAAGACCTTGGATGCTAGGAGTGATGGGCATCCTATAATAAACAAGAGAACCATTATCATTATTTGCATTGTTGAAACTGTTCAGAACAACTTTTGTAACTACATTTAATAAAAACAAAAAAAGTATATGTAAATTTACCCACCTTGGCCCGAGCTGCCTTAAATTTGAGTCAGTATTCCCAGAAAACTGTGGTCTAGGAAACTGGCCTTCTGGGAAATGCCCCTGCTGGTCTCCTGGGAAAGGTCCATGGAATCTCTGAGGGACTCTTACAGGTCCTGGACCAGGATATGGTGGTGGTGGTGGTCGATTAAAAGCATCACTCTGCTGGCCTGTAGTCTCTTGACTCCAGTGTTGAGGGGTTCCTGGAGGCATGGCCAAAGGATGATCCTGCACACCCTTCTCTTGACGTATAGCACTTTTTTGCTGTTGCTGTCTGAGAATCAGTTCTCGAATACGCTGACGCTGCAAACAAATTTACATGTTAACTGGTATACTACATACTGTAGGTTACACAATGCACCACAACAATCAACATCATCTTAAATTGAGTAATAACAAAATAAACCACACCTGTCTGAGTCTTTCCTCAGCTTCAGCAAGAGGTATAGTTTGAGCTTCAGTGCTGGGTTGACCCATAGTGTGGGAATTGATACTCTGTACCAAACCTTGTTGCTCTTTATTTTCTTCAAAATGAGGATGTGAAATCATGGGGACCTGCTCAAAGGGATCATGGATAGGTGTTTGATTGGGCCGACTGGAAAGTGTCTGAGAGCCAGTATCATTTGCCATTCCAAGATGTTTGAGGGACTGTGGTCCATGTTTTGTAGGACTGGCAAAAGTGTCTTGCATCAAGATTTGAGGAGGAGAGAATGGATCTGGACTAGACATAGGCCCATGTCCCATGGCCATTCCAGCACCTCCAGCGTGCAATGTTCTTGAGGGATGTACACATGAATCATTAGGTAATGACTGGGATCTTCCTATCGATTGTGCATGAGGATCAGGTCCTACTATGCGTGGCAGTCCTGGAGGTTGACTGAAAGATTCAGGGGTCCTTTGGTGATTTGGAGATTTGGGGAACCTGTCTGCCATTCCTGAGCGTGGGGTTCCAGGGAGTTGTGCATAAGGGTCCATTGACATAGGAGACATTATGCGGTTTTGATTCTGCTGCAGGGAGGGTTGGTTTATCATGACCGAATGGCGAGAGGCTGGCTGCTGCAAGAAGGGTTCAGGGTCATGTGGTCTTGGTGTGCCAGGCATTCTAGCATAAGGGTTAGAAAATGGAGACTGCACAAAAGGGTCAGTTGAAGGTCGTGGTGTAGCAGGTTGTTGTCCATATGGGTCACACTGAGAATAGTCAGGCCGAGGGGTGGAAGGAGCACGAGTATATGGGCTACATGGCTGGCGTGCCACTAGCCCAGTCTGAGAAAATGGTAGATTTTGGGGCTGCCGTGGAACCCTTGGATTTGCAAAGCCATCACTTGCTGCAGGTCGTGGAGTGAGTGGAGGCTGCGCATATGGATCATTCTGTTGATTCTGGGAGAATCCCTCAGAAGAACGAGAGGGCATCATTGGTCTTTCAAAGGGATCCCCAGTTACTCTCCGTGGATGCATTCCTGCATATTGTTCCTGAGCCTGAGGGGGTGGCATAGGAGTTTTAAAGACCTGGACAGAACCTGATTCATTACTGCCTGGGATAGGAGTGAGTAATGGATGTGCATAAGGATCTGAGAGTATCATCCTACCCTGAGGCATTCTCTGGTAGGCTTCCTTTCTAACAGACACCCTAGAGAATGGATCATGGACTGGGGAGCCAATAAGATGCCTCCCTTCCAAAGTCTGATTTGCTCTGGGAGGGCATATAGGCTTGAGAAAAGGGTCTGTAGTCCCTGCTGGTCTTGGGGTGTCCGGTGGCTTGGCATAAGGGTCATTGCCTATATTGGCTGTTGGTGAACCAACGGGTTCTGAATGACCCCTGGGAGATTTCCCTGATTCAGAGTTACCGCGTGGAGTTCCCTGCCCAGTAGTTGGTGGTCTGGGTGTGCCCACCATTTTTGAGTATGGATCCCAGGGTGAGGATGGTCTAGAGCCAGACGAGCTTGGGGAGAACATCTGAGGGGACTGTGGCTGAGATCCAGAAGAAGGAGGTAGAGGATGAGGACGTAAAAAGACATCATCCTGGGAACATGAAGTGGGTGTGCCAGGCATCTGTGACTTTAAAACCCCATTCTTTAAACTGGGTAACTTGGGAGACATGCTTCCATCATTAGACTGCAAAGAGACAGGGCTCTTCGTACTGACAGAGGAGTCATGATCAGATTGACTGACTGATGGGTGTTGCTGCTGTTGAAGCTGTTCATTTTTCACTTGCTCAAGCTTTTGTGTAGCTTCAATCTTAGCTTGCTGCTTACTTTTCTGTCTCATTTGCTGCAACAATTAGTGAAAAATATAACTGTAAATGATCAAGTTAAAAATGATTGCAGCAGTAATTTAAAAAAATTTATTTACAGCTCATTTGTTATGTAATTTCGTTATGACAAATTTAATTACTTCTTGGCAATCAGGACCCGCAGATATAATTCATTTAAGGTTCTGCGAATGGTCTTAACATTTCATAAAAAGAGCTTATGTATGAAGTAAATGTCATGGTTAAAACTTATTTTCCATCAGTTATATTCCCTTGTGTCTACTGAAGTAAACATAGATGCTTTATTAGAGTCTATTATTAAGGCTGCAAACACTTAATAAACAATAAACACTTCAGCACAGACTGCAAAGCTGTGATACATTCTGTCTTGCTTTTGTTATATTCTATAATTACAAAGTGAAGCACTCTTTTATTGTTCTATGGCCTTCACTGATGTACACCACCAGACCAAAGATAAATGACAATAATTCTCAATGAAAAGTGCAACTTGTGTCTTTGTTTTACTAATCAGACAATCACAGACATAGAGAAACCAACTATATTTTTTACTCTGTTGAAAAAAACAAAATACATCTGAAAGTTCCCCGTATTCGCCTGACAATCCATTATAGTCTTTTGGAGACTTTTGGAGCCCTTTTCCACATAGACGTCCAGAGTAGACTTACCTGTCTAAACTTCCATTCTTGTTCATGTTCTGATTCCTTGTGCTTCAGAGGGTCTTTGAACAGTAATTCTGGGTCCAGTGGTGGAATAGCAGGATCAAACACTTCTAAAGGCGGCTGAGGTTGGGGCTGCTGCCGCTTAATGGTCTCGTTGGACATTTGGACTTTGTTAATGCGTAGGGCTGCCCTGTTATCTCTGGCCTTTTGCTGTGAATGGTAGAGTGTCGTGTAGTGTTTATATAAATGACAGACCATTGAAATTCAAAGGTTGATGAGGTTGCTGAGATGACACGTTTTTTAAAAAAGTTTTCTGAAGGCTTTTTAAACCTTTTTTTTTTTTTACTTTAAGTGGCACTTCTTCAGATCAAGGTACTATTCCCTTTAATCATATACAGTTGAAGTCAGAAGTTTATATAGACCTTAGCCAACTACATTTATACTCAGTTTTTCACAATTCCTGACATTTAATAGTAGAAAACATTCCCTGTCTTAGGTCAGTTAGGATCACTACTTTATTTCAAGAATGTGAAATGCCAGAATAAAAGTAGAGAGAATGATTTATTTCAGCTTTTATTTACTTCATCACATTCCCAGTGGTTCAGAAGTTTACATACACTTTGTTAGTATTTGGTAGCATTGCCTTTATATTGTTTAACTTGGGTCAAATGTTTTGGGTAGCCTTCCACAAGCTTCTCACAATAAGTTGCTGGAATTTTGGCCCATTCCTCGAGACAGAACTGGTGTAACTGAGTAAGGTTTGTAGGCCTCCTTGCTTGCACATGCTTTTTTAGTTCTGCCCACAAATTTTCTATCGGAGTGAGGTCAGGGCTTTGTGAAGTCCATTCCAATACCTTGACTTTGTTGTCCTTAAGCCATTTTGCCACAGCTTTGGAGGTATGCTTGGGGTCATTGTCCATTTGGAAGACCCATTTGCAACCGAGCTTTAACTTCCTGTCTGATGTCTTGAGATGTTGCTTCAATATATCCTCATACTTTTCCTTTCTCATGATGCCATCTATTTTGTGAAGTGCACCAGTCCCTCCTGCAGCAAAGCACCATACAACATGATGCTGCAACCCCCATGCTTCACGGTTAGGATGATGATCTTCGGCTTGCAAGCCTCACCCTTTTTCCTCCAAACATAACGATAGTCATTATGGTCAAACAGTTCGATTTTTGTTTCATCAGACCAAAGGACATTTCTCCAAAATGTAAGATCTTTGTCCCCATGTGCACTTGCAAACTGTTGACTGGCTTTTTTATGGCAGTTTTGGAGCAGTGGCTTCTCCCTTGCTGAGCAGCCTTTCAGGTTATGTCGATATAAGACTCGTTTTACTGTGGATATAGATACTTGTCTACCTGTTTCCTCCAGTATCTTCACAAGGTCCTTTGCTGTTGTCCTGGGATTGATTTGCACTTTTCGCACCAAACTACGTTCATCTCTAGGAGACAGAATGCGTCTCCTTCCTGAGCGGTATGATGGCTGCATGGACTCATGGTGTTTATACTTGCATACTATTGTTTGTACAGATGAATGTGGTACCTTCAGGCGTTTGAAAATTGCTCCTAAATCCAGTACAACTCCTATCAGAAGCTAATTGGTTAATTGTCTAAAGGCTTGATATAATTTTTTGGAATTTTCCAAGCTGCTTAAAGGCACAGTTAACTTAGTGTATGTAAACTTCTGACCCACTGGAATTGTGATATAGTTAATTAAAAGTGAAACAATCTGTCTGTAAACAACTGTTGGAAGAATTACTTGTGTCATGCACAAAGTAGATGTCCTAAACGACTTGCCAAAACTATAGTTTGCTAATATTAAATCTGTGGAGTGGTTAAAAAGATTTGTTTTAATGACTTCAACCTAAGTGTATGTAAACTTCTGACTTCAACTGTATATATACTGTATATGTATATTTATGTATTTAGTGTTTCTCTCTGACTATAATGAGCTCCTTTGGCTCAGTTTATCCTGTGAACTTTGAGCAACACTAAAAGAGTTGCTAAAGCAGTTGCTTAAGTGATCCAGTATTCTGTAAAGGTAATAAATATTTACATTGTGTAGGTAACACCATTAAAGGCTGTTGCAATCAGTGAGCTTAACATAATCAGAGTGCTAGAGAGCTGCTAAACTGTGCTGCTGTGTTGAACACGTTTTGTCATAACATATCAACAGTAAAATGAAGCTGTCACTTATTACAAGAGCTGATGTAAACAGTGTATTTTAGCAGTAAATGTGTAATCTTACCACATATGGAGCCCGGTCCTGTGAACTTGCTTTTCTCCACAGTTTTGCAATTTGTTTCACACGTGTTGACCAGTCTGTCATCATGTAGAAGAATAACAATGAAAGATATTGAGAGAAGGCGATGCACTTTAACAAAGTGGTTCTTAACTGGTTTTGCTTTAGGACCCAGATTTTACATCACAAGGCTTCAGACTGCGACTAAATGGTTGCATGTGTTAAGTCAGAGAATCCATCTGAATTTGGCTTAGAATTCTCTGGTGCAAACCAGAAAAAACTCTCAGTGAGTAAACTGGTTTAAAACCAAATTAAATGGCCTGACATTCTAAACAGCACTGACAAGAAGAACATGAAAAAACACTGTGCCATGCACAGACATAAATTAGAAAACTTTTCACACATTACCACCCTTAAATTTACTATAGTAACACTAACTATATTAACTATAGTACTTTAAGTAGAAATGTATTCATAATAAATATTATCATATTACAACTACAGCTCTATTAAATTTATAAAAGGCTACATTAGCGAAGTGAGGGAATGTCATTAATTTTTATTACAGCTATGGCAGTTTCTAAATCTTTTTATTTTGTATTTATAGTTTTTAAATGTGTTTAGTGTACTGTTTTAAAGAAATCATGTTACATCTAGCCATTCTAGTGAAGATCCATGCTTGGTTTTACCTGAGGTTATCATGGTCTTGTTATAAATACCATTGTTAAAAATATAAAAAGGTTAATTTTTATAAGGGCAAATGCAAAACAGAATCAAGGGCTTAAAAGCCTGGACTTTCATGAATTGTGGACAAAGCTAGTTTTCCTTCTTTGTAAAATACGTTCTCTTCTAATGCTCTCTGATTGATAATAATAACATCACTTTGATTATTAGTTTCTGTCTCTACATTTTTTTGCTATAACTATGCATCATATAAGTGCACGTTATTATTAGCATTTAGCATAGTTTTTCCCTGCTATCGCCAATCATATCAGAACACACCTGAGACTCAATTTTGGGTCACCACAGACCAGTTGAGAACCACTGCTTTAACATATGGAATTTATTGATTTTCATAGCCATATATGACAGATAATGTTGAAGACTTTTTGCAGACCTGGATATTCCTCTTTGAGGTTTGGGAAGTTGACATTAGTGTACAGCACAGGTGCGACAGTGGCGAGTTCTCCAAGCGTCTCCTCTTTCTCCCACTTCAGAGTGCTCTTTTGTGCGGTGGATATGGAGTCTCCCTCTGCCTCAGAGGCAGCAACTGGAGCAGAGGCAGAGGCTGAACCTGTAGCAGACCATGGACCAGCAGTCTCCTGTGCCATGAGATTGAACTTCCTGTCCCTGCACATTAGATATAATAAATGTCATCCAGAAATACTCATTTTAACAACGTCTCAATTGTCTCAAAAGAATGAGAAAAGTCCAACATGAACGCTGGCTTGCCAGGCTGCAAATTTTTTTCAGATCTACTCATGGCTGACCTAAGATTGTCTGAAAAAGGCATGCGCTCCATTGGGGGGATATTTCGATTCATATCAGGCCCTGCTCCAGGACCTATGTGGGACTCTGGAAACTGCTGTTTGGATTCCATCAGACCGTTCATCACTGGCATCCGTGAAGACATTCCTGAACAAAAATGTATTGATACAATTAATCTATAAAAGTGCATACACGTTCAACAATCCCTGGCTTTCAAGTTCAACAATGCTTGGCCTTCAAGATGGCACACAACATAATGCAATGCAGTTTGCCAGCAATGTAATGTTGGTTGCCAAATCATCCCCAAGGGGGGTGCAAAGCAAAACTTTCAAGGGTTAAGACTGCATGCGTTCATACATTTATATTTCATGCATGCTCGTAAATGGGCTGTTGCACCACTGAACATTAACCATATCATTGAAACATTCATACATGCATCTAACACACCTGAGTTGGGTTGAGAAGGGTGTAAACCAGGGCCTAGAGGACCATGCAGGTGTTGAGATCCTTGGATCTGTTGAGGCATCTGAGGAGGTTGGCTGGTGCTGGGGCTCAGGACAGCTGTGAAGAGATCCTCCACATCTTTCCCACCAAGCTCTGTAAGGAAACAGCTATGTTAATCCAGCTGTACTGACATACAAAAGCAAAACTAACTACACATTTTGTCAAACCTGAGTCTTATCTTATCTCTTTGCAATGATCTGTGCTGTGATGGACAATGCTCAGATTCAGAGAAAACAGAGTGTGGAAATTCGATAATCCACATTTGGCTGGACAATCCATAAACATTGAAGCCATTTTTCTCAATTCTATGCTGCCATTCTGGCTTTGTAGGGCAGTCTACACTGTGCATTTTCTTCTGTCCTTTATTTTTAGGATACATTTTTAGGATATTTTAGGATAAGATCCAAGTAACATCTTGGGTAAAAGCCATAGCAGACTGTGCAACATCACTGAACTTTTAAGGCACACTGTACAATGTACAGTACCTTTGGACCTTGGTCACAACTGATAGAATTGACTGGGCATTTACATCATTAATCAGAGCGAACTCTGAATCATTTTGATGCTATAATTTGATGTCTTATGTCATCAATTGCTGTGCTCCTACTGCATCGTAAGAGCAGGCACACACTGCAGGACTGTGACTCAAAATTACTGACACTTTGTAGGAGGCTACAGTGAAAACTTTGTTGGAGGCTAAAATTAATCTCAAGGGCAATTAATTGGCTGTTGGTGATCATGTCAAACTAAGCCAACAACGATGGCCAATTTTGTCTCAGACAGCAAATTTGTAGCAAAAATCGGACAGTGAGCACCCAGCTTCATTCACAACATATCATAATGAACTTATCCAATGAAAACTGACGCTTTGAGTTTGTATTATACCTGGTATTTTGTAGAGTCTGCCGAGTATCGATTCTGTAAGGCAGAGAGATTAATGTTATTAAGCTACTTTTAAAGAAAGCACTTTTGAAGTTACTATCCAATGTAATGCTTATAGTTGGTGTACTAACCATCGGTGACCATCTTGTCCAGTTCAGGGCTGAGGATGCCATCCAGTGGCTCATCAGGTGCCTGACGTGGGGGGGCTCGGCCTAGATGAGTTTGTGATGAGACTGATGCCTCTTCTGTTAAAGGTGCATCATCCAGACCTATACACACATATATACACAATAGCATTTTTATACATGGACAAATAATGTGCTGCCTGTGCAGTCAATGTCCCAAAATTAAATCCTGAAATTGGGTTCTTCCAACAATGTCACAAACTATGTTCAGATTTGCCAAGATTTCAAAATCTGCAATCAAAAACCAGTTGATTTCAATATAATCTCAAACATGTCTCATAAATGCCTCAAAAACCAAAATTATCTGAGCTATGCTATCCAAATAAATTTGTATACCTCTATGCTTTATACCTTTATGCTTAATTTCTCCAAAGAAATTTAAGGAGAATCATTTGAGAGAAAGTTAAAACTTAAATGGCAAATAACTGAGAACTCCATTAAGTCTCCTGATGTCAGGGCTCAGCCACTTCTGTTGGTTGTGTTTTTATTGTCTTTGTGGCTGAGCTCTGACACTCATGTTTAGTGGCTTGTATAGCCTGTGTCTTGTCTGAGAATGCATGGCTTGCCTTTTTGCATTGTCATGCATTCTCGTCTTATTGGCATGTGTGCATTGCTCTTGCCATCCTTGCGGCATGCACTTGTGTCAATTTTTGTGTCTGTCTTTCATGACCTCGGGTGCACTTTGCGTCACGCTCGCTTCGCACTGCACATCTGGGTAGTGATCCATCTTAATGTTGTGCTGTGGTTCAGCCGCTTCTGTCTTCGGTGCCTGTTTATTTGTGGCCGAATTCGTGCTCAGATGTCCCGTCTCGCTTTGTCGCCTGTTGCGTGCATTGCATGGTATTTGCTTCGCAGTGTACGCTCAAGGTTTTGTCTAGTATGAGAGTGCATGGCATCGCTTTGTTGGCGTTGCCATGCATTCTCTTGTCTAGTTTGTCGTTTGGCATGAGCACATGTCGCCTTGTAGTTTCTGGCGATACGTGCTCGTGTCATTTGTGTGTTTGTGTCTGTGAGAGCACGTGGCTTTGTTTTGGATCCGTACTGCCAAGTGTCTCTCAGTCTTGCGTCATACCCTGTCTCCTTGTCTGCTTATTATTGGTTCATTTGTTTCACCTGCCTTCCTTGTTAACTCATTTGATTTCTCTCCCTATATTAGCTCCTCTTATATGCTGTCCAGTGCTTTATTATTTCATTTGCTCCTGTCGTCGTGTGCTCGTGTTTTCTGGCTACCTTCCCTGTCAATTTCAAGAAATTCTTGTGTTATTCTACTTCGGTTTTGTTTTTGTTCTTTCTCCATTGTGAGAGTTTTTGGTTATGTTTGTTTTCTGTTTATTTAAATAAAAGCTCATTATTGCCAATCTGCGTTTGGGTCCTTCTCTCAACACCATGTTCCGTGACACCTGAGCATTGAAATGAGCAATAAAATAGTCCAGAGGAAAGTACTAATAAGCATTTACGGTTATAGTTCTTGCTAGCTGAAGTAATTCATGACCTGGACAAACCTAAATAACAATAATAATTCTTGTGCTGCAAATAATTCATCTAGACACATTACTGAGGCCCTGAGGTAGGTCGTCCAAGGCTGTTTTTACAGTGGGGATTAATGCTCAATGTCATCCAAAAATTGCTAGATCAGTTCCTTTTATCAAACCAAGGACTTGTGTGGATTTCAGTGGAACAGTGCACCTATTCTTCACTCATCCATACAACACAGAGGCCCTATAGATTGAGAAAAAAGGCCATTCATCAGTGCCTACAGTTTTCTGAAATGCCAGGCTCCAGAACTACTTCTTTCTGTGTCGGTTTAAGGGAAGCATCCTTGACCATGCTGTATGTACTGTATGTCAAACCAAATACACTTTCAGTAAGTGAAATAACACAAATGTAACATAAATCCCAAACAAAAGGTGTGAGGAAAAAGAAAAACTTAAATAAATATATAAAAAATATATGATTTGGACCATGAAGCTCTTACCAAATGGTGAAGGAGAGTAGTCAACTTGGAAAGGGCAAAAATCAAGACCTACAAAGACCCAAACCAAACACAATGAGGGATCAGCACTATGGATAAATGAATGGATGAAAAGAAAGAAAGAAAGCCTCTGTACAGATGATTCATACACACTGTTCAATGAAATGAGCTAACAATGCAATGAATATGCCATAAAAAAGAAAAAAAAAAAGTCACTGTTGGGGAGTAACTACAGTAACAAAAAGCAGCAATGCTCCTGTGACCATATATGAGTGAATTCAAACACAGCTATAGACATTACTGCACTTTGTGTATGAATTTGCAGTCACAATGCATCCCGAATGACAAAAATAGCTTCTTGAAATCTGATCTGCCTGTTTAGGCAACACTTTTCCAAAAATTTTAAACTATACAAACATATGGATGTGGTTTGGATCAGGTTTGTAAAAAATGTACTTTTTTTTTTTTTTTTTTGCTGTTTAGACAACAAATTACTAAACAAAACCTTAGCAACTTGTGATATAGACAGCACATTTTTTGAAAGGGGTGGTTTGAGTGTAGTTTAATTAATTATAAATTATGAGTACAGTAACTTGTAGCTAAGGAAGTTAGTTTCATATTAGCTTCCCCAACACTGACAATAGCAGACTATAAACTTATAAAGTTATGTCTCATACGTTTAGACAGTATTAATGGCCTACCGGACTCCCCTGTCTGCTTGCCAATATTATTAGAGAACATTCCCAGCAGCTCTGTGTCTGATTTGAGCTCTTTAGACAGCTCCACCAATCGCTCCTCACAGTTCTCTGAGGATATGGAAAAGAGGAACATTACTAT
The DNA here is from genome assembly GCF_019703515.2 of Myxocyprinus asiaticus. NCBI lineage: Eukaryota > Metazoa > Chordata > Actinopteri > Cypriniformes > Catostomidae > Myxocyprinus > Myxocyprinus asiaticus. The sequence goes on along the minus strand of NC_059348.1, from coordinate 14,856,798 downwards.
CAGGGTCTAATGGTTGTAATCAAAGAGGAGGGTTAGTATAGCTGTACTCATGACTACTGGTCATGAATGTGAAATGGTAGTTATGTAATACTGATGGAAAGAGAGACATAATATAGTTTTTGGTGAGAAGCATACGTGCTGCTACTGCTTTACTGGACAGTGGTGCTGCTAATGCACTGAGTGAAAGGTTCGATGATGGCTTCATCTGATTGGTCATAAGCTGTCTCCTGTCCCGCTCATCCTCTAGCAGCCGTGTCGTTTCCTGTCGACTCTGTTTGCTCTTGTCCAGCAGGTCTTTTCCAAAAAAAGCCTCCTGTAAGCAAAGATACTGAAGTCAGAGCACATCTATATTAAAATATCTAAAAACAATTTGTTTGCACCATGGCAAGAACCAGCAACAAATTACTTTTATCTGTAACGAAATGACTAAAACTTAATTACAGTTACTTTAACTCATTAAAGTTTAAGTAAACATTTTTGAAGGTATCACTTTACAATAAGGTTATATACTTTACATTAACATAATGCATTAGGTATCATCAGCTTACAATAAACAATTTTATTTTACAGAATTTCTTAATCTTGTTATTGTTTATAAAAGTCGCAAGAACCAATGAGGTTTGATGTTTTTGACGTGTTGCCATATTGGTTCTCTTTCAAACATTCGTTCGTTATCTCACTATGGGAGAACGCTTTGTGCGTGAAATTATGGAAGTAATTTAAAGCACCACGTCTGTCCAATGACAGACAAGTCACAGCAGTGACCAGGAATATAAACCTCTGTCACCTGCCTTTGCATCATTCTTATTCTCTTCCTCATGAAGATCGAGTTGGATGCTATCCTTCAGCAGAGTTTTTGGATTATTGACGTTTTTCAAAAGGTCGAGCCATCTAGGTATGTCGCTAAATGTGGTGATATTTTCAGAAACTGTAATTGTTCAAAGAATTTACCAGCATGTTACAGTGTGTAATCTCACTATCTTCTCTTTCCACATTACCAACGGACACAGTTGGTATTATTACTGCACCGTTGAGGGGTTATTTGTCGTATTTAGTTATGATAAATATGAGAGAGTTAGTTTTGACCTTGAGCTAACATGTCGCGAGTTGGGAGGATAATCACTGGACCATGGCACTGACTGCAAACCAAGCAAAGCAAAAGAGAAGGAACCTTCTCGCATGTGTGTTTGGGGGGCCATGATTTTGGATAAGGACTCGCACCCCCTGTGCATCGCTTTCCTGGAGGTAATATATGCACAGATATCCTTGGCTAACCCAGAATGCTGCCCGCACTGCACTAATTACCTGTTAAGGGTTTATGAAAGGCAAGTGCTCAGCTGCAGGAAAGGAGAGTCGGCTGCGGGAAAGGGAGACCAGTATCTTTCCCTGCTCCCAGTGGAGAATGAACATTACGGAGGAGGCCTCCCCGAATCTCCCTCCTCTTTTCAATGTCTCCATTGAGGAGACATGAGAAGAAGAGGAGGAGGATGACTAAAAGATCGATCGCCTTCTCGAGGATGAGGAGGAGGATGAGGAGAATGGGATCCTTCCAGCTCAACCGTCCAGGCCGCTGAGTGGGCAAAGCAGGGGCTCACCCATGGATCTCGATCTAATCGAGATGTGCCGTAGGGCACCGGCCAAGCTTTCTATTGACTGGCCATCTCAACAGATGGAACAGGGCACAGAAAGGAATATGTGTGATGGGAAGAGGCTGCCGTCATGTCTCGCTCCCATTAAATAGCTCATTCATGACATTTCGGCGTGCGTGGCAGAGATGAAAAGGTTTTGAGATAAACCTTTTTCACATAGGGTGCCCGTCAAGGGTTTTTCAGGCTTTGACATACATAAAATGCAGGAAATGGGCATGTCAGGGCCTGCCCCAGTGGAATCGTCGTTTTTTGTTTTTTTTTTGTTTTAATTTATAGCTCTTTCAGTGAGGGCTCTGAATGCTTACCAAGCCAAACTGCTAGATGAAATTGGGAAACAGATTGATGCTGGGACCCCAAGCAGTATTGGAGGAAATCTGTGTTATAGCGGACTTGAACTTACACACTTCTTGAGGGGCATTTCAGAGATGCGGCTGCAGCATGAGCCTCTCAGTGGTGGGAGCGAGGGCATTATGGTTGTGATAGTCAAACCTCTGATAAAATTGACTTTCTTGATACCAAGTTGGAACCTAAGGCTTTATTTAGGGCATTAGTCATGGCCATAAGGCAGCACATCGATCTCTGCAAAAAAGGAGAAGCATTTGAGAATGTTTCCCTCGCAAGGTCATCGCATGCCCGTTTCAGCCGGGTTACGCAAGCTTCGCAGCCATCAAAAATGGGGACAGGTGGGTTTTCACCCCAGGCCGTCCACCGCACAGCAGGTGCCAACCATAAACACACAGCCAAAACCGGCACAGGCAAAGAAGCTGTCCTTCACTGCAGCAGCCGCTAAACATCACCCTGCCAATCCACAGGGAGGGAAGAAGACATGGGGATGGAGCAGTCGCTCTATTTGGGGAAAAACTGTTCAGTGGCAAGTTTGGTTTGTCCAATTCACAGTTTAAATGGTGTGGTGGCACAGGTTCAAGGAGTGCCCTCTGTGTTAAACCTCCCCTCTCAACCCACGGGGCAGATTTATTGTCAAGAGGGAATCACCTGTGTAGAGAGTGGAGGCTTCCCCCACAGGTGTTGAGTCAGCTGTGGGAGAGATTCGGGCAGGCTACTGTAGATCTCTTCTCATCCCACAAAAACACTCATTGCCCTCTGTTCTCTCTAGGGAGCAAAAATGAACCTATGGGTGTGGATGTGCTGGCACACCTATTGTCAAACAAGCTATTAATACGTGTTCCACCCTCTGAGGTTGATCGGCCCAACTCTAAAAAGTGTAAGGGAGCATGGTCACTCAGTAATACCGATTGCCCCATTCTGGCTGGATAGATTAGCTCCTATCTCATGTGCACAGAGAGATTTTTCACTCTCACCCAGGCTGAGTAGCTCTTTGGGCCTGGCCATGAGAGGATGAATTTCAATGCCACTGGGTTGCCTCTGAGGGTGATTAAAATGATTCGGATTTTGAGAGTGGCCCAGACGCGATTGCTACATGATTGAAGTGGGGTGTATTTGAACAGTGGTGAGCACAGAGACATATCATTCCCTTTTTATGTTCTATAGCAGATGTGCTGAGCTTTCTGCAAGACCTTTTGGATAAGGGTAGAACATAATCTACTGTTAAGATTAAGATCTTGCAACAACATTGGCATGCCATGTTGGGTTTGACTCAGGAACAATGGGTTAACACCCACTGGTAAGTTCATGAAGGGTGTGCAGAGGTTACAACCGGTCTCAAAACCACTGATTCCCCCATGGGATCTGTCCGTGGTTCTGAACCACTCTCTCAGCCCCCATTCTAACCAATAGAGAGTATTAGCATGAAGCATCTTTCTCTAAAGACAGCTTTATTGTTAGCTCTCTCTACTGCGAAGCATGTGAGTGAATTCCATGTTTTGTCAGTTTATCAATCTTGTATGCGCTTTACTCCGGGGTTTTCCAGAGTGACCCTCAAGACAAATTTCTCATTTGTGCCAAAGGTGAGCTATTCACCATTTAATGGCCAATCAGTGGACTTTTTAACTTTTCACCATCCAGTGTTTCCCTCATCAGAGGAAAGCCCAGTTTGCGCCCTGCATGAGTACACAGAAAGGACACGTCTGCTGAGAAAAAGTAATCAGCACTTTATATCATGGGCTGACTCTCATAAGGGAAAACCTATATCACGCCAGCATTACTATTTATATAGCTATAGTTTGGAGGTGTTTTCATTTAATATTCTGAGTCCAGCTGCTTTGGACAGCAAATCTGCAATTCGGGAATGGTCCACATCCCATAGTGAGACATCGAACAAATGTTTGAAAGACAATGTAAGGCTACGTATGTAACCCTGGTCCTCTGATAACAGGAGTGAGTTATCTCATCGAACTTCCCTCCTTGCAGCAGCACAGAGAAGAGATATGCTAAGATTAACGTAAAAGCAAGTAAAAGCAGTTTATATCAGGAAGGCGGAGCTTCCTGTTTACTGCTTTGACTTGTCTGTCATTGGACAGATGTTGTGCAATAAATTGCTTCAGTGATTTCACGCACAACGCATTCTCCCATAGTGAGATACCTCACTCCTATTATCAGTGAAACGGGGTTACATACGTAACCTTATTATTGTGCTCTGTTCACAAGAGTGGATCAATGATTTGATTTCAGAGTGAATAACTACATTAATTTCAGTCTGTGCATCATACGAAGTGATTAAATGCCTTCAGAAGACTTGGAATATGATGCACAGTTTGGACTAATTTTATTACATTCTTGGATGCTTTTTAAAGCTTTAAAATTAGCCACTATCAACAGCTATTGAATGAAAATCAGCGATTGAGTCATTTTTTTTAAATATCTCCTCCATATGGGTTTAAATAAGGCAGAGGCTACTTGCAAGTGTAAATAGCAACAAAAAGCATCTTCTTTGAACTAAGTGAAAAAAGTGTTAAATGCTAGTTGCACACTTGTACTAATAGTGCCAGATACTATTTACACTACTAATTAAATAGCAGTGTGTTTATTGTTCATTGTGGACGTACACAATGCAAGTAAATTTGGTTGTCAGTTCACCTTTTAGTGCTTAATCCTGTTCTGTACACACACAGTTTGGTAAAAAATGAGAGTGACAACCGCATTCTACAACTGAATTAACTCCCAAAAAATTCAGGTAGTGATAACCCTATTTAAAAAAATTCCACACAGGGTGTACGGAACCGAACTGAACCACTAGTTTTTAATGACGTGATTAATGGCGCGTGTGAGATATGTCTGTCTTGTTCTGGTGTAAATCACACTTTCAGAGGTATGTGTCTTCATTCATTCATACATTTCAGTCTGTCTCTCTCATCTGTAGTTTCTCTTATCAGCCATGTGGTCTCGGGGAAACCCGTATATTACAGTCCAGAGCGCGTGTGCTGTTAAACAACAGCCGATTGCGCATAAACAAAACACAGCAATTCTGTCGATGGCAGTTAACTAAACACTGTCATTTGGAAATACATCTGTGACGGATAATCTCTTTGCTCAAAAACAGCTAACAAAAAACGTGTTAAACTGGTGGCATTCATGTTTCACTTGTCAATCACTGCAATTGCGGGAGTCCGTCCTGTATTCCGTACACACATGGAACGATAATTTAAGGGATTCACTCCCGCATTTAAATGCAGTTGTTACTCCCAAAATTTTGTAGTGTGTACATGGTCCCACAGACACCCTACACCCACCCCTAAACCTAACCCTAACCTTCCCTTACAAATATGGACCATGGTTTTACTACAGTAATCAAAGTATCACAAATGGTATTTTGTAGTAAAATCATAGTAACCACAAAATTAAACTTACTATATTACTATATTAACACCATACTACTGTAGTAACTTCACGGTTAATTGCATTAAAACTATGGCTTCAACCAAAAAACATGGCTACTACAATATTATATTAGTAAAACCATGGTTAATTTTCCATGGATTAAATCTTTCTCTTAACTCCCTGACCGTCACTGTGACATTTCACTGTGAGGAAATCAAACTTCATATTAATTTTCATTTATTATTATAAGTAGTAATAAAGGAAATATTAAGAGTGGAGACAGGAAATAGGATGCAGAAAAGTGGGAATCAAACCCAGGTCCTTCCGCACAAAAAAAGCACATTCACACCATCTTCACACTACATCATTGCAGTGACACTTGAGGCCACAGTTTGTCTTCAATTTCTTTCTACCAGAATATTTGAGTGTAAATAGCCGCACAGTGTGACAGGTGCTATTTACACCTAGTGCAAATAGTCACTCCATTCAAAATAATGATAGAATTTTCATTTTAGGGTTAACTACTCCTTTAAGTACTATAAATTACTGATGAAAGCAGGTTTGCTGGAGATGACTGACAGTGTGGCTCTGGCTCTCATATAGAGTTAGAGTTCACTGACTGTCACGTTGTGGTACCTCCTTAAATGAGCTCATGTTTCATTCTGTCTCAAAGCACTCCAGCACAGTCCCACAAGACACACAATCTGTCAAGACACACGCTCCTGCACGTGTGCACAGCATTAACATGGACAAGCACGAAAAACAAAATGCCTGCTGTATCAGTGGTTATGCGACTTCCCACGGCCTCGCCTGTTCCGTCATTTCGGCTCAGCTCACCTGACAGCTTTCAGCTCTTGAGAACTGGCCTGGCTGTGTTATTAAAAGCCTCCATTTTCAATAACTGATTTAAAGTGGCTCTTCTGAGAAGCACCTTTAGGTTTGAGTCTCTAGCTTGATGGTGATGCAGAAGCTAGCATGTACAGCTAGCATTAGCTTAAAGTTTTTACCATACAATTACATAATTTCCCTCTTGATGTTCCTGAACATGCTTTCATGGGCTGGAAATTATGACGGTATATACTGTGGCAGTAAAAATGTGTCCATCTAAAGAGATTTGGCAATACCGTTTATTCACATAAAGATATATTTGCACAGTTAGCAGTGGGTAGGACTGCTATTTAATGTGAAGCTGTTTTTGTATTGATGCCAGACTTAACATTCATTTGTTATGAATAATCATATCTTTTCCTTTGTTCCAAATGAAAAGAAAAATAACCAAATGAGATGAAGTACATTTCATTTGTAAGGATTTACTGTAATTCACTAGATTGTAAAATAAAATAAAAATTACTTGAAGTTCAGTCATGAAACTCTACATGGCGCAAGCTGATACGTTTTTTGAACTTGTTATCGGTAAGCCAATTGGCTCGTTTACATGTGACATGCTAAGCCAATCAGCAAATCAACTTATGTCTCTCTCTTTGTCTAACATTTAACTTACTCAGTTATGGAGATAAGCTGGATTCACTGCAGCATGCTGCAAGAGTGTTTCTCTGAAAGCCTCCTCCTCCCCAGCACCACTGGTCTAGATCTGCTACATGGGGATTGTATGTATGAATAATTGTGCAGCAGCATGTCCTACATGCTACATGCTTTGTCTAATTTGCAGCAGCAACAGCATGTCCACATGCTTAACACAGAATGTCTGTGTATGTTTTAAAAGTAACAAGTCTCCATATTTTCTCTGCAACAGCAGCTTAGCAGCAGCAGCATAGCATATCTAGTCTGCCAAGACCAAAATCCTATTAATATGTCAAACCCATATCAAAATGCAAAATCTTTCAGAGAGTTGTCATGACTGAAATGGGCAGTAAAAATTCAATTTCCAGTAAAAAAAATAGTAATATACTGTATATACCGCTACCGTGACATAGAATTACTCATACCTTGATATAAGAATTTGGTCATACCACCCACCCCTTATGCTTTCTGTCATAAATGTCTAAGTCAGCAAGTGGGTGCACAAGGGAGTCTACAACAAACCCATAAGGTTTCTCTTGAGACAAACTCCAAGAGGTCGAGCTGTTTACAGAAAATTACATCATCTAATGCTCCCAAAAAGTCCACGTGTCAGACTCGGTTAGACAAGATCCCAGTTCATCTACTAGAGTCGAGTGTACAGCACAAAGAGCTGTGGCATCTGGTGTTCATCTGTAGAAGTTGCCTGGTGACACCCTTGGATTTTGTAACTGTTAAGGTAAAGTGATCATCTGTGAAAGTTTGCTGGTAATTCTAGAAATGTGCTACTTAGAAATGGTGCATACAAAGGGCATTTGCTTCTCAAACCTTGAAAAGATACTCAACCATTCCTTTCTGGCAATTTTGATTGCTTTGTAATGAAACCAAGGACAACACATTTTTATCTTCAATAACCTTAAAGGCTTTGTTTCGTGAACAAGTCTGGAAATCTTTGTTTCAGGTTTTAAGCTTACTAAGTCAGGCATCACTATTAACATTGCACAATATTAATATAGCACAATAATGGATTTTCAAATGATAATATCACTCACATTAAAGTCAAACAAAAATAATTGCCTGCAACATAGTATTCTTAATCAAAGACACCCGTTCAGTGTGTTTAAATAGAAAAAACTATTGGAAAAACAGCACAGAGGCATGCAAAAACAGGTGTGAAAAGCCCCTAACTCACCCTATACTTGAAAACTACCCCGAACCAATACCCAACGGTTTGTCGGTACCGTCAGGCTCGGATCAGGTTAAAGAATAACCGAATAGTGATTTTGGTATTCGAATACTCCTCCAGCTTGGTCTTCTTTTTTGAATGGTTAAACAAATGTCAACTATCCATGCACATCCCTATTAGGAATTTTAACAAACACTTAACTTGCATGCAACTCATTCTGCACCATTTGTGCTATGATCCCTAAAACTGTGCGGTGTGTTTTGGAAAGGTTTGCTGTTCCTTTTGTAAGTGACTGGACATGTGGATTTGTGGATCCCATAGTCTCTAGACATAAAAGGAGAGCCATATCCAGGGACCAGAATATAATAGTGACTTGGGGTCTATTGAATTGGGCCAGCAATCAACCACCCAGAACACCCTAACACTGTGGTGACACATTTTGCTCAGGCAAGCACCACTCACAAATTCTTCAGAAACTGCACACATCTAGTAAATTAAGTTTATTTAAAAAGCTGCAAATACAAAAGGTGAAAAGTGCAAGAAAATGTGTCCTCTTGGTCTTAATGGCTGACAAAGTGCAAACCTGTAGATAAGTGGGAAACGCCTCCTCCAGTTTGGTCTTCTTTTTCCTATAACGCTTCCGTATTTTAACCTCAGAATTGTCGGGAAAATCAGACAAAGGATGTTTTTCATCAACTGGTGTATCAGGTGCTTGGTCTCCCCAACCTATCAGGACAGAAAAAGGAATAGGTATATACTCTATGTTCTTTACAAAAAAATATTGTTCTTTCAATAAATTAAGAAAGTGAGATGTACAGTACATCCACAAAAAACCCCAGAGAAAAACTAATACTGATCAATGCAATATATTTTTGTTGCCACAACGTAAGAACTGGTTTGACTTCAAAATTGTTTTTCTTTTCTTTCTTTCTTTATAATAAATAAATCAGTCCATGTATTTAATATTGGCACTTAAACAGTGGTTGAGGATATCTAACAGCTACACTATGTGGACACCATATATGCTTGAAAACCACAGGCAACAATTCCCCTTTTGCTGCAATAACAGTTTCCACTCTTCTGGGAAGGCTTTCCACTATACTGTATGCAGTAATATGGCTGCTGGGATTTGCTCTTTTTAATTCACAAGAGCATTAGTGAGGTCAGCCGCTGATGCTGGGCCTGGCTCACCGCTGGCATTTCAATTCACCCCAAAAATGTTCAGTGAGGTTCAGGTCTAGGCTTTGTGCTGGCCAGTTAAGTTCCTCCACACCAGATGCAGTAAACTAATTCTTTAAGGACCCTGCTGTGTGTACAGGGACATTGTCATGGTGGAATAGAAAAGGACTCTCCCAAACTGTTGCCACAAAGTTGGCAATGCCCTAGAATGCCAATGTATGGAGTAGCATTATGATTTGTCTTCACTGGAATTAACGGAGTAATCAAACTCGTTAATTAGAAGGGGGTGTCCACATACTTCTGGCCACATAGTGAATGTTCAAAAAGGGTATTCAAAAAAGAATGAACCTCAAAGATATTGAATTAAGCCATATTTATGAACTAACATAAGCTCCCAGCAAAAGTCATCTAGGGAAATAATTAGCTCAGCTGAAAGTGTTGAATGATGCTCACTCTCGTCTCTGCCCTGCAGGGTCTCAGAGCCAGTGGAGTCCTTCCTGCCCAGAGCTGGTTTGGTTCTTCCAGGGCCCGTCCGGTTCCTCTGTCTGACCATGAAACCTCCAATACCTGAGAAAAAGCAGACAATCATCAGAATTCTTTTACATTTCTAATTATGAATTTATGTACATACATCAAAAGTAGCATCTTTAACATACACTCAAGAAATAAACATTCACTATTATCAGTTTTACTCAATCTTCCCATGTTCATATTACTCCAAAAAAATTATGTAATCATGAGAACTCACATTAACTTAGTTGATTCAACTAAAAAGTGTCTTGTCAGCTTAATCCATTTGTATTACAGTTTTTCTCAATGGCTTTGGCTCAATTCTCGATTGAGAATTATTTTTTTTCAAAACATTAAGTTCAAATCTCTGAACAATTAGTTTCTTGTTCACACCAGATTTCTTATTCTTTTAAGCAAATTGCATGTGTTTTGGCACATGTGTGCAAAAGAGTATGTACAGTTGTCTACAATGTGCACAATTAAATGCACATGGCTTGCTGATCAAAACTGATGAGTTGATTCTCAGTGAAATTGTCAAACTCTTCACAACTTCTAAACATTCTTTCATCATGTGAGCCATCACATGCAAAATGATCCATTCAGTTATTAAAATCTGTCAGACATACATGTATATACCATAAATATCTTTGACATGAAATGTTTGTGATGTCTGCTAAATCTCAGGTCAGACCAACAAGAGCGACAGTATGTCCACCTAGAAGATGTGAACTTGTAGTGTTACGTATTGTGAGGAGGTACAATTTATTGGATTTATAGAACTACCACAGGTTTTACATGGATGTCAATTTGTGGCAATTTTCTGTTCACTATATAAGACTTTACATGTAAGAAATGTGGACATGAAAATGGGAATTTTCTGTTTACATGTAACACGTTGCTTCAAAAATACATTTACTGTATACATACAAATGTGTATGTCCTTTTTCTGTGTACTAGAGTTGTGTACAATATTGACTTATCCTAGTAAACTTTTACCTACTGTTGAAATCAGTATTTTTAAAGCTCAGTGTGATACACAATAGCATTCAGCTAGACAAAACTGACACTCTTGTATAGTACAGTAAGCAGTCAGTGTCAACAAAAAATGAACAAAAATGAAATTTGTATAAAACAAACATTTCTAGGGTTGAGTGCCATGATGAAAAAACATCTAAACATTTTGACCAGTACGGCTCACACGATGACAAAAAAACTTTCATTTTGGTGGCACTGGCCAATTTACTGACACAATAACTAGGTTTTGATGCTTGAATTGAATGTTTTGGTTGAGTTACTCCATTTTGCAGACATGCAGTAGAGTTGTGATGTCCCATAAAACAGTTGTGACAATTGCACTTACAGTTTAGAGAATGTTAAGACTGTTTCAGAAAATGAGCCAAAGCTATTGAGAAAAACTGTAATAGTGAGTTCATATTTTTTGTTTAGTTAACTGAAACTAGGCAGAGAATTTCTAGTTCCCAGCATGTTTTGCTTTGGACTCGACAGGGAGAGTAAAAGTTCAAATTAAGTGGTATTGGGGCCCTGGGTAGCTCAGCAAGAAAAGACGCTGACTACCACACCTGGAGTCGCGAGTTCGAATCCAGGGCATGCTGAGTGACTCCAGCCAGGTCTCCTAAGCAACCAAATTGGCCCGGTTGCTAGGGAGGGTAGAGTCACATGGGGTAACCTCCTCGTGGTCACTATAATGTGGTTCTCACTCTCGGTGGGGCGTGTGGTGAGTTGGGTGTGGATGTCGCGGAGAATAGCGTGAAGCCTCCATGCACGCTATGTCTCCGCGGTAACGCGCTCAACAAGCCACGTGATAAAATGCGCGGATTGATGGTCTCAGACGCGGAGGCAACTGAGATTCGTCCTCCGCCACCCCGGATTAAGGTGAGTCACTACCCCACCACGAGGACTTAGAGTGCAAAGGGGAGGAAAATAAATAAATAAATAAATAAAAACAATAAGTTATTTTGTGTGTCTTTGTGCAAGATTAATATAAAGGTATTAAGTGTTTTGATATGTTGAGATTTTCTGTTATTCTGTTGTAGCATTGGGGGTTACCATCATGGTGAAGAGTGGAGTTTGAGCTTTGGTTGAGGACCAATACACTGAGTATTTTACATATTGCTTTATTCAGTAAGCAATTGCTGTGCAAACCATAGCATAGTGACCAAGTTGCACTCAGTAGTACTTCACGCCAGCTTTTAGCATGCTAACATTTACTGTCACTAGCTAGCATATCACTACAATAGTTTCATTTGAGTTGTTTTGACATGCTGAATTTTGTTGGGTTTACTTGATTCATTTAGGTTTTCTCTACCTCTAGTAATTAAATTGAATTTACATGGCAATCTTAATTTAAGAAAACTAACTTCAAACATGTGGATCCATTGTCCATGATTGAATCAAGTTTTTTTTTTATTTTTTTTTTTAGTTTATCTATTAGCTGAAAATTTGTTAAACCCTAAACTAAATGTGCTGAATCTGAATTACAGCACATCTGTATCAGCTGCTACAGATATAAAATAAAAATGGCTGGTATTTTCATATCAAAACAAGATAATTTGGAACATTATATTAATACGATATAGTAGAGACAACAAATACATTTGTTTTTCATTGACACAAAAGTTACTAAATTTCCACCAAAAAAAAAAAGAGAAGAAGAAACTGTTTTAAGAGCAACTGTTTTGTTTTATCCTCCACTCGAGCATCTCATTACTTACCTGGGCGGTAGGGCTTCCTTTTCCTCTTCTTGCTGGCATCTGTATCTTTAGAGTCGTCTTCTGCTGTGGCTTCTCTTTCAGGGCTGGAGTCTGACTTCACCTCACCATCCACCATATCTCCTTCTGCTACAAAACACAAACAAATCTACACAGTTTGAAGAGGCCTTTTGACAGGGACGTGGAGGAGGTTATTTCAGAGGTGAAGCAAGTTACATTTTGACCCATTTTTTCCAGTCGGGCAAGATCGTGTGGAAATCGTTGGTGCTCGTGTGGTCGCGGCTCGTATCGTGTGAGAGGAATTACGAGCGGAGCCGAGTGGCTTACAAGCAGCTCACGACCTCCCGATCATTTTTTTAAATGTCAAAAAAATTTGGTTGCTGTCGGCTTGAATTTGTGAGGTGTGTGCGGCTGAATGAACCGATTTGCCGATCTACCTAAAGTTGACCAATCAGGAGAAGGTGTTACAACTCACACAATCAATGAAAACTGAGTGTTCATGAAGCTTTTACACATTTGGAGAAAATGGTCGTGTTAAAACTGTGTTTTTCTCATATTATTCACGACCACATCACTGGGAATGATTCTACAGAAATGCCATGCTGTTCTCTGCCCTTCAAATAAAATATTATTGTAAAATTTCCATCGTGGTCTATTTTTATTCGGCATACTTGCATTCGTTTCAGTTATAGGGCTACATTTAGCGGGGGGTATAGCATCTGTTATAATTGTATATGCACACGATAGCGGAAATGTAACTCTCCAAGCACGCGTCTAGTGAAACCAAGGACTTCTAGGTTGAAAGTTCTACCTGTCAATCAACCGCTGTGCTAAAACAAGATTTTTGACTTTGCTGTGTGCGGCTTTAAAGCGCATTCACATGGACAAGACCTTACGGATCTTCTTCAGAATGTCTGCTATCAACATGCAAGCAGTGACACAGATGAGAAGGACGTAGCCTACATCTAAAGCTGAATAGTTCAGGTAGTCTACTCCAATAAAATAACTAAACGTCATACTTGCGCTTAAATTAAATCCAAGTATAACCGACAGAAACGGTACGCGATTTTTCCACACTTTCTTTTTAATCTTGTACATTTTGTGCAAGTACTATAATCTTGTACTTTATTATCATGCAGTAACTGACAGCAACACACTGACGTTATGATTGATGTATGCAGTCATGAAATCACAGCCTCGCTTCGAAATCTAAATCTGACAAATGTTGGACAGCACTTGTAATAATTATCCAATAATTTTATTTATTTATGTTTTTTAAATCTGGCAGATGAGTTTTCAGCTAATGCAGCCCCTGACCATGCCAGTCTTCTTTTTTATTTCTAAATCGCAAGTTATGAGGAATTAAAGCAATGCCCTCCTCTGGCTTTATGTCTTATAATGAAAAATAGCGCAAAAATTAGTGCGATTGCTCTGGAATTCACCAGGTTGTAAAGTTGTGTCGTGTATGATTGCACCTGTACGATTTTCAGATAAACTGACTCGTAATGTGTGCAGGGGCTCACGACCTCCCGAGTGTCAGAACTCGCACCATGTATGCCCGGCCTTAGAAGGGGGAACCTTCAATATGCTGCATCTCTTTCCACTTTACCCTTTACCCTTCAACTTCTACAAGAAAAAAAAAAAAGGCATATGAAACTGTTTGTACCTTTGGTGTTGATATCTCTATTTCTGGAGAGTTCAGTCTGTGGGTCTGGAGGAGTCTGTAGTACAGCCACACTGTTCTGGTTGATGATCTTCAGTTTGAGTTTGGGTTTGGAGCGTCTCCGCCGGGTGGCTGCATTGGCGAGACTCTGTAGCTGGGACAGACCTGACTCTGTGAGACAAACACCATCCTGAGTGTACGTCCTTATCAGGTCTGTGGAGCAGAAAAACAGAGGAATCTCATTACAAACATAAAGATGAAAATTTGATAGCAATTTAATATAAATTTCTCTCAATCTGAGAAATCTAGATCTGTTACACATTACATAGTTCACGTACATTTAAATATGAATGCATATGAATCACATTTATATGTTTCATAACCTTGTTGACTATTTGAAAGTACACTAATGATCTGTTACCACTTAAAAATAATAAAATATTATTGTACAGAGTAAAATGTATTGATGCTTGTTAAAGGGATAGTTCACCAAAAAATGAAAATTCCCTAATCATTTACTCCCCCTCAGGCCATCCCAGATGTGTATGACTTTCTTTCTTTTGCAAAATGCAAACAAAGATTTTTAGAAGAATATCTCAGCTCTGTAGGTCCTCACAATGCAAGTAAAGGGTACCAAAATGTTGAGGCTCCAAAAGAACCTAAAGGCAGACTCCAGTGGATTAATCCATGTCTTCTGAAGCGATTTGATAAGTGTGGGTGAGAAACATATCAATATTCAAGTCCTTTTTTACTAAAAATCTCCTCTTTCACATTATTTCCTCTGGTGTTTTCGTCACCTACTGGTCGGGGAAGAGAATTTACAGTAAAAAAAAGGACTTAAATATTGATCTGTTTCTCACCCACACCTATAAAATCGCTTCAGAAAATGTGGATTTAACTACTGGAGTCGTATGGATTGCTTTTATGCTGCCTTTGTGAGCTTGCCACCATTCACTCATCTTTTATGGACCAACAGAGCTAAGATATTCTTCTAAAAATCTCAGTTTGTGTTCAATAGAGGTAAGAACTTCATACACATCTGGGATGGCACGAGGGTTAGAAAATCATGAGATAATTTTGATTTTTGAGTGAACTATCCCTTTAAAATTATTCTGGAAAGCAGAGTTTCCAGACTTTTTGATTAATGCATTTCCATGACTTTTCATTTGTGATTGGATAAGGATTTTTTAAAATCAAATTCAAATCAAATTCAGACACAGTCACTAATGAATCATTATGACCGATTTGTGTACAAATCAGACAATAAAATAAAGAGCAGATCACAATTAGAACAATGTTTATTTACTATAGAAATTCCTTAAAAATGATTTTATTAATTTCCATGACTTCTCCAGGCCTGGAAATTACAATTTCAAAATTCCCAAATATTTCCAGGTTTTAGATGACCGTGGGAACCAAGTTCATGTTATTATAATCTGTTACTGACATTTTTATATACATCAGGTCAAGATTAAGAAAATCCAAATGCTGTAGTTAAATGATAGCAACTTTACCAGCATCTCTTGCTTTTGGGACTCTGTGTGGCATGAAAACAGGTTCCATTAAATCCACATTAGACCTGGCTGGCATTTGCGGTGCTGTGTAATGAACACACAAATACACAATGTCAAACAAAAATTATTTAGTAATATAAAACAATTTATGTTACACCGGTGTATCAGAGAATGCTAAATAGGTTTACCAGGAGAGAGGGGAGAGTGGCCTTGACATAGACTGCAGTCAAAGCAGGTGTCTGCGATCTTTTCCACTTCCTCCTCTGAGTGGATCCCCTGACACGACGCATGCATCCACCTGCAGACATAAAAACACTGTGAATAAACCAGTGGACAGCTATAACATTTCTAGCAAAAAATAAATAAATTGCTTGTTTGTTATGGAATTTATCGATTCTGGTTCCAATTTTGACAACACTCTAGTCCTAATGTTTAGTTTTAGCTACATGTTAAGAACCAATCCAACAGATTCAATCACTGAGTAAGCTGCGAGACCAATTTACTTTAGGCCAGTAAGCAACCACCAAGCAGCCCCCAAGCACGCACACCTGCAGATACACACACAGTCCAGAAGCAGAGAGCTGGCTGCGGCTCACCTGTCACACTGCCGGCACTGTAGGATGATCTCCTCCTCGCTGTAGTTCTGCTGGCACAGTGGGCATGATGCCAGGCTGGCACAAGGGGCACACTGAGTGTAATTATTCTGCCACTCACACCTCAGACCTGCAGACGTGGCACCGCACTGCGTGCAGGACACACACCTGCGGGAGGCCAGAGTGCCACAATGACATTAATCACATACCACACGAACTCCACCGATTTAACCACCCTAATAACTACTCATATAAATGACAAGTACAACAATTCTCATAAATAAAAGCCTTTAGGGGAAAATAAATTTGGTTAAAAAAGCTTTTATTTAATAGGTGTAACTCTGTAACAAGCATGAGCTCTAAAATTAACTGCGAGTGAAAAAAACCCCATATGCAATAGTTTTGCGCCGTTGAAACTGTACATGTAAATACCAGAATTCGCTAAAAAAAAAGTATATGTATATATATAAGAGAATGTTTGCAAATGAAAGAGTGAAATAAAAGACAAAGATGTAAAAAAATTATTGGTAAACAATTTTAAAGGTGAACTGTGAATTTTTTTCACTCCCAGCTTAATCTACAAAGACTAGTGTTTGGGAAACCTGCTTGAAAACAGAGATTATTTTTTACAGCTCCGTGATTCTAATGGCACAGAATTTATATACTTTACCTTTAAATCAACGAGAAAAAAAAATAAAAACAAAAATAAAAAAAGCATTTAGCAACAATAGCTTTGTGTCCTAACAGTCCAGACAGATACTGTAATTGGCAATAAAAAGATCATAGTTTTTATTTTATTTTTATTTATTTTTTTACTTATAATTTTAAATATAAAGAAATGAAAGAGCAATTTCCACATTAAGAAAAAGAATAGTTATTTTGATGTGATGCAGCATACCATTTGCATTTCCAGCTCCCATTGGGCACATTCTGCAGGGGCGGGTCTAAGCAGTAGGTGTGGTAGCTGATGTCACAATCATCGCAGAGCAGCAGGCGTCCGGGGTCGCTGGCCTGACCACACGCCTCACACACGGTACACTCCAAACATCGCCAGCCTTTACTCAACACCACCTTATTGATCTGACAAACAAACACGTGTCATTCAACATTTTGCATATGTAGGCAGATACCCATAAAACATCTGCTAAAAGAGAAGCTAGCCATGTTGCAAAGTAACTGATGAAACAAAGTGACCCTATAAACTACACTTTTCAATCAAAATGAATTTTTTGTGGTAATCAATATTACATCACAAATGCTGTCGATTGAGCTTGACTTGTATTGAACCCAGAATATTATTTTAAGATGAAACATTTGTTTTTTTTTGTCACTGCTAAAACTGAGCAAGCTGGGTCAGTAATAACACGTACTCATCTAGAACGTCCTCTTTCTCCTAAGTAGTGATGGGAAGTCCAATTAATATACGACAGATGTAAAACTGAACTTAGATCGAAAAAAAACAAAATATTCTTTTGAGTCATCAATAGTGTTCCCTGGAATCCCTGCATGCTTATTTATGTGTCTTATGTGTATAAATATTTATATTTAATACTGCTGTTTATCCTGAATCAGTTATATGAATTAGAGCATGTTGTAGTTTTATTAGTTATTTTCGAGTATTTTAACTGGGTGTTTATAAAAAAAAATAAAAAAAATCTCCAGCACTGCTCAATAGATGATGCTGATTTAAATGTTTTCATTCGCAGAATTTGGTGACAATATTAGGGGAAATTGACAATGTTTTGTTAACCAGACTGAAACATAAGGCGTCTCTAATCGACTTGACATATATGAGTCAAAACAACTCTAACAATGACTCAATAGTCTCACTCTATAATGTCTATCATCATCACCTCTAACAGTGTTAGCATTAAAAACAGAAGGGATACACTGGCCCCTTCCTGCTGTGGGGTTAAGCTGTGCTCACCTTTATGTTAACACAGAAGGGGTGGTAACACTGTCCACACTGAGCACAGGCCAGAAGTCGACCCTCCACACCCTGCCCAAAACTCCCACAAACCACACACATATCCTAAAGAAAACACAACAGATACATATATCCCATTAAGAGAGCAGCACACACTACATATATGGCTTTAAAATGCACTAACCACTCAAAAACATTCACATTTACCTGTTTCAGTGTGAACGTGTCTGTGCTGGAGAAAATCACCACTGTATTGTGCATGGCATTTTCTTCCTCATCCCTGAATATGCACATCGGTTCCATGATGTTTACCTACAGATCATAAATTACACATACAATTACAAATATAACCAATTTTGGTAACACTATACAATATTGTTGTAAAGGTTAACAACAGTTAATGCACATTGTACCGTGAACTAACTATGCATAATAATTTTAACTATCGAGTTACCTAATGTTAACATATACAATAATGCATTAATGTTAACATATAATGTGACATACTCCAGGAGCTGGGATTGGAGGGATTCCATTCTTCATTCTGGCACGGCCACGCCCTCCCCTGCCTGTGACGCCCGAACCTCTGGGTCGTCTCCTGCCAGGAAAGCCAGATCCTCGACCCTATTCACATGACAGATAACACAGGTCAATCCCAACTCGCAGATAGTAATTCTCACTGAAAAGATCGAGGCACGTTTTTTAGTAGATCGTTATTTTTTTTTTATAAAATGCCCAACAGGAGCATCCTGTAGCTTGAAGTATGTTATAAATGACACATTTTTGACAGGATGTTATTATCTAATAACAACGTTATTTACTGACTTTGAATTCTTTACTTATTACTTGCAAGAGATCACCGTGTTTAAACACAGAATTCCTTCAACCTATGACCAACAAACTTCTTTGACTTTTCCACTTTTTGTTATTACTAGATAAGGATAAAAAATTTAATAAAACAAAAATTTTACTGAGATTTCTAGTTGATGAAATATTTTAGAGCTGAGAATTTTAACATGTTAAAATCTCCTTTAATATATCCCGCTTTTCCGCTTACTGCGGGAACACTGTAAACAGGATTTCTGCAAGTGAACAAGAAATTTCCAGCCTGATCTCATTAAAATTACGTTACATTTTTGTAAAACACTATTACGTGGTTCATTACACATATTGCCACAGCTCCAAGCTGAAATGTCCACTGAGGGGCGCTAAAAGCGAGTCTAATGTTTTCCCAAAGAGATATAGATTAATGCTCTATGGAGTTTTAAATGAACAAAACTGACATCCCTGCCCTAACTACTACATCTAAACCTAACCGATAGTGTTATAAACGCAAATGTGAAGTGAACAAAACATTCACCCCTAACCTAAACCCGACACCTAAACCTAACCTGTAGTGTCATAAAAGCAAATGTAAGATGAAAAACGCAATGGCTCAAGCAGTCACACCATTTCGTGGCACTTCTATGACACTTTGGGCTCCCAGGTCAACTTGCGAGTCTGCTGGTTTTGAACCCCAGTCTTCCGGGTTTAAAATCCAATGCTCTATCAGTTGCGCCATCACGCAAGTTGGTCACTATTGTATAAATGTATCGTTTTTGACACCTTAATGTAATAAGATATTATTGTGTGACTAACAGAGCAAAAAAACAAAAAAAAAACAACATAAAACTGTTTATGAACTGTTAATCTGCTGTTTTACTTGTGATTTGTGTGAAAGTTAATAAAACCCATTGCTGTTGTAGTGCCTCAGTATTCATTCACCTGGGTAGGGTTGCACCAGCTGTGTGTAAGGTCTCACGTAAGTTGGGATGTAAAGTTCACACTAAGGGCTTAGTAACTATTAGTTAGTTTGTAACTAAGTCAGTGCTCAATTTGGTTGCACCACCTGTTCTTAAGGCAAGACTTAACTAGTAGGTCATAAGCTCTCCGTAAAGTAATGCGTAGTCACATAATATGACGTTTACCTGTATTGAACCAATAAACAGCATTCAACTGAAAACTGCAGCGATACATGCAGTAATGCAAGGCTTGTAAAAGTGAGTTTGCTTAATTATAGTAATAGTAAAGTTTTTACTATGAGACCAGGTTAGAAATTTCAGAAGTTTTACGACATAACAGTAAAGCTAGTCAAAAAAGTCAGGAGGTTTTATTGACAACGCTTTGTTATAGATGTACAAACATGTCTGAAAGTGATTAAATGGAGTGATCAAAAAAAAGAACAATGATAACTGATGGTCCGAACGGTGCAGTCTTCAGCTTATTTTCCTGTCATGTCAAAGTTGGTAATATAAACAAATGAGATGGCTAACCTCATCTTACTTCCGTATACCACTTCAATAACCCTTTTTGAAACACCCCTGACAACTTAGTCATTTGCATTGACAGAGCTGAAGCAATTTCAACTCTACAGGCAGGAGCAAAGTTTCCTTTTCTCTTTGTGTTTACATTTAATGAATGTCCTAGCAGCTCAAATTCTGTGCGCTATGATCGAATAACCAATCCAAACCAAACACGACTCTGCCTCAATTTAACTAGCTGTCACAGTGCAGCAACATTCCCCATAATGACACCAATTTTGGAGACACTGTGACACGCTGTGCGAGATGGCATCTGAGGGAGCTGCCAACATGACTATCAGGCTGTTGAGAGGCCTCAGCCGTGTTATTCTAGTGATTTCACTTCTATTACGCTGTCAGCAAATTTCCTTCCCTCAGGGGCTGCCATTCTGCCTGTCACAATGAAAAGCCTTTCCAAGAATTACACCCCACTAACCCCCCTCTGCCTCCACCATCCACTATTCGACTCGCTGTAACAATTTCATTTGCTCTTTCAACTTTTGCCTGTGCCACTCACACTTGATTTTCTTAGACGGGTCCTTTCATCCTCTCTGTTTTACACTATCTTCATTACAAAAAGTACTGTGGTATGGCGGTGGTATCAGATGGCAATGCCATGGTACTTTGAAAAGCTATACCATGGCATATATACTGGGCATTCTGATGATATGCAAGATGATATTTGTTACAGTTTAACTGAAATATGTTATATACAGTATAGGGCTGGGCGATATAACCAAAATATATCTCCATATCTCTACATTTTTCAGCTTTTTCAAAAAAAAATTCATATTGGATTTTTTTTTTACATTTTTCAATACAAATTAACAATAACTGAAACAGACTCATAATACACACTCATAACCCTAAAAAAAAAACAAAAAAAAACGATAATACATAACTAAATAAAATAAGAATAATAAGAAGAAATAATAAGAAATGGTACCGTTCTAGTATCTGTATAAATTCATACCAAGAACTATAGATATACACTTACACGTGTCTATACACCTCAATACACATATACATATCTAATCATTTTACCCAAGGTTGTCCATACTTTTTTTTTTTTACATCTACTTTACATTTTCCTTATTTTAAATACTTTTGTATAAGCCTACATATTTGATCTCTTCTATATTCAATTTAGCTATAATATACGTAATTCAATATATACCTACACATATCATACATATATGCATATATACAAACATACATATACACTTATACATAAATATATATATATATATATATATATACACTGTCCATACATTTTTTACGATTTTTAATACGTAGTGAATATCAATATAAAGCCACTGCTCTGAAATTGCTTAAAAGGGTGATTACTTTTTCAATCAGAAGAAACAAAATTAAGCAAACTGCTATTGTAACTAATCATATTTCAAATGTTTAATGCAAGAGGTAAAATACAGTAAAAATTATAAAACGATAAGCCTAACAAAAAGCAAAAAATGACTAACATAGTTTTACTAAAAAAAAAAATTCAACTTGAAAAATTCAACACAGGAACTTGTGATGACACAAACGAATTGTTGATTTAGTGTTTTGAAGCAAGAATTGACTCATTAAAATGGACAGTTTGAAGTGATCCACAGAAATGTATTTAGAGATGTGTTAAATGATTTAAACATCTGTCTTATTGCGCCACTTCTCACAAATCTCTGCAATGTTCAAAATGTTAAGTAATTTCTAGGGCTGTAAATCGATTACAATGTTTTATCAAATTAATTACATGATATGCTGATTGATTATTCAAATGTATCGCAATTCAATTAATCTCATTATCAGCATTTGCAAAGAAATAATAATAATTCGATATATAATGATGGAATAATTATCAATAATTATGTTTAAATAATTATAAATATATAATATAATAATTCACATAATTAAAATACATTACATTACTGTGGCAGAGAGTAACGCATTGATTAGGCAATACAAAAAGTGGAAAGCAACATATTGTTTATTTCCATACCATTGAACATAAGCCTATCATTGGTCTACAGTACACAGCAATGCATTTTGCAATTGAATTCATCAATCTGTACGAGGTAGACTTATTATAAGGCCTTTTCTAAGGATATGTTAATGTACACGAGTCAGACAGGCACTTTTGAAGTGTCTCACTTTTGTTGCATCACATCATAAACAGTGTTTTTAGGCCATTGTGTCAAGTTAAACATAGTTTGAAATGTAGAAAAACACATCTCGAGACGCTGCATTTGGAGTTGCGATCCATTCTGCTGTGTTTGAATGGAAGAATGTAGCCTTATCTTGTACTCTCTGCTGTCAGTGTGGTTTGCTGCCTGTACAGCTGGAGCTGCGCTTACTGCCCACAGCTGAATGAGACTTGTAAAAACATGAGGGTGGTACTTCAAGCTTGAATTGCATCAATGGTAGGAAAATTCCAGATTATGGTCCAGGGGCATGATTAATTGTGTAATTTTTTAAACACATTATTTTTCATATAAGTAATCGCACTGAATTAACGGATTACATTTTCAGCCCTAGTGATTTCATATTGCCAGAAAAATTCTCTCAAATACATGGTTAATGCTTGATATATCTTTCAGTCCTATCGAGGAATTAAATGACTTCATATACCATGGTTTATACATAGTAGTCCAATGTTCTTCAAAGAATACCATAGTACTAGCATTGTGCTTTATTTCTTTCCCATCCTATAAATACTCCTGTACTTGCTCTTCCTCCTACCCTGCTTCCTCTCCATCATTATCTCAACATCCAGTCTGTTTTTCACTGCTTGACTCTTAACATGTGGTGAATGTTATCTAGCATGCATGTTGAGTCAAGACATGGTAATGCAGTTGGACCTGGTCTGGCCTCGTGCCCAGATGGATTATCCAGGTTACTCCAGCGGCCCGGGAACAGATGGACTTGTAGCCCACAGAGACCCCTACCAGAGCCAACATGGCCGTTTCATGCCCCCCTGACCCCTCAACACGCAGCACATCTGCTCTACCCGAGGGCAACGGCTCACAACGTGAAGACATTCATAACTCATTTTCATTCATTAGCTTGAGTCAAACCGGGTCATTGAAAGACAAGCACTTCACATGCTGAAAGAAAAATGGTTCAAGTATTTTACGAAACCACAGGCTGTGTTAGTAATAATCATAACGTGCTGTGGTTGTTTCCGACATTAAAAATGTTAGTGTAGAATTTATCCAATCAAAATCCAAATCAAAGCTGTCCAACATGAGCAATGTTATGACAAGTTTTGGCCCTGTGGCTACTGTGGTATTCTCTGCACAAAAACTCAAAGGTCTGGTTTGATTACATGCGTTATTTACATTTGATACATCTGGTATTTTCTGGCTCTCCCTTCCCTTCTACTAGGGAACAATATATTGCTTGCAAATAAGCAGGCAAATCCTCAATTCACGAGCTAGACAACACAATTTTCACAATTTTTATTTGAATTGCCCAGTTGACATTGTGTGCAATTATGTGAACTCCTAGCACCTGCTCCTCAAAGAGTGAGGGTATCTGGGGAAGGGTTTTTTCAAAGAGTTGTCCTACTTATGGAGTGTTCTAGCTCGCTAAACATTCTCACTCCATGTCTCCACTGGATGTGACTAGGGATGCTTCACACAGAGTCGACTTAAGTATGTCTACACTGGAAGCCTCGAAGCTGCATGTCACCTCAAATGTTCACTTACTTTATTAAGTATACTACTTTATTTCCTTTGGTGTAAAAGTGACTTATTATATAATAATTATTATAATGGTGTCAGTATTGCTACACTCTGTATACATATGATTAAAAACAGAAACGTACAAGCTTTCCCTCTGCTGAGGAGTCAATGACTCTCTGAAATGAACTACGAAAGTCATATGTAAAAAAAAGAAAAAAAAAGAAAAAGAAAAATGTGTGTTGATGTAATGCTCCGCCATTTACATCAATTGCGTTATATTTGATTTCAGAACTTCAACAGAGGGAAAGCTTTTAAGTTAATAAAGACATTTCCTTACACAAAGCTATCGTTTGAATGATTGTGAATAATTGGAGTATAGCGCACAAGTCCTATTAACTACTTTTATGATGCTTTTTAGTACATTTTAGAGCTTGACAGACCCAATCACCATTCACTTTCATTAAACAGAAAAGAGCAGCCAGGATGTTCTTCAAAAATTCACCTTTTGTGTCACGGAAGAAAGGAACTACGAAAGAAACTAAAGTGGTTGGAGTAGCTCTGCAGTACGTCAAATTTAGAAATGTGGCATCCATCATCTAAAGGCACATCACATCACATCGGTGCTTCCAGTATAGACAGTTTTGTTGACAATAATTAGGCAATATAGCTTTGTCGCATCCTGGCATTCGGTGTAGACATGTTGCTCTAGCTGAACACCCATTGCAGGACTGAGTAGTATTATACTGTATTTACCACACGGATTATCCAGGCGGCCATGCTGTGGGGCTGCCTGCTCTTTGGCCCGTCCCAGCCCTCAGTTGGGTCAACGGACCATGAGGGGGGGCTCGGTCTGCAGGCACTCCATGCTCCCTGAAGATGGGGTGGGTTAGAGAGAAAGAAGGAGAGAGAGGGTGGAGGAAATGTGGACAACAACATGCATCAACTTAAATAGTCCAGCCAGCAAAAAAACATACAGATACATGCATGTACAACAAACAGATATGGTTAACAGAGAATGTGAAACATTAGAGCCACGGGAATGAACTCAACTGAGGAACAATGACAATCTAACATGTTGTTGAAGCATTTCCTGGCAAAATAAATCACAATAATACTCGCAAACATGCAAAGAAAAATATCCTTGAGTGGTGGTATGGTTTTGGTTTTATCAGTTTGTATTAAGACAAATATTGCAAGCACAAACAATGGAAAGAATCGGAAAAACAGCATCATATGCCCTAGGAAGCCGAGGCGTGATTAAAAAATGTCAATGCATTCCGATAGACCTATTCACATCATGGTTTTGTTTGTCCTATTTGTCGTTTCTTTCTTTTATTCGGCCAAATAAACTCACCAAGTTAGCCTTTTTATGTCCTTTTCGCATAATTACTATTGTTTGCATAATTTGTATTGTTTTTATTTTTTTTCTATTGCTTGTAATTTGTTTCTTTGTTCATTATTTTATTACTGACTGTTTACTGGAATACAGTTGTGGCCAAAAATATTGGCACCTTTGGTAAATATGAGCAAAGAAAGCTGTGAGAAAAATCTGCATTGTTTATCTTTTTGATCTTTCATTAAAAAAAAAAAAAAAGAAAGAAATTTAAATCACAAAAATCTAACCTTTAATTGAAGTAAAACAATTAAAACAGAAGAAATATCTCATTATTAAATACAGATTTTGCTCCAAAATGCATTGGCCATAGTTATTGGCACCCTTTTATTCAGTACATTTTGCAACCTCCCTTTGCCAAGATAACAGCTGTGAGTCTTCTCTTATAATGCCTAATGAGGTTGGAGAACACCTGGCAAGGGATCTGAGACCATTCCTCCATACAGAATCTCTACAGATCCTTCAAATTCAGGAGGTCCACGCTGGTGGACTCTCCTCTTCAGTTCACCCCACAAATTTTCTATGGGGTTCAGGTCAGGGGACTGGGATGGTCATGGCAGAACCTTGATTTTGTGGTAAGTGATCCATTTTTGTGTTTGTTTTGGATTATTGTCCTGCTGGAAGATCCAACCAGGGCCCATTGTAAGCTTTCTGGCAGAGGCAGCCAGGTTTAGATTTTTTATCTGTTGGTTGTCCAGGACCTCTGGCAGAAAAACAGCCCCACAACATTAAAGATCCAGCACCACATTTAACCGTGGGTATTGGATACTTCTTCATCTCTATGTGTGCCAAACCTTTCTCTGGTGTCTGCTGCAAAAAAGCTCTTTTTTTTCTTTCATCTGACCATAGAACCCAGTCGCATTTGAAGTTCCAGTAGTGTCTGGCAAACTGAAGATGCTTGAGTTTGTTGTTGGATGATAGCAGAGGCTTTTATTCTTGAAACCCTCCCAAAAAACTTGTGGTGATGTAGGTGATGTCTGATATTTATTTTTTTTAGACTTTCTGATCCCAAGACCCAACTAATTTCTGCAATTCTCCAGCTGTGATCCGTGGAGATTCTTTGGCCACTTGAACCATCCTCCTCACTATGCATGGAGACAATACAGACACACGTCCTTTTTCAGGCCAATTCTTAAGATCTATATTTGATTGGAACTTGTTAATTATTGCCCTGATGGTGGAAATGGGCATTTTCAATTCTTTGGCTATTTTCTTATAGCCACTTCCCATTTTGTGAAGCTCAACAACCTTATGCCACACATCAGAACTATATTCTTTAGTCTAACCCACTGTGATTGATGATTAAGGGAATTTGGCCTGTGTGTTTCCTCATATTTATACCCTTGTGAAACAGGAAGTCATGGCTGAACAATTTCATGTTCCTAGTCGCCCAGGTGCACTATAAAATGTAAAATATGAATGGCAATATACTTCAGACATATTTTACTCATTAGAATTTCTAGGGGTGCCAATAATTGTGGCCAACGTTTTTTGGAGAAAAATATTTAATAATGAGATATTTCCCCTCTTTCAATTGTTTTACTTCAATTAAAGGTTAGATTTTTGTGAATTTTTTGAATGAAAGATCAAAAGGATAAACAATACTGATTTTTTTTTCACAGCCTTCCTTGCTCATATTTACCAAGGGCGCCAATATTTTTGGCCACCACTGTAGTTACTTAAAAAAAACTTGAAGCAATGTTTACATATGGGTGTTTCTTCAACTTTGGCCACTTTTAGCCCTGTGGACTTCTAGAAGTAAAGTCTTCTTCAAACATCACTTGTCTCATATTTCATCTCAATCATGCTCTTCACTGACACTTTTGTCAGCTTGGTTAACAAGACCACTAACTTTTTTCTCCCCTTTTTCTCCCCAGTTCCCAATGCACTCTAAGTCTTCGTGGTGGTGTAGTGACTCGCCTCAATCCGGGTGGCAGAGGACGAGTCTCAGCTGCCCCCGCGTCTGAGATCGTCAACCTGCGCATCTTATCATGTGGCTTGTTGAGCGCGTAACCGCGGAGACATAGCGCGTGTGGAGGCTTCACGCCATCTCACCACGCACCCCACCGAGAGCGAACCACATTATAGCGACCATGATGAGGTTACCCCATGTGACTCTACCCTCCCTAGCAACCGGGCCAATTTGGTTGCTTAGCAGACCTGGCTGGAGTCACTCAGCATGCCCTGGATTCGCGACTCCAGGGGTGGTAGTCAGCGTCTTTACTCGCTGAGCTACCCAGGCCCCAAGACCACTAACTTTTGAAAAAACTTTATTAGGGGAAAAATGTATGCAGTGGAAAAAGTAATTTTTGAAAAATTTATAAAAATTATTTTCACACAAAAATTATTGAAATGATTTGTTAATTTCACTCTTTGTTATCACTGATTCTTGAGAGAAGGGACAAAACATGTCCTACATACAAAAGTTATCTTTATGTTAAAAATCAAGAAATTCATAATAACAACAATAATGAAAAAGTAAAATCTAAAGGAAATGTGTATAAAAATGCATGCTCTATACTTGGAAACACATGTAACTTAACCTGTCCTCAGCAAGAGGTCACAATGTTAAACTGCCAAACAAAGTGTTTAAAGATGCAACAAATTCATAAATATAAATATCAAATGAAACAATGCAAGTAAACTTGAAATTATATGGCCATAATTCTATTTTTTATTAAAAAAAAACTGCCTATACAAGTTGTGTCCTCACTTTGCTTCATCTCCGTCAGATTTTTTTATAATCCTGAATAAATCATACTGTTGCTGTGTCTCGTTTCGAAGGCTGCATGCTAGCACTCTTTAACAAGCATTCGAAGGCTGCATTCGGAGTGTCCTACTCACTTTTCTGAAATGAGACAGCGTTGATGACACATGCAGCCAACAAATGCAACCTCCGGAGGACACAGCCTTCGAAACGAGACACAGCTAATGTCATGGTCAACTATAACTCTGAGGACCTCTTTCCCACTTCCTGCTCATGGTGGATGCAACAGTAGGACACGTGGTCTGGTAAGTTTGAATTTTTTTTATATTTTAAACAAACAATGTTTAAGTCTCTGCAGTCACAGATTCAAAGTGTCAAATCAGTCTTCCCACTGTGGTATTTTTTGTTAAAATTGTGTGATAAAGTTTGGCATTTTAGTTTAGGTTATACAGGCAGCTTTAACTGAGGAAAAAAACAAAATGGCTCCAGTGTTCAACACATGGTTAAGATGGAAAGATATTCAATTTTGTCAAACAAAAAAATGTAGAATGTATTTTATTACTTAACCCCTTTACTGAACACCATTATTAGACAGACATTTAAAGACTTTACACTCTAGTTAGATAGATCAAATAAAAATAGTATGCTTTTTACTGTGTCTGACGTAAAAAGTGCTTTTATAAAAACCTGTTCCCTGACATGGTTCATTAGCTGACACCTTTGTCTACAAATTTGTCCATTTCATATTAATTTAGTATTAAAAAATAAAAACTGAGATTTAAAACATGTTTTGTCCCTTATCTCTTATCAGTGTTATATGTTTATAGTTTTAAGTATGTTGCCTAATAATTAGTATTTTTACATTGGATTTTTATAGTTTAATATTGAAAGTCTGGGACAAGAATAAAACAATATACATAAAAAGCATTTAAAATGTATAAAAACATAAATGATGAACAACTGGTAAACACTTATATAGCAGTAAATTGATGGCTACATGCTATTGTGTTTAATTTGTAAGTGTGACGAGGAGGAGGGCGTGGCCGGGCCGTGATGGAGCACGGCCGGCACTGAATCAGCTGATCAGCGGCACAGCGAGATAAAGGGGCGCCCGGAGACTCCGGTTCGAGAGAGAGAGACGAATGCGGCTGCATTGCATGTGTCTGTTTATGTTCGTTTTAAGTTCATTTAAATCATTAAAATTTATGTTTACTGTTCAGCTGGTTCCCACCTCCTCCTTGCCCATCCTTATACTGTTACAGTAATATTTTACTTTTTAAATAAAGTTGTGTGTTCAAAAGCATAAAAGTTTTTGCTGTGCTATAGAAAATGGTATGCTCTTGGTGTGAATAGACCTGTCGTCTGTGTTTCGTTTCGCTGTTTTGTTTTATTCTTGGTGGACTTTACTGCAGTCCAGAATCCATGCATCAGAATGCCTGGGATACATTTGTTGCCATGACGACAAAACCACTTACTGTCTTTGTCATCATGTGATTATGTCAGCACGACAGCACATGACTCAAGCACACAAAGAGTGCAAAAGAGCAGGGTGCTTAAAACCGACTAATCCCACTAATTAATCCGTTTTTGGCTATAAAGTTGATTAATAATTAGAGGTTCCTTGGAAACAAGAACCACATTTATGCAAATGAAGACTTGTCAATTTTAACATAAAGCTGCCTGAAATGAAACTTACTCCACTGATTTTAACCAAATATGTAAATCATGAATAAGCTTGTTTAGAATAACGTAGTTACTCTAAGAATTTAAGCAAATTGAGTGTATTTTTCTCCGACAACCTTTTAGGATTATATAGATGTACTAACTCGAACTCTGCGGTTTGTGGTTAGTTGAAAGAATAAAATTTGCTCATAAATGTAATTTTTTTTTGCAACTTATGATTCAATTTCTAGTGAAAAATAAGCATCGTGGTCAACTAATATTTGCTGGGCAAAGCTCACTTGAATTTGTTTGAGATAATTAGACGTGACGTTATTGTGCTTTGGCTAAAACCAGCTTCCTTAAAAGGCGCCGTCAAACTAAAATACGGTCTATTAAGTCATTGATTGACAAGACAGCTGCTTTTGGTTTTGGACACAGCCTTGAAATAAGAATGTGTTCAGTTAACAGGAAAACACAATCAGAAACAATATGTGATGTGTGAATGATGGTGTGATGGCTGAGTATGACATGTATGCATGAGAAATCTGTCGCTCTAAAACGAAGATAATCCCCTTTGAATTGATTTTTGACGCTTGTGCTATCGCATAAAACGCAATACTTAAAAAATAAGACCTCTAAAATAGAGCTTCCAACCTATGAAGAATCCAATGAATTCATGTATTGTGCTTTCCAGTAAAACTAAAACAGAACTTTTGCATTGCAATCACAAAATATCTTCGGTGGTGAACAAATCCGAGACATTTGGCGAGACTGTCGCCAAATGTCCATAATCACAAAAAAAAAAACATTTTGTCATCATTCACACCCTCATTTCATCTGTAAAGCACAAAAGGACACATTTTGAAGAATTCTGATGCTACTCTTATTACAGAGTAGAAGACAACTTAATTTTCCTCTGTTATTCACGCAAAGTTCTCGCATAGTTTCAGAACTTGGAATATAGCGCACATGGACTGCTTTAATAGTATTTCTATGGTGTGGTTAAAAATATGCCTTTTATTATTTTTTTGTCCTTTTTAGAGCTTAACTGCAGTAGTCACCATCCACTTTCATTCTATGAAAAATGAGCACCGTGAACATTTTTCAAAACATCTCGCTTTGTGTTCCAAGAAAGTCATACAGGTTTGGATCAAAATGAGGGTGAGTACATGATGACAAAATTAAAAAATTTGCAGTGAACTATTTCTTCCTATAAAAATTCCAATTCAAGTACCACCACAGAGTTTATTATAATATATCAAAGCTGACCTGCTTCACTCTGGGCCTTCCCGGCGAAAACTTCCTCTTGGAGATGGCCGGCTTGCCCATGCCAATTTTTGGAGTAAGTGGTATGAAGGTGGATGAAGGCACATTGCTGATGGCTTCTCCTGGAACAGCATGGACCTGGGCCTGTCGCTGGGACATCCCATAACCGGTTGAGGGCAAACCCTCAGGCTGCCTGCGTGGGGATAGCTTTAACGACGTACTCTCCTCCACCAGCGAGCTCAGCTTGGCCAAACTTCGCTCATCACCATCGATAGTAACGTCCATTTCCTCTATGTGGCCACAGGAAAACATGTTGTTCTGTTGCACCAAGACATCCATGTTCTCCTCCTTTACTGACACAGTCTTAGCAGCACTAATCTCAGACTCTACAACAACTCCATGTGTCTTTGCAGAAGCTTCCTCTGTGCAGGAAACCTCCATGGGTTCCTCCACAAGGGAAGCAGAGTCTGAAGTTGCCTCTTTGGTGGGTAATGGATTGGTGTTCTGCTCCTCCAGGCAGGGCTTGCTGTTGTCTTCATGCTGGGGGATGGTTTCAGAAAGTTTAGCTGACGTCTCTGGAGACGGTTCTGTTTCAGGAGGTGTTATGAGCTGCTGGACTGTGGACATGTCTGTAGCTGAATCCAGTTTCTGCTCATGTGGCACTGGATCCTCAGGACGTTTAGTCTCCTGAGGAGATGTGACTGCAAGTGCGAGAGGTTAAATGAGTAAAAATAACAGAAGTTTCCAATGATTTACAAAGATACAAAAATGTTTTTAACCCGAGGTCATACAGTAAACTGACCATGCATTTAAATTTTTAATATACAGTATGCACAGCACAGTAAGCACATACGTTGTTATGATTTTGTTTATAGAAAGCAGATATGCTCATTAGTCCCAATCATTCCCTAATGTGGCCAAACCATGCACGATGCAATACACGGACAAGCGATAAAAGCTAAAAGAGTGACAGGGCATTTAGTTTTTCACTTTGTTTTTATTTCCGTGCCGTTGCACTGGATATCCCCCCCACGGTGAAATCTCATTGGTAATGCTCCACATAGCTATACTAAACAAATTTGTCCTGATTGGCTGCCTTACTTTACGATTGCTTGACTGGTAAAAAAACATTTTTCTTTTCTTTTTTTTTCTTTTGAGAAAGCTCTAAACATATATTTTAATACATGCAATTACTCTTTCATGTGACCTTAATTTAGTCTGAATAACATATACTCATTTAGCAAAGGCGTTTATCCAAAGCGACTTGCAAATGAGCAAAAACAAGCAATTTATCGTAAGTAAGCCATTAATAATATTAGCAGTAAAGCAAAGCTTCATTTCAATAATGGACCAGATTAGTACGCAGCTTGAGAACTTCAGAAGCAGAAAGATAGAAATATGTTTTTTTTTTGATAATTTTATTTTTATTATGTATTAGTTAGGTGATCGCAAAAGAGAGTTATTTTCAGCTGTGTTTTTAGTAGCGCTGTCAGTAGATTACAATTTTTAATCGCGATTAATCTCATAATTTTTCATAGTTAATCGCGATTAATCTCCGATTTTAAAAGGAGGAATATTTGACTCTACATATACTTGCTGTATTTCCTGTCATAATGTATTTATTTGTTCTTTGGAAAGAACAACACAATAGAACAAAATGATACAGTATGTAAAAAAAATACTTTATTAACATTTTCCAAACTCAACAGTATAAAGACAAAAATTGACTAAAATAGCTCCAATTCGAGTAACATTAAACATTTGGGATGTTGACTGATTGAAAGAACTAATATTCATTGCGATGCACATTAAACCCTCATTTAATATTAATCAGTCGGCAGGCTGTCTTTTCACTTTAGACTTGGAATGCACATGATTCGTGTCAGGACATCCAGCGCTGCACTGAAATCCATATGAAAAGTGCAACGGGTACAAAGCTGAAATCATATGAGATTTGAACGGAGCATCAACAGGGAGAAAAACTAGCTGCAGAGCGGGCTTGTAAAGAATTGACATGCTTATGTGGTAAAATGCTGACACGTGAAGGACTTCAGCATTAGTTTATAAGAGGTTCTTGATCATTGTCATGGACTTGCTGTTGTTTGTTTGTTTTTAGTTTGTATATGAGTGTAATGTCTCAACAAAACACATCGCAAAGGCCCCGCCCTCTAACAGTGTTTACAACTCACACTGAGCTGAATAAAATGTAAAAATCAAATCGGTACATGCCTTAATTGCGATTAAGAAAAATGTATGTGTTAAACATTTTAAATTAATCGCACGTGTTAATGCGTTAACGCTAACAGCACTAATTTTTAGACAAATGCACTTCAAACTGCTACAGGAAAGCTACCAAATGACCATGTCATGCTGAATATTCAGCAAATCAACAAATTAGACACTCATTTTAAAAATATCCCTCATTTAACAATGGCATAATCTGGGGATGTTGGGTTATGGTTGAAGTCAACATAAAATCAAAATAGGCCCTATTTACTTTCTTAATACACGTTTCTGGTCGTATTGTGCACGATTCATCAGTCTTTGGATTTTTTTATTTTTTTTCTAAATGCAATAGCTGAAACAACATCTCAGATGATGTCACAAATCTCTCTTTAACCCCACCCCTGCAACCATCTGGCTTCATTCCAATATGTAGTGGCAAATTTTCACAATCCAACCAATTCTCAATGGATAAATTGAACTCCTGCCCTAGATTTTTTTCTCATTGAATATCCCTCATTTAGAAATATATGTCAGACTACACAAGTAAAATGGGCTGTGAACAGCGTTTCCTTTTGAATTGAATGTTATGGGACTTTGTCTTTACCTGCAGTTTTTTCATTTTCTGTGCTGCGGTGTGTGGTCTCGCTTGACTCCGGCTCGACTAAATTGCTACTGGTGTCTGGCCCAATCTCTAGAGTAGAGAAAAGACTTGAGTCAATACAGAGTCATGACTTATGTAATACAAACTGCTCCAAGCGTTAGTGGAAATAATTACAGGATTGAAAAAACAACTCGACAGGGTAGAAGAGTGCATAGGAAAGTGTGAACACATGCACATACGGCATGTATGCTGTTCAGAAAAACATGAAGTTAGAGAGAATACAATTGCTTTGAGCCGTGCACTAGTTCAGACTGTAATCTACACCTCTTATCTGGACTGTTTATCTACTGTAATCATTTACAGTGGGGTCCAAAAGTCTGAAACCACTAATGAAAATGCATCTATTTTGCAATTTTCTAATTTAATAATATGTATTTATAATTTAATACTACGAGCTGCCTCAGTACTCTAAGTTTGTGCAAAACCTAATGATCATGTTATCCCAGCATAATTTGAGAACGTTATAAAGAGCATGTTGTGTGCTTCAATGAAAGCAAGCAAATCTGACCATTTCTACTAAATAGTTAACATGTAAATGTCACAAATTTGCTTAATTAGTGACCTAGAAATTTGAGAACTTGAAAAGAATTTGAAACATTTCATATTAATTTTGCATCATAACATTTCTTGTAAGTTTTTTTTTAAATCTTAAAACTTTGTTTACTTCCAGGTATGGATTCGATTTTAAATCCTAAATATTCAATGTGGTTTCAGACTTTTGGACCCCACTGTATACAGGCTGCACATTTGATTTGTCTCCAACTAGACAATAACATGCTTTATAATACCCTTTCTGTCTATAGTATTGCTCCCTCCTGCTCACTATATACAGTAGGTATGTCTACAACAACACATTTCCACAGAATTAAGCCTCTGACAACTTGATCCATTGATGAAGAGGGCCTTATCAAATAAATCTTCTCGTATCTCCTCCAGATAACCAGCCATCATAAAAACACTTAATCACAAAGGACTAAATGGATATCAGTGCAGTAATTAGAGGGAAGGGTTCTTTCTAATCAGAAGAGCACAGACAGATCATAATTCTGTTAGATCCAGATCTAGACCTGTGACTGCTATAATAGGGGCAAGATACAGGCCTACAATAAAGACAGTCTCTAGTAGTTATTCAACACATCTTTTTAATTACAGGAAGAAAGCAATGCTTGCTACTTATGGGCTGTGATATTAGATGAAATCACTTCTGGGTAATAGAAGACATTAAAAGGAAAATGACCCGTTATATCCCCTATTCATTAACAGACATTCTGAGAACTTTAAATAAACACTATGGATTTTAGTCAGTGTCAAGGTCTAAGCGAACCTATTTAAAGGGGTCATGTCATTTTTTTTTTCACTGAACTTACAATGTTAGTTTAGGTTTTTGATAGGGATTTTATTTTCTCTTTATGTGGATTTTTGAGCTTCAAATGTTGGCACCCATTCACTTGCATTGTATGGACCTACAGGGTTGAGATATTCTTCTAAAAATCTTCATTTGTGTTCTGCTGATGAAAGAAAGGCATACTCTTCTGGCATCCCAGATGTGCGAATAAATCATGAGACAATTTTCATTTTTGGGTGAACTGTCCCTTTAAGGCTTCTATGTAAACACCCTCTTTGCATGTATGAGAAGTAGTGCTTTGCTGAAATGGGCCTATCCTTACAGGCCCTTTGCAAAGCCTGCATTATATTGTGACAAATTCTGAATCGACAGTCCATGCTGAAATGTGCTGATCAAACTGTAGCCACTCATTTCTAACGTTGGGAATGGGATTCTTAAAAATATGCAGAATTGCACTAGGGCTGTCACAGGGTTCCAGACTGTGACTAAAATGGTCGGAAATGCGACCAAAAATAATTGATTGCGACAATAATTTAAAATCTAGTCGCCATTGGCGACAGTCGGGGTATGTACATTCATATACGGTTTCGTCAGATATCATCTTGTGAGTTACTGAATACATCTTTAGAGCGTGCACCACCAGTGCGTCTCACACCGCTTTTCACCCGTTCTGTTGTGATGAGTTCGCTGCACACAACAACAAACACAGTGCAAGAGAGTCATAACCAATTCTCCCTCAAGTGTCAAAAGCTTGATTTTATATAAAATAAAGTTTTTGACACTTGAGGGACAATTGAGGGACTTGTACACAACTATTACACAAGGTGCAAACATTCATTGATGCTCAAGAAGACAACAAACTACTATATGCATACTATGTAAATATCTGCAATGTAGATTCTGAAGAGCAGTACAAAATAAAATAAAAAATCGGACCCACTTTATATTAGGTGGCCTCAACTAATATGTACTTAATCATTTGATACAATGTACTTATTATGTACATACATGTTGCATTGTAATTACATTTAAAGTACTTGCATTTAATTACATTTGTAGTTACACTGTTAACTTTAGCCCCTAACCCAACCTTTATTCCAAAACCTAACTCTAATAATAATAATAATAATAATAATAATAATTATTATTATTCCTTACATTTATATAGCGCTTTTCTAGGCACTCAAAGCGCTTTACATAGTATAGGGGGAATCTACTCAACCACCACAAGTGTGCAGCATCCACCTGGATGATGCGACAGCAGCCATAGTGTGCCAGAACACCCACCACACTCTAGCTATTGGTGGAGAGGTGAGTGATGTAGCCAATTCAGGTATGGAGATTATTAGGGGTCCATGATAGATAAGGGCTAATAGGGGGAATTTGGCCAGGACACCAGGGTTATACCCCTACTCTTTTTGAGAAGTGCCCTGGGATTTTTAATGACCACAGTGAGTCAGGACCTCGGATTAACGTCTCATCCAAAAGGCGGTGCTTTTTTACAGTATAGTGTCCCCGTCACTATACTGGGGTATTAGGACCCACACAGACCACAGGGTGAGCACCCCCTGCTGGCCTCCCTAATACCACTTCCAGCAACAACCATAGTTTTCCCCAGGAGGTCTCCCATCCAGGTACTGGCCAGGCTCAACCCTACTTAGGTTTAGTGTCAATCAGGCGAGAGCTGCAGGGTGCTGGACGGACGGACGGACGGACGGACGGACGGACGGACGGACGGACACACACACACACACACACACACACACAGTTTATTAAACCTCTGATTAATGGGTTATCAGCTGTCTTCCTTTTCTTCAGCTTTCTATCTTGTTTCTGAACAGAAATCTAAATCAAGCAATTCTGTGATTTGGCGATTAAAAACAGTCATTTGGCTCCTTAATGTTTCAGTTTTGGCTCAGTTTTGCTACTCGCAGTCTTTGGTCTCCATTCAGTCAGCCCTTTAAGACCTGAAGTCACCATGGTAACCTCAAGTTCAAGGTCCCATCAAAAGACTTAAACATATAGTCTGACAAGTGCAAATTCTGCCTTACATGTCTCTCATTCATAATCAATCCATCATCCACTTTAATTTGCATTTACATAGGGGTTGACGCTATACTGTATGTACTGCATGCACTGCATGTCAAGAGATACGAGCACAATACTTCTAGCTACATGTACCATAATGCAATGTAAAATGCAGAATGCAAAGAGAGAGAATAGGTAAAATGCTAGACTGCATCTAGAGCCAGTGGACACTCATCTACAAAGGTGAACAATCTCAACTCTCTGGTGAGAGGTGTCATAAACAAGCTTATGTCAAATCAATGTGAAGGTCAAAGACCAATGAGCAGAAGCCTTGAAGTTCCTTCGGAAAGCTAGTTGCAGAAAAGGATTCATTTGTATTACTTTTTTGATGTGAAAAGCAGAGAATAACCTGATGATTTTAAGTCTTGTGCAAACACGTCTTTCTTGCTTTTTTTGAATACGTTTATTTTTGGTACTTCCCAATATATTGGTGTTCATGCAAACACACTCATTGTAAAAGAAGACCAGAAAGATTGGGGGAGGGGGAACGATCAAATTCAGCTTTGGAGTTGGACTCAAGCAAAAGTACCAAGGCATGAGATTAAAGGTGCTTTCACACTAGATCTTTTAGTGTGAGTCCATCTGACGTCAAGTTTCGGTTTGTTTGGTTGGTATAAAAGTGGTTTTCCACTCCTGAGTACACTTGAAAAGGTTGTCTGGGGTATGGTTCATGTCGACTCCAGAATGCATTTTCACAATTGCTTTGAAAGCAATCTGGCCTAACTGGCAGAAGTGATTGCATCTTTGCAATTTATACATCATCAATGCTTGTCACCTTTGGAGAACAGTTCATATTCTACGCATCACTTGTAATGCATCCGAGGCAGACAAATTCAAATGCTGTTCTGAGCATGTGAAGTTTTGGTGGTAAATCCAAAGGCACAAATGCTTCAATAACACAGTAATCTCGTTTACATGGACACCAGAAAGCTTTTTATTGCGAGAAAGCAATAAAAATGCCATTCATGCACGTTACCCCAGTATACATGCGGTTTGGTCAATAAGCAGCTTTTGTCGACAGCATCGTAAACAGCAATGTAAATAATGAACCTGGCGTCTGAGGATGACTTCACTATTTTCCATCGTGACCTGCCGCGGCACTGCTGTGCAATAGTGGAGTTTCCCTCTTACGTCATACTCCAGGTTTCCCCAGTGCACTTGAGTGTAGTGTTGTCAAAAATACTGGTACGTTGGTACTAAGTCAACACTAAAATATATAAAAGATGTCACGATATCACTGTTTTGCAGTACTGGTATTACCGTGCACTGACTGACATACAACTGCATTCAAATGCTCACACGCTTATCTGAGCATGTGCTCTGTTATTCTTTTTACACTGAAATGCACAATTAATGAAATTCAAATCATGATATGTCCTAGTGTGATCATTAAAGCGCAAAAGGCTGCAATCTTAGTCTGCATGAGCTGTGTGATTTAAATGAATGTGTGAAGCCGACCGCTTATACACTGGAAACTTTACAGCCATTGAGAATCATTTGCATTATATGAGATGACAAAGCAGAGCACCAAACCACTGTGAAGCGCACAGCACATGTAAACTATATATTTATATATCTAAATCACAGCATTTGCACTTTAATGATCACACTGGGCCATGTAGCGAACTGTTTATCCAGAGAAGTGAAGCTTCTGTCAAACCACATGTCAAAATAAAAGCTCATGTCAAAATAAAAGCTAGATGCCTGAAACTGAAGAAATTGCAACAGAAATATATTACAACTGCATAGTAAAATTGTATAATCCCTGTAGTAATATTGATAATAATAACAAATAATGATTTATAAATAATAATAATAATAAATTAATCAATATATCACAAGCAAGAGTGCTGCTGTACTGAATAAAAGTTTGTTAAAAACATTGTATGTTGAAAAGTAATTGTTCTATTTTCACAAGTTAAAAGTTTTAAGATTTACTCTAATATGACACCATTTTGATGATGAAATTAAATTAAACTTTAAAACATGGAATTCTGGAGAAAAAAAAAGGAAAAAAGGATTTTGAAAAAAAAAAAAGAGTTCAGTAGGGTTCTACTTAAAAACACTTAAGCAATGCATACTTCACTGAAAACATTTGAAGGAAGCATGCATTTCTTTTAATTTATTATTTACACTGAAATGTAACTTTAAATGGGCTTTTT
Organism: Myxocyprinus asiaticus; assembly: GCF_019703515.2. Classification (NCBI taxonomy): domain Eukaryota; kingdom Metazoa; phylum Chordata; class Actinopteri; order Cypriniformes; family Catostomidae; genus Myxocyprinus; species Myxocyprinus asiaticus. Next base: position 14,817,063 of record NC_059348.1, on the reverse strand, counting down.
GCTGCAGTATCGGAATTTGTTATCGAGAACAGATAAATTTCACTGGTACCCGTACCGACTACTGAAATTTTGGTATCGTGACAACCAGTGGCGATTTCTCAGGGCCAGTAAAGCCTTCTCTGCTGGCCTAACATGCCAAATAAATAAATATTTTTCATCCTTTCATTCTCAAACACCTTTTTGCCTATGTATTTTTAATCGCTTTCCACTCTTAATTAATCTACAAACAAATAGAGAAAAATGAAATGTTTAACCAATCAGAATTTATTCCTTAATGCTTACAAGCAAAGTGTGACAACTGTTTCACAAATCGCATGCCTGAAGCAGTGCGTGAGTTTGAGCTCCATACCGTCAGGCCTTCAGAATTTCCACAGAATTCCTCAACAGTGCAAATGAATGGGCAACTAAAGTCAGATTATCAGATTCCTCAGCCAATCAGATTGATTTATCTGTTCTTAGTGGGTGTGGTCTTTAGGATATATCCAGGTCGAGACCTTCTAGCTGGCCTTGAGTGACGCAATCATACTTTAAGTGATGTACGTAATTTGAAAGCGAAGAGCGTGAGATCAAGCTGTCTGATGACTCGGCTGTCATCACTGCTGGTATTGCCGTTAAGAAAGAGATCCTTATGGATTTAAAAACACGAGATGTTCTGCATGACCGTGTGATTGCTTATTTATTAAACAGGAAAGGAAGACTGATTTTCACTTCAAGTAAATTGGTAAGTGCTTTTTGCATTGTTATAGCAACATCAGGAGTTTTCTACGTGTAAATTAGGCTGCTGGAGCATTCAGTGTCGGATCAATTTTTAAAAAGTAGTGCGGCGTTCCATTCAACTTGGAAAGTCGGATTTTCCTACTTCCTACTAGTAAAAGTGCAATGGAATGCATCTTGAAGTCAGAATTACAACTTGTAGGCTCGTGCAGAAATTCTCAACTCCGATTTCGCCGAGATGCAGGTGCATGATGTCACACAAACATATCGACACTCAGGGAGATATACAAAGTAAGTGATAAACATTCACTTTATTAAGTAATATCAATAAATGAGTTTGTTTCCACATTACATGATATTAAAGCTTGTTTAACAAACGCCTGCAGAAACAGGTGTTTAAAACATTATAATGTCTTTTGATAATCGTACACCTGAAGTACAAATGCTAGCGCTGCAAAATTGTTTATCAGTTGGGTTGCTAGGAGACATCTTTAATGAGAGTCAAGCCCCTGCTAAATTAAACGGGAGCGTTGCAGTTCCGAATATCGGGGAATGGAATGCATTTATGGTCGGAGATATCAAGTAGGAATATCCCAAATCCAACTTGAATGGAATGCAGCATAACCGTGTACCCTTATGAAATGACATTTATTGCAAGCAACATTTAAATCACAAATATTTTTAGATAGATTTTCCAGGTATTATAGACCTCCTTGACAGATTCATATGAAAAATTATGATTTTTGAATGTCTGTTCGCGAGACGTTCATTTCACAAAACAGTCATGCTGCAGTTAAAATTAGGCTTGCTTGAGCATTAAGTGTCGTTTCAAGTTTTGGCTTTTGTGCGTGGACATGTTTTTAAAATGTCACTTGGTATTATTAGTTAGCTGCGACAAAATGTATGATGCCCAAAGACATAGGGTGTCTTATTCATTGTGAAACTGTGTTTTCTTAATGGCATGAATCACACTGAAGGCTTAGACTTAAAATGCACGGCCCGCCACTGGTGACAACACTACTTGAGTGCATATGGACATGTGCACTCTTCAAAAACCAATGAGAACAGTGGTTATAGGTTTACATTGCCACATGAGCCGCGTTCTCCAGCAGAAACCTAAGAATGTTAAACAGTTTTCTCTTAATCCTTTTAACGGTGTAAAAAAAAAAAAAAAACAAAAAAAAAAACTGTGTTCACATTTGCATAACGTTTCAGAAAGCTGCTTTCTGCAAAAAAAACAAAAACAAACTGGAATAAGCAATTAATGTAATCGGGGTCAGTAAAACAGGCATCATTACCTAGCTACAGTGGTAATTAGATGCCACAATACTCACAGTCATATTCACATTGAAGACGCAAAATAGACCACAGTTAGGAACTAAACAGTACAGTGTGAAAAGAGAACTCCTGGGTCAGGAGGAGGAGGGTGCAATCGGACTCGGGTTTGAATTAAGCAATTGAACCAAGTGTAAATAAAAGATATCATATCCCAACTGAATTTTCAAGTTCAGCTGTTGAACCTTTTCACCCTACAGCTATTGTATACAGTGTAATACAGGCACACATATTCAGGCTGCCCTGTGGTACCCTAAATAACCATGAACCCAGTGTGGCCAGATCTCTCACCTTTCCACCTAGAGATTTTCTCCCAGATAAATGATGCTGTTAAAGGCCTGTGGGCATTTGGACTTCCATTACAGTGAAAAAACAAGGAAAAATTTCTGCGTGTCTGATTATGGGACACCATTTGACTAGTGACAATAATAAAGTTGTCTGTGGTGATTGCAACTAGCACCTCTTCATCTATTACTACAAAAAGTTGGCAAACCTAAAGCAACAGTTCAGTCGAAGTAGTCAATATGACAATATTGCCCTATATTCAAGTCTTCTGAAGCCATTCAATAACTTTGTGTAAGGAATAGACTTGCATTCCATTCAAATGTGGCATACTAGACGTGTCACACTAAGTTTGACATCAATAATGCCTCTTATAATTTCTCACTTTGACACTTATACCCATGCTAAATAAACATTAAAATTACAAGTTTAAAGAGAGGATGAATCCTCTCAATACAGTATCAGGTTTGAAAGTATCAACACTTCAAAACTGACCCATCCCTATCCCTACTCATTAACGTAAAACATAGCACAATGGATATTTGAAATAAATGAATGACAGCATGCATCACTTTCAGAGAGTCTTGGCCTTCCCCGGGCAAATTGGGCCAAGGCAAGTCAAATACCCCTTTCCTCCATGCCAATCCAGACCAATCCAGCCACATCTGAGACATGTGGGCCTATTGGATGCCTTGGCCTACTTCAACAACATTTGAACAGAGAGACTGGAGTGCCTCACAGAGACACCTCTGTGCTCATGTATCAAACTGGAAAAGCAAATCCAGCAGCACTTGTGGAGTGGAGAATATTTCAAACTTTATTTTGCCAATGCATTTCGGCATCTAGGCCTTCATCAGGTCTAAAACATTACATGTGGATAAAAGGATTTTTCAAATATAAACAAAGGCAGAGTACAAATTAACAAACAACTTGGCTAGAATGAAATCACATGGTATAGTACCTTCCAATTATATCACAGTGAGAAGAAAACATGTGATTAACTTTCAACCAATGGTAGCTTCTTGTCTCTTGTGAATTGTAAAAACGTTTCTCATATAATAAAAATACATTAAAACATAACCGAACATTTTGAAAAATAAATGAATTGTAATATGCATAAAAGAATTCTAAACAAAAAGTTGATAAAATTAGGAATTTTAAATAATTGAAAAATTCATAAAAATTCTTTTAAAACCAAGCACAGAGGTGTCTCTGTGAGGCACTCCACTCTCCCTAGCCAAATGTTGTTGAAGTAGGCCAAGGCATCCAATAGGCCCACATGTCTCAAATGTGGCTGGATTGGTCTAGATTGGCATGGAGGAAAGGGGTATTTGACTTGCCTTGGTCCAGTTTGCCCGGGGAAGGCCAAGACATGTGTTGTTTTAGCCCTGATGAAGGCCTAGATGCCGAAACATGTTGGCAAAATAAAGTCTGAATTATTCTCCACTCCACAAATGCTGCTGGATTTGCTTCCTTTTTCCAAGCACCTTGTTGGTTTTGTGAAGTTGTGCCAGAATAACTCTACAACATTCTCATGTATCAAAGAACTGTGAAATCAAATGAACCTTAAAGACACCAAATCCGGAGAGTCACGCGATGCCATGCGAGGAGCGGACGTGTAAACGGCGAGCTCTGCACACTTTGTTAGTTTTTAATTATTTTTATGTTATAATCCGGTGAGATACGATACACCCTGCTACATATCTGTTCTTTGAAGTCAACATGGCAAAGAATTCAAAATCCTCAGGCTCTGAAGATATCAAAAGACACTTACGTGATCAAGCTGATACCTCAGACAAGGCTGCAGATCAGGGACACCGTTTGGTCGGTGCGGCGGAAGAAATCCAACGTCAACTGTCCAACATGTCTGTGATGCTGATGAAAGTTGTTGCTGACTTAGAGGATGTTGCTCTAATATGTCGATCGATTACGGCAATGGAAATGGAATCGGGGACGTCGAGAGATGGATCGATTGTCTGGAGTCTTCAGAGAGGGAATTACCTGCTAATCCGCTAGCGACCAAAATAGATTTGGAACGCATTTCGGAAAAACTGGAAGACCTTGAGAATCGTAGCCAGCGAAACAACGTCCGAACTGTTGGAATTCCTGAGCATGAGGAAGGCTGAGATATGGTGAAATTCCTAGACGAGCTCTTCCCGAGTCTGCTCGACATAACAGGCCATAAGCTGGAAATCGAGCGAGCTCACAGAGTCCTGGCCTGCAGATCCATGGTTTTATGTGTTTTTGTTCATGTTTTGTGTTAATGTCTTTTATTTTGGAAGTTTAGTCCCTGTTTTATAGTCATGTGTTCCATGTCATGTTATTTCCTGTTTCCCTGCCATGTCATGTGATTCCCTGTTTCATGACATGTGGTCCCCTGGTCATGTGATTTCATGTTTCCCTCCATGTTCATGTGTCTTGCTTTCATTGGTGTATTGTCTTGTTACCTTGTTAACCAAGTCATGTCATGTCAAGTCAAGTCTAGTCAAGTTCATGTTTATGTTTTGTTCATGTTTGGATTTACTGTTTTTGGATTTCACATTTGTATTAAACTGCACTTGGGTTCTACACTTCATCATCATCGTCTGCCTGTCATTGCCAGCATCGTTACACATTGACAGAAGATCGATTTTACACTGAAGTTCCTGGCCAGATTGAGAATGGATACTACGGATTGCCGCAAAATATTTACATGCCCACAACAAGTGATGTCTTTTATAAAGTTGATGGACTGAGGAAGTCATGGTGTGTTTCTTATGTGGCCTCAAAGTGAACTTGACTCGTTAAATATACACTTGACTGTCCGAGGAACCAGGACGCCTGATTTGTTTCTTTTTGTGCTGGTACCGCCTAGCGGCTGGAGTTTGTTTTGTGAAATAACACTCCTTCGGGACAGTTGTGGATGAATCTGAATGTTCCATGTGTTTATGCCTCCTATTGGCAGGAGGTTGTTTTGTGGAAGTTCAGGGTTTGATTGTTGCACTAATGGGGAATGTGGTCTTTATAATATTGTTTTTGACACACAATCTATTTTTTCTAATATATCAAATTGTCAAATGTTAATATGAGTGGATTGTCTCTCTCCATGTGGAATGTGAATGGGTTGGGGCACCCTATAAGGAGGAGGAAGGTTATTTATTTTCTTAAACGTAAGAAATATGATATAGTGTTTCTTCAAGAAACACACCTTTTCCCGCAGGAAGCTGAAAAATTTGGGAAGATATGTGGTGGGCATGTTTTTTTTAGTGCTGGCTCAAGTAAGAGCAGGGGAGATATTACATTTATAAGCATCTACAATTCAAAAGTCTCAAACAGTTTAAAGATAAATTAAGAAGAGTCATTATAGTTTTAGTAGAAATTCAGGGGCAAGGGTTAATTTTAGCAAATATTATGCACCTAACGCTGATGATCAGGGCTTTTTTGTATATCTTGTGCCCTTGTAAAGAGAGTAGTGATAGACCAATATATCTGCCAGACAAATAAACTGGCTGATATTTGCCCATTTTGAGATTACTGCAATGGTTGGTAACTGTGCCCAATCTCTAGTTGGCCAAGAAAGCAGCCAATCTGTACCTTCATAAAATACCAACAAAACAAATTGGGAGTAAAAAAAAAACACAAAACACACAAGCCCCACAAAACGACCAATTACAACTCTTTCATACCAAATCAAGGGTTAATTCTCCAGCAGATAATACAATGCTAACCTTGCTACCCTTATCAATGCATAATGAATATATTCAGACTAAAACATTGGTCTTACCCATTACTTGTTTTTCTTCCACCTCTTCGCTTGGCATCTCACTGACAGGCTGGAGCGGTTCTGCATCATGAACTTTGGCTGGTTTTGGATCGTTTGACAGAACTGGCTGTGCATCTTCTTCAACCTCCACATGTGGCTGAATCTCCTCCTGAACTACTTCTACATCCGTGCGCACAGAGTTTGATTCAATGCCGGCGTCTATACAGATGGAACATAACTGATCGACTTTGGGCTGAACGTGTGCATGACCTTCAACTGAACGCTCACACTCTGGGTGGAACCACCTGGAAAGAAAGGAAAGTCAATGATGCACCCTTTCATTATACTCCAAATTTTCAGCCTAATATTTTGATTTTGGATTCAGAACTTGGATCCAGATATACAGTAGATGTGGATCCAGTTAACGGAATTGCTTAAATTCCATTCCAAAGTACAGATTTGGTATGTACCTTTTGCATTGATGGCAAGAAAGCAGGTCTTTGTGGACATCAGGATCTACATCACCAGGACAAGAGCAGGTGAGGGAGGTGTCCTGTTGATCGACACAGTTTTGACATAACAGGATGTTGTGGTGCCACTGCTCGCTGCTCCGCACGCCACACTGAACACACATTCGGCAGTTCTAAAAACAGAAGACTGTGATTAGCTACACTGAATAACTTTAAATAAGCTATGACAAATTTTTCATTATACATCAGTATGCTCCAGTGTTCGAATCTGATTTACCAAGCTGCATTCCAAGAGTGCTTATATTTAGCTTAACAGCACTGGAGATTTCGTATCACAGCCGTGCTAATATTCAGAACACTCTTTTGTGTGATATTGCTTAATTATGACAAAAATAAAAATTTCACAGTTGCCCATACCTTACACCTCCAGCCATTGGTGGGTATAGAGTCCATAGCCGGCTGTAGGCAGAAGGTGTGATAGCCTTTATCACACATATCACACACTAGCATCTTAGTGTCCTCTCCAGGCTCTCTGCAAGACACAAGACCACAAATCAATCAATCCTTTATTCAACTAATTTCATTGGCATTCTAAAATTGAATAGGCCTACATTCCTGCACTCCCAACATAGAGCTTTCTAAAGCATATAAATGAATAGACGTGTTTCAATTGTGACTACACATTACATCTACATGAAACATCTGCAGGTGACTGTATATGTTTTATACAACTCAAATGAATGTATAAGCTAATAAAAAATTAGCTAATAGGGATTACTATAAAGGATTAATCAGTAAAAAAGACAAATACAGAGTGTGGACAATAAAAGGCAAAGCTTGGCAGCAACTCACTTGCATGTCTGGCAGACTTTACACTCGGGGCACTGCCAGCCTGCCCTCTTTAGAGGAGTGACGCTGATGTCCAGACACATGCCGTGGTAATGCAGCCCACAGCTGGTGCAAAAGAACTGGTCCAGGAGATCGCCAGGGCTGTCACACAAAACACAGTTCGCCTCCTCTTCAACTGAGAGAGAGAGAGAATATTATCAGTTAGTATTGGCTTAAATTTGTTGCTGTTCCAGAAGCACAGTATTTTTGTATTCCATGGGAAAAATAATATAATATGGGGTTGGAATGACATGAGGTTAAGCAAAGGATGACAAAAGAACTATTCCATTTAACAGATTTTATGAAACTCATTCAACCTTTTTAACTGTTTAAAATTAATTATTCTTATAAGTGTGTGTTTGTGCAAAACACACACAAGACAATAAAGAAGAGTTCCATCTTACATTTGCTGACAGCCAGCTCAATGTGCTGTGTACACAGGACTGAGTGTCTCCTGAAATCCTGAAAGGTGCCAGCGGCCCCTGCACAGGGGTAATGGTACGAGCGGTCACATCCCTCCTCACAGCACTTGATGGATGCTCCAAGGCGCTTACAATATGCACAATGCTACAAAAGAAAAGAGATGCCCAGTTTAAGTAACCAGCAATGTAGACTCCAGTTTTGATGAAGGATGTTAAAAAAAAGAGAGACCATCAATTATTTTAACACTGTCTGTAGTCCTGAAAGACATAATTGCATGCATTAACTGCTCATGAAAAAAATCAACGTGTAATTGTTTGGCAACTAACACTGAACCAGAAAAGTCTATACAATAAGATGCAAGCTGATAGCGTAATGCCTGTGGTCAGACTAATAGCTAGTGAGCGCTGTGAGATAAACCACAATGATGACAGACTGACTGATCTGTAATTATTCTACCACGCTAGTGATCTCCCACAGGACCACAGATGAGAAGACTGAAAGAGAGAGGCTAAAACCGTTTACAACTTTCACCATACTCTCATAAGTCTCAACACACTCTCAGAATAATCTCACCATTCTTGTGGTACAATCTCATAATTCTCCCACCATTCTCTCAATATACTTCCCATACTCTCAAAATGCTCTCATGATCCTCTCACCATATTCTTAAAATTCAGACCATGCTCTCATTATAATCTCACCATACTCTCAAAATGCTCTCATGATCCTCTCACCATATAATTAAAATACTCCATATTATTAAAATATTGACTGTACTCTCATTATAATCTCACCATACTCTCAAAATACTCTCACAATGCTCACACCATAGTCTCATAATGCTCCCATTACACACTCAATGCTCTTATATGCTCTCAATATACAGGTGCTGGTCATATAATTAGAATATCATCAAAAAGTTGATTTATTTCACTAATTCCATTCAAAAAGTGAAACTTGTATATTATATTCATTCATTACACACAGACTGATATATTTCAAATGTTTATTTCTTTTAATTTTGATGATTATAACTGACAACTAAGGAAAATCCCAAATTCAGTATCTCAGAAAATTAGAATATTACTTAAGACCAATACAAAGAAAGGATTTTTAGAAATCTTGGCCAACTGAAAAGTATGAACATGAAAGGTATGAGCATGTACAGCACTCAATACTTAGTTGGGGCTCCTTTTGCCTGAATTACTGCAGCAATGCAGCGTGGCATGGAGTCGATCAGTCTGTGGCACTGCTCAGGTGCTATGAGAGCCCAGGTTGCTCTGATAGTGGCCTTCAGCTCTTCTGCATTGTTGGGTCTGGCATATCGCATCTTCCTCTTCACAATACCCCATAGATTTTCTATGGGGTTAAGGTCAGGCGAGTTTGCTGGCCAATTAAGAACAGGGATACCATGGTACTTAAACCAGATACTGGTTGCTTTGGCACTGTGTGCAGGTGCCAAGTCCTGTTGGAAAATGAAATCTGCATCTCCATAAAGTTGGTCAGCAGCAGGAAGCATGAAGTGCTCTAAAACTTCCTGGTATACGGCTGCGTTGACCTTGGACCTCAGAAAACACAGTGGACCAACACCAGCAGATGACATGGCACCCCAAACCATCACTGACTGTGGAAACTTTACACTGGACCTCAAGCAACGTGGACTGTGTGCCTCTCCTCTCTTCCTCCAGACTCTGGGACCCTGATTTCCAAAGGAAATGCAAAATTTACTTTCATCAGAGACCATAACTTTGGACCACTCAGCAGCAGTCCAGTCCTTTTTGTCTTTAGCCCAGGCGAGACGCTTCAGACGCTGTCTGTTGTTCAAGAGTGGCTTGACACAAGGAATGCGACAGCTGAAACCCACGTCTTGCATACGTCTGTGCGTAGTGGTTCTCCCCCACATTTTTGAATGGGTTTTGTTTCACAATCCTCTCCAGGGTGCGGTTATCCCTATTGCTTGTACACTTTTTTCTACCACATCTTTTCCTTCCCTTCGCCTCTCTATTAATGTGCTTGGACACAGAGCTCTGTGAACAGCCAGCCTCTTTTGCAATGACCTTTTGTGTCTTGCCCTCCTTGTGCAACGTGTCAATGGTCGTCTTTTGGACAACTGTCAAGTCAGCAGTCTTCCCCATGATTGTGTAGCGTACAGAACTAGACTGAGAGACCATTTAAAGGCCTTTGCAGGTGTTTTGAGTTAATTAGCTGATTAGAGTGTGGCACCAGGTGTCTTCAATATTGAACCTTTTCACAATATTCTAATTTTCTGAGATACTGAATTTGGGATTTTCCTTAGTTGTCAGTTATAATCATCAAAATTAAAAGAAATAAACATTTGAAATATATCAGTCTGTGTGTAATGAATGAATATAATATACAAGTTTCACTTTTTGAATGGAATTAGTGAAATAAATCAACTTTTTGATGATATTCTAATTATATGACCAGCACCTGTACTCTATATACAGTGCATCCGGAAAGTTCAAAGCTCAATTTTGAGTGTCATGGCAACGGCTGTGAATACTTATGTACATGCGATTTTTTTTCGTTTTTTATTTTTAATAAATTTGCAAAGATTTCAAACAAACTTCTTTCACGTTGTCATTATGGGGTATTTTTTGTAGAATTTTGAGGAAAATAATGAATTTAATCCATTTTGGAATAAGGCTGTAACATAACAAAATGGGGAAAAAGTGAAGCGCTGTGAATACTTTCCGGATGCACTGTATACTCTATAGTGATATAGATCTCAATATAGATCCAGCTCCGTTCCTGCTTGGTGCTCAACTCCCACTGTTACATGTCACAGAGTGATAACAACTAACTGCAGCCTGTGCCAGCCAGTTATCACTTCAGTCTACTACGATGGACTTCACAGAGGATGAACTGGTGCCAGCTCCAACCGTAAGACATGGGATACTTCATGAGCCACTGCCTGAACCTTGGACTTAGGATGGACCTCACCGAACCTCACCGAAATGACCTGCCAGTTGAACTCTGATACACCTCACTGATCTCTGCCTGCATCACCTTGGTCTAATAATGGACTACACTCTTAAAATGGAATACATAGACTATCAATTAATTTCCAACAAAACCCCACATCATCCAAATAACAAAGGACAATTCATCTATGTGAACTTCTGCAGTTAATCCAGGATGGACTTCAAAGACATTAGTCATTAATCTTTCAGTTTGTACAAAATCTTGTTGTTTAAACATTGACCCTTAACACTTACTTAGTTTACTAATTTAAACCATGACTTGCACTACACATAACAAAAACAAATATTGGCATTATATTCATGCAGTTTAGCCAGAGGGGAACTGGCTCCCACAGTGAGCCTGGTTTCTCTCAAGGTTATTTTTCCCCATTAACCAACATCTTATGGAGTTTTGTGTTCCTTGCCACAGTCGCCTTCAGCTTGCTCACTGGGGTTCTAAATACAATTATTATATACTTATGCATTTTAAGACACAATTTACAATGATATTTTTTTTATCAAACTGCAAAATCATGACTCTAACACTTTATAGATATTACAGCTTCATTTTCTGTTAAAGCATGATTTTGTCTGGCAGCATGAAGCTGCTTTGAAACTATGTGTTTTGTGAAAAGCGCTATAAAATAAATAAATAAAAAATGACTCTCCTAATACTCTCAACACACTCTCAGAATGCTCTTATAATACTAAACATAGACTCATAATACTCTCGCCATACTCTCAAAATACTCACAATGCTCACACCAAACTCTCAGAATGCTCTCAAAATACTCTCATAATACTATAATAATGTTCTCACCAAACTTTCTTAACACTCTTTCCATACTCTCATAATACTCTCATCATACTCTTATAATACTGACCATACTTTCATAATACTCTTACCATTCTCCCATAATACTCATACCATACTCTCACAAATTAAGGCAAAAAAACAATAAGACATGCAATCAAATCTAAAGTAAACACCCACTGTTGTGATTGGCTCTCTGCTCTTGACTGACCTGGGGCCAGATTCACGAAAATGTTCTTAAGAAAAAAATTAAGAAAGTTCTTAGGATAAATTATAAGAAGTTCGTAAGAATGTTCCTAAGTGCAATTCTTGAAAAATTCTTAAGAAGTTCTCAAATGTTTTCTAAAGAACATCTTAATTTTTTTCTTGAGAATAAAAAGACAGGCTTTGACATTGTCTGATCAGCCTGCTAACAGAGTTGCCTTGTCTAATAGCCTACAGCAAATTCAGTACTCAACAACGGTAGACCATAACGATAAATTTATCTATTAAACATTTTTATTTTAAGTAGCAAGCACCATGATACTTTTTTGAATGTAAAGTGTGTGAGATATGTTAGTTTAATGACATTAACCGTCAAAGGAGATTTACTTGCTGCTAACCATTTGATAACTATTTTTTTCTCCCCAATTTGGAATGCCCAATTCCCAATGCGCTCTATGTCCTCGTGGTGGTGTAGTGACTCGCCTCAGTCTGGGTGGCGGAGGACGAATCTCAGTTGCCTCCACGTCTGAGACCGTCAATCTGTGCATCTTATCACGTTGCTTGTTGAGCGCTTTACCATGGAGACGTAGTGCGTGTGGAGGCCCACTCTATTCTCCGCGGCATCCACGCACAACTCACCACATGCCCCACCGAGAGCGAGAACCACATTATAGTGACCATGAGGAGGTTACCCCATGTGACTCTACCCTCCCTAGCAACCGGGCCAATTTGGTTGCTTAGGAGACCTGGCTGGAGTCACCATTTGATAACTTTTAATTTGACATGGAGGAAAAGAAAAGAAACAAAAACTACAAGAGCTGGATGTTATTGTTGAGAAAATTACTGCAAGGAAAAAGTTCTCCTTGGGAAGCATGATAATTATATCACGTCAGAAATTATGAGGCGGGTAAATGGGAAAGGGTGGCAGAGGCGGTCTCTGCTGTGCCCAACTCCGATAGGGATGTGGATGGGGGGTGAAAAAGAAAGTCTCAGCTTTCTAATATTATAATTTTTCTGTTTCTATGAACTCTAAAGATCGCGGAGAGAGAGCGCTATATGCAGCGCATCCATTAGCATGATTGGTCACCACGTTAAGAAGCTTCAAAACAACATTTATTTTTTGAATTTGGTGATAACATTTACATGGTTTACAAGCTGAAAATAAAAATATAAATAAACACAAAACAGTCAAAAACATTTTTCGGTCTAAAATCAAATTTCTACGTAAAAAGCCCATTGCGATAGAACGTGTATTTGAAACAACCCAGTAAATTCATTAAACATCTTACCTTTTAGGATTTAAGACTACTGTGAGGCTATCCTAACTTTAAGATGTTATTTACGATGATTTTTATGAACTTTTTTTTTTTTTTGAGAATTTGAATGATTCTTACGTTTTTATTAAGAACAATCTTAAGAAAAAAGATAAGAACTCCCTTAAGAAGTTTTTTCGGGAATACAAAATATTCTTAACTGTTTTCTTAAGTTAGAAATTAAGAAGAAAATGGTAGTTAAGAAGAAATTTCTTCTTAAGAACGTTTCGTGAATTCGGCCCCAGCTCTCTCCTTGCCATCACACTGCTCACCGCTGCTGGGCGGGGCTACAGAAGTGATTAAAGGTAAAGTAGGCATTGATGTGTTGTTGTGGAGGCGGTCAGATGCAAATGTCTGCCACAGTGTGACATGACAATGTGGAGGAAGTAGACAACAAGTCATTTTGGCAGCTTGGTTTCAACAAATGCTCTTTCTGCAGTAAGAAGGAAGTTTTAAGTTCTGAAACTTACACTATGTTTTTATAGTGCAATGACCTCTTACATGTTAAAAGATCAAGGACCCTTTAAGGATGTTCACACTTGTTCTCTTCAAAAGAACATAAGGGAGAACTCTTTCAGTTGACTCAAAAGTGAATTAAGTGAACAAGAACCCAGTTCTTATTGCATTCACATTGTACCTGAAATCGTAAGTGGACTTAAGCAGGGTTCCTACTCTTTTCAAGGCACAATTTTCCAGGACATTTCCAGGACATTTTATGTGCCACGCAGTTGTAATATTTAAACATAAACACACAAGAGGTCATTAAAATTGTGGTTATTAGAGGGCTATTTTTTCAAAATTCTATATTCGACAGTTTAATTAAATTTCGTCATCAAAATGGTGTCTAATCAAATCAATTTAAAACTTGAATTAACTGAAAATATAATTATTTTATTTAATAACATTTTTTAACATAACATTGCATTATTTTCATCAAATTAATTGCTTTTCTACAAACTCCTCACAGCATAATCCTAAACAAACCTGGAGATATTTTTGTAAAATAAAGTGCTGCAGATTATATACACTATATGGCCAAAAGTTTGTGGACACCATATGTGCTTGATGAACATTTGATTTCAAAACCTTAGGCATCAATTTCCCCCTTTGCTGTCATAACAGCTTCCACTCTTTTGGGAAGGCTTTCCACTATACTGTATGTAGTAACATGGCTGCAGGGATTTGCTCTCATTCAGACACAAGGCTATCAGTGAGGTCAGCAACTGATGTTGGTCGATGGGGCCTGACTAACAGTTGCTGTTCCAGTTCACCCCAAAAGTGATCAGTGGGGTACAGGTCTGGGCTTTGTGCAGGCCAGTCAATTTCTTCCACACCAGACACAGTAAACCATTTCTTTATGGACCACACTTTGTTCACAGGGGCATTGTCATGCTGGAACAGAAAAGGGCTATCCCCAAACAGTTGCCACAAATTTGGAAGCACACAAAGCCCAAGCCATTACATAAAGAAACATTAAGATTTTTCTTTACTGGATTTAATGGAGTAACCAAATTTGTTAATTAGAAGGGGGTGTCCACAAACTTTTGGCCATATAGTGTATTTATTTCATTGATTCATAGCCTTTTGTGGTTTAATAATCACACTTAGACATCTCGAGATTTAATTTTTGTAAATTAATTTAATTGTGCATTCAAAAATTCACTTTTGTCACAAATATGTCAAATTCATTGAGATTTCACATTTTAGAGCTAATGCAACTTTTATGACTGAATTCAGTAATTCCATCCATGTTTTCCACATCACGGAAATCCTACATGTGACGGTGGTATAAGTGGACTCTGATCGTTAAATGATTGAAAATGAATCTACTAACCGAGCTGTAAAGGTCGCATCATCACCACGCTACCACCTCGGGTGTAAATTCATTCTAAAAAATGTTTTTTAAATCTGCGGTCCAACTGTCGTTGTTGTCTAAAGTTTACAACTCAAATGTTTTTGTTGTTAACACTACAGCGGTGTTGGAACAAAAACATTTTGCACTATGTCAATATTGTAGATGTTATAAAAACCTTGTCAGCAACACAATCAAACAGTTTTATTTTACCAAAATATTTTCCAGGACAAATAATTATTTTCCAGGACATTTAGGTATTTTTCTCATTTTCCATGACTTTTCCATGACTGGAAAACTGCATTGCAAAATTCCAGGTTTTCCAGGACTTCCAGGACATGTGGAAACCCTGTTAAGGCCGATTTATACTTCTGTGTTGAACTTATGCCGTAGGTAACAAGTAGCTACGGTGTTTACAGGGTAGCACACGGTGTAGCCTGACATGCACCAAAAATGTAACTGCGTGTTGTGTCGACGCAGACCACAATAGCTGTGATTGGTCCGCTTTTTTACCAGAGACAAAAAAAGATATCTGAGGAAGCGTCACATTTCCTCATTACTTTAAAATGGGCCTAGGTAGCTCAGTGAGTATTGATGCTGGCTACCACCCCTGGAGTCGCGAGTTCGAATCCAGGGCGTGCTGAGTGACTCCAGCCAGGTCTCCTAAGCAACCAAATTGGCCCGGTTGCTAGGGAGGGTTGAGTCACATGGGGTAACCTCCTTATGGTCGTGATTAATGGTTCTCGCTCTCAATGGGGCGCGTGGTAAGTTGTGCGTGGATCGCGGAGAGTAGCATGAGCCTCCACATGCTGGGAGTCTCCGCGGTGTCATGCACAATGAGCCATGTGATAAGACGCGTGGATTGACTGTCTCAGAAGTGGAGGCAACTGAGACTTGTCCTCCACCACCCTGATTGAGGTGAGTAACCGCGCCACCACGAGGACCTACTAAGTAGTGGGAATAAGGTATTCCAAATTGGGAGAAAAGGGGATTAAAAAAAAAAAAACGATTACTTTAAAATCCATGCATCGTATCCATTGACCAGTGATTGTGTCACATTGTATTTGGAGAACTGTTTAATCGGGAGCATCTGCTGATTTAATATTTGGTTTATGTTTAATGGAGTTACGCAACAAAAAGACACATCTGTAACTTATGAACTCTGTGCTTTTTTTCCTCTGGGCTTTTACTCAATATATATTTGGTATGTGAGAGAAACAATTTTCGTTGTATATTAATTCAAAACTTTCCAATCTGTACAAGGTTTTGACCATATGTTTGACAGTGGTGTACAGTAAATAATCATATTTTATAAGTTATGAAAACGGAACACTTCTAATTTGTCAGCAGTTTAAAAAGCACCCATTAAGAGTTTGTTAGATTGCCTATATGAATTCTAAAGTCCAGCTTTTATGCATTCAAGTGAGTAATTAATTAATTTGATGGTCCCTTCACAACCACTGGCAAAAAAAATAAATAAATAAAAAAACCAGCAGCAAGAGCAACTTCAGACACCTGCACAAATTATGAATTAATAATTGCTGTTTGCAAAAACAACTGTCATTACGGAAGTGGAACGAAATACTGAATCTTTCTCGCCAACATGTATCACAGCGATTAGGCGATGACTTAAAAAACATTCAGGGACAGCAGAAGAGGGTAAGATCTTACAATATGCATTTTTATGCCTTGTAAACTTAAACATTTGGTTTCTGGTCATGTATTAAACATGGCAAATTCTGCTGAAGTAAATATGTCAAGGTAATGTGCCAAGGTAACATTATTAGGCTGGCTAAAATTGATGAAGTTCTGTCGAAACTGCAAAAATGACTTGTGATAGACTTGGAATCAACAGCTAGAGTGAGTTGAAAATAATAATAATAAAAAACCCAATCAGCAATGTTGTGCATTTGTTTTTTTGTATGACATTGTTTTCCAGCAAAAGTGTTTATGAATTTATAACTGGCATAAATGAATTTTATTGAACATTAAAAACCTAGGATTTTATTTTTCGTATTTTTTTTTCTCGGAAAGACAACATTAAATGAAAAATATACCGATTTTTGGACACATATAGAATCCATGTGTATAATTTCTGGTGGTGTGGCCAGTGAAAATGTTAACAAGGTAAAGGCAAATAAAAATCTGACCAGGTGTATCATTTTGTGGTTAACTCACAAAATTCCAGAAGAATTAAGTAGGCCTAATAATGACAAAATGAAGGTTATTTAATGTTAATTTTAGGTTCCATTCAGTATTAGTTGCTGTAAACTGTAACAGCTTCCTGAAAACACGTACATATACCCTCATAATAACAGCAGTAGGCCAATGTTCCTCTTTTCTATCTGTATCGATCTGTTCTGCAACTCTGTCCATCATACTGCCTAATGAGCTGCTCAGAAACCAGCTGTCCACTAAAAGTCAACCAACACTGCCCTTATGTTTACAGCTGCTTGCCATATCTTGTTAACTGTGCAATTTGTTTCGCACCTTGAGTCGTTACACGCCCACAGCAATTTAATCTCAATAAGGTGTGCGGCCAAAAGGAACACCACGTGATTTATGCACATCAATGTGGGACCCCACTCAAAAAATCAGGCCAATCAGATGCACTACCTGTAAGCACGTTCAACATGTATTTATTAGGACTGTATTAGCGCAGTTTATTAAAAAAATTGAAGTAATTACTTGTTACAATGATTTATTCATCAAATGCATTTCAATTAATCCCATATTTAATATCTCAGCATAACTAATTGCATAATTAATTGCTGAGAAAGGCCCTAAATGAAGATATTTCAAACGCATTTCATTGTTATTATGGCAGATGAGTTGTTGAATAGACATGGTAAATAAAAAGTGGCTTTGGAGGTCAAGAAGTGCGTTTTAAACCGCACACTTCTGCACTATTCTACGTCATTTTGAAGTGTACGTAGTGCAAGTAGTATGTTTACACTGAAAATGCAACAAAAAGAAGTGTACTACAAGTACCCAGTTGATGCACTTTTTCAACTGTCCAAACGGAGCGTGGAATGTTAGACACTTCAAGCACTCAGCGCTTGCGTCTTGCTGCACGTAGCGGAAGGGTCGGAGTTACCTGGCTAAATTGCTGGTCTGACAAAACAATTGTAAATAATGGAGAATGTAGCAGCTAGCGAAACTTCAGTGAAGACACCACCTTACAATTGTGAGCTGAAGGCTTTACCATCACCCCGAGCTGTGTGAATATGTTCCCTGTTTGAGATACAAGTGTTGAACTGAGGTTGGCTAACGCGCTAAAGCTAGTAGCAACACACCACGTGTTTGAAATGTCACTTCCGTCAGCTGTTAACCGGTGAATGTTTCCGTGTTAAAAAATCATGAAGTGTTCCATTGGGGATGATACAACACTTTTGAGTGGTTGAGTGCATAGTGTAGCCTATTTTGTAAGTGTATAGTGCGTTATTTGGGGCACAGCAAACACTGTATATTGTTTGCTTTATTTCCATATCATTGAACATAGGCCTAAGCCTGTTACTGGCCTACAGTCCACAGCAATTCATTTTGGAATCGAGTCCTTCAGTCTTTCCAAGGTGGACTTAGAGGCAGTTCATATGAAACATGTTCTTGCTTTTCATCTGAGCTACTTCTTAATTGTTGGTGTATGAACACATACCTCACACCATGTTTTGCTTTGGGGCGTTGTGTCGTGGCTTGCTTTTTTACAGCATCTTGCGTCATGAACGTTGCACTTTTAAGACATCATGTGATATTAAAAATAATTGAAAAGTCTCTGTGAGAACTCTGCATTCAGTTTCATTGCCTGCTCTTTAAAATATCTTAGAATATATAACAGGACAGGGGGCATGATAAAATGCATAAAAATTTGAATCACATAATTTCTTTTTTTATAAAGAAAATAACTGTACTGAATTAACATGTTAAATTGACAGCCCTAGTAATTATCCAACTCCGCACTGGCATTTAACACTAAATGCAACACTGCTACTAATTTAGTAGATCAAATGGCAGAGTACTATTAAGGAATGTGATTTTAGAGGGTTACTGAGGTGGATGGGGGTGCTAAATGATGAAGCTGATGACGCCGCAGCCCCTTTGAGTGCCGTGACCTTTTCTATTTCACAGCTGATCAGCGGCGACCTTTAGCAGCCAGTTAGATCCATCCTGCAGCTCTACTCGCTCACAGACAGCAACACACTAGCACAAGAGCCAGCAGGTAATGCAAAGCATGCAAAAACCCACAATCCTAACCAGTTAAAAACATTAAGCACCTCACAGGCAAGATATAAACTAAAAAATAGGGCTTGGCAGTATGTTGATACTGTATCATTCAACTAATGTGTGGTGACACCATCATATTT
The DNA here is from genome assembly GCF_019703515.2 of Myxocyprinus asiaticus. Lineage (NCBI taxonomy): Eukaryota > Metazoa > Chordata > Actinopteri > Cypriniformes > Catostomidae > Myxocyprinus > Myxocyprinus asiaticus. The sequence goes on along the minus strand of NC_059348.1, from coordinate 14,797,681 downwards.
TAGAGCATCTTCGAAAATGGCTCAATCAATCAGAATTGTAATGTATTACTGTTTTAATTAGTGTGTTAATAGTCTTTATACGGTAATGTGAAGCAGCTGTTTTTGCACTGATGCCAGACTTATCATTTAATTATTATTCACCAATCTTATGGTTTGTGTTCATCAAGAGAAAAACAAAGAAAGAAAATGATCAAATGAGAGGAAGTACCTTCCATTTATAAAGTATTAAATTGACTGGATTATCCGAAAACAGTAATTATTACATTATTATTCTTATAATATATAAACCATATTGGGCTCAACCAGCCACAAATATTGGTATCACGATATACTGTATACCATTACTGTGACAATTAGATCCCACTAAAAATGACAATGAAATATGACGTGTGAGCATTCTCCCTGCCGAAAATACCAGCATGAAGTACCAGTAAAAGTCCAGCATGAATTCCATACTAGTCTAATGGGGAATTGAGTTGGTCGCATTGCACTGTGTAAAACATTGCGTTGAGCTGATTTTGTGATGCTAAAGCAATGCAGACAGCATGTCAAAATAAACAACGCCATCAGTGTGTGCATTTCATCCTTAGTGAAACCTCCACAATATGTGCTAGTGACCAGAAATGATGGTCTTTTCAGTATAATCAATAGGCAGTCATAAAAACAGATTCTGAAAGACGGCTGCCAAATATTAAATTAAAATACAGCAAAACATTATGGTCAACAAAGGAAAGACGGCACTTTGGTGCATCCATTAAGACTGAGCTGAGCATTTTAACCCTCATATACATAACCTTTCAAGTCCTCTGGAGAGGTAATGTAATATTTGCATAAGGTTTACAGTCATTATTTTATTCATGAGGCCTCACATGCTTGAGTCACAATAAAAGTCAGCAAAACCAAAGAGATGGCAGCGTACCTCTGTGCTCCCTGAGTGGATGGCTTTGTCCACGTTTAGCAGTGATTGATCCTCCGCTTGACTTACACAATTCGACCACAACGCACAATTTTGATGGGTCCAGCACTGACCTGTGGGCACAAGGAAGGTGAAAGGAAGACTTTTAAAGGAACAGTTATGTGGAATACTTCTGTAGTGCCTTTAAGGAGCTTAGTAGTACAAATCACTATCCATATTCAATTTATTTCCCAACATATGTTCTGTTTCGTGGAAGAAAACGAATTATATTATTTAGTGATTACTAAATAATATTAACTTTTTCTAAGCTTTCTGAAAAACAAGGTTAATAATTTCTGTTCCACACCTCAAACACTTATGATGTATCTGACTACACTGTCTACAATGAACAACCTCCTCCTGAGCACAGAAGTTCATGTTCCTTCCTGATAAAAGCCTGTAGGCTGCGTTTTCTAATTCACTCCCTGTGCAATCACTAAAAAGTTAATCTGAACAATCATTAAAAGGGCTTTCAACAGCTTGATATTATTTGAGAAAGCCTTGCTTTCTTCAAAGAAATCACCTTTTCTTCTATAATATCTTTGGATATGAAAACCCAATTCCATCTCTCTGCATGTGTCTTTGTAAGGCTTTTGAAGCAATACTTTCCCAAAAAACTATTCTTATGAGGGAGATTATTTACTCCCCCTCATGTTTTTTGAAACCAATAATTTTATTTCTTCTGTGGTACACAAAAGGTGTTTAGCAGAATGCCCTTTTTCCATACAATGAAAGTGAATGGGGACTGATGTTGTTGAGCTCCAAAAGTAAAAAAAAGCACCATTAAAGTATTATAAAAGTAGGCCATATGACTTGTGCACTATATACCAAGTTGCTTTGTGAAAAACAGACACAATTTTAAGAGGGGCTGTCAATTGATTAAAAATTTAATCTAATTAATTACATCATTTGCCGATTCATTAATAAATTTAACCGCAAATTAATCGCATATCAATATTTACTAAGAAAATCTCCCAAATACAGATAATTTACTATATAATAATTAAAATATAATATATATAATAAATATTATAATTCAGATATTTTAAATTCATTACATTATATAAAAAAATGTATTGTGGCAGCAGACAAACATTTCTACAATACAAAAGTGGCTTAAAAGTCCAAATATTATTTGTTTTATTTACATTTCATTGAACGTTACCCTTTTATTGGCCTTCTTCCCTCTGCACTATTTTTAATTGTTGGTCTATATATTCATGCGTCAGACTTGTGTCATGTCTAACTGGTTTTCAGCTTCTCTTGTCATAAGCGCTGTGTTTTTAGGATGATGTGTCATGTTAAATGTAGTTTGATTCTTTGAAAAACCCATCTTGAGATCCCTGCAATCTGTTGTGCTTGGTGCAGCTGTCTTTAAATGCAAAGGCGCATCTGTGGTAGAATATGCTGCCTGCTCATTGGTTTGACGAGGTCAGTTGTTTGACGAGGTGTGCCTGTACAGCTGGAGTTGCGCTGACTGCCCCCAACTGCAACAAATTTATAAAAACATGGGTTTTGCTACAAGGTGGTACCTCAAGCTTAAATTGGTCCGATAGTAGTAACATTCCTTATTATGGAATTTATGTATTGATTGATGGCATGATTAATTGTGTTATTAATACATAAAATTATTTACAATAAATGAACGTGTTATATCAACATCACTAATTTTAAGTACTTGTTAATTTGCATATGCATATATTCAAATTTGACATAGCATCTAGTCAGCTTTGATGTCAATATCAATCTGGCATGACACACCATGACACACTATATTTAAATGTATGCAAACAGGAATTCAATTTTTAAAATCATTTTTGGAGTTCGACAGCCTCATTTACCATTCACTTTAATGATATGGAAAGAAGCAGCTCAGATATTCTGCTAAAAAAGAAAGACATACCAGTTTGAAACAACATGGAGAATAAATAATTTTTGGTTAAACTATTTCTTTCATTTTACTTTTTCAGAGTACTTACCCGACTCATCGAAGAGAGATCGGGCATCAATATCGTCTGGCAGACCAACGTGACGGAGCTCATCCCATAATCTGCCACTTGCGTCCTCAGTCCCGGCACTGCAGAACAGAGACATCAAATGGGTCCGTCTGATTAAATTTCTTAATTTAAGGCAGAATGATAACAGGTGCATAGGTTTTAGTCTTAAACCATGTCCTAAACAGGCACGATGGGACAAGTTTCCAGTGACCAGTAATTGATCTGTCCACACTAAAAGCGAAAATGCATGACACATTGGAGAACACAAGATAACTGCGGCCAACCAGAACATATTTGATGTTTAAATGTGAAGCGTGTAATATTTTAAAAATACTTAAAAAACTTTCTTCTAATCAAGCTTAATATGCAGATAAGGCATTACTGCATCCATAAGTTGATTTCCCCAAAAGTGTGCTTTGGAAACCTGTTTGAAAAGTCATTATTTTTGCAATTCCATTTGGGGAAGCTGGTGATGCAGAAATTCCACACTTCACATTTAAATGTATATAATATATATAGAATTTACAGTATATACAGTGTATATATATATATATATATATATATATATATATATATATATATATATATATATATATCCCTCCAGTAACTGACTGTAAACACTTTCTGACTGCTGGCCCTCTACAATGAGCCACCAGCACCAGGACAGTGTTAATTTATTCTTGCCATTCAGTGACTGGAAGGGTTTGACTCACAGCCATTTTAATTTAGCGATGGAGGGTCATGTGGGATGGTGCTGATTGATTAAGCACTTACACAGAAATGACTCATCGTAAACACACCATGGGATAAAAATGCATCCATCAGCCCCCCGTATCTCATTATAACCCTCCTTCATCCATCCACTGGGATGGGTGACATATACAAGGGGTCAACTGTGATTTCAAACGCTGCGTGTGCTACTGACTGACATTCCGTGCAATCCCAGGACAACAGAAGGAAACAAAGAAACATGGACTAATGCGAAAAAACATTCACTTAAGGCAAATGTATTGTGACATCAACTTATATTACATTAATATCTCACCAAGAATGGCATTTTGACCAAGAAAAAAATCTGACCATTCACAGATGTAGCCAAGATTACCCCTGAGGAGTGAGTGGGCAGACAGAACATGGGTACCGAATAGACTTGTTACTGCAGATGAACTGTTATTATTAAATTTTTTATTGACTTGGTACCAAAGTACTGGTACTGTGAACATCCATAAACTCAAGTGTTACATAATGTGAAGCTGTTTTAGCATTAATAACAGACATTTTATTAATTTGTCATAAATCTAACTCTGAAAAGTTATGCTGCTCTAAATTGACCAAATCTCCAAACAATCTCTTAAAATCGTCCTTTTTCCGCTGTTTCATCTGTTTTTTTCCAATTTCAGACCTGCTGTTAAATAGTGCAAACCACAGATGACAAAGCTCAGCAAGGCTGGCAAACCGCCAACAGCAGACTGGCAGCATATTACGTCACACGTGCCCCTGGGAGACGGCTGATTGGCTCCACAGAGCCAAGACAAATTAGGCAGCTGTGCACGAGAGCAGGGAGAGGGGCCTTTGTTGGGCTGAGCACACGCTGGGGCCGGCATCTCACATCTTGCTCTGTGTGACTCCCAATAGCTGCAGGGTAATGATCAGCTCGCATAGAGCCACATATGAAAAGCAAGTAGCCAACAGCTATGTGCAGCTTTATACCTTTGTGAATGAAGCACAGGTCAAAGGATTCAAATTTATCCTGCTTATGCCATATTACAGGGGTTATTTAGGGATGTATAAAGGTGATTCATCATAAATGATATCACTTTACCATTATGTCTAATTCAAACACGGCAGACATGTGCTTTGAGGCCAACAGGTGATTTTAAATAAACACAAAGCCTTGATTATTTTTAACTAGATTTCAATATTTTGAATCTAATTGTTTGATTGAATGATGGTTCCTTTGTCTTAAAAATAAAAAAATAAAAAATAAAATTAAAGATACATTTTGCATTATCAAAAGGCTAAAAAATATTGTGATTAATATTTTTGCTCTAGAAAAGAACATAGGACAAATAAGCTTTACCATTTGCTGAAAGGGCGCTTTAGGACAAATGCTCTGTTTACATAGCATGAGACTGTCTCCAGGATATTTAGCAAAAACACACACATTCTAGAGCAATGAGTGTAGCTTTCAACTGGAACAAGCTATATTCAAACAGTTTCTGCCTGCAATTTCATACAGATGAGGGGTGATTCAACCAGTGACGTCAGATGTCAGCATTTAGATATCAGCCTCTAGCAGCTCTACAGTTCAGAACGACACTTACAATCACCATCACACACAACTGTAAAACCATTGGCTTGTATAACACTTTCCTCTCTCTAACAATGGCCATCTGATCTATTTCACAGGGGCTGGCATCGTACAAGATCCTGTCTTCCCAAAGCGACAAGAATTGCCTGAAAGAACTTTGCATGGGTACTCCATTTATTGCACAGTGGTTGCTCTTTCATAGCTTTAGGAGACATAATTGAGTTCTAAATAATACCTCACAGGTAGACCCTTCAAGGTCATCTGGAGAGAACAGGTGTCCAAGACACACCAGCTGACCACTGGTGTTCCTCAGGGATCAGTGCTTGGACCTCTCCTCTTCTTAATCTACACTACATAGCTTGGACCTATCATAAAAGGCAAATTGTTTTTCATACCACTGCTACACAGATGATATGCAGCTTTACATGTTGTTCCAGCCTGACGACCCCACCGTCTCAGCACGTATCTCTGCCTGCCTCTCGGAGATCTCGGCCTGGATGAAGGAACGTCATCTTCAGCTCAACCTTGCCAAGACAGAACTCCTTGTGATCCCAGTAAACCTGTTTGTTGACTAAAACCTCTCTTTTCATCTTGGTTCAACTACGCTAACGCCAACCAGGATGGCCTAGAACCTAGGAATTTAGGTGGATGACCACCTTAACTTCACTGCCAACATCTCATCAACTACCCAGTCTTGCAGGTTCGTGCTTTATAACATCAGGAAAATCAGACCTTTCCTGTCTGAATATGCGAAACAGCTCCTGGTCCAAGTTCTGGTCATTTCAAGACTGGACTACTATAATGCCATGTTGGCCAACATCCCAGCTAGCAGGAGTAATCCACTGCAGATGGTCCAGAACACTGCAGCATGTCTGGTCTTCAATCAGTCAAGGAGGGCTTATGCCACCCAACTCTTGATTTCACTCCACTGGCTGCCAGTAGCTGCCTGCATCAAACTCAAACTTTGACTCTGGCCTTTATGACAGCCAATGGAACAGCACCGTCTTCAATACACTCCTCCAGGTCTATGTCCTGACTCGCTTTCTACGGTCAATGAACTTGCGGCGCCTGGTGATCCCGTTGCAAAGAGGCATAAAGTATATTTCATGATCATTCACTTTCTCTGTTCCTCTGTGGTCGAAAGAACTTCAAACCTCCACAGGATCTGCTGATACCATCTCAGCATTCAAGAACCATCTGAAAACACATTTGTTCCACAAGCACTTAACCATTCCACACAAAATGCAGTAACTATTTAACAATAAAAAAAATCCTTGTCTGTCTCTTTCTCTTTCATCTCTACTACTCCAGCCACTGTGAGAACTTGGCAGTGCAATACTATAGATATTGTTAACTTTTGTATGACTAATTGCTTGTTATGTTACTCATTTGTAAGTCACTTTGGATAAAAGCATCTGCTAAATGACTAAATGTAAATGTAATTATGTTTCATATAAGTATCAATTTTGTCGCAGATATTTCCCTATAAAATTACTTAAGAGAAATCAAATAGACACAGATGAGACTACCTGGCTTTGCTATATGCAACGCATAATTTAAATTAAACTGACTGATCTCAGTTCAGAAGACTCTGGGCAGTCAGTAAAGGGTTAAACTTTTGACTTAAGGAGTCATGTGACAAAACAACATGGTGCCGATCACAGAGGATTTTGTCTTTGGTAGAAACACCAACAAAACTGCATCTGGTAAGAAACCTCATTACATTTTTATATTGAAACCTGTTTGAGTCTCTAGTTTCATCCGATATGCTATTTTTAAAATTAGAGAGATTTATCACGAAATACCGAACTGCTAAACACAATGTACACTAATGTGTACTTAAGCGCTATTTTTCCTTAGAAATCCTATATTTACTGTGCATTATCACATTGAGAATCAATGGGTTCATCCAAAAGCTGAAAAATGTTGCTTTCAGAGGCTTTATATGGAGTTAGGATGAAAATAAGGTGCATTTCAAACTGTTCTGAGACCAAAGCAGACAGACAGCACAATAGAGGTAAAGTCATTTAGGGAGCAAGGGAGCATTCTATAGCTTTCCTATGCAGCCAACTGTACTCACTCCTAACATCTGACCAAAAGTTGAGTTTCAAGCTTCAGATGATGTTTGGACCCCTCAACATGTTTGGCAGACATGGGACAATGGTAATCAGTACATTGATTGATTGATTAATACAGAATTTCTAAAACATAATTTTAACATTGTTGGCAGCAATTGGACGATGCTGGCCATTCTTTTGCATCAGAATTATTTAATAATTTAACAACTGTAACATGAAAGTCAAATCAAGTCTAATCATTTTTATTTGTAGAGTTTTTTTATTTGTGCATTTTCAAATACAAATTGTGCCAAAGCAGCTTTACAGAAAATCAGCTGTAATGTCTGTAGCATCTCAAAAATATGAATAAGCAACACTCCTGGAAACATAATGAACAATTTGATTAAAAAAAATAAAAAAAGACTTTCTATAGCTTGGTATTATTTAAAAATTCAGAACTTAGACCCACTGTCCACATATTTGGACATACATTTTTAGGAAAACCATTTGCTCTAGGAAATTTTTGCATGTTTATAAGGTACTACTAGTTACAAATCAAAAATATAAATGGAAAATGCCAATCAGCTTACCTCTCTGAGCCCCTGCACCTCCCTGATTGGCTGTCAGCCCCGCTCTTGTCGTCATGGCTTTTGCCCTCTTCTGTGGAGGATTGTTGCTGGAGTGGGTTGTGTCCGGGCGTGACCATGAATGGCTTCAGATCTCCCTGGCCCAACAGGCTTCGACCACCACAGTAACAGAAGGCACAGAACTGTTCACTGTGTAGGAGATGAAATGAACAAGATTAATGAATGAATGGAAACGAGGCGGGAGGTGACTTTTGAATGTACCCATGTGCAACTTAATGAGGTTAGTTTGAGGAAGGGAACATAGAACTGAAGAAATTAAATATAAATGTGCAAACTAACTTAAAAATATATAAATATATATAAAATATATATGTAAAATATTCCTGGTCTTTTGCACTATTTTCTAAAAAAGGACAATGTGACAAGTTTCCAGCGGCAATAATTTGCATGTCCACATCGAAAGGCTGCGAATTGTGCGAATTGTGACCCAACACAATCACAGCTAATCGGAACATATTTGATTTTTAATATACAGTGTAGTGGAGCGGGATTTTAGAACCTATGAGATTTTACTGTGGTAGGGGGCTACTGAGCGTGATGCAGCAAAAACACAATTCATATTCAAATAGACTAAAATAAGACTGTAAAATGTACCTGCCAATGGCAACTGTCTTCGAGATGAAAGGGAATGCTAAAGCATAGCTCTCTCCAGGTATATTAGAACTCCTACAAAAAAAATGCACATGCTGTGTAGTCCTATGGACATATGCTGTTCTGATTATGGCCAATTTAATTAGGATCCAGCCTTATGCTGTATATCTATCTACATTTGGGAGCAGCACCTCACTGATCTATGAAACACAGTGAACTCAGAGCTTGAGGGCTGTGCCATGGCAGCACTTTCTGGGCGTCTGCACTGCAGTCCTCTTTACCAAGAATGCTCTTCTCTTCTAGCTTGAACATGAACCCATCCCCCATAAAAAGAGAGAGAGTGGTAGCCAACAGCAACACACACACACACTCACTCACTCACTCACTCACTCACTCACTCACAAATTTCTGCACATATGTACACCAGCAGATCCATACAGACAGTTAGCATTTGTCCTTCCCTTTGACATTTTGGTGGAAAGATGTAAAACACGAAGCCATTCACAAACTTTCACACAAGTGCACACACACGTCTGCAAGCGCACACTTCCCACGCCGGCGGTGACTCAGCCTGGCGAGAGGATGCTGCTCTGACCTGCTTTTAGCTTCTCCAGAGGCTGATGATATTTGTGCTGCCCCCATCTCTGCTGATGACAACTGCTCCTCTGCCTCCCCCTCTGTTGAGACGGCCAAAGAAGAGACGCCCTCCGTCTCCTCCTGCTGCTCTTTAGTGGCTGACAAGAAAAACATAAAGACGGATAAATCAGCATTAATTAGAGATACACTGATTTAGACATTTTGGCCAACACAGATAATATATTTATTAGACAAAGAACTGACTTCTAAGAAAAGATTGAATACTTTAATATCATGCAGCTTGTTGAGAAGAGGTGTACTGTTACTTATCAAAGTGGCCATACGATTTTCACCTGGCTGATGACAAAACACACCAAAAAAATAACATGGGGTAAATTAACTAAACAGTTGCAGCACTTTTGAGCATTTTATTTCAAAGCAAAAACCTGCGTCTAATTCACTAACCACCACCCAGAATCTAGTTTAATCAGCACTGAAATAGTGGAACATGGAATAGTGTGCTAGTGAGGTACTTGAGCACTTGCCCTTCAATGTGGCAGCTCATGCCTTCACGAAACCTGCGGTGTTTACCAAGGAGTAGATGACAAATGATCAAAAATAAGATGACTATAGAAATAATAGGCGAACAGATAAAATATACATGAAATATGCTTGTTGCTGTATTCTTGTAGGTATTGTTTTTGAAGCAATGTAAAAATAATACTTATAATACAATGCATAAATTTGAGTCTTTGATTCGATTTGATTTAATAAATAGTGTTAATATGAACATACAAAAAAAAAAAAAGTATTTCATGCTTATTTACAGTGAAAGTTAAAAGATATTGCATATGCCTTCCCGTACAGATATCTGATATACAGTATGTCAATTATCATATATAAATTCTATAACTATAAAACTATAGTTCATTTATTTTTTGGCCATATTTGTATTCAAATGAGATGATAATAAACTATGATTTAAGGAAAATATGTGTTACATATAGGAGAACAGATATTTTGAGTATTTTGAAATATATGTTTCTGCATTTATGTGCAAGTATGTGACTTTTTTATATCATATATTTTTATGTAGGCCTATGTTTTTATATCATATGTTGGGTTAAATCAGATGATTTGTATGGGTTTAACCTGAAAGCTATATAAATGTCAAATGAAATAAAAATAGGAATTTACATTGGACCTGTTTAAAAAAAACACACACACACACACACACACACACACACACACACAAAAGCTGATGGCACTCTGCCTCCTCATTTCAAAAGTCCACCACACATCACTGGTAACATGATAGCGCAGAGCGGATCACATGCACGATTAAACTGGCCGATATCGTGCCACATAATAAACCTCATGTGACCATTTGAATTCTACATGAGGATTTTCAATTTTAAAGCGCTATGGAGCACTTCAACCATTTCAAACGGCTACAGCACTGACATTCTGAACAGCACTTACGAGGGTTTCTACTTACACTTCAACACCTTTACCAACGTTCATCACAGTAAATTTGTAATAGATTTTTTTTCATTACAACTGTGACATTTGTATTAAAAAAGTTAATATTATTAAAAAAAAAAGAAATTTAAATAAACAATGGTAAACACAATGGTATTAATGGTAAACACAAGGGCAAGTCTACAATGTAGAATAAAAGTCTGGACCTTTATAAATTATGAAGAAAGTCAATGAATGTGTAATATTGTAATGTATTTCTTGTTCTAATGATGTTTGATGTAAGGAAACAAACTGGCCTGGTTTGGCTTCAGATATTCCAAGAATCATAATGATTCCTAAATCATTAAGAGTCTGATAAAAGAAAAACAATATCTGTTATAGAAACAAACATACTTACTATAAAAGCACAGTCCCAAATCAGTAAAGTGGTTTACTCATAAATATTATAACGGGCCCTATAGAAATAACGTGTTAAAGGAATAGTTCACCCAAAAATGAAAATTTGCTGATAATTTACTCACCCTCAGGCCATCCAAGATGTATCTTGTTTCTTTCTTCATCAAAACAGAATTTAAGATTTTTAGGATTTCATTTCAGGCCTCCTCCTCTAAACAATGCAAGTGAATGTCCTCCATTTTTTGACGGTCCAAAATGCATATTTATGGTGCATCAAAATAATCCACACGACTCCAGTCGACAAATAAAGTTCTTCTGAATGCAAACGATTGATTATTTTTTAGAAACAATACTTATATACTTTTTAACTACAAATGTTCGCTTCTGTACATCTCTGTGACGTGCGCTCATGAGAGGGATGACGTAAGCTCGTCAGGAAGCACGTCATTGTTTACAAGAGCAACTTGTGCCGTTCACAAACCAAAACAGTCCAAAACAATTAAAAAAACAATAATATAATTTCCAAAAAATAATTAAAAAAAACAATGTAAACAATGATGCACTTCCTGACTCCTCCTCCACGTGACGCGTGACCTTACCGACGAGCTTACGTCATCCCTCTCATTAGCGCGCGTCACAGAGATGTATGGAAGCGAACATTTGTAGTTAAAAAGTATATAAGTATTGTTTTGTTTCTAAAAAATAATCAATCGTTTGGGTTCAGAAGAACTTTATTAAGACTATCCTAACTGTTACAGGCGCAGACAATGAAACAAAAAGAGTCCAAAATGAAAAAAAAAACAACAACAAAAAAACTATACTAGATGCAGTTTATTACGCAACCAAAATCCCAATAGTAGATTTGGTGCATAACGCGGGACTTTTAAATATGAACAAGCCCGAAATACACACAGGACACTTATTTTGAAATGTCTGTGCCCCCAACTCACACAAACACATACAGTTGAAGTCAGATGTTTACATACACCTTAGCCAAATACATTCAGACTCAGTTTTTCACAATTCCTGACATTTAATCGTAGAAAACATTTCCTGTCTTAAGTCAGTTAGGATCATTATTTCAAGAATGTGAAATGTCAGAATAATAGTAGAGAGAATAAATTATTTCAGCTTTTATTTCTTTCATCACATTCCTAGTGGGTCAGAAGTTTACATACACCTTGTTGTTATTTGGTAGCATTGCCTTTAAATTGTTTAACTTGGGTCAAATGTTTTGGCTAGCCTTCCACAAGCTTCTCACAATAAGTTTCTGGAATTTTGGCCCATTCCTCCAGACAGAACTGGTATAACTGAGTCAGGTTTGTAGGGCTCCTTACTCGCACATGCTTTTTCAGCTCTGCCCACAAATTTTCTATCAGACTGAGGTCAGGGCTTTGTGATGGCCACTCCAATACCTTGACTTTGTTGTCCTTAAGCCATTTTACCACAACTTTGGAGGTATGCTTGGGGTCATTGTCCATTTGGAAGACCCATCTGCGACCAAGCTTTAACTGGCTGATGTCTTGAGATGTTGCTTCAATATATCCAAATATTTTCCATCCTCATGATGCCATCTATTTTGTGAAGTGCACCAGTCCCTCCTGCAGCAAAGCACCCCCACAACATGATGCTGCCACCCCCATGCTTCACTGTTGGGGTGGTGCTCTTCGGCTTGCAAGCCTCACCCTTTTTCCTCCAAACATAACAATGGTAATTATGGCCAAACAGTTCAATTTTTGTTTCATTAGGCCAGAGGACATTTCTCCAAAAAGTACGATCTTTGTCCCCATGTGCACTTGCAAACGTAATCTGGCTTTTTATTGCAGTTTTGGAACAGTGGCTTCTTCCTTGCTGAGCAGCCTTTCAGGTTATGTCGATATAGGACTCATTTTACTGTGGATATAGATACTTGTCTACTTGTTTCCTCCAGCATCTTCACAAGGTCCTTTGCTGTTGTTCTGGGATTGATTTGCACTTTTTGCATCGAACTACGTTCATCTCTAGGAGACAGAATGCATCTCCTTCCTGAGCGGTATGATGGCTGCATGATCCCATGGTGTTTATACTTGCATACTATTATTTGTGCAGATGAACGTGGTACCTTCAGGCGTTTGGAAATTGCTCCCAAGTATGAACCAGACTTGTGGAGGTCCACAATTTTTTTTCTGAGGCTGATTTCTTTTGATTTTCCCATGATGTCAAGCAAAGAGTCACTGTGTTTGAAGGTAGGCCTTAAAATACATCCACAGGTACACCTCCAATCCAGTACAACTCCTTTCAGAAGCTAATTGGAAAATTGTCTAAAGGCTTGACATCATTTTCTGGAATTTTCCAAGCTGCTTAAAGGCACAGTTAACTTAGTGTATGTAAACTTCTGACCCACTGGAATTGTGATATAGTCAATTAAAAGCAATCTGTCTGTCAACAATTGTTGGAAAAATTACTCGTGCCATGCACAAAGCAGATGTCCTAAACGACTTGCCAAAACTATAGTTAGCTAATATTAAATCTGTGAAGTGGTTAAAAAATGAGTTTTAATGACTTCAACCTAAGTGTATGTAAAGTGTATGTCACAGTAATGAAATTGATTATGAATTGATTATGAAACAATCGTTAACGTTAATAAATGAAAACCAATTAATCATTAACAATAATAATCTGTAAGTGGTGAACAGCTTAAAACCCAAAAAATATAAGTTGCATGTTTTTCTTCAGTCAAATCTTTACTTATACAAAGTTTGATTTTTGATTGACCAACCATTCTAATGCAAACTTGAAAACGTCAACATTTTGCAATGGAGAAAAAAATTGCTTACTGTAGAAGGAACACGTGAAAACATGAAACAGCCACCAAAGTAAGTATGTAGGTTTGTCACGTTACCATAATCATTTCTTACAATACTATACCACCTAAAGTATCATGATACAAAGTAGTATCATTAACACAGTTTGTCATAGCAAAGGTGGTTCTTAGAAACTAGCCATGCCACTTGTTGCTCTGGAAGTGGTGAAAATAATTGATGGATGAATTGGGAGAAGGCTCAAACGGACTTGTTCAACTTGTTACCAAATACATTCTTAGTTTGATGTAAAAAAAAAAAAAAAAAAAAAAACCTTCGCAACATCAAAACAGCCAGTTCAAACGGCAACGGCTTTAATCTTTTATTTCATTATTTCTGTGATTATTTGAATGTTGGTAACATATAAAGATATTGTAATGTTGGAAAAACTGTTTTGAGCAGCTGTTTCATTATTACAACCGCTTCAGCCCCTCTCTCCTGGTAAACAGCAGCACGAATGGAGATCGGTTTGATCGCACGGCATAGGGACCGGATCGAACCGATCTGGGCTGCATTTCCCAAAAGCATCTCAAGCTTAAGTTGATCATAGAGACCATTGGCGCAGATGGTTTCTACAATTTACTTAGTCTTACGATGCTTTTGGGAAATGCAGCCCTCCATGCATTTGTAATTGGAAAAAAATATATGAGTGCAACGTTCGATTTTTCAGAGTAGTAGTAATTCTGTAAATGTTAAGATAAAGAGTTTAGCTTAAAGGTGCAATATGTAAAAAAAAAATTAAGTAATATTCAACTATTTTTTTTTTACCAATGTGTGAACGGCTTGTAATGCAACTTAAAAGATGAGCCCTCCCGGACTTCCTAGGTTGCCTATTAAAGCCTGTAATGAGCTAACTTGATTTTCATGTGAAGGGAACGGGTCGCTTTTGCTGGGAAAATCCAAAGGATGTGATGCTCCCAAGAGCCTTGCTTCAGTGCTTCTCTTCCACTATTCAACAGCGACAACAAACTGCAACACTAGATAATGTTATCTTAGAGATGGAATCCAGCAAACGGCTGACTCCCAGCACAACACCGACTCCTACACAAACTCTGAGTAAGTCAAAAAACAAACAAAAAAAACAAACAAACATTTATCTACTGAATCCCGTCTGGCTAAGTGGGAACGTGATCGTGATCGTGGTCGAGCGAAAACTAGAGTGAACATTGGCAGGGCATTTGATTCCTGGAGGGACCTTCATTCGGTTTTGGGGATCAAAACCGACCCTTAATTGGCATTCTTCTTACTGGACAGGTAAGCTTACATTACTGCAAAGCATGTGAAATATAGTGCCATAAGGATTGATCTGTGTAATTTTAGCTAACTTGATCTTGCCTGCTAACGCTGATGAATTGCAAGCTACCTTGCTTCGTAACTTTCAAATAATTTCAACGATCTTCCCTTTATACTAAAAGTCAGGTATGCTGATTCACAGTAACTGACATAAACAATGTTAATCTGTAACTATTCAGCAAGGTAAACTACAATAACACATGAAATGAATGGTAGACAATGTTCAAGATAATGCAAAAAGACCCATTCATTAGTGTAACGTAACTTGGTTATACAGAAAATATATACATTCTATTATTATAAAACAATAGCACATCGATATATCAAAATGACAGTTGTGATGGAATCACATCAATACTGAATTGTGTCAACATGTTTATAATGTACAGTCTATTTTATAAACAGCTACTGTCATCATCCACCAGATTTAGCTAACAGCTATTGATAAAGCTGGTTAGCTAGCTAATGCCGACATAGGCTATCGTATAAATGCAGTCAATGTATCATGCAAAGAAAAGTGATTACTTCAAACTACAGTCTTGCATAGCCAGACCTATATCCACACTTTGTTTTAGCCCTGTTCCAGCACTGGAGAGTCAAATATAATATACAGTCTCAAAGTTTGTAGTAAAACAATCATAACTGTGTAATTGTCTGTGAATCACGTTCAGTCTCTTGTCTCTGTACGTCACGTCATTGTTTTGGTCGATGCTCGCTCACTCGCGTCCCTATGGAGTGTGTGCACGAGCGCAAGCATGACAGCAACAGGTAGCTGGCTGCAGTTCACTTAACGGCCACAGGTGTCATTAATAACAAGGGTTTCTGAATCTTACATACTGCACGTTTAAATGAAGTGGCACTGACCCGTGTGTATTCTGCAGAAGCAATGGTATGTGTCCAAAGGTGTTTAATAAGGTTGCTGGTGTTTCCCCCTTTGGCTTGAAATTTTTGTAGACATTCACAGCAGATGGGTTTTCCCAGTCTCATTAGGCAAAACCCAAAATAATTCCAAATCTCGTTACGTGATTTGTGTTGTGTGAAAAGCTTCTCACTCTCCAAAGTTTTACTTAAATCCATATTATCCATTAGGAGACACGACCGCCAAATTACACACTGGGATTCAGAGGTGTGTGTTTGAAGCATTGGAAAACCACACATTGAAAAATAAACAATAGCATATAAAGGGCAAATTCAAAAAATGCATTTTGTGCTCTTAAAGGGCACTGCGTGAAGGGGACACCTCTCGAAAAGACTGCATTATAGGTCTGATTCAAATGAAGGTTTTAGCTAAAATAACATTTACTACCGCACATACAATATAACTTATGGTACTACCATTGTAACAGTACTACCATTTAAAAAATACTGTGGCACCGCCAGTATTTTGAAGCTTTAGTATTGCGATACTACCGTAGAACCGGTATACTGTGCAAGAACTGTATGTGCATGCAGCCGTCAAGAACTGACATGGTTATTGGTGTGGATGAAACAGGGAGATCAGCGGATTAACAATACTTCTTGTCATGTTGTACTTTAACACACTATCAAGGTTTATGCAGTAAACAATGTAATGTTCATCGATAGAGAAACGCTCCATTAAGCTCACTTTATCTTTGCAAGGGAGTGAAGGATGCACATATGTGTTTTTTATTCTGTGTTGCTGACAGGACTTGACATGCAGCGCACAAGCGCCAGTGTGTTCTCTTGCGGGGGATGACTGTATAGACTGTGTTTTCTCTACTTGCTGGCATAAATACTGAACACATTTGTGCTAAAAATTGATAAATAAACGATTGACAAACTTAACTGATCAAATTACTAACGGCAAATAATTGATCATTTATTAACATCCCTATGTACAATGTATTACACTATAAACACTATAAAGTAAACTTTTTCATAAAAGCTAATAAATACTATAGGAGCCATAATTCATCACTTGTTATAACTGTCCGCTATATCGGTATTTTCTCTATATGTTTTTTTTAATCAGCTTCTTAAAGTGTTCAGCTGTTTTTATTTCACCTCTAGAGGCCACTGTAATACTGAGCACATTTACATGCACATTCTTACACCGATTATGCTTAATAAGCTGACAACGTTTGGTCATGTAAACGCATTAAACACTGTTCCTTTATTGGTGTAAGGTCATAATAGGCGTAAGAATAAATCAGGTAAATTTTTGTCCATTACGCTGATTTTGTGTTGCATGTAAACACCTAAACCGCCGTTCTTACCGGCTTATCCAATGTGTGCACTTGTTGTGAGTATGCCTCTTCGCTGTTTGACGTCAAAAGTGGAGAATAACGCAATTATTTCAAATGTCATTTATATGCAGATTTCTTGCTTTGTCTGATTTTTCACATTTTAAATAAATTAGACTTTTGTCGGTGTATTGGTGTGGATGTAAACGGGCTCACTGTAGAACCAATGAGTTCTAACTGTAGAACACCTCTACTCTAGTTGTGTACTCTTCTGGTCGAGTTTTGAAATTGGGTATTGCCAGATTGCTAATACTGTTAGCTCCTTACAATTAATTGCATATGTTTGAATTATTCCTCATCTATACATTGCTTTTGTCAAAAGTATCTGTTAAATGAATATGTGTGTGTGTGTGTCTATATATATATATATATATATATATATATATATATCAATTAATAACTATAGATATTCATTTATTTATACCATGTTTTTCTCTCATTCTGACATCTCTCAAAAGAAATGTCGCAGCTTCTACTAATGAGACTGACCACATTCACAAGCCTGAATGACCTTTTCCTGTGTACATTTAACTCAAATTAAAGTTCAACCACAAAATGATTATATATTCTGAACAGCACTAATTGTTTCTAGTGAAACAGCCATTTAGTTCCATATGAATATCTTTCATTGTGAAAACCCAAATGATGTGTGAACAACTGCCGGACTTTTACAATGTCAACAGCAGCCTGTTAAACAAAAACACAAAAACCAATGACCAGAAGATCTCTGTTTGAATGCAAACACGTATTTGATTTGATTTATGAGGAAATATGGAGAGCACGTGCTATGTGTTAATAAGAGAGAAATTGGGAAAACTGTTGCCTCTGAACGTACACAGTGTTGACAATTAGAGGTGTGAGTCAAGTGTGACTAAGAGCACAGAGCAAGTTGTGGTTTAAAATAGACCACTTTGAAACCACAGCTGCACTCATCCACCCCCTGTATTTGTCATATCCACTGCAGTCTAATCTTACATATGTAGTTCACCAACTTCCATAAAACTACAACGGCCTCTAAAAATGTAAGTCATTTTGCAAAGAAAACTATTGCTCTACATTTGAATGCTTTGAATGAACCCCTAATCCCAAGTATTAAACTTCGATGCATAACTCATCCCGTAGCCCATTTGTGCTAGCTACAGACATTAAAAATACTTCAAATTGTGTGGCTTGTTGAGGAGAGGTGTGCTATTACTTTGTGAATAAATCACATTTATGATATATGAATATTTATAGACCAGAATATCAACAAGACTTTTTGATTTGGGCCAGTAAGCAACCCCCCAAAAATGACAAATTAAAATGTAAAAAATCTAGTCAGAAGTAGACTTATGCATCAAACCAGGAAAAGCTGACAGCTCCCTCTAAGAAGCTGCCCAATTTTTTGCGTCTTGGGTAGATCTGTGTACTGAAGGTTCTTTAAAAATGATGGTGCCATTAACTTCTGTGGTTACTTCGACACAACGATTATTTGTGAGGTTCAGGTGGCTTAGTAGTTACAGACAGCACATTTAATGATGCAGGCTCATATTATCGACTGTTCTAAACTCCAAGGAGAAAGTAACATTCAAAGGCAGTGTGAGCTCTCCTGGAGTAGCAAGATAATTCAGATGGCTATTAAAGAACCAGGCCATCCAATTTGGCTACACTGAATGAATCACAAAACCAATTTGACAGTAGAAAGTGGTCTATTATGCAAATAAATACTCCAGAGCAGAAATGCTGTGGCTGGAGTCAAATCCTTTCAATTAGAGCTGGAGAGCGGAGCCATGCAGAGACGCCGAAAATCTCATCAATCCTGCTCAAGGAGTGTGGACGGCCGAGCCTCTTGATAGCTCCTCCTCAGCCAGCCGAGGTTTGAGTTAGATTGACTGCACAGCTGGGAAAAAAAATCAATTCGGGGCTCCACATTGTGATTTTGTTTATCATTGGAACAGCCTTGGCTGCTTCGGAGGAGAAGCCACCTCGCTCGCTCTGACTCTTCAGGGAGGGGGATGTGATGACTGAACAGACTGACACAGGAAACCCAGAGCGGTGGAAAAGACGTTTAGAGAGGGTACGTGGGGGAGGAGAGATGAAAGGAAAGAGTGGGAGAGGAAGCCAGAGGAAGGTTGAAAGTAAGAAAATGAGGGGGAATTGCGCCTGCTGATAGCATTTTTTATTTGCATCTGCTGTAAGCTCACAACTTTTACAGCTTTATCAGTGAATGAGACCCAAAGCCTTGATATAAATACACATGCTGCAGCACTATTCAAGTGCAGAAAGCACCTACTTAAACTGGATTTAAACTAGTGAATTAAACACAGGTTTTACGCTAAAATACAGAGCCCAAAATTGCCGTAACCGTTCAGTAAATTCTCTCTTTAGTGAGGTCTGAGGAAGAAAGGAAGGAAAAAGGAAGAGCTGGAAGTTACCTGTCTCCTGTGTGCTTCCTGTTTCTGCAGTTTCCATTCCATCTGTGCTGTCTTCATCCTCCACCAGAGCTTTTCCTCGCCCACGATTCCTGAGAAACACAACAAAAAAACTGATTATAATGCTTGCTTCAGGGAAGACTGGTTGATCATGAATTAGTTAAATATAGACACAGCTGTCACTGGTTCCTAACGAGTATCCACAGCCCTGGGCAAGGGTGGGGCAGAAATGTGAAAATGTGGGTTTGAGTGTGGGCACATGTGTTTACATCCACTGAGGGGGAAGTAACGGGTGAGAGACCTCCAATTTAAGCTGCCACTCAATACAGGAACATCATGAATATGTCATTTCCTCATTTACTCAAAATCCCTGAGTACGGAGCCTGTTCAGCAGTTACAGAAACACTCAAACCAGCCCGTCTGGCTCCAACAATCATCCATGCGATTATCTAATCAGCCAATCGTGTGGCAGCAGTGCAGTGCATAAAAACAGATACAGGTCAGGAGATTCAGTTAATGTTCACATCAACCATCAGAATGGGGAAAAATTTGATCTCAGTGATTTGGAGCGTGGCATGATTGTTGGTGCCAGACGGGCTGGTTTGAGTATTTCTGTAACTGTTGATCTCCTGGGATTTTCACACACAACATTCTCGAGAATTTACTCCGAATGGTGCCAAAAAAAAAAAAAAAAAAACATCCAGTGAGCAGCAGTTCTGTGGACTGAAATGCCTTGTTGATGAGAGAGGTCAACAGAGAATGGCCAGACTGGTTTCGAACCGACAAAGTCTACGGTAACTCAGATAACAGCTCTGTACAATTGTGGTGAGAAGGATATCATTTCAGAATGCTATTCAGAGATGCAGGTTGGCGCTGTTTTGGTGGCAGGAGGGGGACTACACAAAATTTAAACATGTTGTGGCTGATCGGTGTATATAAAATATGTTATTTGTTTTATAAACAATATATAATATAAAATATAAGTTAAAAAAATAACACTGTAAATGTAAAATTGACCAAAACTAAAGTTGATCAAAAAGGGAGACATATTTTAAGTATTTAGAAATATTTTGATATTTAAAACATTATTTTTCATGTCATTCACAAGTTTTTCAAGCCTAAAAGGAAATCATATATCCCCATTTTATTATTTGATTTATACATTTGAAGTTAAATATGTAAAAATGGCTTCTTAAGGTGTATGAAGCACACATGCAGAAAAAAGTACACTTTAAGAAATATGACAATTTATATGATAATTAATCACGATTAATCACAATTATTTGTTTGAAAAGTAATCATCAGCTAAATTTCATAATCGTGACAGCCCTAGTAGCAAAGATGGCCGCAGAGTGGGATGATAATCCTTGAAAAGGATTTTGCTGGAACGCATTGAGGTTGGAAGTGATAACTTGGGTATTCCCAACACCGACTTCGTCTGAAATAACATAACATCAATCATGGGTGATGCCATCATGGTAAATTGAGACAGATTGGTGTTTACTCTTGGTATTAATGTGCGTCTCAAATGTGTCCCTGTGACCACTTGTGATCGGATTTTGTTGATTGGAGAGTCTTGGATTTCATGACAACATACTGTACATCACTACTACATCACTGTGTAAAAAAATAAAATAAAACCCCACCAAAATCTTGGCACAATTTTCTCCCAAATATTGTATTTTTTTTATTTTTTTTTTATTTTTTTATAAAAAATACATAATATAAATATATGAGTTCAAAAACAACACTGTAAATGTAAAATTGACTAAAACTAAAGTTTACAAACAAGAGAGACATTTTAACTGTTAACTGAAATTCAGATGTGCTTCATATATTCTGTCACTGCACGCTGGTATGTGGGCACTGAAAACATTCTGTGAAGTCTTGAGTATGCATAAGGCATTCACAGTCTTTTACAAACTTTTCCATCGGGTAGTTATTTCCTTTTAAAGCCACACATATCCAGCAAAATTTACAACTCGTGGTTTAGTGCAATGTTTGATTGCAAAGCGAGTAGGTGGTCTTTCTTTGTTGTATGAACTCATGAGCATCTACACCTCAAATTCAATGCGATCAAATGTGCAGTCAAATTACTTCATCACACCTATGTTTCATAAAAATATACAAATAGTTTGTACTAGCCTGATGTTATATGTAAGCCGATATTATACTGTTTGTGGTCTGCGAGGCTTTCTCTTGACCTTTTACGCAGTGCAGTTGAGGAAAGGTCTAGAACCAATGATCTTTAAATAGGGATCCCACACTTTCAGACCCATTTATTTTCATAACTTCTCCTGACCTTTTTTGACCTTTCAAGTGATTTGTGAATACTGGATAAGGATTTTTGACCAATTCGCTAATGAAGCATTCAGATAGATGAACCGGTTTAACCAATTCATTGAAAAGAACTGACTCAAAAGAATGATTCACCCACAAATCACTATGGCTTGCAAGCAGGTTTTACCTTACACAAGCTCTACACTAGAGCAATATCCAGCCAATTCAATTTTATAGAGCAGTATGGGAATTTCAATGACTTTTCCAAGATTTTTAGGATTTTATTAATTTCCTTGTCACTTCCAGCCTGGAAAACGCTTTCAAAAACGTCCTTGATATTTCCAGGTTTCCATGACAGTGTGAACCCTGCATGTAATGAACAGAAACTAGTAAAAACCGCCAGACTGCTGTAACACTCAATTTGACACACATTCAGAGATGTGTATGTGTGGGTTTGTTTTCATTTGTGATCTTTGGCTTAAGTGGTCAACTGTCCAATATCTCTCACATTCCTGCCTCCTGCCACGCCGCCCTCGGGTGTTCTTCACTTGACTGTCTCCTCCTGTCTCTTTCTCTGGCTCTCTCTATCTCTCTTCTGGATTGGCAACATTCCAACAACTTCACTTTCCTGGATGATTGGAGAATCTTCCCACAATTTCCTATGGTTCTTTTAATTTTACTCGTCTGTTTATAAACATGACTGAGTTGTTTATTTGACCATGTACATCCAGTACAGTGCTAACATCTTGAACTGAGTTTTAGTGAAGGACAAGAGATAGAGGCTTCCTAGCTGAAAAGACTAGACCAGCATGAATTTACACACTGGTCCAGTATGGTAGTCTTCCTGGTTGACCAGCACAGCCATGCTGTTTGACTGGTTGACCAGGCTGGTTGACCAGTGTGGCCTTTTTGAAGAAGCTAGTTAACCAAGAAACTATTGCTAGTAAAGCTAGTTAAGAAGTTGCATCTCAATATTGATTCTTAAATCCCAAGATCAATCTTGTCCTCTATGCGCAACCCTCCACTATAATGCAAGGAAATCACTCACATTTGCAACCAAAGTTTGTGCTATGTGACTAAAATGTATATATTTCACAACTGGCTGGTAAATGTTTACATTTTACTCATCAGTAATTGTGCAGTTTTGTCGTGAAGTGTTCAGCAGTGAGATCCTTTCACAGCAAAAGTTGTTCCGTGTAATGTGTGTTCAAGGACGAGATCCACATGACCCATTTGTCATTGAATACTGTCTCTTTTATTACCCTTTCTGTTCTTTACTCAGTTGTAAAAAAAAAGAAACATTTAATTCTAATCATATATAGCGCAGATGAGGTAAAGCCATTCCAGTCTCTCTCGTTAACATGCGCTCATTTACAGACACTCTTTACAGAAATTCTGGTTTTGTTAAAGAGACAGTACCCATTTTAGCACGTGTTCAACAAATCAATGTAAATAAATAAACATGAAACAAAAAAATATTTAATATAATGTTATTTATTGATTGAATACATGGAATTGTTCATTTTTAGTAAGCCAAAATGTGACCAAAATGATGAAAAATGAATAAAATATAATTAGTTAAATTTATATTTTCATAATGTACCTAGTTAGAGGGTCCCCTGTATAATTAACAGCATTAGCTGGAAAATAATTTCTTTCATATGTTATGAAAAGGGACATTATAACTGAAATATACCCATATGAATCGATACCGAATCGAAATCGAATCAAGTGCTTGTGAATCTAATTGGGAAATCTGTACCAATACCCAGCCCTATACTACTATGTTAGGCAGTATATACTCTGTGGCCATAAATGTGTGTCAACTGGAAGAGATATGTTAAACTATATATAGTATAGTATTTTTGTTAATGGTGTTAAAGTAATTAAAATGTGTAACCTTGAAAATGTAGCTTTTCTAGCTTTTCTTTTTCTAGATGACTTCCATCATATACATCCAAAGATGATAATATATCAAGGTTTGCAGGCCCAAGAACCATAATTGTCAGAGTAAAAAGAACACTCATGCTGTACATCCTAAGAAACCTTGGAAAAATGTCTGCATTCAAAAATATGAATAAACTCAAGCCACTTTCTTTATGACCAACTCCTACCTTCTATTTAAAAGTGATCATCCCTATGCCCTTTTCCCTTCTAAGACAATTAGCCTACCCTCCACTGTGAGAGCTGTGTCATTCGGAACTCACTTTTTAAGTTGTGCTTATTAGAAATTTGGAACTAAGTTTGGAACAGCCCTACAGAAAGGATTGTTTCCCTTCAAAATGCCCTTTTAGGCATCATGTATGCTGTTGAGAACAGACATTTCACTGAGCAGATATAGGGGGAGGGTATGTTCTGGTTCTAGAAATTTGTTTGAACAATACTTCTCAGCCGCTTTGTTATATCAAGAATTTTCCAGGGCCTTTTTAGCTGGAATAGAGAGACTGCAAATTTTAAATGTGTATATTTGCCGAAAGCCAATTTTGTCAACGGTTAGAAGGACACTAGCATATACAGTAGATGATCTCAAAGCTAATAGATGGCCTAAATGTAACAAAACTTTCATTTTGATTTCATGGGGTCTTACAGTTGCACTACTAACATGCACTACTACCTGGCATAACATTATTATTGCCTGTCTTCCAGGTTGTAGGCCTATCTTTTGAAGACAACACTGTTGCCTATTGTATGCTGTCACTGACTAATGCTGTGTGGTTGGATGTAAAATCCACCTTTGTTTTCAGAAAGAGAAGATAAAAATACAAATCTCAATAACATATTTTTTTTTCTGTCTCACACTTTCAATTGAGCCGCTGTTACAGAGGTGCACTGACAGACTGCCAGACACATAAGTTTGCTTTCAGAAAGACAGCATTCTGAAAACTGTTGCCATGGTATTGCTGTAATTTTCAGAAAAAGCAGTACTCAGACTATCTAACCCAGAGTATGCCCATTCTATACATACTCACTAACAGAAATACTGTATATACAGAACATTGGGACTCAATAAACCTGTGTGCAAACCTTAGGATAGATGTACAGGTGCATCTCAATAAATTAGAATGTCATGGAAAAGTTCATTTATTTCAGTAATTCAACTCAAATTGTGAAACTCGTGTATTAAATAAATTCAATGCACACAGACTGAAGTAGTTTAAGTCTTTGGTTCTTTTAATTATGATGATTTTGGCTCACATTTAACAAAAACCCACCAATTCACTATCTCAAAAAATTAGAATATGGTGACATGCCAATCAGCTAATCAACTCAAAACACCTGCAAAGGTTTCCTGAGCCTTCAAAATGGTCTCTCAGTTTGGTTCACTAGGCTACACAATCATGGGGAAGACTGCTGATCTGACAGGTCAATAATTGACACCCTTCACAAGGAGGGTAAGCCACAAACATTCATTGCCAAAGAAGCTGGCTGTTCACAGAGTGCTGTATCCAAGCATGTTAACAGAAAGTTGAGTGGAAGGAAAAAGTGTGGAAGAAAAAGATGCACAACGAACCGAGAGAACCGCAGCCTTATGAGGATTGTCAAGCAAAATCGATTCAAGAATTTGGGTGAACTTCACAAGGAATGGACTGAGGCTGGGGTCAAGGCATCAAGAGCCACCACACACAGACATGTCAAGGAATTTGGCTACAGTTGTCGTATTCCTCTTGTTAAGCCACTCCTGAACCACAGACAATGTCAGAGGCGTCTTACCTGGGCTAAGGAGAAGAAGAACTGGACTGTTGCCCAGTGGTCCAAAGTCCTCTTTTCAGATGAGAGCAAGTTTTGTATTTCATTTGGAAACCAAGGTCCTAGAGTCTGGAGGAAGGGTGGAGAAGCTCATAGCCCAAGTTGCTTGAAGTCCAGTGTTAAGTTTCCACAGTCTGTGATGATTTGGGGTGCAATGTCATCTGCGGGTGTTGGTCCATTGTGTTTTTTGAAAACCAAAGTCACTGCACCCATTTACCAAGAAATTTTGGAGCACTTCATGCTTCCTTCTGCTGACCAGCTTTTTTAAAGATGCTGATTTCATTTTCCAGCAGGATTTGGCACCTGCCCACACTGCCAAAAGCACCAAAAGTTGGTTAAATGACCATGGTGTTGGTGTGCTTGACTGGCCAGAAAACTCACCAGACCTGAACCCCATAGAGAATCTAAGGGGTATTGTCAAGAGGAAAATGAGAAACAAGAGACCAAAAAATGTACATGAGCTGAAGGCCACTGTCAAAGAAACCTGGGCTTCCATACCACCTCAGCAGTGCCACAAACTGATCACCTCCATGACACGCCAAATTGAGGCAGTAATTAAAGCAAAAGGAGCCCCTACCAAGTATTGAGTACATATACAGTAAATGAACATACTTTCCAGAAGGCCAACAATTCACTATAAAGGTTTTTTTTATTGGTCTTATGATGTATTCTAATTTTTTGAGATAGTGAATTGGTGGGTTTTTGTTCAATGTGAGCCAAAATCATCACAATTAAAAGAACCAAAGACTTAAACTACTTCAGTCTGTGTGCATTGAATTTATTTAATACACAAGTTTCACAATTTGAGTTGAATTACTGAAATAAATGAACTTTTCCATGACATTCTAATTTATTGAGATGCACCTGTATATATACAGCTGCACAAAAGCTTGCATACCCTTTGAAATCATGATCGCCAAGGAGACTGTTGATGTCAAGATTTAAAGTTAAAAAAAAAAAGTTACATTTTGGTCTGTTCTCACCTAAAACTGATTGGATCGCTACAGAAGACATGAATTTATTCATGAATTGGTAATATATGTACCATTTTTAAAGAAAACATGAGTGAGCAGGCAAAACACATTTCTTTTATTTCTTATGGGATTCATATTCAACTGTAAGTTATAACAGAATGGCACAATCATAAAACAAAACATGGCAACAAAGAAAAAAATGAAATGACCCCTGTTCAAAAGTCTGCATACCCTTAGTTCTTAATACTGTGTATTGCCTCCTTTAGCATCAATGACAGCGTGCAGTCTTTTGTAATAGTTGTCTATGAGGCCCCAAATTCTTGCAGGTGGTATAGCTGCCCATTCATCTTGGCAATACACCTCCAGGTCATGCAAAGTCTTTGGTCGTCTTGCATGAACCGCACGTTTGAGATCTCCCCAGAGTGGCTTGATGATATTAAGGTCAGGAGACTGTGATGGCCACTCCAGAACCTTCACCTTTTTCTGCTGTAACCACTGGAGGGTCAACTTGGCCTTGTGCTTAGGGTCACTGTCGTGCTGGAAAGTCCAAGAGCGTCCCATGCGCAGCTTTCGTGCAGAAGAATGCAAATTGTCTGCCAGTACTTTCTGATAACATGCTGCATTCATCTTGCCATCAATTTTCACAAGATTCCCCATGCCTTTAGAGCTCACACACCCCCAAAACATCAGTAAGCCACCACCATGCTTCACAGTGGGGATGGCATTCTTTTGACTATAGGCCTTGTTGACCCCTCTCCAAACATAGCGCTTATGGTTGTGACCATAAAGCTCTATTTTGGTCTCGTCACACCAAATTACAGTGTGCCAGAATCTGTGAGGCGTGTCAAAGTGTTGTCGGGCATATTGTAACTGGGCTTTTTGTGGCATTGGCGCAGTAAAGGCTTCTTTCTGGCAACTCGACCATGCAGCTCATTTTTGTTCAAGTATCGTCATATTGTGCTCCTTGAAACAACCACACTATCTTTTTCCAGAGCAGACTGTATTTCTCCTGAGGTTACCTGTGGGTTTTTCTTTGTATCCCGAGCACTTCTTCTGGCAGTTTTGGCTGAAATCTTTCTTGGTCTACCTGACCTTGGCTTGGTATCAAGAGATCCTCGAATTTTCCACTTCTTAATAAGTGATTGAACAGTACTGACTGGCAATTTCAAGGCTTTGGATATCGTTTTATATCCTTTTCCATCTTTATAAAGTTCCATTAGCTTGTTACGCAGCTCTTTTGACAGTTCTTTTCTGCTCCCCATGGCTCAGTATCTAACCTGCTCAGTGCATCCACGTGAGCGCTAACAAACTCATTGACTATTTATACACAGACACTAATTGCAATTTAAAAAGCCACAGGTGTGGGAAATTAACCTTTAATTGCCATTTTAACCTGTGTGTGTCTGTAACAAGGCCAAACATTCAAGGGTATGTAAACTTTTGATCAGGGCAATTTGGGTGATTTCTGTTACCATTATGATTTAAAAAGGAGCCAAACAACTATGTGATAATAAATGGCTTCATAAGATCACTATCCTTACAAAACAATTTTGCATGATCAGTCATATTTTCAAAATCAATGCCAAAATGCCAGGGTATGCAAACTTTTGAGCACAACTGTATGTACAATATATATATAAACTGAATAACTAAGACTTGTTAGACCCTACAACAAGTCTTACCAATTTCAGGTTCAGAGTTACAAATGATGCGTGTTATAGCTCGATCTGGCATAGGATCTGAATTCAAATTCAGCCGATCACGTGTAGTCTGGGTCTATATAAAAGGTAGTGAGACCCACTAAGAGCACACATACATACAATGTAATGTAAAGAAAGAGGCCTAATGTAAACAGCAGTTTCATGTCATTAACAATGACTAAAATTTGAGGGTGGTCCAATACCTCAAAGACAGCTGCTGTCTTCGACTACTTTAGTTCTTTAGGACAATAGAACAATAACTGAAAAGTGAACGTGGCTATATACACGTGTCTAGACGCAGTTTCACGTAACATTTTGAAACTACAAGCACACAGAGCCACATTCAGTTAGTTCCTCTCTGTGTGTTTACAGAAAGAGCAAATCTGATTTACCAGACCTTCAATGTGTTCATGGTAGAAATAGACAATCACAAGCACTTTCTTTGTAAAGTCTGTTAACTATATATACACAGAATATCATTTTACAACCTACTACTTTGTTGGAATTACACTCATTTTGCTGCTGCAACTAAAAATGACTTTGGGAAAAAAATACTGAAAAAATATACAATTCCGAAAAATATAACATACACGGCCCACCCACCAATCACAGTCCATTCACTGATCGTCTGATGCATATCAAGCACTTGCTGAAAAAAAACAGTTCCAATCTGATGCTGATGCTAAGCAACTTCCAGGAGTAAGGGCACACTGTTTTTTTTAAATCAGTCTGCATGAAAACAAAGTTGTGTTTACAAGGTACCAGGCTGCTACAATGACAACTTATGAGGAAAAAGCCCCTGCACACTTCCTACAAAATCGAAGAACGAACGAGTACAACGTCATTTATATCGAAATCTGGCCAAAAGAAAGTGTTTTAGAGTTTGTTTTGGTGGTTCGTAACAGCTCGTCAGCGCAAACTTTCAGAAAAACTTTGTACCGGCTCCTAAACACCTTTTGTAATCACCTCCTTGTCTGATCTATGTATCACTTCATCAGGGTGATAATTGTCAGGTATTCAAATTAAAGTCTCACAGTTTGAAGATGGATAATGTACAGCATGCAGAGTTGAAAGGGATGCCAGCCTCTCTCTAGGACTGACATGAGGAAGGAGTGTGAGGGATGGAAGAGTAATTACCAGTGCCACTGGAGAGACAAATCACAGTCTGTCCCCTGCCAAAAATGACTCCTCCCTTCAAATGACTTCCTACAGCAGACAGTTAACAAGGCTGAACGCTGACAAACTGGGGAATATAACCCTCAAGGTTACAGTGGCACATAAAGCAAAGACTACAAAACCACAGGCCACAAATCTGGGTTTAAGAAGATGTAACAGTTGAGATAATCAGTTGACCAATTCTGAGTTTTTTAATGGCTGATGCCGATACTGATATCCAGGGCCATCGTCAGGAGCGGACGACCAGGAACACTGCCTCAGGCCCTGTTACTACTAAGGTCAACTTTGGTGTAGCCAACTCATCAGACCCAGGGTGGAGGGCCCACCCATAACACATCGTCCTGTGCCCCCTGATTTCAAGAGCAGGGTGGTCGATATACTGGCCATGAAAACAATACAAACACTACATTTAAATGCGGACTCTCTGGACTGTAATGTATGTGGCACCCCGAAACCTGAGAGAAACTACAGTGGAAAAGAGACTGGAATGTATAAATGAGTGAAGACACATACTTCTGTTTGAGCATATTTATATCTCACACGCGCTATTAATCACGTCATTAAAGAGCATAACTTTCGCGTGTGACTTTCTTTCTTTTGCAGAACACAAAGATTTTTAGAAGAATATCTCAGCTCCGCAGGTCAGGACAATGCAAGTGAATGGTGACCAAAACTTTGAAGCTCCAAAAAGCACATAAAGGCAACATAAAAGTAATCCATACGACTCCAGTTAAACCACTGTTAAATTCATGTCTTCTGTAGCGATCCAATCAGTTTTAGGTGAGAACAGACCAAAATGTAACTTTTTTTTACTTTAAATCTTGACATCAACAGTCTCCTTGGCGATCCTGATTTCAAGCTCGATTACACTTCATGATCATGCCTTGAGACTGCAATGGCAAAATGTAATGTGAAAAATCTTCATTTGTGTTCTGCAGAACAATGTAAGTCATACACATCTGGGATGGTATGAGGGTGAGTAATGATAAGAGAATTTTAATTTTTGGGTGAACTATTCCTTTAAAAACCAAGTTGTTCAGTTCAGCTCCATACACACTAAGTGGAATTTCTGAAAATGCGGTTGTCACTACCTGAATTTTGTGGGAGTTCATTTGATTTTAGAATGTGGTTGTCACTCCTGTAAATTACTGAACTGTGTGTGTATAAAACAGGATTAAGCACCCAAAGGTAAACTGACAACCGTATTTAGGTGCAGTACGTGCATGGCCACTGGTAATATAGTTACACTGCGATACGCAAGCAATGAACCACTTTTTTCATTTTGCAAAAATGCTGCAGTCTCATAATTGTCATGAGAACAGGCTGGAATTGTAAGAACAAAACTCTGATTTGAGTTACATCACTGAGATCAGCAAAGTTTAAAGACATTCAAACTTCATGTGGTGATAGGTATTAGAGATGCACCGATCCGATACCTGGATCGGTATCGGCGCCGATACTGAAGCTTCTAGACGGATCGGGTATCGGTTCGACGAGCCTGATCCAAATCCAATACTGTGTGTTAGTCATGTTTGTTACTGTCAAGCTCCAAAAATGACATAAAACAGCCATTAAAACACCACTGAAGTAGTTCATATGACTCGTGCATTTTATTCAAAGCCACCTGAAGACGCGCTGTAGCTCTGTGAATCACAAAAGGCTGTGTTTAATAAGTAAAAATATAAAATGCACACGCAGCACCAGCGTGTTAGTGAATGGTGCTGCTCTGTTTACACACACTCGTGGCTATTTTTAGCCTTCGCGGTGCGCAATATTTGAGCGCTTCTCACGAACATCTCAGATGTAGATGCTCAATAGTTCGGTTCACTTATAATATGCATTTAGAACGGCACCGGAGGAGCATTTGACCAGAATTTGAATAAGAAGTGAATTAAACTACTGTGAACTTGCTAACAAACAGACATATACAGGACTTCCTGGAGAGTTCAGAATGTCAAAATAAAAGCGCGAGGGTTTAAAAAGTGCACGATTTAAATATAGTACTGTAGTATTTAAAATTATGTCAATAATAATAATATTAATAACAATTTAATATTAATTATTATTATTATTATTGTCATCATTAGTATTTGTTTACAATTTAGAACAATATTTAAGTTGAATGGGTTCCAAAAAATAACTGTGTGAATGAAAAGTGGACTGATATCTCACAACTAAATTAAACAAAAAAGAGATCTGAATCCTTTAAAGTCCAGATACAAGTTGTTTCTTTTCTACTGAAGACTTGAAGACTGGGATTACTGTTAATTTTGCTGCTATATTGTCCAGTATACTAGTTAATAATAAAGTGTTTCTTAATAAGCGATACATTTATATTGAAATAATGTGTAGTTAGATGTTTGTGTTTCTTTACATATTAAAGAGTACTCCCAATTAGTTCCACACAATAATGTAAAGATATTCTAAACTGATCATGCCAAAAAACAACACTGGTATCGGCTTGTGATCGGTATCGGCCGATACTGAGATTTCCGGTATCGGAATTGGAAGAGAAAAAGTGGTATCAGTGCATCCCTAATAGGTATATGTGGAATATTCCTTGCATTAAGCAACCAAAATGAAAATATTAAAATCTCAATGTTTCTTTTTCACGTTTTTGTGACAGGTACAGTTTCATGTACAGTTTCCCAAGATACAGAGAGTGGCACAGCTGCATGTGGCACAATGACCTACGTTGTTTGTCTCAAATATGCAAGGAAAAAACGGCTAAAATACTACTGTCCTTTGGACATATGTGTTAAAATAAAGAGTAGTTTCATGGCCAGTAAGATATATTTAAGATACATTTTCTTAAATCCCCTACCATGGACAGTTCACAACTCCAAATTTTCTTATGGACATAGATTGGTAACTCAACATAGTATGCACATTACAGCTGGAGATA
The DNA here is from genome assembly GCF_019703515.2 of Myxocyprinus asiaticus. Classification (NCBI taxonomy): domain Eukaryota; kingdom Metazoa; phylum Chordata; class Actinopteri; order Cypriniformes; family Catostomidae; genus Myxocyprinus; species Myxocyprinus asiaticus. Next base: position 14,765,079 of record NC_059348.1, on the reverse strand, counting down.
AATCTCAGTGTGGCTAGTTAGATAAAATGTCACTTACACAGGAGACAAAGATGTTTGTAACCTGAGCACCAAGGTAGCTAGTAACATATCCCTTTGTGATTTCAAATGCTAATTTAGCACACTGCAGTGCTATACAATGAAACTAATTCTATTTTGACAGGTCATTCATCTATGAGCCATAATGATCGACTGGTCTAGTCATCAATGCACCTTTGGAGTAAATCCTCATCAGCTATTCAAACTGGCTAGATGGAGGCACTGCAGAAATGAGTTTATGCCCAACCCCAAATTGACTTGTGTTGTAGACAGAGGATTAAAAATGAATCAGCTCTGTCTGGGAGAGGGAACTGAGGGAATGTGCTTCTTATGAACCTGTATAGATGTAAATGTTGCCTACACAAAAGGAAAGCCAAGTAAAACAGTTCACCCATAGAATTGAAAATACTATTGTATGACTTTAGAAGAATATGAATATAGCATACGAGTTGTAACTTAAAGTACCTTTTTTTTTTCTTTTTTTTTTTTTGCAGCTTGACAGGCCCAGTTCCAATCAACTTTAATTGTATAGAAAAGACAGTAAGTGAATGATGACAGAATTTTATTTCAACTAGCTTATAAGTTGACATGCAACGAAATTCACAACAAACTGTACTTCTGTAATGTGACTTATTTCTGTGTGAAACAGGATATTGAACAAGAGGGAAAGAAATTACTTAGAGTATTGATTGGAATGTAAAAAGTAGGCATTTCAAACTAGAGTTTGCAGTCTATTGTGGAGGGCTACCTAAGGCTACTTTATACTTACTGGGTGAACTGGCTTCTTTTAGTTTGACTAACAATTACTATGAAATACACTGATGTTTCTGTTCTGCTAAGTTGTTCATTTGGTGAAATTTCTCCTATTCGCGCAGTAACTCGGCTACTCAAAAAGCATTGATGATTGGTAAAAACTAATCAAGGAAGTAGTTCCACATCTGGGATATCATGAGGGTGAGTAAATAATGAGAGAATTTTCATTTTTGGGTGAACTATCCCTTTAAGTTGGTTCAGGGAATAAAGTTTGGCTTCTTCCATTGTATAAATTAAGTTAAAAAAAAATATATATATTTTGGAATAACATGCACTGATAATTTGTGCAAAGTATAGACTCAAATTTGATTTCATGTTGACTTCAATAATAAGTGCTCTCATGCTGTTCAAGCTGAAGTGTTTCCTTTGACAGAAGACTCCTGTCATGTCAAATAGCGAACATCAGCTTTTAAGCTGCAAATGTAGGTATAACTTTAAATACTAGACCCTGGACTCAGAGCCACAGAATGACAGCTGTGAAATCATCAAGTAACCACCTGCAATTGCCAGTCATATATCACTAAGTAATGCTGACATTGTTTTTAAATCCTGTGTTGGCTCTGCAATGCATTAAATGTCACAGGTTTAATAAATATGCGCCCTGCAACATTTACAGATTTAAGATTAAGCATGTTTGTGAACACAGACGGGTACACCAATGGTCTGTGTCATGCTTCTGAAAAAAGAAAAAAGGGGAATACAGAACTGTATGGTCCATTTAGGCTAGCTCTGCACCCAAATTAATTAGAAACTACTCCCTTGACCCACAAAAAATGAGTGTCATATTAAAGCTAAGAAACTGGACTGAACAATGCATGTAGGAAATATAACCATCTTTTCACAGATGCTTTTTACAATGTAGAAGTGTTATGTTTTTATAACTTACACCACACTGTTAAACATGCGGCTTTTGGTTCATACAATGCAAGTGAATGGGTGCCAAAATTTTGAAGCTCCAAAATGCACATAAGTCAGATAAAAGTAATCCATAAGACTCCAGTGGTTAAATCTATATCTTCAGAAGTGATATGATAGGTGTGGGTGAGAAACAGATCATAAACCATTTATTTTGTCTTAGGGCAAAATCAGGAGTCTTTGATCGCTTAGTGTGATATGTTCACTGACGGTCGATTAATTGCCTGTGGCATGAATCTTAAGTCTAAATTATACTTGGGTTTTCCGTTAGTAGCTACATTTCACACGCAGAGCTTATGACTCAAATTTCTTCATCAGCACAGTAAGTGCAGAATGTCTCCGTGCAGCTCCGTTTTTCCAGACGTGCAGGTAGTCCATGTCTGTGCGCGTCGCCTGCACGCAGCCTTTAGCCTCCGAAATACTTGTGAAATTTTGTGTCGCAGTTGTACAGTGAGACTGCTCCTATGACTGCCAAATAATGTAAAACACCCAGTTAACACTGTCATTCGGGGAGTTTTGGACCAATGTCTACGCTACTATGTGAACAGCAGAGTCTGACATAATGTTGCAGTGTGCCATAGCTTTTATCGAACAATCTGACAAGCAACAAACGTAAAGGGCCTTTAAAATTGTACAAAGTGAACCTGGCTTTGGTTTATACTGAAGCTAGCAGATTTGGAATGTGCTTTCAAACAAAAGTGTTGATTTTGCAAGATCTATTAAAGAAGCACATCTCATACTCCACCATTCCAAATCGCAGACTCTGACATCAGACCATCAGTGCTCATAGTAAGCTCTTTTGCTGGCAGAGGCACCTGTGCTTTTCACTTCACAGGCTCCTATATGAATAATCTCCTATGGAAAAATGCCAAACACCTCCCCTCCAGTTAGACGGTTATCTAAGCCACGTAATATGCATACCCTCTTCTCAAATGCAGATGTGAATTAGAGGAAGTCTGGCAGAATGACCATTCAATAACCACACCTGTACATTAAATGGATTCTTGTTAGCCTACAGCCCTGCCCTAGATCACAGTGCCAGTCAGGTAAACTCTCAACAGGTGCATCTTGTTTGAGGAACTCTAATGAATGTGCTAAATGTAGTCTATAGGTAAATAGCTCAAGGGCTCAGAGGGGTTAATTAAATGCTCCATTATTCAGTTTTAGATAGGGTGACGAGAATTTTTTGGTCCGCTTAAGGACCCTGCACATGTCATAGGAAATCGAAGGAGGAACGGGTGTGACATCATTTAGATCAAAATCTAGCCAAAACTAAGGAGTTCGCTTTGGTGGTTCGTAACAGCCTGCCAGCACAAACCTTCAGGAAAACTTCGTACCAGCAGCTAAACACCTTATTACTGCCATTGGTCCACGTAATTGAAAGGTGTGACCTGGAGCTCCACCTACTTTGAGGCCGACAGCTAATTCCAATTCAGTCAGTTAAGATCAGTCAACATGAACACACCGGTGTGCACAATTATTAGCAAGCTGGTGCAAACTTACCTACATCTGTATGATCATTCACGGAGACATTTTCCAAGAACAGGTTGGGTGATTTTTTTTTGTTTAATTAGTCTACAAAAGGAGTCAAATCTACTGATACTCTTAAGTGCCCATTCACTTTCGTTTTATATGCTGCTTCACTCATGTGCCATCTGCAGCCGAAAGCCATGCATACATCAGCCCAAAGTGAAATATGCCTCTTATCATCATTCTTTTTTCTGTATTCCGCCCATTAACACTCATTAATACACCTATTTTGCCATAGTATCAGTATCATCTTAAATTACAATAACAGAGTGTAATTGGAGCAAATTATGGCCGCATATACCATGTTAGCACCATGAATGCAGAATGTAAACATGACAAATTACACATTATTAAACTGCATATACAGTATATAACTTTAAATCACAATTAAGTAGTTAAAACAGCTTCTTTTACTGATCTTGTGTGACTTCTACTCACAGAATGAGGCAAGCCATTGATTACATATTTTAATATCATATTAGTTGATGTTTTACATGTAGTCTTGAGCATCCTCATATTTAGTGCTCCTCCAAATGCCCCCCACAGTGGTGTGGCCGGTGTCTGAATGTTCAAAAACAGTGAGTCTTTGCTTAAATGTTCAAACTACATTCTGGCTCTGAGCAAAGAATGAAAAACACTTTGCTGTGAGTGTGCTGTGGCCTTTATAGATCACTCCCGTTCTAAACAACAAAGCGGTCTACACTTGAACTGCCCAGCGTGGAACATCGCACCTTCTATTGTTAACCATGACTACTTTTCTTTGTTTTTTAAGTCAGTCTGAAATAAAATTGATTCATGAATATTATGTGTGTGTTATTTGGCTGATGTCACCAATGTATCTTATTTTTCAACCCCTTCCCATTCAACCACCTGGCTGCATTCTTTTGTTTCGCAGCTGTGGCACTACTAACGTTGTGTGAAATTGCCTTGATCTTATGAAATAGTGCCAAGTCAACTTTTATATCAATGGATTCCAGTTCTGAATATAAAGTGGGACACAAAGTTATTCTACCATTTTACTATTGTTTAAGTCAAACCTGCAAAATCGGATCACAAAAAAAACATTTGTGACCACATCACATTTGAGGTATAAACACTAATCTGTCCTGAATGCATCCAGACAGCAGCAGAGCACCACCCTCACCTGTCAGTTAAACAATGTGCTAAAATAAGAATTTTAAACTTTGCCGGTTATGTGCTGGGTCAACACAACACTGCAATGAAATCATTTGAAATGCAATTGAGCTGAATTTTGTTGTCCTTCTCTATTAGGACCAATAATTACCATTATTTTCTCATGACATTCAGATGAATGCAGCGTTTTCACTTGGTAAATTTTAATCATCTTTTGTAATTGTCCTGCAGGCATTAGTTCAAAAGTTAAGCTGAACGTACTTTTTTCTCTGTCTGGGTACAGCGGATAATGCGTCCTTCCGAGGGCGGCCCCGGGGCCGCTTATCTGTGGGGGCCGGACTACCAGTGGGAGTGGCCCCAGAGCTGCTAGGGGGTGGCGAGGGTCCTTTGTCAGAGGGGTCCAGAATTTTCTCCTCTGATGACATTCTGAAAAAGAAAATGCAACTCATTAAGCACAACTAATCTTAGAACAGATGAGATGACTTCAACTAAAGATACCTCTACAGACTCATAATGCATGAAGTAACCAAAAAACAAAACATGTCTGTTATCCAAAATGTTGTTCACCTATATGACTCCTGTATTACATAATTTAAGACTTCTAGGAAAGCTTTTCAACTGTTTTTCATCATCTTTGCAACATATTTATACCTTCTAAATCCAACATCTCAAAGCAGTGAGGCTTTAATTATAATTTTGTTAAAAACCTGTAATGCCGAAGAAGAAAATAATCCCTTATGTTAATTCTAAAAACATATTTACATAAACTTGTATAATTTGCACATTATGGGGAGTCCACATCTCTTACTCATAACTCCATGAGAATATTTTAAAATTAGTCAAGTGTTAGTACACTTGTATTAATTCCAATTAAAGCAGCCCATGCATTCATTAAAAGACACTGTGACCACACGTTCTACATAAATATGCCAAACTGCAACATTGCTTGGCCACCGTAAACAGCCACGTTTAGGCTAAAGAATTACATTATTTAGCGGAAGAATAGTTTCATCTATGTTAAAATGATTTCTCTTTTCCCAGCTTGATATGCAGAAACAACTAAAAGTAAGCCATTCGTAGGTTGATTTCCTTGAAAACTTTTAACATTTTCTCTATGGCACTATTAAAATATTTCTAAATTTGCTTGAGTGGCCTGACTGTCCGACACAGCAAGATTGATTAAACCAATGGCACAAGTTTGGGGCGGGGCTATCAGTTTGTTCAATCAACGGCAGATGGTAGAGTATTCGGGAAAGCTGCTTGAAAACAGTGTTTATTATTGCAATTTCATTTGGTGATGCAGAAATTGTAGACCAGCTTTAATAATAAATGTATTGATTTATTCAACACTGTTGTCATTGATTATTTTGCTGTTGGCGCTGTTTTATAGGAAGACAAGTTTGGACACATTTTTGTAGTTTATTAAAGCAATAAGCCACGAGAAGTCATGCATTTCAGTGACTTTACCGCAGTTAAGGGGGTTTTAGGCACTCAATCTTTAAAATCGCCCCTTACCCATGGCAAAATGACTGTAATGTATGGCCTCTCAAGACTTATTGCTTAATAAACTACAAAAATGTGTCTAAACTTCTTTTGGACTTGGTATGGTCAACAGTGGCAGTCTCGTGTGATCTCATCTTAAATCCCAGCTTAACTAACTTGGTTTTGTCAACTTCTTATCCTTCTGAATGATTATATAAAAAATGCTAAGCCATCTCTCTAAAACCATTTTTGTGGATCAATCTTGGTTTCATTCATTGTGACATAAGCACTGCACCCTACATGGAACGTCATGCTCCAATAATAAACACAGTTAAGGGGCTGACACACTGACAGACCATGTTCTAGCTGTTGTATTCTTTCTGAATTATGTGCATATTGTTAGCTGCTGGTGTCGGATCCACAGTGCTGACCCTTGCGCCTGCTCTGCATGGTGCTTCTGCCAACCTGTCCACTCAGCTGACAAGGCAAACTGCCAACGGGATGCTTTCTTTTCCGGGAACTACGTGGGATACCACCCTGGGCTGTGCTCATTGTATCCTGTCTTGAGTAAACAATTAGACCTCACATGGTTGAGTCAAGCCTTCATTTGCCTGCACGAACACAATGAGGCAGTCATTTAAAGACCCCATGAAATGGCTTCAAGAGCAGTTTTCAGTAACACTTTACAATAAGTTTCCATTCGTTAACAATACTTAATGCATTAGGTAACATGAACAAACAATGAACAAAAAAATGTAAAGCACTGTTTAATCTCTGTCAATGTTAGTTAATAAAAATACAATTGTTCATTATTAGTTCATAGTACATTAATGTTAACAAATACAACTTTTGATTTTAAAAATTAGTACAAGTTGAAATTAACATGAACTAAGATTAATAAATGCTGTAAAAGTATTGTTCATTGTTAGTTCATGATGTTAATTTTAACAAATGGAACCCAATTGTAAAGTATTACCCAGTTTTATTTCTGTGTTGTGATATACAGTATTTCCTTGAAATTGGAAGTTGAGTCAGCATATACTGAAGGGCTCATCCTTTTTTAAATTATTTTTTTTAAATAGACAATTAGCTTTAGTTTACATCACAGCCATTAACGATGATATGCCGCTTGCTATTGCTAGGGGGAGAGACACTCTCATTCTAAAGAGCCCCTTCATGCAAGGTGTCATCATCAATATTTTGGTCTATTTTCCCAGAAGAGAAATCTTATCGAACTTATGAAGGATTCACGATTCGATTTTTTCAACTTTTAAATGTTCTCCAACATGATTCAAATTGTATGTTCTTTATTAGAATGCAAGGCAACCTGGTTAGAGAAATCCAAGTTCTTTTCATTATAAGAAACAAAGTTGTGCAAGAACAATTTACAAATGCACCACAGGGGTAAGTTGTCAACAGTGTAAATGTAAAAAATGTAAATCTAATAAAACACAGATGTTCAGAAATATTAGAATAAGAAAAATGCAAAATACTTCTTATCCAGCGTAGGTATTCATTTTATCCAAACCAAGTCTGTCTAGAAATCAATATATCTAAATTATCAAGTTTATCAAGAAAGACAAACAATTTGTGTGTATATTCATTAACCCCAGCAGATAGAGACGCGCCATCTAGCGGTTCATGCTGAGCAGTGCAGCAATATGAAATAATGTATCATTACAATTCAACTAGCAAAGTCAATTGATCACTTTCCAAATGTTGGCTATAGATACAGTACACTTGAAACACGTCACAGAACAAAGCAATAATTAGAGATCTATCTGAATCATCAGATTCTCCCATATATAGCTTATCCATATGATTTGAAATGAAGCGCCCGTAACTCTCACGTAACTAACACTTTTTTATGGGTGAAAAAAAGGAGACCGTTCATCAACATGCGCACGTGGAGGCCAGTTATGGTCTTAAGCCGGTGTATACCTGCATGATGGACGAAGTTGAGCTGCAATCACACTGTGTACAATCATACTGGGATTATTACCGGTGTCTTTTATATCAGTCTCCGTGTTGTTAACCTGTCACGTTCATTTGGAGCACGCCACGCACGTGCAGCTGATCAGATCAGGAGCGGCATTAAGACAAGCAATATGAATAATTTTTCTCTTCCTTATTCAGCCTTTGGTGGATTTACAACATATCTAACTATAGCGTTTGCAATATTGTTTTGCAAAAAATAAATAAAAAAAATAATCGGGTCAAAACACAATTTCGAATTAATCGGAAAAACTGCCCAGCAACAAGTCATAAACAATATGTGTGTTAAAGTAATATTCTGGGTTCAATACAAGTTAAGCTTAATCGACAGCATTTGTGGCATAACTTTGATTGCCTCAAATTTATTTTTAATCGTTCCTCCTTTTCTTTAAATAAAAAAAAATTAAAAATCAGGGTTACAGCGATTCACGTACAATGGAAGACAATGGGGCCAATTTTTGGAGTGTTTAAAAAAGGCAGAAATGTGAAGCTTGTAAATTTTATAAAAGCACACAATAATTCTTCTGTTAAAACTCATGTATTATTTGAGCTGTAAGGTTGTTTAAATTGTCATTTTAACAGTCATTTTAGGGTTTGTTAACATTGCACAGTCATGGCAACATAGTTGTAAAATTATAACTACACAGAAAAGTTCTATCGAATTATACAACGTTGTTTGCAACGTTGACGACGAAACACCATAAGCATAAAACTACATTTTTAAGAACGTTACATCTTGAATTATATACTAGTTTTAACAGAATTATTGCTTTGCATTAAAGCTTCACATTTCTGCCTTTAAACCCTCTAAAAAACATGCCCCATTTATTTCCATTGTAAGTGCCTCACTGCATGCACTTGATATTATTACTTAAACTGTTATCTGCTACTGCAATAATGAACATTTAGCGTGTAGTTGGGAATTGTTGCAGGCTACATTTTATGTTGCTGCTGGATTGCTCTTGAATCTCCCCATGGATTAAATAAAGATCGATCCATCTATCTTGTAACATTGAAATTAACTGGCTTACAAATATATATATATATATATATTTATGACTGAATCAACCTGACTACAAGCTAGTAACAACTGTACCTTTTCACTTTTACAATATCTAGCTTCTGATTATGAAGCCAAGTCCTCCAAAAATGTTAAAATACAGAATAATTTGCCCCTTATATCACTAATATCCACATATTCATCTTTGAAATGAGGAAGGAACATTCTAATGGCCATGTACAAATGACTTCCTTTCAGGTTATCTGGAGTCTGGCTACCTGAACAAACAAATACACGAATGCTTCAGAAAACTGCATTTGAAAACTCCCTACAATGCAATCTGAAAAAAGAAAAAAAAAAAAAATCACATCTCAAATAATGTGATGTCATAACACATGCAGGAATCAAGCACAAGTTAGAAAGACAGCCTTGGTGAAACAACAGCAGCACACAAAGCAAGTGCTTCTTCACATGAGGGGGCATGTCCACCTTTTTGCCTTTGTTAACTCGTCCCCAGAGCTTTGTGTTTGTGTTTGCAGGATGCCATTAGTACCATCATGCCATGAAATACTTGTTTCCCCTGTTAAATACTTCTTTATCAAATGTAAAAACATGGAAAAGCCGCTGATTTTGGCTATGAGATTCGACTTCGCACACTTTAGGGAGCCCAAAGGCTGAACCTACCTGAACACGAAGTATCAACGCTGTCCAAAGATGCAAAATTTGTCACTCGGCTGGTGATTATTGCATGCCCAGTGATCAATGTGGTGGTGTTATAGTGGAAAGATGAGTGTAAAAACACCAGAAAGGCTGCAAGTGGGTAGTGTTGAGGCCTTGCAGCCCAGTTGACCAACTTGGAAACATTACTCAAGCCTGGAGTCGCCTTTCCAAAAGGGAATCATATAACTGCGCATTAAATGCAATGGGCAGTAGAGATGCAGAACCTTTTTAAAAACGTTTAAGTGGCTTTAGAAGAAAAGAAATGGTTCGTGGTAATACAAGATGAAGAGAAGCAGCAGACCCAGTCGAAACGAACTGTTTGGCGTGTGGAAACGCGATAGAAACGATAAAACCTCTCACAAATAATGACGAGAAACACACAACAACACTTATCGATCGATATGTACTTACCTCTTCGTCCCTAGCAATTTTTATTTATTTCCTTCATGACAACAACCGTCATATATGTGACATATAGTACTTTTGTTTAGTGTTTGTGGCGCTGGGGGGTTGGGGAGGATCAGACCACTATTCCTCAGGAAAATAAGCCAGCGTGACAAAGCAATATCTTCTGCGAAACTGAACTATATTCCAGTAAAATCCACGTTTATATCCAGAAAACAAACTATATTAAATCCATAGACAGAAAGCAGCTGCTTTCCCACGGTTGGAACGGATCACTTTTCTTTATTCCGCTTCATCCCACATCGCCAAATCCTTGCGGGTTACATCCCATCACTCGAGCGAAAACAAGCCAAACCGACCGCTATCTGAGCTCCCGATGACAGGAGCCGATCTCTCGCCACATTCGGGGGTAAAATACGGCCCAAAATATCTCCAACTGATGAAAAACCGAAAGCAGATTTCGCTTTCAAGCGTTCAATCCCGACGATCTCGATGAGCTCACGGAGCAAGCTGAAATTTCAAGCAATACTTTATTAACCCAAAACACACCAAGATGACTTCCTTGCCTGAGTGTTAACCATTTACACAAGCAAAATTTGGAATTTTGACGCCGCTGTATGACGTAGACTGAAGTAGAACGTTTCTGTAATAACACAAATATTAAAGTTGTAGCTCGCACTCCATGGCAGCCATATTTGAGTGTTACCAAATCACGCCCTGTGAGCGATACTATGATAAATAGTGCCACAATATTAAGCTCGGCACTCTGAGGAATGACACCTTCTCATTTGGAAATACATTTAATTAGTTTTAATAATAACATTATCGTGTTTCAAACCCATATATGGTAATTGAACAAATGCCAGTGCAAAATATAAATATTATTAACTGACCCCGCGGAGTGATATGTTGGAGCGCTCGGCAGGTGAGGCGACTTTTTTTTTTCTTTCTTTTTTTTTTTTTTTTTTTCTTCACGCACAGGAATCCTGCAATATGCGGAACGGATTACTGTACCGGAACGAACTGCCTGATCCTTGGTGTGCATCCAGGCCATGAGGTCATGCGGTTATTTCCGATTGACTTATGTTTATATGTATTTTATTATTATTATTATTTTACAAATGGGTTGACACCGTGACGTTAACATTGCTATTATATTATCATTAAATTTCTGAGTACCCCTTGAGTACTGAGCTCTGCATTTGCGTTCTTGAGTAGTAGAGTATGTTTCTGGCCTAGGAAAACACTTTGAATAAAAAAAGATTGTGATGATGAAGTGTGATTTGTTTCCACTGCTAGATGGAATCAATAAAATCATCAAAAGCATAAACATTATTAACACTTTTAAAAGACGGTCAGTGCTGACAATGGAATGGACTATAAAAGTTCTCTGATTTTTTTTTTTTTTTTTTCTAAATTCATAAAACCTTTAAATGTTTCATCAACGTCCTCTTATGTTCTAATAGCTTTTTTTATTTTTGTTTATTTTTTATTCTGTTTGAAATGGCAAATCAAGCTTTGTGCACCTATTCTATTAAATGCTTCCAAGCAACAGCTAGGTTCAAATTCATTGCATTGGTGAGTCTATCCATAAGTTTACAAATGTTTATATGTATTTATATTATTATTATTTTATTTACAAATGGGTTGATACCATGCCTTTAACATGGCTATTACATTATAATTACAGCTCAAGAATGGACTTTACAGTCAGATCTGGAAAAAATCTGGATGTGTAGAACATAAAATTAGGCTTGTTTCAATTTATTTTCTCACAGTTACACACAATTAAATGGCTTTTGCAGATATGTGAACACCACCCTTTCAAGTTTTACTCAGCTTGAACAATTCTGTAAGAATGAACATATATTCCTTCTTATATTCCTTCCTCTATGTGCAAAGTTGGTAGAGATGACTACAAACAGTATCCAGGCCATAATTTCCACCAAGAATATTTGCTTTAATTCACTTGAATATTGCAAGAGGCAAACTGTGGAATGTTGCAGTTTGTTAAAGGGACAGTTCACCCAAAAATGAAAATTCTCTCATCATTTACTCACCCTCATGCTATCCCAGATGTGTATGACTTTCTTTCTTCTGCAGAACATAAAGATTTATAGATTAATATCTCAGCTCTGTAGGTCTATACAATGCAAGTGAATGGAGACCAAAACTTTGAAGCTCAAAAAGCACATAAAGGCAGCATAAAAGTAATCCATAAGACTCCAGTGGTAAAATCCATGTCTTCTGAAGAGATATGATAGGTGTGGGCAAGAAACAGGTCAGTATTTAAAGGGATAGTTCACCCAAAAATGAAAATGCTCCCATCATTTACTCACTCTCATGCCATCCCAGATTTGTATGACTTTCTTCAGCAAAACACATATATTTCAGCTCTTTTGGTCCACACAATGCAAGTGAATGGGTGCCAAATTTTTTACGCTCCAAAAATCACATAAAGGCAACATAAAAGTAATCCATATGATTCCAGTGTTTCAATCCATATCTTCAGAAGTGGTATGTTAGGTGTGGGTAAGAAACAGATCAATATGCATGTCCTTTTTTGCTAGAAATTATTTTCCCTGTCCAGTAGGGGGTGATATGTATGAAGAATGTGAATAACCAAAAACACAAGAAGAAGATTGTGAAAGTGAAAGTTGAAGAGGAGATTGACAAAGCAGGGAGGAGAATTTATTGTTAAAAAGGACTTAAATATTGAACTGTTTGTCACCCACACCTATCATATCACTTTAGAAAACATTGATTTATCCATTGGAGTTGTATGGATTTCTTTTATGCTGACTTGTGTGGTTTTTGGAGCTTCAAAATCTTGGCACCCTTTCACTTGCATTGTATGGACCAAAAGAGCTGAAAAATTATTTTAAAAGTCTTCATTTGAGTTCAGCAGTAATTAATGAAAGAATTTTAGTTTTTGGGTGAACTATCCCTTTAATAAAACTATAAAAAGTCTACTGTTATTTGTCTCTTTATTTTGGGCACTTCTTTACTCCTTTCCTTTTCTGGCCTGAAGTGCAAAATCTTGAAAATAGAAAACAGGTGCATGTATAATATTATACACATACTGTAATTTGAAAATATATAGATTTCTTTTAAAATATCAAGTGTACATATTTTATTTACTTTCGATAACGTTGTGAGATTATTACCTCTTTGAAGTCACTAGTGCACAACTGTTGACAGACAAACAATTCATGTTAAGTTTGTTCATGTAACAGTTTAAAGTAACTTAATTAAAATTCACTATACAATATTTACTCATACATAATAGCATGCATAAGACATAATACTCTCATAAGGATAGTATGCACACAGTGGACAGCTGAAATTTTTTTTGTCTCTAACAAAAAAAAACAAAAAAAAAAATGTAAACACAACTGTTAACTTTTAAAAATAATAATAAACATTTATTGCTGCAAGCAGCGATTCACTTTGGTGAATAAAAGTACCAATTTCTTTCCATAAGAGCAAAATCTGTACATTATTCCAAACTTTTGGCCGCCAGTGTACATCAAAATATACAAAATAAACTGCAGATGAATAATCATTTATTTTTTAGTAGGTATTGTTTAAAAATCAAACAAAATTCAGGGATGCAAACTACTAACTTTCTGGTTACAGTCAACTGCTTTGAAGCTAATTTGTAAATTTTTGGGTAAAATGTTCTACATTTTAACTAAAGCAACCAATAACTAAATCAAATGCATATCTGAACTGTTAACCTGGGAAGAAATTACAGATTGTTAGGTGTTTTTTTTTATTTTATTTTATTTTTTTTATTACTAAATTCAATTTCACAAGTCTTAAAATAATAAATTAAAAATAATATTTGGCAGCATGGCATATAATTACATGGCAGTAGAGCAGTTAGAAGTAGTTACAAGTAGTTAAATTTTGACTTTCAATTAACTGTATAACTAAATATTGAACTGTTAATAATACAGGTTACCCGCAGGTCCATCGATAAATGGACTTCTTAAAATTTAAGGCCATGAAAAGTCTTAAATAGGCCTATCTTAAATATATTACAAGAAGTCTTAAATTTCATTTGTTGAGGTCTTAAATTTTGGGGTGTGAAATGAGGAGATGCTTAAAACAGCAGGATCTGCATCAGTCAGAATAATCTCTCTCTCTCTCTCTCGTGCATCCATCATTTAGCAGCTGACGCTTGAGATTAGTGTGAGTGCGTGCAGGGAAGCGCATTTTTACTGAATTTACGATGTTACACATGTATAAACCTTCACAAACCTGTTAATATGAAATGCAAATGGCATTCTTCTGCATCTCTGTAAGTGAGCGATGCGCTAACACTATCACTCCTGCTTATAATCGACAAAGCGGTCAACCGTGACGTGTCCTTGAGGCATGGCCTGGCGAGACAGGGCGTGGAGCGTGGCCTGGAGAGGCAGGGCATGGAGCAGGAGACCAGAGCAGAGCCAGTGGCCAGCGAAGTGGCTTCCAGGAAGAGAGCGGGTCTGGCGGTTTGGCTGGCGGCTCCAGGAAGGGAGCAGTGTCAAGAGGCCTGGGAGGCGGCCACAGGACATGGTCAGGAGGCCTGGGAGGCGGCCACAGGACATGGTCAGGGTCAGGAGGTGGAGGCTCAGGGGGCAGAGCTGTGGAAGTTTCAGGGATTGGCCACAATAGGGAACAGTCTTGGTGACTGTGAGCACAGGCAGAGTAACAGTCTCCATGTTCGTGAGCATGGGCAGTGACAGGAGAACGGCCTTTGTGGTCATGAGCGCTGGCAGAGACTGGGGAACGACCTCCATAGGTGTGAACGTGGGCAGAGACTGGGGAACAGCCTTCGTGGTCGTGAGCATGGGCAGTGACAGGGGAACGACCTCTGGTCGTGAGCACTGGCAGAGACTGGGGAACAACCTCTGTGGTCATGAGCATTGATAGAGACTGGGGAATGGCCTTTGTGGTCATGAGCATGGGCCATGACAGGGGAGTAGGAGTCCTTCTTCTCTTCTTCCGCTTCCGGACGGCAGTGTTAGGCTCAGGGGTAGACGTGGGAACATGGCAAGGTGGGGCTGCTTGACTAGGCATTGCAGGCATAGTGGCTTGGCTTGACATAGCAGGTGGGACAGCATGGCATGACGAGGCAGATGTGGCTACATGGCATGACGTAGTTGACGTGGCAACTGGGCAAGGCAGGGCCTCTTGACTATACATTGCAGGCGTGGTAACATGGCATGATGTGGCAGACGTGGCAGCATTGCATGACGTGGCCGCTGAGGCTTGCAATGCTGGCTCCGGGACGGACGAGGCTTGCAACGCTGGTTCCGGGACGGACGAGGCTTGCAACGCTGGCTCCGGGACGGACGAGGCAGGCGTGGGCGCTGGCTCCGGGACGGACGAGGCAGGCGTGGGCCCTGGCTCGTTATGGGCTTTGCGGCCCTGACGGGGGACTCTGGCTTGGCGGCCCTGACGGGGGACTCTGGCTTGGCGGCCCTGACGGGGGACTCTGGCTTGGCGGCCCTGACGGGGGAATCTGGCTTGGCGGCCCTGACGGGGGACTCTGGCTTGGCGGCCACTGTAGGAGTGCATAGTTCTCATCAGCCTCTCCTACAGTGAAAGATGAACCACTCATCTGCAGGGCAAAGTCGATGTACTGAGCCAGACTGATGGTACTCAGACCGCCAGGCATCAAGGAGAAGACAGGCTCATTCATGCCTGCATGGAAAAAGTATTTGAGGGCAATCTCATTAAAACCAACCTTGTAGGCCAGAGCGCAGAAGTCCACATCCACATATTCTTCAATAGAACGTTTTCCTTGGCGTAGACATAGTAGCTGATATGCTGAATTCATTTTGCGGGGTCAAGTATTCTGTAGGCAGGCTGAAAACACAGGAGCAGATGAAAACGATGAAGTATGAGAACCAAAGTGCAGTTTATTTACATGAGTAATATCCAAAAATGTGTATCCAAAACAAAACAACATAAACGACTGACTTGACTTGACTTGACACAGCGTTACAATAACACAATACTTGAAAAATGACAATGGCAAACATGAGGGCTTAAATACATGAACATGGGTAACTGCAAAACAGAGACAACCAATGACAAGGCTAAACTAATGAACATGAAAACAAGGCAATGAAACAAGAACCAATGATAAAACAGAACTGGTAACAAGACTATAAAACATAGACCAATTAAGAGACAAGACTAATAAACATAGTGGAACAAGAGGGTCACATGACAGTAACACAACGAGGAACCAATGAGAACAAAACACATGAAAACATGGCAGGAACAAGGAACTTAGTTTTCAAAATAAAAGACGTGAATAAAAACACAAACACATGACATCAACGTTGCAGTTTGCAAGCGCTCGAGGTTGGAGCAGTCTTTTGATGCCTTTCAAATCGTGGCACTTCCTTATTTTACATCAGCTTTGTCAAGAATTGTAAAGCTAACAGAACTGCTCAGCTGGAGAGTTACACCTGTTACATCTCTCATCTCTATTTCTCTTGAGCTTCATCTGACATATACAAGTATTTTCTCTGCCATCTGAATCAGTCAATTTAAATTGTTTTGTAACATACAAAGCAATAATAATATAATTATATAAATATTATAATATACATAATATATATTATCTATATTTAATATTTGTATATAAACTGTTTTCAAAATACATCGTAACTAATTATGCAGCACAGTTCTCTTTCATAATTTAATCTGTTAAAATTTTCAATACATCTTGTCAACTTTAAACAGCCATTTTTAAGGTAACTGATGAGTTTTGACTTGAGATATTTCACACAAAAATGAAAATTGTCATCACTTACCTTCATGCTGTTGCAAACCTGTATGACTTTATTATTTCAGTGGATATCAAAAGAATATGTTACGGAGTTTGTGTCACCATTAATTTTCACTGAATGCAAAAAGATTCAGTGACAGTGAATGGAGAATGAGACTAAAGGTTTTGCTTAACATCTCCTTTTTTTGTTCCACGGCAGAGAAAAATTCATACAGACTCAAGGGTGAGCAGTGATGACAGAATTTAATTTTTAAATGAACTGCCCTTTAACTACCTGTTAAAGCAGGGGTCTTCAACCATTTACAGGCCAAGGACCCCTTGGTGGGTAGAGAGACGGAGCCTGGAGTTTTTCGTTTTATGCCTATAAAAAAGTGTATGGTAGGCTACCATAATATTGTATGTACATACTACATGATGTTTACATTGCAAGGCCATTGAAATAATCATTAAATGCTGCCTTGCTGAAAAGACCAGCTGATACCAGAATAAGCTGGTTTTAGCTGGTTGCCCAGCCTGGTCATATCTGGTCAGGCTGGTTTTAAAGGGGTTTTGAACACTATTTTTTAGCTGGTCAGGCTGGCCTTAGCTGGTCTTAGCTGGTCAGGCTGAGGCTGGTCAGGGTGGTCTTAGCTGGTCAGGCTGGTCTTGGCTGGTCAGGCTGGTCTTAGCTATCTCAAATATTTGTAATGAAGAAAACAATGAGTTCACCTTTAATTATGTTGATTTGAGAGTCACCGTCTTGTGTGTGTCGAACGTTAAGGACCGCGTATGCCATCTTGATAATCTCAGCAGTAACTATTTATTTACACCATGCAAGTAAACTATTGTTCTGAAAGCAAAACACAACTAATAATAAAAGAAACTGTAGGCTGTCATCTGCTCAACCGCACAGCACGACCAAAGCAAAGCAGACGTGTTTACTCACGCAACCCTCCACTGCAGTGCTGCTAAACCTGATGTGTGTCACGCATTGAGCGGCTCATGATGAGCATGGGCGTGTGAAGAGTTTGTCCGGGCTGCGCGCTTCTGCTGACTAGCACTGTATAGTCACACTTTAAGATTTGGCATGCAGCTTTGAAGAATTCATACTCCTCTCTCTCGCTGTTGCTCGCGGGCGAGTGAGTGATTATTACAATTGCCAATGGTGGATCAAACAATAATTTGCAACCCCCTGCAGTACCACCGCAGACCCCCTGTTGAAGACCCTTGTGTTAAAATATTTGTTAAATGTATATGCCAAGAAAAAAAAAAATATATGTTATAAATGTTATTCAGCACATGCTAGACCTTCTTCAATGGACCGCACTGCAGTTTAAAGTGTTTTTGGATCATTCCACGTACAAAACATTGAAAAAATATATTTTCAAGGACACTCAGTAGACAAAAAACTCCAGACAACATTAGTTGTGGAAAATCAGATGGGATCTAGGAGCTTTTTACAATTTTATACCATGCATGCTATTGGAGAGATGGTAAGTCTATCCCTCACAGCCTCATTTCCCTTCCCATTAAAAATCAAACATGGCGCTACTGTGAATAAGGTCTATAGACTAATCCTCTTGTTTACAAATATGTCAGCGCATGCGCAGTAAGTGGTGTCAAAAAGCAGAAAGACTGTTGTGTTAGATTTGGCAGATTAGATGATTAAACAAAAGTATGACACAAAACCATCATAAATACAAACATATTCTTAGTGATACAATTACTATAATGATATGAGTTAATAACAAACATGTAATCATGTTTGCTATAAATTTTTGCTGCAAAGTTGTGAGTTGAAATTATCTCCTCATTCCAGTCAGCTCTGTTGATGGCTTGAAGTCACAGCAGTCAACGAGAGCCCTCGGAATCATTTTTCAACAATGTAATCCAATAAAAGTAGTAGCGGTCACGTGACAAATGAACGAAATACTCATCAGATCTGTTTCCTGTAGTGTCTATGCGGCTGTCACGTGACTAATGAACGAAATTATTTGAATAAAGTTTCATTCATTTTGCTTAACTAGATTCAAAGATCCAAGTCAGTAAAATGTTTCGATCTTTCCATCACTACTACTTTTAAGACGAGGCGTTTGACATCTCAAACGAGCCTAACATGTGGGTCCACTGATGAAAATGGACTCAACCATTTTGTCCAAAACATCGAAAATAGGGGGTAAATGGGGAAAACACCCGGCTGATCCTCTATTTTTATGTTATCAAGTAATCAAAAATGTCTAAAATATTGATACTAATTAATTTTTTATGCTATCAAAATGGATGTCTCCCCTATTCTGTGGAATTTTTCTGCGTATTTTGAGCTCACCCACACCTTGATCTGTGATTCACAGCCAGAGCTCTCATTCAATACAGATCAGATACACAGTGGCAGTAGGCTCGTTTGAGATGAGCAAGTTCTGTGCAGAACCGATCACTGGCGATCACCGACAGGTGCATGCCGTTAAGAAATCTGTACGACTTGCTGTGATGTCACGAAAGCGAGATGGCCACAGTTGCTTTTTCTGACCTGTGCGAACTGCAAGCACGATGGGAAATGACTTGCTGACAACACAGCTTAATGCTCATTGTCTTAAACAACCGTGATGTTTCGTTATCTTCTAAAATGTTAGATTTTTTATCTATAAAATCATGTTTTTATGTGAGAGGTATTTCTAACATTAGTTTCGATTGGATCCCAAACTTTACTGTCCAAACTTTATGGAATGTTATGAAAAAAAAAAAAAAATACTTGTCCTGTCCTTAGAAAAAGCTGTTATATATCTGATATTTTTGCATTATTGTTCTCAAATTCAAATTGTGTTTTTATACCAATTCCTGCCTCGTTTGCTCAAATAATTGGGCAGATGTTTTCTTGGGAATCATTCACCAATGGAGCTTGGCTTACCTCTATTGGACATTTCTGGTACTGCATCTCAGCACTTTGGCACTCCACCTAAAATTTGAAACAAAACTGCCTTTGATATTCTAGTATTTTTAAATTTCAGTTGATATATTTATTATATTTTATTTATATAAAAAATAAAATGTTTTTGCAGTACATTTTCATTACAATAAACTTTAACTTCTATAACTTTTTTATTCCACTTTATAAACTGCTTTCACTTGCACGATAAACTGCCATGGCAACAGTATTTAAGATATCAAATATCCCTTTACAATTTTACATCAGCAGTGTCTTGACATTTATTCTAAAGAATTTTGAAGCAATTCACGTAAACACAAGAGGGCTATTTCAAAGTCTGTTAAAATTGCCTTCCTGCTGCCAGTTGGTGGCGCTATGACTGTGACCCACAATAGCCACCAGGGCTAATGACTATAATTTTGAAAGTTGTCCGGCTTGATGAGAACAACATATGTAGCAGGTTTGGTGACCATAGACGAAACTGACCCCACCACTTTTGTCAAAAGGTGGCGCTACAGAGCTCCCCAGCTACACCCATGTGTTAACTTTTGCCCAGGCCTAATGGCCGACAACGCTGATGTGTGCAAAATATCATGAAAATTCAAGCATGCAAAGTACCTCAAAAACATGTGAATATACATAAAAAGGAATAACGGCATTTAGTGCATTGCCATGGCAACACTTTGTAAGATATTTAGAATCCCTTCAGAATTTTTCTTCTTGATGTTATTCGAAAAACATTTGAAGCAATTAATGTAAACATAAGAGGGCTATTTCAAAGTCTGTTAAATGTGCCATACTTCCTGCTGCCAGTTGGTGGCACTATGACCATGATCCATAATAGCTGCATCCATGTGATCAGCCCCCATTACCAAACATACAGCTGCATTTTCATAAAAATCACACAATGCACCCAGAAGATATAAGGCACTTCCTGTTTCCCGTTTTTTGCTATAAATTTATTGTTTCGCCATGGCAACACCATTAAAAATATCAAAAATCACTTGCAATTTAGCATCTACAATGTCTTGGCATAATGTTGCACAAATATGGTGCCTAGGCCTAATGGCCGACAACTCTGATGTGTGTGCAAATTATCATGAAAATTCAAGCATGCCAAGTACCTCAAAAACTTGTGAATATACATAAAAAGGAATAATGACATTTAATGTGTTGCCATGGCAACACTGTGTAAGATATCAAGAATCCCTTCGGAATTTTAAATCTGCACTGTCTTGACATTATTCTAAAATATTTTGAAGCAATTCAGGTAAAAATATGAGGGATATTTCAAAGTCTGTTAAACATGCCACACTTCCTTCCGCCATCTAGTGGCTTTACGACCGTGACCCACAATAGCCACATCAATGTGATCAGCCTGTAAGGCCAAACATTTGGCTCAATTTTGATGTAAATCACACGATGCATGCAGAAGATATGAGACACTTCCTTTTTCCCATTTTTTGACGTTACTTTATTGCGTTGCCATGGCAACACCATTCGATATATCAAAAATACGTTTGCAATTTATTATCAAAACGATTAAACTGCAAGCTTGATTTCACATTGTGAAGTGAAGTGTGTCAGAACAGAAGGGCCACTATAGTGGGCATTAGAGTAAACTGCCGGCTTCAACTAACTAATGTCATGGAGCAACAACAGTTTGAAGAGAATCATGCTGAGCAAGGTAGTTAGTTTAACTGTTGACATGTTTATAGCTAGCTACCAGAATAATAACACATCTAGTTTAATGGCACAGATATCTCAAGGTAACTCTATTGGCCCCCCCTGAGTACTGCGCCCTGAATTTGCATACTTGAATAGTAGAGATATATATATATATATATATATATATATATATATATATATATATATATATATACACACACACACACACACATTTTTATCTTTATTTTAAGTTGTACAGTATAATGTATAAACAGTATGTACTTTTGACCTTATACAGTATTTCTTTTGGAGGCGAATTAACAAAAATGCATATAAGGTTAAGGTGTCAAATGAAACAAAAAGAGGCACTCATAAACACATTTCATTACATTAGGAACAATGTTTCCAGAACAAAGAAATCTAAATAATGTTACATTTGATGATAAGAGGCTTTTTACAAAGTTGTTTCTAATTTACTTGGCCAGGGGGCAGTGTGACACTGTATACTGATTCTACTGAGTGTGACAGATGCTCTTCTTTTTTTTTCCTTGTGCATGATAAGACAGATACACAGCACACATACATTTGCATAGCTGAATAAGGACACTGTTAAGTCCTTAAATAAAGTTTTATATAAATCTATGTATTCCAGACTAACCCAAACCCAATAAAAAAATAAAAAATAAAATCACATTTTAATGGGGAAAAAAATCAGTTTGTCATATTTAGCTAACATCAACAAATTTGTCCACAAACCAGTATAAAATATTGCTACAAATTAACCTACAGTACTTACACATACAAATGCACAGTGCCTGATCTCTTCATCTGTTTAAGGTAGTTGTATGAAAAACTTTATAAAAATTGAAAAATGTATGTTTTTAATTAGTATTTGCCAACAATGTACTTATTTCTTTAGACAGTCTGATGCATTTCATGGGAAACTGACATTTTTCCCACCATTATACATTTTGTCTGATGACTGTAGATGACTCATCTTCGACACTATGTGATTAAGCATTAGGCTATAATGCACGTGGCATTCTTAGTGTAAGTCCTCAGTCTTTCACCATAAATCACAATGATATTTCGAATGTTGATTACGGTGGCTGTACAAGTCTTTTCCCCTTTTATTTGACCCCTCTATTTACGACAACATGTCTCTATTCAGTGATTAAAAAAGTATTTTGGGTTACAGTATTTGAGCAAAGACAGTGGCTGTAGATCAAAATGGCATGCCTTACAACCACACACCACTCAAACAAAACAAATGTGGCAATATATGTACATGCTACACAGTCAGAGGGCTCCTAACCATCTAAGTTCTGTCAGTTTCAAAGCAATGTGTCTCTGTGATTTTAATCAACCTTGCCGAGATCAAAAGAGGAAAAAAAAAACTTTTGATCAACAGTGCAAATAACATGATATTTATATCTAGCGAGCTCTTCATCATTAATAAACAAACTCCTTTTTGTGTAGCAAAACCATTTTAATTTTACAGCTTTTGTTGAACTACTTCTAATATATATATATATATATATTTGTGTTTGAGGGAATTTGCTAATATGCTAATTACAAAATAAAAATTGCATAAAATGTGTATATGCTTCTGCATGCAAGATGAGTTATTAATTTTTGGTCTTTTTTCCCTGAAAAGAGAGACTTTTGAAAGCATATATCTGCTGAAAGTTAAGCTAATAAATGAGTACACTATAAATGGCCTGAAAGGTACAAGGCATGGACTGAAAGCCACAAAATTTTGATCACATGGTCTCTTTAACAAAAACACATTTGCTCCAATGTGCTTTCCATCATGGGGCTTAGGAACCATTATAACTGAGGGATACATGCCCCCCTAACTTTTAGAAATAGCCAAATTCAAACACATTTTGAGAAATAATGATTACATTTTAATAGGTTTATTTTGCTTAATTGTAGGGCAAGGGAAAAAGTGCAGCCATTCGCCTAAAACGAAGCCTTAAAGCAGGGCAGTTTCTAGCTATAAGCAGCAGTGGCGAATTCTCAGGGCCAGCAAAGCCTTCTCTGCTGGCCTAGCATGCCAAATAAATAAATATTTTTCAACCTTTGATTCTCAATCACCTTTTTACCTATGTATTTTTAATCGCTTTCCACTCTTAATTAATCTACAAACAAATAGAGAAAAATGAAAAGTTCATCCAGTCAGAATTTATTCCTTAATGCTTACAAGCAAAGTGTGACATCTGTTTCACAAATCGCATGCCCGAAGCCGAAGCAGCGCATGAGTCTGAGCTCCACCCCCTCAGGCCTTCAGAATTTCTTCAGAATCCCCCAACAGTGCAAATGAATGGGCAACTAAAGTCAGATTGTCCAATTCATCAGCCAATCAGATTGATTTATCTGTTCTTGGTGGGTGTGATCTTTAGGATATGTCCCAGTCGAGGCCTTCTAGCTGGCCTTGAGTGACGCAATCATACTTTAAGTGATGTACGTAATTTGAAAGCGAAGAGCATGAGATCTTGCTGACGAGTTGGCTGTCATCACTGCCGCTATCGCCATTGAGAAAGAGATCTTTATGGATTTATAAACCTAAGATGTTCTGTATGACCATGTGATTTCTTTATTAAACAGGAAAGGAGGACTGATTTTCACTTGAGGCAAATTGGTAAGTGCTTTTTGCATTGTTATAGCAACATCAGGAGTTTTCTAAGTGTAAATTAGGCTGCTTGAGCATTCAGTGTTGGATCAAGTTTTGAGTAGTGCTGTGTTCCATTCAACTTGGAAAGTCGGATTTTCCTACTTCCTACTAGTAAAAGTGCAATGGAATGCATCTTGAAGTCAGAATTACAACTTGTAGGCTCAGCAGAAATTCTCAACTCCGATTTCGCCGAGATGCAGGTGCATGATGTCACACAAACATGTCGACACTCAGGGAGATTTACAAAGTAAGTGATAAACATTCACTTTATTAAGTAATATCAATAAATGAGTTTGTTTCCACATTACATGGTATTAAAGCTTATTTAACAAACACCTGCAGAAACAGGTGTTTAAAACATTATAATGTCTTTTGATAATCGTACACCTGAAGCACAAATGCTAGTGCTGCAGCATTGTTTATCAGCTGGGTTGCTAGGAGACATCTGTAATGAGAGTAAAACCCCTGCTAAATTAAACGGGAGCGTTGCAGTTCCGAATATCAGGGAATGGAATGCATATATGGTCAGAGATATCAAGTTGTAACGATGCTGGCAATGACAGGCAGACAATGATGATGATGTGTAAAACCCAAGTGCAGTTTAATACAAATGTGAAATCCAAAAACAGTAAATCCAAAGGTGAAGAAAACATGGACTTGACTTGACTTGACTTGACTTGACTTGACTTGACTTGACTTGACTTGACTTGACTTGACTTGACTTGCAAACAATGTTACAACACACAAACAATACCTGACAATGGACCATGGAAAACATGATGATTAAATACATGACATGGGAGAACACATGACAAAGATAACCAATGACCACAAAGAACTCTAAACAAGATAACAAGACAATCAACCAATGAAAACAAGACACATGAACATGGAGGGAAACATGAAATCTCATGACAAGGGAACCACATGACATGAAACAGGTACTAGAAATTTCAAAATAAAAGACATGAAAAACATGAACCAACAAAATACACATGACACAAGTAGGAATATCCCACATCCAACTTGAATGGAATGCAGCATAACCGTGTACACTGATGAAACGAAATTTATTGCAAGCAACATTTAAATCGCAAATATTATTAGATAGATTTTCCAGGTATTATAGACCTCCTTGGCAGATTCATATGAAATACTGAATTTTGAATGTATGTTTGGGAGACGTTCATTTCACAAAATAGTCATGGTGCAGTTAAAATTAGGCTTGCTTGAGCATTAAGTGTCGTTTCAAGTTCTGGCTTTCGTGCGTGGACGTGTTTTTAAAATGTCAATTGCTATTACTAGTTAGCTGCGAAATAATGTATGATGCCCAAAGGCATAGGGTGTCTTATTCATTGTGAAACTGTGTTTTCTTAATGGCATGAATCACACTGAAGGCCTAGACTTAAAATGCATGGCCCGCCACTGATAAGCGGTATACAGTAAGTGGCTGCTTAGGGCCCCAGAGCCAACAGGGGGCCCTGCAAAGCAAGATAATTTTTTAATTATTATTTTTAAATTTAGTTTTAAATATACTAAAAGCTGCGAATAAGACTTAGCCAGCTGTTTTGTAGGGTGACCATGACGTGCAAAGCAAAACAACAAATCTAAAAACACAACGGCAAACCCAAAGACAAAATAACAATTCAGAAACACAACAACAAATAATAAAACACAATGGCAAATCCGATAACAAAATAGCAAATCGGAAAACACAACAACGAATCCAGAAACAAAACAACAAGTTAAAAAACAGAACAGCAAATCAGAAAACACAACAGCAATTCAGAAAAAACAACGGCAACACAGAAAACACAACAGCAATTCACTCTTGTTGTGACCATCCGGTAACAGTAAAGAAAGACTAAGGCAACATTTTAAAACAATTTATAAATATAAATACACATACACTCACACACTGATCAGCCACAACATTAAAACCACCTGCCTAATATTGTGCAGGTCCCCCTCGTGCTGCCAAAATAGCGCCAACCCGCATCTCAGAATAGCATTCAGAGATGATATTCTTCTCACCGCAATTGTACAGGGCGGTTATCTGAGCTACCATAGACTTTGTCAGTTCAAACCATTCTGGTCATTCTCTGTTGACCTCTCTCATCAACAAGGCATTTCCGTCCACAGAACTGGCCCTCACTGGATGTTTTCTGTTTTTGGCACCATTTGGACTAAATTCTAGAGACTGTTGTGTGTGAAAATCCCAGGAGATCAGCAGTTACAGAAATACTCAATACCAGCCCATCTAGCACCAACAATCATCCATGTGATTATCTAATCAGCCAATCGTGTGGCAGCAGTGCAGTGCATAAAAACATGCAGATATGGGTCAGGAGCTTCAGTTAATGTTCACATCAACCATCAGAATGGGGAAAAAATGTGATCTCAGTGATTTGGACCGTGGCATGATTGTTGGTGCCATACGGGCTGGTTTTGAGTATTTGCTGATCTCCTGTTCTCCTATATATAAAATCAAGCTTTTGACACATAGGACAATTGAGGGACTTGCACACAACTATTACACAAGGTGCAAACATTCATTGATGCTCAAGAAGACAACACACTACAATATGCATACTATACTTTATGTAAATATCTGTAATGTAGATTCTGAAGAGCAGTACTAATTATTATTTATTTTTTTTAATCTCTTTTATATTTGTATAAATTGTGAAAAGTGTGTGAAGATTTATGAGACAAAAGGGAATGCAAACTTATCTTCTCAACACTATATACTGTTTATTAATCCTTCAATTAATGGGTTATCAGCTGTCTTCCTTTTTTATTTCGAGCAATTCTGTAATCTGGCGACTAAAAACAGCTATTTGGCTCCTTAATATTTCAGTTTAGGAGCCAATGGCTCCTAAGTAATTTTTTTTAGTCTGGAGCCCTGCCTTGAGCATTTGGTGGTGTTCTTGTGCTGTTGTGCTGCATAGTAACTTGTAAAGTAGGCTTCTTATAAACACAGAAAGCACAACCATATGTGAACCATGTTTTCAGATCTTAAATCTGTGCCTCTGTGCTGTGAGCCGTAAAAACATAAACTTGAATATATGGTGTTCTCCCCCTCCTTCCAATCTCACTAACCTCAGGTTGTTTCCCCAGTTGGACTGTCCTCATTTAGAGATTATTACTGCACCAGAATTGATTAAAATCCCATAATGACTTACATTGTCTTTTTTTTTTTTTTTTTCTCGATATCAGCAAACTGTCAAATGTACAACAAACTAATGAGAGTAATAATGATGCCTTTATTTTGACTATAATATCTTGAATGCAAATATCTTGTAAAGCCTCAAGGAGATGCAAGCTGATTATGTCTTGCCTGTTAGAGATTGCTTTTCATGTATTAATAATGTGTAATGGTCAGAGGTGTACAGTAACGAAGTACAGATACTTTGTTACTGTACTTAAGTACAGTTTTTCTTTTTTTTAATTTGTAGCCTACTTTACTTGAGTATAAATATTTCTTTGGACTTTTGCTTTCACTTCACTACATTTTAAAGAAAATGTATACTTTTACTCCGATAAATTTCTCCAGACCCTTTCATTACATTTGCGACTGAACACCGCAAAAAATAACAGCTGTATACGCAAAAATGCACGCAGATCAGCGATAGTGATGTGTGATTCATTGGAAGAATCAGTTGAGAATAATCTTTTAAATTTGATTTCTTTGAACTGAACAAAAAGTTCCAAAAAGCAGTATGAATTATTCTTTTTGCGAATCACGAATCTGAATCAAAATCACAAGTGAAGTGCGTGCCCGATTACATATTGACTAATTAAATTGATAAGTTTAGGCTTAAACATTCTGAAAGCTTTTAAATAATAAGGTTTTGTGCGATCAGTCTCCCGCCTCTCCCTATAAAAGTCAATCACATGCGTTCACATTTTACATTTAAACAAGGTATGATGTGTATGAATAATTACCAGCGCTCATGAAAATGTCAACCAGTATTTATTTTTATATTTTATGAAGATGTTAATGGTCTTTGCCTAAGCAAAACTAGTTTTCTGGTGGTTACTAAAGTGTTATATTTGCTTTGTAGCACATTTATGCTACAGTATGTGGTAACTAGGGTTTTCTGGATGGTTGCTAGGACATGCTATGCAGTTGTCAAGGTGATCTCTGCTGTGTGTTTTGGTGCAGTGCTATGGTATGTTATGGGATCAAAATCCCGTCAAAAGTATTGCAGTCACGGATCCAAAAATAATAAACATGAATCAAAATAATAAGCGTGAATCCAAAAATAATAAATGCAGATAAAAAATAATAATCACAAAAATAAATAAAAAGCGCAGATCAAAATAATTAGCGCAGATCAAAAAATAACAAGCATGAATCAAAAATATATAAACACATTTAAAATATGCTGCAAAAAACAACAACAACAGAAAAATTAAAGCAAAGTCATCAGAATTGCAAACAAAATCATGTTTTCCTTGGTTATATCACTGTTTTTTGTGGTCTCTGATAATTTTGCTCATATTTAACAAATTTGTACGCTTACACTGTATTTTTCTTTGCTTTTGTTTCCATGTTCTGATCTTGGTTTTCCAAAACTTGTGAGTAGAGTTTAATGTAAATCAGGGGCTGTTTTGCGTCCCTATTGGTCCACTAGTTCTTGATTGACAGCTCTTCCTCTAGCCAATCATTCGAAGGGGGAAGGTGATGTCACTCCAATGCAACGTATTTTTGGATCCGTGACCGCAATACTTTTGACGGGATTTTGATCCCATAGAATGTGGTTGCCAGATTGTTGCTATGCTGTTGTTAAGTTGTTTTAACTGTGTTTCAGCACATTGCTATGCAGTTGCCAGGGTGTTCTGGGTGGTTGCCAGGTTGTTGCTATGCTGTTGCTAAGTTGTATTCTGTGTTTTTTGCACACTGCTCTGCAGTTGACAGGGTGTTTTGGGTGGTTGTCAGGTTGTTGCTATGCTGTTGCTAAGTTGTTTTCTGTGTTTTTTTGCACATTGCTCTGCAGTTGACAGCGTGTTCTAGGTGGTTGTCAGGCAGGCATGGACTGGCAATTGGGAGAACCGGGACTTTTCCCGGTGGGCCGGCCTCGAAATGGGGCCGAATGGGCCGCCGCGTTATGCAGAACACGCCACAAAACAGCGGTGCGATTTGCAGAAGGACCAGTGATATGCAGAAAAGGACAGCAACCACCCCCTCTCCCCCAACAACTTAAGGACAGCCCCCCCCCACCCCGTTCAACAACTTTTAAGCCAGTTTCTATGTAAAATCCTGGCCAAATTTTCTTCCCAGTCTGCCCCTGTTGTCAGGTTGTTGCTATGCTGTTGCTAAGTTGTTTTCTGTGTTTTTAGCACATTGCTATGCAGTTGCCAGGGTGTTCTGGGTGGTTGCTGGGTGGTTGCTTATTGGCCCAAATGAAAAGAGCCCACCCGCACAAGTCTCTGTTCTGGTCACTAATATGACTCAACTCCCTCCTTCAGTGTTCCAATTTTTATGGAACATCCCATAAATATAATAATTCTGATGTGACTTGAATGTCCCATTAAAGGGATAGTTCATTTAAAAATTAAAATTCATAATTTTCTCACCCTCATTCGATCCAAGATGTGTATGACTTTCATTTTTTTCCTGCAGAACAAAAACAAAAAAATCATATTTTCAGAAGAATATTGCTGTTATGTAGGTCAATTCAATGTAAGTGAATGATGCGTAGAACTTTGAAGCTCCAAAAAGCACATAAATGCAGCATAAGAGTAATCCATAAGACTCCAGTGGTTTCACCAATGTCTTCTGAATGGATCCAATTAGTTTTGGGTGAGAATAGACCAAAATATAACTAATTTTTTGACTATAAATCTTGACATTAGCAGTCTCCTTGGCGATCAGGATTTCAAGCTTGATTACACTTCCTATAGCGCCATCTAGGGCTCTACGCATGCGTCAAGCACTAGAATCATGATCGTGCCTAGAGATTGCAATGGCAAGATATACAGTGAAAATGAGTTACAATTTGGTTTGTTCTCACCCAAAACCAACTGAATCGCATCAGAGGACATGGATTTAACCACTGTAGTAGTATGGATACTTTATGCTCCCTTAATGTGCTTTTTGTAGCTTGAAATGTCTAGCCACCATTCACTTGCATTGAATTGACCTATAGAGCTGAAATATTCTTCTAAAAATCTTTGTATGTGTTCTGCAGATGAAAGAAAGTCATTCACATCTGGGATGGAATGAGGGTGTGTAAATGATGAGCACCTCCAATCAAATAAGTTGCCATGGGTTTAATGAACTGTTCCTTAATTTATGCAGTTTATTTGTACTTTTGATAAAAGGGATAATATCAGTTACTTTAATACTTTTACTTAAGTCATTTTCTCATGAGCTATTTTATATTTTACTTGAGTCAATTTCCATGAAGTATCTTTACTTTTATAAACACTGGAGATGGTATAATACAGACATTAAAGATAACCAGGTGAACTATATTTCCTTCCAAAAATGCCTTAACTGTTGTGATGCAAGCTATTGTGTGATTCTATTAAGAAGGAATTAAATAATAATTCTCCTCAGAATACAGCAAGCCTAACTGTGATTTTTTACTATTGTTTGCTGGTAAGGGGTTGAAATGGGACAAACGTGCAACAGTTTGCAACATTCATGCTGTGTTCCATTCACACAATTGTGCAATAAAACTCATCTTTGAAATGTGACTTTAGCTGAGATGCAGTGTATGATGTCACATGGACACAGTGCCACCCATTATGATAAATATAATGATATTTACTTTTAAGCCAATAAAATGCATACACGAATCAAAGACCTGACAGAATATTAAAATAAAACCTATTTAGCAAGTATTTGCATATACAAAACCTCTCAGTTGGTAATCATACTACAAAACAAATGAGCGCAGGGGAGCTCTATAGCGCCCCCTTGAAAATGAGCATGTGGGGGGGGGGGCTCTGTAGCACCCCCATTTTCACCTACAGCCACCAAAATTGGTACATACTGTATATAGTTTTCATTAAGCCGAACAACTTTCATACTCACAGTCATTAGCTCCGCCCCACAGGAAGTCTGCCATATTGGATTTTCTGAAATCGCAGGCTCTGAACTTCTAAATACTCCTCCTATGGGATTCATGTGACTGGCACCAAATTTGTGCAACATCATGCCAAGACATTGTAGATGCTAAATTGTGAACAGATTTTTGATATTTTGAACGATATCGCCATGTCGAAGCAATTAATTTATGGCAAAAAATGGGAAACAGGAAGTGCCTTATATCTTCTGTGTGCATTGTGTGATTTTGATGAAAATTCAACTGTTTGTTTGGTAATGGGAGCTGATCACATGGATGCGGCTATTATGGGTCACGGTCATAGCGCCACCAACTGGCAGCAGGAAGTATGCCATTTTTAACAGACTTTGAAATAGCCCTCTTGTTTTTACATGAATTGCTTCAAAATTCTTTAGAATAATGTCAAGACACTCCTGATGTAAAATTGTAAAGGAATATTTGATATCTTAAATTCTGTTGCCATGGCAACACATTAATTGTTATTATTCCTTTCGTCCTATATTTGGATGTTTTTGAGGCACTTGTCATGCTTAAAATTTCATGAAATTTTGCACATACATCAGAGTCGTCGGCCATTAGGGCTGGGCAAAAGTTCACACATGGGCGTGTTGGTGGGGGGGGGGGTCTCTGTAGCACCCCCTTTAAAATAAGCCTGTAACGGGTCTCTGTAACACCCCCCATTTTTTAACCTAGAGTCACAAAAATTGGTACATATATAGTTTTCTTCAAGCCAGACAACATTCATAATTATAGTTATTAGCTTTGCCCAACAGGATGTCAGCCATTTTTGATTTTTTTTAATATTACAGTCACTGAACTTTTAAATACTCCCATGGGATTCATGAGACCGTGACCACATTTAGATAACATTATGCCAAGACATTGAAGATGCTAAATTGTGAACAGATTTTTGGTATATCAAATGGTGTTGCCATGGCGAGGCATTCAATTAATGGCGAAAAATGGGAAACAGGAAGTGTCTAAATGCATTCTCAGTGCTTTAACTGGAGTCCTTGTGAATATTCATTTTTTCCAGTATGGAGCTGAAGCTTTGAGTGAAATCCTGTGTGAAAAATAGGTGGAAATACGCATTATTAAGTCGTGAAACAGCACATCCAAATAACGTCTCGGTTACTGATGTAACCTCTGTTCCCTGATGGAGGGAACAAGGCGTTGTGTCAATGTAGTGACACTAGGGGTTTGATCTTGAGAGCCTCAATCACCTTTGCTTAAAATAGAAAAGGCCAATGAGAACTGGTGAGTGGAATTTGCATGTCACTCTCTGCCCCGGACATACAGGTATAAAAGGAGATGACATGCACCTCTCATTCAGATTTATGCTCAGGAGCCGATAGAGAGTCCCAGCCATGTCAGCGGCCGGTTCAGCGGGGCAGCAGGAGGGACACAAGGTCTTGTTCCCTCTATCAGGGAACAGAAGTTACATCAGTAACCAAGACGTTCCCTGTCTGTCACTCACTCGACATTGTGTCAATGTAGTAACACTAGGGGTTCCTATAGGAAATGCCGCACCGTGTAACGAGGTACGGAAGAGTGGACATGGGCAAGTTGCTGCGTGTCTCGCAGCAAGCACTCAACCACGTCGTGACCTTCCAGCGAGTTAGGTAAGGCGTCTCCCTAGTCCTGTTAAGGGGGGAGGAGGCACTTATCCAAGGATGCTACCGGTGGGGCCTTTTCTGATTTGCTGTTAAGCAATTTTCCGCCGAGCACTTTCTAGAATAGTGCTGGGAAGTGCTCTTCCCTCTCCAGGAGGGAGGGCACTACGGAGACCACATCCTACCAGAGGGAGGTTAACATACCTCACATGGACGTACCAACAGGGAAGTTCACATATGGAATGATGCCACCGGAGGACCCTATCTACAGAGAGGGTACGCAGCAACAGTGGCCGAGGCAGAGAAAGCTCTGGCGAGGGGAAACACAGGGTTCACCTACGGGGAAACCGAACAGTGGAAACTCATATATGTGATTACCAAGGGGAATCACCACGTATGGAGCACTAAGCCTGAGCACACGGGCTCACCTGAAAAGGGGCATACCACGAGTACTGGGCCTGGTGCCGTAACTCCTCTGCCGAGTTCGTCACCGAACAGTGCTTAAGAATTAAAGAGGCGTCTGGGTTTCACCGGATACGGGGGAACTGTTGTGGACAAAAGGCGCAAATTATCATCTTTGGTTAAGAAGGAAAGATGAAAAGTGGGGTGTGCTTAAGTGAGATATTAGGAATAGGGAACAATTGTGATATGTGGTGAGGTAGTATGTGAAAGAGGAAAAGGGGTGGGCAGACGTCCCCCACCACTGCCCCAGCACCAGGAGATGTTCCGGGATTAATGGGGCGAAACATCCGTGATAGGTGGCTCCCGGCTGATGACCCCTTAGCTTGATGATGGAAGGCACTGGCGGAGGTGAGGCAGGCAGTAATGCCTAGCAGGGTTAGACATCTACCTGTGTATATCTGAATAAGTCATTGCAAAAGGTGCCAGTGTTTGGATTTGATATATTTTCGTGGTATATTTTCGTTATTTTGATTATACAGTAGTTTTGTTTTTTTAACTTGTAATTTTATTTAGAAATATTTTTGGTTAAATTTTTTCGTGTTTCAGTAAATGAATTTCATTGTTCAAAATCAAAATTGACCAGTAGAAGTGAAGTGCATGCTGATACAATCACTATTAATACTAGCCATGATTTGTGTGTCAGAAGATGAAAATTATTAAAAATACTTGCATTCCTTATAATTTAACGGAGCTTACATCCAAATCCTGAAGAGAATAATATTTTCTAAGCATATAAAAGGAGCGTGTCCAATATTTCTATTATTCTAATTCTTTGCATACAGTAGATTTACACTACCAACTTCTTATAAAAGTGCTGTTTTTGTTCATACCGCTGGTGCTTGAGGGATTGGACTATGTAATAGGACGCAGACACTGCAATAACCAGGGAAGAACCTCCAAATTAAATTGCACTTGACCCAGTCCATTAGCAAGTTGCACACTCAATTTTGCCAAACACACTTGAACCTAGACTTAGCGCACACATGCACGAAAAAACAAAACTTCATGGTCATGCCCATTGACCTCTTATGACTTATGGCATAGCGCTGAGCTTAGTGCTAGCGCTTTTAAAATAGGGCCCCTTATCTTTTGTCATAGCACTGTTCAAATCTGTCTGCTTTGAAAAAGTTTTGAAAAAGTGGCTTTCGAGGGGTTGTAGTCTTAAATGTCCTGAAACTGTCATCACACATTGCTTTTGAATTTAAAATACATTATAGGTTTTCGTTTTGGTTTTGAAGTTTTTTTTAATTTTATTTTTTAATTTATAGGTCTGACTTAGCCTGTCTTTTCAGTAAATGATCCCTCCATTCAACAGTGCTTGTTTAGCAGATCTTACAGTAAAATAACTTAAAGTTTTATATCATCTGAGTGGTCTCATCAGTGGTCTGATGCCTGTGTTTTTCTACTTTTATAGAGTATCACAGAGTATAGTTATCCCTCCTATGTTGGGACATACTGTAAAATATGAGTATTGTAAGTAATATTATACAAGTTAATATACAATATACCGTAATGAATATGCAGTTTAGTAAGTGGTTGTTGTGTCTCATTAGTACTGTATATATGTCTGGGCATTCTTTAATATATTGAACTGAAAATATTTTACTGTTTTTCTTATGTTTTGGAGAGTGATTTGTCAGGTGTGTGAATTTTAGCCTGTATTGCTGTGTGCAAACTGAATTCATTTTTTTTTTTTTTATAGAAAAATTCAATAGAAGTTAAGAGTTTTTGACACAAGCCACAAATGGGATGACAATGTTGCTTCATCTGTCAGACTAGTGTTCATGCTGGAGCCTTATTTGTCGATTGACAAAGGCTCAGTCTGGGTAGCCACAGGCATTTGATGCTGTTCAAAGGTGTTTGCCTTCCTGCTGTCTGGATTCTGGATGCTGGTCAGCAGATGCTCAATCCAGTGACACTGTGTTCTGATGACCTTTTTCTTGTGTTCCAGTGGGTGCTGAGCATCAAAAAAGAAGCTAGTGATCTATTTCTAAAGACTTCAATATTTAATGCTTCAACCTCTCATACACATATTACTTAGTCCTGCATATCTTTACTTGTAAATTCTGTGTAACTGTCCATTGATTCAATTTGTTGAATTGATTGAATACATTCTGTGTATCTGAATTAGTATTTGGGGCATGATCCCAAAAACTTTTTTGTTTTTTTTTGTTTCTTACTTTCTCCATTTACAGTACAATCTGTGCACTAGACACTGGTGGGTCCAGCACATACAGTAGCTGTGGTTCCATCTGTAAAAGAATTGCAACTAATGCTGCAAGTTTTTCTGGAAAATTACCAAGGATATCCAGCAGCATTCCCCAATGAAATATTTGCGATTTATACGTTGCTTTCAAAAAAACATATTTCGTCACTATACATGGCTAAGGGGCTAACTGGACCATGCTAAGCAGCCAAACTGACAAGTCAACATTCACAATAAAAAACGTAATTATGACCATTACCAATTTGCTTCCACAAAAATTATTTAATTGACATCCCCAACTCAGAGTTTCCAAAGTCGGCATGTTGCTTCCAAATCCTCCAGTACCCTGACATCAGCCCCATTAAGTCAAGTTAGAGACCATCTCCCATCAAACATTTTTGCATTGGTTGAAGCATGTTTACCCTTTCCTTTGGTGTGACTGATAGCACATTTGTCAGTGATGTGGGAGAACTGGGTTCTTGTCCCACATTTTACAGCATGCTTTTGGCACCCCCATGTGGGCATTTCACCTGGAAACTGGAGCTGTCACATGCCCATATGTTAAACAACACTTCCAGCTCCATCCATTGGGGGCAGTGCTTTGATTTTCGAAAACACAGAGCGAGTTTAGCTCAAGAAAAGTTATTCGACTGTTACCAAATTCACTGTGAAAATGGTCTGGATAATTACGATATTGTGGTGCTTTTCATGTGTGTTCATCTTGTTAAAACAATCATACCTACCTGATTTGAAGACAGTACTGTGCATGCACTGTGTCCTCATCCGTTCCTGTCTTCAGCCTGTCCTGCCTGCTCATTATCGTTACAGAATACTTGACCTACAATAAACCCAGCAGTTTAGCTACTGTGTTTACGCCAGGGGAATCGTCCCCTCGAGGATTACGTGGCTGAGTTTTGTGGACTGTGTCATGTGGTGCATTTAATGATATTTCACTCAAAGACTGTATTCATGTTGGCTTAAATGAGCATCTATGCTCCATGATGCCTGGAGGCAAAATTCAATGGACTCTGGCTCAGTCCTTGGACTATGCCCTGGTGCTGAGCAGTTCATCTTTCACTGTGGGAGAGGCTGATGAGGGACTCAGCACTCACACAAAGGCTGCCACATCTGAGATGCCTACCACAGTCCATGAGCCAGTGTCCACGCCGGTCACAGTCAACGAGTCAGCATCCACGCCGGCCACGTTCCACGAGCCAGCGTCCACGCCTGCCACGGTCAACGAGCCAGTGTCCACGCCTGCCACGGTCCACGAGCCAGCGTCCACGCCTGCCACGGTCCACGAGCCAGCGTCCACACCTGCCACAGTCCATGAGCCAACGCCCATGCCTGCCACGGTCAACAAACCAGTTCTTGAAGCCTCGTCCATCCCAGAGCCAGTTCTTGAGTTCTCGCAAGGCCATGCTCCATGCCCTGTCTCGCCAGGCCATGCCTCAAGGACCCCACCCCCTCAGCTCCCTGTTGAACTCTATACTGTAGGTAGTTTTGTTTATGTTTGGGTGTCAGCCACCCCTTGTGTGTGTGTGTGGGGGGGGGGTGATATGTCACGTTTAAATGTGTTTTTGTTCATGTTTTGTGTTTATGTCTTTTATTTGAAAGTTTAGTTCCTGTTTCATGTCATGTTCATGTGTCTTGTTTTCAGTAGTTTATTGTCTTGTTAACTTGTTATCAGTCTTGTCATGTCATTGGTTCATGTTTTAGTAATCTAGTTATCTTGTTATTAGTTCAGTTTTTCCATTGGTTGTCATGTTATCCTTGTCCATGTATTTAAGCCCTCATGTATGCCATTGTCTTTTGTCAAGTATTGTGTTGGTATAATGTAGTCAAGTCATTTATGTTCGTTTTGGATTCACGTTTTTGTAAATAAACTGCACTTGGGTTCTCACTTCATCATTGTCCTCGTCCGTTCCTGTCTTCAGCCTGTCCTGCCTGCTCATTATCATTACAGTGATAGAGCAAAGGTGTTCTAATATACCTGGTGAAAACCATCCGCTAGCATGCCTTTTCATCTAAATGACAGTAAGGCTGACACATGCAGTCTTGGAAGTATGCAATCTGGATGCTGCCTTCATTGCTTCATTTGCATTTATTTATTTTTTTGGAGCCAATTACCTGAGCTGTAAATGTCATGTGACTGATAACTCTTAAATCTAAAATAATATAATACATTTTTTTTTGCAAATGTTTTATTTAATACATTTGGAGAAAGATGCTTTTTGTCTGCAGAATGGTATAGATACAGCATCTACCAGCAGAGGCTCACTGCCAAAGCTAACCAGATAAACCTTAACCATGGATAGACCAATATGTTGGCCAGGCTGATTACTTACCAGTTTCTATTTTGCCATTTTGAAATTATTGGCATCGGTCGATAACCTTGTTTACTTTTTCACAGAACAGAAGAGTTAATTCCTTGTCAGTTGTAAAAAAAATAAAAAAATAAATACACCCTTGTTGATGGATTAAAAAAAAATTTTATTGATGAAATTTGAGTACATATTGTGTAATATAATTTCAATATATCTCGTTGGCTGTCAGTAAATATTGTTGTACCGTATTGTATTGGCTCTATCAATATATGCAATAGCCATATTTGTTGAACACCACTAATGGACGCCTGTTGTGCAGATGAGATCTAAGCAGTTTTCTCACACAGTAACTCTATTTTTTGTCTCTCCTGCTTCCCCTATTTCACATCCACTGTCATATCAAGCCTATTGTGTTCACATTAACTTATGATCATGAATGTTGGATCACATCTCAGCTCCATGGATGCTGACAAAAAGACAGACCTGTGAGGTTTTCCCCAGAGGCATCATTAGACCATGGTTACCTTGCTCTGTAGAACATGGGCTTTCAGTTGTCAATGGTCCTGAGCTCTTTAAAGATGACTAAGCCTCTCATTGCTTGCGCTAGTGTGAACTTACACACACTTATGTAAAAGGATCAATCACTTGGTTTATCCAAGCTCACGTGCCCCTAGAGAGGAAAAAGTGAGGTCATATGAGGTAAATGTGTAGTTTTACTCAATATTTGACTTTTTAAATAAAGGATTACTGACTTATAAATCATTATTTTTGTGATGGAAACAGGGCTCAACAAATACGGGCCACTAACATACTGCTGGCCCATATACAAAAAAAACCCAAACCCCCCCCCCCCCCCCCAAAAAAAACATGGGCTGGCAGTTCCTTACATTCTGCCAACATCTTTTGTGTTCCACAGAAGAAAAACAGCCATCTTTGGGTGAACCATTCCTTTAAAATTCTAAAGCATTGATGAAATTAGACTTAGAGAGAAAAAAAATAGATAAAATGACGGTTTGGTCTTCACATATGAAAGATCTTTACAGATTGTATTTATTTATTAGACACTTTGATTCCAATCTGAATCTAGTTGCTCAAATTCCCTAGTAACCCAGTAAAGTTGTAGGAGTTATAAACAGTTATAAAGTGAAGGTGATATAGGAGAATGTGGCTGGATGATCTCACAGTTTTGTCCTGTGTTTGACACAATTGTGTCAAAATCCCTGAGTGCTCTGACAGTACACTGGCTGATTAAGATTATGTGAGAAGAGATATGTGAAAAATACAGCATGTGTGACTTTTCTACACTTTTGCATCCATCCTGAATTTGTTTTATAAGTTCATCAAGAGTTCCCAACCCAACGGCATGGTGTAGGTTGCAATCAGGGTTGCAGAAGGGTCAGACACTTTTTTGGCAGTTGTTACTGGGGCTACATAATACACTGAGGATCATTCAGTAGGTGACTGGATTTAAGGGATTGTTCACTCCAAAAAAGTAAATTCTGTTATAATTTACTCACACTAATGTCATTCCAAACCCAAATTACTTTTTTTCTTATGCTGAACACAAAATAAAAATTTTTAATGAATATTGTGGGCTGTATTTTCTATAAAATGGCAGTACAAAGTGTCTCACTTTAACCTTGTGCAACCCTGCATCCTCATGCAAGTACATTTTGGCTTTTCTATATGCTACGCATAATTTAAATTCATTTAAACTGACTCATCTCAGTTCAGGACCCTCAAGGCTGTCATTAAAGGGTTAAACTGTTGATGCACTGAGTCATGTGACAAAACAACATGGCTCCGATTTCAGTAAAGTTTGTCTTCGGGAGAAATGACAACAAAACTACATCTGGTAAGAAACCTCATTACATTTTTACATTAAAACCTATTTGTGTCAAACAAGTAACATCTCTAATTTCATCTGATATGCCATTTTGAAGATTTCAGTGATTTATCATGAACAAGTACACTGTTAAACACAATGACCTCGTACAAGGACATTTAGTCAGATTAACCATAGAAATTCTATGTCCAGTGTGACATACTCCATGTCCATTGAGAATCAATGGGTGCCTCCAAAAGCTGGGAAATGTTGCTTTCAGAGGCTGTATACGGAATTAGGATGAAAATAAGGTGCCTTTCAAACTGTTCTGAGTCCAGTGCAGTCAGACAACACACTGGAGGTTAAGTTACTCACTAGTTAGGGTGCAAGGGAGCATCCAATAATTTTCCTATGCAGCTAACTGCATTCACTCCTGACTTATGGTCAAAAGTTCAGTTCCAGGCTGCAGATGATATTTGTACCAATAAACATGGTTGGCAGTCATGGGAAAATGGTAAACAGTAGTACTTGCATACACAGTACTTGCAGAATTTATGAAGATACATTTTATTTTAACATGGTTGGCAGTGATTGGACAATGCTGATCATTACTTTGAATCAGAATTAATTATGATAAATTCTGTTTGGTAAAATCAAGTGTAGCATCAGTTCAGGCAGGTCATGTTATTTGGCTTGCAATCAGCTGACACTCAGCTGATAATGATGTCTACCAATACAATTCAGACTCCAAACAAAGCCTTTAAAAAGTCCTCCTTTCATTAATTCTCTCAGATGCCTTTTCATTGCATGGATGCAAGCAGCACTTAACAGCTACACTGAAGCTGTCAACTTAAGCTGGTAACATAAGCTGCCAATTACATGACTGTCACTGTCTCGGTGAGTCCGTCTGGCTTTTTCCTGTTTGTGTGTTTTTGTTTCCCACCTGTGTTTTCCTCTGCCTCGTGGCCGGCGTGATTGGTGTTCTCATGGGAGCGCTCGCTCATTACCTCACTCATTACCCCTAGTCCTACTCTTCATACGCAATCCTGACAGAACAATCTGGCCAAACATGGACTCAGCGGAGGGGGCCAGTTAGCCATCATCCAACAAGGTGCCCTCCTCGGTCGCCAGCAGGAAGAGCTAGCTGCCTCGAACTGAGCTATCAGAGACATGACTGGGCAGATAGCGAATTAACCATGATAGTGCAACAACTCCGCTCTCTCCCAACACCGATCCCGCCACTGCCAAAGTCACAGTAGCTCCACCCTCAGTGGAATCAACTATATCCAGATGCTCCTAGCGCTGGTTAAATCCACCTGCACCTTACGGTGGTAAGCCTGATATGTGTCAATTGTTCCTGTCTCAATGCTCCTTGGTTTTTGCTCTTTAGCCATTATCATTCCCATCTGATGAGTCTAAGTTTGCCTACGTCAGTACCCTCCTCGCCGGTAGAGCTCATGAGTGGGGAACCGCTGTGTGGGACAACAAACATCGCTGCTGTGCCTCGTTCCAATCATTCTCCACTGAACTCTGTAAGGTCTTCGACCGCTCTACTTCCGGGACTGAGGCGGTGAGAATTTTCTCCGATCTTTGCACAGGTGAGAGATCCCTCTTTGATTACTCTCACTGCCTCCTGTGGTTGGAACGAGAAAGCTCAGTGGGACCGGTTTCTACATGGGCTCTCTGACCGGGTTCAAGATGAGATCTACGCCCTCGACCTTCCCACCAGTTTTGATGCTCTGGTTGATCTAGCTATTCGAGTGGACAATTGTCTTACTATGCGACGATGTTGCCTTAGATTTGTCCCTCTTCACAAGCGATCTCCTGCAATTGTGCTAACTTCCACTCCAACTGTATCACCGGAACCCACATTGGGGGAGGAGCCCATGCAGATTGGGAGAGCTCAGCTATCGCCAGAGGAGCGACATCATCGTTCGGTCAATGGTCTCTGTCTCTACTGCGGGTGACCGTAGACTGTGTGATTGATCTGCTTCCCTGCACTTCTCAACCTCAGGGTCTCCCTGTATTTGCTCTCTGCACTTGAGAGGGAGGCCATAGAGAAGTATATCGGTGATTCTTTGGCAGCTGGTTTAATTCATCACTCTTCCTCTCCAGCTGGGGCGGGGTTCTTTTTCGTGGGGAAGAAAGATGGTTCTTTGCATCCCTGCATAGACTATCAAGGTCTGAATGACATCACGGTCAAGAATCGTTATCCCTTGCCATTGATGACTTCGGCCTTCGAACTCTTGCAGGGAGCAACTGTCTTTACGAAGTTGGACCTCCGCAATGCTAACCACCTTGTCCAGTTCAGGGAGGGGGATGAGTGGAAGACCGACTTTAACATGGCTACTGGGAACTTTGAATACTTGGTCATGCCCTTCGGCCTTTCCAATGCCCCGGTGGTCTTCCAGGCACTCGTTAATGATGTAATCAGAGAAATGGTTAACATCTTGATGACATTCTGATATCCTCCCAGAATAGACAGGACTTTGTCCAGCATGTCAGGAGAATGCTTCAGCGACTGCTAGAGAATCACCTGTTCATCAAGGTGTGAGTTTCACGCACGGTTGGTTCTGTTCCTGGGGTTCATTCTTTCGTCTGACAGCATCCAGATGGATCCCACCAAGGTAAAAGCAGTGGCTGATTGGCCAACCCCAGATTTTCATAAAGCAGTCCAATGGTTTCTGGGGTTTTCCAATTTTTACAGAAGGTTCATCCAGAATTTTAATCAGATCGCCACTCCTTTAACGGATCTAACCTTCACCAAGACTCGTTTGAGTTGGTCTCCACAGGCTCAGTCTGCATTTCAAAAACTGAAGAGCTGCTTTGTCTCAACTCCTATCCTCATTAATTCTTACCCGTCTCGCCAGTTCATGGTGGAGGTTGATGCATCAGAGGTAGGGGTAGGGGCAATTTTTTCCCAGAGATCTCCATCAGACGAGAGAATGCACCCCTGCTCATTTTTCTGATCGTTTATCCCCTGAACGGGTATAACGGGTAACTACGACATTGGAAACAGGGAATTACTGGCTGTCAGGCAGGCACTGGGGGAGAGGCGCCACTGGTTGGAGAGGTCGGGGATACATTTTGTTGTTTGGACTGACCACAAGGACCTTGAGTACATCCACACTGCTAAACGTCTAAATTCCAGACAGGCACTTTTCACAATTTAATTTTACCATCTTGTATCGCCCCAGATCTAAGAACCTTAAGCCCGATGCCTTATCTTGCTCCTTTGAAACCGAGAGCAACACGACCTCTCCAGATACCGTCATCCATCAAATAGGATCCTCTCCCCAAATTACCTTCAGCGAGGGAGACAGCGGCAGTTGTCGTAGATCACGTCTTCCGCATTGATGGGAAGACCTGGTCTCCGAAAGGGGTCCCCAATTTGTGTCAAGGTTTTGGACAGAATTCTGTCAACAGCTGGGGGCTACTGTGAGCTTATCGTCTGGGTTTCATCCCCAGACAAATGGGCAGGCTGAAAGGGCTAACCAAGACGTGGTGTCAAGGGAGCTGTCGACATGGATTTCCAAATTAATCTGGGTCGAGTATGCGCATAATTCCCTTCCTATCTCATCTACGGGTCTGTTGCCCTTCAAGTGCTGTTTAGGCTACCTGCCCCAACTTTTCCCCTCCCAAGAACCCAACGCTGTTGTTCCGTCCGTGCACGCTTTTCTCCAGAGATGCTGTCTCACCTGGAGGGTCGCCAGGGAAACCCTGCTCCAGACTGGCGATCGTAACAAAGCGTTGGCGGACCATCACCACTCTAAACCCCCAGTTTACATGTGTGCCAGAAAGTCTGGTTATCCTCTCGGGATGTTCCACTTAGACTTCCCTCACATAAACTGGGACCCAAATTCATTGGACCGTTTATCATCTCCAAGGTGCTTAGTCCGGTGGTGGTTCAACTCAAATCCCCCCCCCAGTTTAAAAGGATTAATCCGGTGTTTCACGTTTCCAAGATCGAACCCATTCTTCGTTCCCCCTTCATCCTGACACCTCTGTCCCTCAGCCTCCCAGATTGGTGTCATGTGGGTTATTACCAGTTGGATTTACCTTTAGTGTAGACATTTACCTGTTGGATTTACCTGTCGTTTGGATTATCACCTTATCTGTTGTTTGATTCATTCCTCCACATGGATTACTAATTTTCTCTCACCATCTGCCAATCTCATCCTCTCCTCCGCCCGGGTGTCCATCAGTCATCATCAGCCTTCCC
This sequence comes from Myxocyprinus asiaticus, assembly GCF_019703515.2. NCBI lineage: Eukaryota > Metazoa > Chordata > Actinopteri > Cypriniformes > Catostomidae > Myxocyprinus > Myxocyprinus asiaticus. The sequence goes on along the minus strand of NC_059348.1, from coordinate 14,721,275 downwards.
TCTGACATTCCGGTTACATTCCATCATTGACTCTCTCATCTGTTTATTATATGTTTGTCAGCAATAAAAGACTGTTCACTTACCCCTCTGCATTTGAATCCTACTCATCATACGCAATCCTGACACAATGTTTATGTTAATTGACATAAGAATACTGCTTTTGCAAAACTGTATCCTTTCGTCACTCACCATGGATATGCTGGAGAAGAACATTTACTCCCAGGTAATGCCGACTTTATCAGCCACCTCCGGAGGAAGTTTGCATCTAAATAATAATTTAAAAAACTCTCTGTGCATATACTGGCTGCAAAGACTTGAGATTATAGCCTTAACATCCAGGTTTTGCAACTTTTTGGACTTGTTAACTTGCTCGTCCAGCATCCAGAACTTCCTCCGTATACACTGACTCCTCCATCACGCAGATTAAAAGGCCACAATTTCAGATTGCAGTTCCACCTTCGCTCCAAATCTAAAGGCGCGAATCACTGAAAGACCCACCAACGTTGCCCGAACTTCACTTTGCCAAGACCCACGGTCCTTCCACGGCCTCTGCTGCTTCAGGCCTCAAGCAACATTCTCAGTTGGAATTGATAGCCACTCTCTCAGCTGCCTTTCTCCTTAGAGCCTCAAAGGTAATGTCAGTTTTGTCAAGAATTCCGGTGTGCTCTATACCGCTCTATAAAGCCATTACTCTCCAAGCTGTCTGATTTGATGTAGTGATGCGGTTATGTTTTTGACCTCAAGCAAGAATGAAGTGCTAGGTTTTCCATCAATTCTTGATGAACTCCAAATCCCATGCTGCATTGCATGTAAACAAAATGGTGGTGCCCATACTGGCAAAGGCTATCGCATTATACAGTATATCAAATCAATAATTTTAAACATATCATAATCACATTATAAGTTTTATCATATTCTATCCATCCTTCAGTGCTTCTGCCGAGAAGTCTAAGGTAATATATATTTTGTTTTATATATAGTTTTATATAAAATACTGTATATTATATAGTATCTTCATTAACAGTCAGCGTGAAGCATCATTAGGGAAATTTACCTTTTGCTCTGCTTGTCTCTATCAAATTCAGGATCCCTAGCTAATTAGTATTAAGTGCTTTGATTTACTTGGCTACACTCTTTGCTGTTTTGCTTGTATTTGCAATTGCTAAAGTAGGTCTTTTGTGCATGTATTAGGCCTCATCAACCATCTCGTTTAATGCAGCTTCCTTTATAAGTTAAGTTCAGGCATTCAGGGGCTGGTTCACTAAGAATTAATTGCACTTGCTAAAAGCGTCATTGTTTTATAAGTGCTCTCTTCACTGGTTTAATGGCCAATTCACTAAAGGAATTAAGAAAATCAGGCAATGGCATAAACACACTCAGAAAATTAGCACTGATGCCAATTTGCACCGGGCAAATTGCATCATCGTGAACGCACATATAAATGGATGCAAAACATAGAAATGTCCCTGGAGAATGGCTGAAAGATAGCAAGCAGTGAAGTTTTTGGAAAGGGAACTGGAGGTCCTCACTATAGCAATAACAAAAATCAGATTTGGACCCTAATTGCGGATTGTGTAAACGCTGTGGGTGTTGCGAGGCGCACCACAGCAGCTTTAAGATCTCAACTTGCAGTGATGGCTAGAATAGCTATTGCATTGGAGGCAAACTTGAGAAGTGCAGCAGGACCTGAAAGGTCCAAAGGAACAACAACTTCATCTTTGTCATCACTTCTTGCTCCGTTTTTGATGTGATGTTTGACTAAAACTAGCAAGGTGTTTTTGCAATATTTCTATTAGTCTACAATATATAATTAAAAAGTAAAATATATATATATATAATTACAAAGATCAGAATAACATTCAAACATTCAATTCCTTTTTCTGAAATAATTGTATACATTTTTCCTGATTCAGCATCATGGACAGCTTCATGTAGGCTAGAGCACTTGCCGGTCAGGGAAAGGTGTATAAGGCTGTATATTCTGATAAATAAAAAATAATTAATTTTTTTAAATGATGGCTACAATGTAGTATAATTTATTTTACAACATTTTACAGCAACATGAATGACATTTTCTGTCACAATTTAACTAATATAACACTAAACAATTGTGTCTTGAATGTCTCTTCCCTCTTCTGCTTGCAAATTATTCAGATGGGGTTCTGGTGGTCTTCCTGGTCTGCCTCGCAGTCCTCAAGGTCAACAAGGTCCTCAGCATGCAGGCTGGTTCTGAGTGCAAGATTGTGGAGGATGCAGCAGACTGTCATGATCTGGCATGCTTTAGTGGGACTATCTTCTGAAAACCTTCATTCTGTTTTTTTTTCAGGACATCTCTTGGTCAGTTTGCAATTTTATATAGATGGCAGTCTCTTTGCCTCTGTACTTAAAGAATTGCAATTCACAATTTGTTTTAAAAAAATGCTCAAAATGTTTCTTGTTTCACAATATCTCTTCATCAATATCAAAGCTAATTTCTTAGTTTGATTGGTATGATTAATTTTGATTTCTTTCCTTATTCCCATTATCTTTTTTCTTTTCTTTTATATTTTTGTCTTTTATTGTTCCTTAATTTCTTTATAAAATAAGAACTTAACTGATTTCATTCAAACTTTGATATGTGGGAAAGTACATTGGCGGCCAAAAGTTTGGAATAATGTACAGATTTTTCTGTTTCGGAAGGAAATTGGTACTTTAATTCACCAAAGTGTCATTCAGCTGATCACAAAGTATAGTCAGGACATTACTGATGTAAAAAACAGCACCATCACTATTTGAAAAAAGTCATTTTTGATCAAATCTAGACAGGTCCCATTTCCAGCAGCCATCACTCCAACACCTTATGCTTGAGTAATCATGCTAAATTGATAATTTGGTACTAGAAAATCACTTGCCATTATATGAAACACAAAAAAGCTATTTGGTTCATTAAACGAAGCTTAACATTGTCTTTGTGTTTGTTTTGGAGTTGCCACAGTATGCAATAGACTGGCATGTCTTAAGGTCAATATTAGGTCAAAAATGGCAAAAAATAAACTTTCTCTAGAAACTCATCAGTCAATCATTGTTTTGAGGAATGAAGGCTATACAATGCTTGAAATTGCCAAAAAACGTAGATTTCATACAAAGGTGTACACTAGAGTCTTCAAAGACAAAGGACAACTGGCTGTAACAAGGACATAAAGAGATGTGGAAGGCCAGATGTACAACTAAACAAGAGGTTAAGTACATCAGAGTCACTAGTTTGAGAAATAGATGCCCCACATGTCCTCAGCTGACAGCTTCATTGAATTCTACCTGCTCAACACCAGTTTCATTTACAACAGTAAAAGCTTTTGTGGGATCAGCTAGACTGTAAGGTGCATGAGAAATGCCCGACAAGACAGCCACATCTATGGCAAGTGCTACAGGAAGCGTGGGGTGAAATTTCCCCTGAGTATCTGGACAAACTGACAGCTAGAATTCAAATTTTTTCAAATTGTAATATTAATTTTTCACATTATTAATGTCCTGACTATACATTGTGATCAGCTGAATGCCACTTTGGTGAATAAAAGTACCAATTTCTTTCCACAAGAGCAAAATCTGTACATTATTCCAAACTTTTAGCCGCCAGTGTACTTTGTATAAGCCCTTTTGGGCTTTTTTCACTTTCCCAGCACTAATATTGTTTTAGTTTTATATTTTCTTTAAATCTGCTTCTGTTTAATTTTTGTATGCAAAAAAACAAAACAAAACTGTACAGCATCGCTTCGCCACTGCGATCCAGACACCTGAACCGGCCCTTTAAAATTCTGAAAGTGCTCTCTACTACACCGCGTGTCTGGGTATGTGCCCGGTTATAACGCTCTTCCCCATAATTTGATAGATTGCGCACTGGAGTCATTATCCATGGTTGAAGGGAGAAACCACCATCACCTGACATATACAAATGAGTTGTGTTCATATGTATACAACATGGTTGTACAGTTCTAAAGAGTTCTCACTAACTTAGATGCATACCCAACAACCAGTCTCCATGTCTCTCATCATCCTGTACACACTGCTGTTCCTGAAAATGTAACTGTTGTGTACTGATCCAGGGAACTTGGCAAACACATTAGTAATTATGTTCCTAGCATTGCAAACGACTCCGTAGTAAGGGTGTTTACAATTCCTGAAAAGTTTTCATTGTGTACTGATGGTACTAATGCGACATGGGTACAATCAATAGCACCCAGAACATTCGGGAAGGTGGCAATATTAAAAAAGTTAGTCTTTGTTGTTTGAATGTCCTGTCTGCTTTTGGGGAATTTGATGTGCACCCCAACTTGGCGAACAATGGCTTGCAAAACATCAGACATGGCCATGCTGAGAAATGGCTGTGAAATTCCAGAGGCACAGGCAACCATTACCTGGAAATAACCAGAAGCGAGTACCTGGAGTGTTGCTAACAGTTTTACCAATGGAGGTACTGCATGTGATCTTCCTGTGCACGGCCCAATCTCTTCCTTTATATCTTCAGGTATGTCAACAATAGTTTGAATTCGCCGCCTTTAACGGTGAATAATTTTGGTCTCGTTTAACTGAAACAATAATATTTCTTGTTCTAAATATCCTTTCTCTCAAACGCGGGTGTTCCCGATGTCTTCGCCTGGCTGCAATTACTGCTGCCATGATCACTAGAAAGTCTCTTTTATATAGACATTCATTTACCGCCTGCTTTTATTAGGCGGTAATATCGTGATATAAATTGTGCAGGGCAAATTGCACGGAGTATTGTGAATAAAGCGTAATCGTCCCGCCTTGAAAAACGCAGTTTTCTTTAGCCTGTTAACGTATTTTCTACTGAAACATGAAGTTGGGGCGGGACTTGACGAACAGCCCCTGCCTTTTTGAAAAACAGCCAATAAGCTTTAGTTTACATCACTGCCCCTGGCAAAGCAACACACACACACACCTGCTGCTTCTCATGCCAGAGCTGGTGTTCAGTCCGGTAAGCGATCTGCCGTAGTCTGACCACTTCTCCACCGACTTGATAACAGTCATTTAAAACAAAATTGTTTACGCGATTCTTATTGGAAAATCTGTTTGGAACGACACTACAGAATGGATTGTGCACCCTCGAAGTGCCCTGCACAGTCATGATCAGCACAAGTTAGAACACAGCCAGACACGATGATCAAAATGAGGGGGTGGGGATGTTCTCGTTCTATAAAGCATTTGATTGGTCAAAATTAATGCAGTACATTGTGTCATAATTTTTCTGGGTCTTTCTTGCTGGAAGAGAGAGACTGCAGATTTCAAATGCTTATATCTTCTGAAAACGGATTGTATCAACGTTTAGAAGTACACTAGCCTATAGATGGCCTTAAAGCTAAAATATATGGATTAAATTCATTAATTTTGATGACCCTAATTTACTTAGAAAAGAGGTGTGTTTGCATGGAAAGGAATGACAATGACTTAATTTATGTAGACTATTTAAAAAAGACACAGCGCAATTTCAGCACTGATTGCTCCACCTAAATGTGATAGAGGGTTGTTAGTGAAAAAAACGCAGGTATTTGCACTGATAATGTGCAAAGTTGCGCAACTGTTTAGTGAATCTGCCCCTCAGTCTTTAGATCCTCATTGTCATATGCAACAGCAGCAAATGCTATTTTAATGCCTTCAAGCTCTCAGTCAATAGACTTCTGTTGCATATCTGAGGACTTACAAGTTATGTTCATCCTGGAAATGTAAGCATAGTTCTAGCAGGAGACTCACAGCTGTACATCGTCATGCCATTATCTAGCTATCTCCTAGCCAATTATACATCAGCCATTGCTTTAAAAGCCCTCTTTCAATCTACCTCTTTGCTGTTTCAGTGTGCCAACACAGCAACCTCCTCCTCCCCACCACCATCAGTTGAGTCCCGTCCTGCACGGGGGTAGACTCCTCGTCCCCTGCCTCTGGTCTCCAACAGGATCTGACAGTTTGAGTAGCAATCTCATCAGACTGCCAGATGGGGCTTGCGCCAAAAGAGACATTACAATTCTGTGTTCACTATTATTTCATCAAATAAATGTCATTTCAGTTTTACATAAGTCTGTTTACTTAAGTCTTCCTGATAGAATTAAGGATATGTAGTCACTCATGCAGAGGGATCTGGCTGAGGCTTGGCTATCCTCCCACAGGGTATGATTTAATGGCTCTGTTTCAATTCTGTCTGGAACTCTGTGTACACTGACTTTGGCTCTATCAACATCTAAATAAGCTAATCAAGTTCTTCAGGATGACTTTAACTGGAATCTGAGAAACTGAACTCTAAACTTAAAAATTTCTGGACTATGCAGAGTGGTGGCCCCCCAGGAGAAGATCGGATAGCTCTGTTCTATGTGCTCTACATGTGGATATTGCTCATATTCAACTCAATTTAGCTACTGGCTCCTTGATACAAGGATGTGTGCTTCCTGATCAAATTCATATTATCAGTGCTCTTTAGTAACATGCTGTTGCCTACAACACAGCTGCCGTTACTTATTATTGTCTGGGTTGTAATTTCCCAAGTAGGCCTCAAATTACTCAAGGGTCACTCTAGTTCCTCATATATTCAAGGTCACTCTGCTTGCTCAAGAGGAGTTTGTTGGTCAATAGTCTTGTTATGCAACCTTAGACTACATGCATTGAGCATTATACAAATTGGAATTTAATCATTTGGTTTAATAGCAACATGCTAATTGCTACTCATCTAGGGCTGCACCACTAATCAATCGAGTTACAGCTGCCACGGTTTGACTTTCTTAAGCATCAGTACAGTATTCCGATTCAGTCAGTCTACTCTCGTTATGTCACAATTTTGGTTACATGCTTAGCAGTTGCAATAACAGATGTCTGTTGCTTGCTTCTGCATATAATGAATATACTGTAAGTATTGCTCATGCTGCTAAAGGGCCAGCATTTGGATGAATAGCTATTGAAGACATGCTTAGGCCCACATAATAAGTATTTCTATGTATTTTCATTCATCAGAAATCAGAATCAGCTGCCATTACATAACAAGTGAATAATCAGATTTATCATTGGTCTTAATAGTGGAGCCGTACTGGGGAATTAGACATTATTCTTGCTTTTATTTATCAGGTAACAGCAACTTGCCATTGCTAAGCTAGTGTATGTCTCTGCTGCTGCATGGGGTGTATGCTTCCCCCAGTAAATTCATCAGCATCTTTATAGGAATATGCTGCTCATTTTTAATTAACATCCAGGTTCTGGGAATGTGCTCCTTGCTTAAGCTAGCTAATGTCTCTGTTGCTGCTGCATGGGGTGTATTCTTCCCCTAGTAGATCCTCAGCATTTGTTATAAGCATATGCTGCTTGTTTAAATTAACATCAATTAATTAAAAGTTGTAATAGGAATATGCTGTTTATTTTTATTAACCTCCAGGTAATGGAAACATGCTGTTGCTTAAAGCTAGTGTATGTCTCTACTGCAGCATGGGGTGTGTGCTTCCCCGTGTAGATTCCTCAACATTCATAACAGGAACATGCCACCCATTTTGATTCCTTTCCAGGTAATGGCAACACACGTGCTGCTTTAAGCTCTGGTTGCCATCGCATGGGGTGTGTGCTTCCCCCAGTAGGTTCTCCAGTGTTTTAAAAGGAACATGCTGCCCGTCTTTCATTCATATCCGGGCATGGCAACATGTTCATTGCCTTAAGCTAGTTTATACTTCTGCTTATGGCAGCATGGGGTGTATGCTTCCCCCAGTTGGTTATCTTCAGCATAGTAGTACTAATTCAAATTGCATTACTTGAAATCTCAACACTTTAGCAGTCAGCTTTTGTAGTTATGTATTTGGCATGACATCACTTTGGATTCAGTTAAACCAGCAACAGCATCATCTGTTGGTTGGTGGATGTTTGGCTGTCACTTCATGACATCTACCAATACAATTCAGACTCCAATCAAAGCAGTCCTTTATAAGTCCTCCCTTCATTCATTCTCTCAGCTGCCTTTTCATTGCATGGATGAAAGCTGCACTTAACATCCCCAGCACCACCTCTCGTATTACAGCTTTGCTTTTGGTTTTCTCTAAATCTGTCTTGTTCCGTTCTCTCAGACTACAATTGATTGCCAGTTTGGAATTCCTATTTTCAATGTGTATTGCACCTCGTTCTTGATTTACCAACTGATATACAGTATTTTAAGTTCAATTTCGTGTCCATTTAATCTGTTTTACAAATGAACAACTGTACCATGTTGTACTGTAAAAACGTTGAACAAGCAGTAATGTACAGCAGTAACGGTTATTCATTACAGTTATTTTGGTTGACCATAACCTGAGGTGCAATTAATTAGTGAAAGGGAACAAAGGTTTATCATCTAAAAATGTTATACCCTAAAGAATCACTATGAAAATGTGCTTCATGCATTAGGGTACAATGGGGCTAAAGGCACCACTTAAGGAACTCTTCCTCATACTTGGGGTGAAAGGCCCCTAGGGGATTTAAAGTGATATTGTGTAGATATAGGAGCAATAGTTACAGGGCACAATTTGTCAACAAATGCAAATAATTTTGAGACAGCAAGATGCTTTTTTGAGTATCAAATTAACATGATGCTTACTCACAATAACTACTTCAGAAAAAGTCAACCATTTCCTGTTAATTTTAAACACATTTGGCATTTTATTACATCTCAAGTATTCTGTAAACAAACTAATCTCTATTGTGATTGGATCAGTCAATGTGAGCCCACTTTGAACATTTTTCATAACAAATCTATTCCCCCCATTTAAGAAAAACAATGTGTTTAATTGGGGCCTTTAGCCCATGCAACAGGGGGTCTTTTTACCCCACATACTATTCTTACACTTATTGGACAGTTATTGAAAATGTTTTGATTTAATGACCTTAAACAAAACTGAAAATGATAAATATGTATTTTGTCTCAAAAGAAATGTGTTAATTTCATCCTTTTTCATTAGCTGTATAAATTTGCAACGTAAAAAAAAAAAAAAAAAAAAATAGATCAAATTGCCTCAAAATCAACCTTTAGACATTACACGCAAAGATCTCATGGAATAGGAACACTTTCCAGTGTATAGTGACAAACAGGTGTTTAGGAAAGTGCTATCGTAGTTTTTGTTGCTATTTAGTGATCATAGGAGCCTTTCACCCCACGGAGCCTTTAGCCCCATTGTACCCTAATATCAAAATTAGGTGGTTTTATTGTAGTAAAAAAAAAATAAAAACAAATTTCTATTTAACATCATTAACTTAACATCATTGAACGAAAGGCATTTTTTTTTTTTTTTTTTGGATTAGATCAGGTTAAAATAGCTCATTCAGGTTTCATTGTGGGACCTTGAGATTATACAGTTTGACTTTTTACAGTGTTGTTTGAATATATTTGTATCTGTCTTTGCCATAAAACTTTGTTAATGTGAAGCAATGATATTCAATAAAAGCTTTCAATGTGAGCTTGAGTGATTTGGCAAACTACTGAGGCTCTTTAAAATTTTATTTTATTACCTCTTCTCCTCCTGACTCATAACTGTAACTCAAAAAAAAAAAAAAAAAAAAAAAAAAAAATCCCATTATTTATTTATTTTATTTATTAGCTTTTTTGAAATATTAACAATAAAAATTTAAACAATTATTTTCCATGAACTCTAGCATGGTTAGTTCATGGCTCATCTCGTCTGTCATTGTGTGACACTAAGTGAAAAACATGAGCAATGATTAATGTTCAGCATTGTGTAGCACAACATTAGAACAACATTCATCCGTTACAGATTCTGTAAACTTCTGTAACCTAGTCGCAGCACCCTGAGTCGTGTACTGTATCTGTCCATACACATTTAACACACACTCACAGGTTGGCTGTCACACGTGTTTCCACCGTAAACCCTATGATGGCCCAAAATGATAACAACACGACAAGAGTCATGGCAGGTCTTGATTCAGATAAGACGTTTTGTAAGGCTCAGCTGTATGGATGTGAAAAATTGCTTACTGTATGTATTGTCAATAGATTTTTAGTATTTCATATCTCTTTTGTGCAAAATTTCCAGTATAGGATTGTAAACTTTTATTTTTCAGCCAAATTACTGACAAGTGCCATCCGTCATCAGACATTTTTCTATAATTTCTACCGTAATCACATTTCCCTCTAGTGCTACTGATAGCGTGTTGCATGAGCAATCTTCGAGACATGGATTCTGGTCCCATTGGAACTAGGAATTATTCATGTTCATATGAAAAATAGAAAGCGTGATTCCGAGATTGCATTTCTGCTCTAAAATTACATGTTTTACTCCACTCACAGTTAGGTTTAGGGTTGGGGTTTGGGTTAAGGTGTATGGTTAATAAAATATGCATTCCTGTTGACTGTACTACAGTACATCATTTTCAACTAAAAAAACAACTTGCTTTTGTTGCCACTCTGTGGACATTTCACCTGGAAACTGGAGCACACAAGCGCCCATACAATCAAACATTTTTATAAAATGTAATTAATAAAATTTTAAAAATTTAATTTGCAGTGTGAGCAGTCTTTTGGCCCAACCAGTAGAATGGGTTTGGAGAGGGGCCACTTGTGTTTGACTAATGGAAGACAGGCAGTGTTCTGAAAACCTGTCATTTTAAAATGTATGATTTTATTTTAACATGGTTGGCAGTGATTGGACGATGCTGGCCATTACTTGTATCAGAATTAGTTATGCTAACATTTCTGATGGGTAAAATTCTTCAGCTCTGGCTATAACTTGTTTGTTTGACAGTGCAAAGAGAGAACAGTGTAAAAAAAACTGTAACAAACTGTAACATAAAAGACAAATCAAGTCAAATAATTGTTATTTATATAGTTTTTTATTTGTACTTTCACAAATACACATTGTTCCAAAGCAGCTTTACAGAATATCACAGAAAATACAGAAAACTATTTGCTCTAAAAAAAAATTTTTTTACATGTTTATTAGGGGCTACTATTTACAAATCAAAATGTGAAATGGAAAATGCACACAGCAGTCACGCTCAGGTCTCAGGAGGTTAAAGATAATGCTGAGGCGGATTTACATTCACAGCGCTTTGGCAAGAGTCTTGTATCCTTATAAGCTATTGTTGATATTGTGTATATATACAGTTTATACAACCCCAATTACCAAAAACTTGGGACAGTATGAAAAATGCTAATAAAAACAAAAAGGAGTGATTTGTAAATTATATTCACCCTTTGATAAATTGAAAGTACTACAACTAAACATTATGTTTTACCTTGTGAATTTCATTGTTTTTTATGAAAATGTACAATCATTTCAAATCAGATGATTGTAACACACTCCAAAAAGTTGGACAGTCGAGTGTTTACCACTGTGTAACATCACCATTTCTTCTACACTTATTCTGTATTTAGGCACTGAAGACAAAAGATTGTTTTTTCTCCCATTCATCCATTATGCAGGTCTTCAGCTGCACAATTGTACGGGGTCTTTGTTGCCGTATTGTGTGCTTCATAATGCACCACACATTCTCAATTGGAGATGGTCAGGACTGCAGGCAGGCCAATCTAGCAACTGCACACTCTGCTTATTCGGCCATTGTGTGGTTTGAAGTTGTCCTGCTGAAAATTCCAGGACATCCCTGGAAAAGACAGTGCTGGATGGCAGTATATGCTGCTCCAAAATTTGAATTGACTGGTGTTGACTAACAAAGATTTACTAAAGTAATCCCAAGCACATGTTCATGATATCCATTACAGATGAATGATGTTTTTTAAGACAGTGATGTCTGGGGGATCAGCGATCACGCTCTTTCTGAAGTGGTTTTCGTCTTGCCCTTTATGCACAGACATTTTACCATATTCCTTGAATCTTTTAACTATATTGTGCACTGTAGAGGGTGAAATGCCACAAATCCTTCCAATTTGTATTTGGGGATCATTGTTCTCAAAGTGCTGTATTATTTGCTGAAGCATCTGTTGGCAAATTGACAAGTCTCGAATTATCCTTGCTCTTGAAGAACTAGGCTGTTTTTGGAGGCTCCTTATATACTATGACATGATTGCCTCACCTGTTTAACATCTCCTGTTTCACATTGCCTTGTTATTTTAACTCATCAAATTGTTATTAGTCTTAAATTGCCCGTCTCAAGCGTTTTAGAGCGTTTTATATATATATATATATATACTGTATAATGCTCCATATATATATATATATATATATATATATATATATATATATATATATATATATATATATATATACTGTATATATATATATATATATATATATATATATATATATATATATATATATATATATATACCAAGTTGCTCGTCACATTCGGCAGTTCTGACACTGGGGATGATGTTATGTCTCTCGCTGCATCTGGCGAGTGGTCAATGGAGGATGTTACTGCCGCTTCACGCCCCACTCATCCTTCCAAGCCATGTCGACTGATGTCTCCACTGGCTGGAAAAGCATACTCAGTGGCTGGCCAAGCTGGGTAAGCACTCCACGCGATGGCGGTGCTCCAAGTTTTCCAAGCTAAGCTCCTCAAGCAAATGGACGAGCAAGGCTATGATCCAGAAATGTTCAAAGAGCACCGCACCACTACGGTCCAGAAATGTTCAAAGAGCACCGCACCACTATGGACTTAACGCTGCGAGCCACGAAAGTCACTGCACAGGCAATTGGCAAATCAATGAGCAACTTGGTGGTTTTGGATCGTTACATCTGGCTGACCCTCACGGAAATATGTGATGTGGAAAATGCTGTTCCCCTCTTCCCCACTACTGTTTGTCGGGAAAGGAATATTGTTGTTCAAAATGTTGTTCAATATGTTGTTTCTGTATCTCACATTCAATCATAAAACATCACTGTCTCTGGCTTCCCTCACATTCACGAAATGTATTGATGCGGTGCTCGCGTTAAAAATGAACGGTGTGCATCTTTTGAATTACATCGGCGATTGGTTATTACTAGCCAATCAGAGGCACTACTGAGCTAAGACTTGCTGCTTTGCCATGTGGAAAATCTGGTCTAATGTCCACTGGGTGAAAAGCACACTTTTCTCCAGCCAGTAAATCTCCTTTTTAGGAGTTGATCTTGACTCCATGAGCATGTGTGCCCACCTCATGAATGAGCACTTACCAACTATTCTTCGGTGTCTGTCTCAGTTCAACTGGAAAAACACTGAAGTCATTTCAGAGAATGCTGGGTTTTATGGTGACAGCATCCGCCGTCATACTGTTAGGTCTGTTACACTTGAGACCTCTCCAGTACTGGCTCAAGCGATGTTCCACATTGTGCCTGCAGCCTCAGGCACATGCGCATTGCAGTGACTCGCCACTGTCTGGCTGCTCTAGTACCATGGACAGCGCTGGCCTTCTACCAACAGGGTGTGATGCTGGGTCAAATTTTCAGAAGGAAAGTGCTGACTACAGATGCATCCAACACAGGTTGAGACGCGGTGTGTGATGGACGCCCGACTTTCGACAACCTGACAGGTGCGAAACGGGTGTGGCATGTCAACCGCCTAGAGCTACTGGCTGTCTTTCCAGTTTTGAGAGCTTTTCATTCCAATATCGTGAATCACCACATTCCGATTCGTTCGGACAACACAACAGTAGTGGCTTATATAAGTCGCCTTGTATGGCCAGCAAAACGCAAGGATGTGTTTCCCCTGGTGCTCCTCCTTCATTCTGTCATCAGCAAAGTCCGACATGGAAACAGTTCTGTTAATTGTGCCGAAATGGCCCAATCAGTCCTGGTTTCTGGAGATGGTAGAAATACTGGACAGGCCTCCATGGGAAATCCCGCAGAGGAGAGACCTTCTCTCTCAAACACAAGGCATGATTTGGCATCCCAAGCCAGAGCTGTGAAGCCTACACGTGTGGCCTTTGAACGGTGCACAGTCGGTTATGAACACCATTTTACAGGCTACAGCACCGTCCACGAGACGCCTTTACACACTGAAATGGAATGTGTTCACTAATTGGTGCTTTTCACATGGCAAAGACCCAGTGAACTGCCCCATACCTGAAATTTGTACATTTTTTTAAGAGCAATTGGATGCAGGGCTCACTCCATCAATGCTCAAAGTTTATGTGGTGACTATATCTGTGTATCACGCACCTGAAGCTGGCACCTCTATAGGCAAACATGATTTTATCTTAAAATTCCTTAAGGGGGTGGGGTGGCTAATTCAAAACCCCCCTCACCCAGCTACAGTCCCGACTTGGGACCTAACTTTGGTCCAAAAAAGTGCTCACGGGGCCTCCCTTTGAGCCTCTGGACTATGTTGAATTGCGTGTGCTTTCTCTTAAGACCGCATTACTGCTGGCTTTGGCCTCAGGAAAACAAGTCAGTGATTTGCAAGCACTGTCAGTTGACAATTCATGTCTGGAGTTTGGTCCGGGTCTTTCAAAAACCACTGTCAAACCCAGGAAAGGCTATGTGCCTAAGGTTCTAACCACACCCTTCAGAGTGCAGGTGGTTCACCTTCAAGCCTTTTTCCCTCCTCCATTTAATTCGGATGAGGAACAGTCCTTGCATTTGTTATGCCCTTTGCGAGTGCTACACACATACGTTAAGCACACCCACCAATTCAGACTGTCTGACCAGCCCTTTGTGTGCTATGGAGGATGCACGAAAGGAATGTCTGTCTCCAAGCAAAGACTTTCTCATTGGATTGTTTTTTTTTTCTCTCCCCTTTTCATCCCCAGTTCGGAATGCCCAATTCCCAATGCGCCTCATTGGGAATTGTCCTTGTGGTGGCGTAGTGACTCACCTCAATCCGGGTGGTAGAGGACGAATCTCAGTTGCCTCCGTGTCTGAGACCGTCAACCCGCGCATCTTATCACGTGGCTTGTTGAGCGCGTTACCACGGAGACATACCGCTATTCTCTGCGGCATCCATGCACAACTCACCACGTGCCCCACCGAGAGCGAACCACATTATAGTGACCATGAGGATGTTACCCCATGTGACTCTACCCTTCCTAGCAAATGGGCCAATTTGGTTGTTTAGGAGACGAACTCACGACTCCAGGGGTGTTAGTCAGCGTCTTTTACTGGCTTACGAGTCGCAGGGTGCGAATTGCCCAATTGGTGTTAAAGTACACTCAACTAGAGGCATGGCCTCTTCGTGGGCATGAAAGAACGGTGTGTCCTTACAAGACATATGTTTTGCAGCAGGATGTTCTTCTCAAAACACATTCGCAAGGTTTTACAACCTAGATGTAACGTCTCTCTCATAGCAAGTCATCTCTGTCTAGAGCACTTGCTATTTCATTGGCCAAACATATACTTATGCCCCTCTTTTGAAGTACAGGCTCCCTGTCTTTTAACACAACCGCCTGCATTCAGACCGTTGTATTTCCCAAAAGTCACAGCACTTTCATTACAAATAAACTTCCTTCCCAACTGGGTTCGTAAAGGGGTTAATTCATACTATATGACAATAATTTATATACAGTTGTGCTCACAAATTAGCATACCCTGGCAGAAATTGTGAAATTTTGGCATTGATTTTAAAAATATGACTGATGTCTTTTATTTAAGGATAGTGATCATATGAAACCATTTATTATCACATAGTTGTTTGGCTCCCTTTTAAATCATAATGGTAACAGAAATCACCCAAATAGCCCTGATCAAAAGTTTACATACCCTTGAATGTTTGGCCTTGTTACAGACACACAAGGTGACACATACAGGTTTAAAAGGCAGTAAAATGGCTTTTTAAATTGCAGCTAGTGTCTGTGTATAAATAGTCAATGAGTTTGTTAGCTCTCACGTGGATGCATTGAGCAGGCTAGATACTGAGCCATGGGGAGCAGAAAAGTATTGTCAAAAGACCTGCGTAACAAGGTAATGGAACTTTATAATGATGGAAAAGGATATAAAAAGATATCCAAAGCCTTGAAAATGCCAGTCAGTACTGTTCAATCACTTATTAAGAAGTGGAAAATTCAGGGATCTCTTGATACCAAGCCAAGTTCAGGTAGACCAAGAAAGATTTCAGCCACAACTGCCAGAAGAATTGTTCGGGATGCAAAGAAAAACCCACAGGTAACCTCAGGAGAAATACATGCTGCTCTGGAAAAAGACGGTGTGGTTGTTTCAAGGAGCACAATACTTGTTGACCCCTCTCCAAACATAGCGCTTCTGGTTGTGACCATAAAGCTCTATTTTGGTCTCGTCGCTCCAAATTACAGTGTGCCAGAAGCTGTGAGGCATGTCAAGGTGTTGTCGGGCATATTGTAACCGAGCTTTTTTGTGGCATTGGCTTCTTTCTGGCAACTCAACCATGCAGCTCATTTTTGTTCAAGTATCGTCATATTGTGCTCCTTGAAACAACCACACCGTCTTTTTCCAGAGAAGCCTGTATTTCTCCTGAGGTTACCTGTGGGTTTTTCTTTGTATCCCGAACAATTCTTCTGGCAATCTTTCTTGGTCTACCTGACCTTGGCTTGATATCAAGAGATCCCTGAATTTTCCACTTCTTAATAAGTGATTGAACAGTACTGACTGGCATTTTCAAGGCTTTGGATAACTTTTTATATCCTTTTCCATCTTTATAAAGTTCCATTACCTTGTTACACAGGTCTTTTGACAGTTCTTTTCTGCTCCCCATGGCTCAGCCTCTAGCCTGCTCAGTGCATCCATGTGAGAGCTAACAAACTCATTGACTATTTATACACAGACACTAATTGCAATTTTAAAAGCCACAGGTGTGGGAAATTAACCTTTAATTGCCATTTAAACCTGTGTGTGTCACCTTGTGTGTCTGTAACAAGGCCAAACATTCAAGGGTATGTAAACTTTTGATCAGGGCCATTTGGGTGATTTCTGTTATCATTATGATTTAAAAAGGAGCCAAACAATTATGTGATAATAAATGGCTTCATATAATCACTATCCTTAAATAAAAGACAGTTTTTTTTGCATGATCAGTCATATTTTCAAAATCAATGCCAAAATTTCACAATTTCTGCCAGGGTATGCAAACTTTTGAGCACAACTGTATATATATTCTGAGTGTTCCCCTCCTGGCTCACCATGAGGTACATTCACTTGTGGCATACTCATGTTGGTGGCCGTCCCGCGGGACTGCGGCATCACGTTTCCTCTCTGGGAAGGTTATGTCATGTAGTTATGTCAGACTCAGGGTTTTTTGAGGTGCAAGTGATGTGCACTTTGTTCCTGAGTCAGACAATTCTGAGGAATGGTGTTTGCGTGCCCGCTTTTAATCTGGACAGCTTCGTGCCTAAAAGGGCAGGGCTTAAACACCATAGCCAATACTGGCACTATTGTAGAAAGGTTTCAACTAGGTCATGTAGAAGGACACTCCCCATAATGTCAGCTTAGTGACGCTAGGTCTCTTTCCCTTCATCTCAGGGAACCAAGGTGTAGCAAATTAGCTTAAAAAGGGAATTATTTATAACTAATTATAACCGGTTATAATTAACAATAAATATTTAGATTGGATCTTAGAATCAACTGTAGCAGAATCGATATTACAATTATTTGATCTGTCCGTCCGATATAAATATGTAGCAAATTAGCTTAAAAAGGGAATTATTTATAATCAATTATAACTGGTTATAATTAATAATAAATATTTAGATTAGATCTTAGAATTAACTGTAGCAGAATCGATATTACAATTACTTGATCTGTCCGTCCAATATAAATATGTAGCAAATTAGCTCAAAAAGGGAATTATTTATAATCAATTATAACTGGTTATAATTAATAATAAATATTTAGATTAGATCTTAGAATTAACTGTAGCAGAATCGATATTACAATTATTTGATCTGTCCGTCCAATATGAATATGTAGCAAATTAGCTTAAAAAGGGAATTATTTATAATTAATTATAACTGGTTATAATTAACAATAAATATTTAGATTGGATCTTAGAATTAACTGTAGCAGAATCGATATTACAATTATTTGATCTGTCCGTCCAATATAAATATGTAGCAAATTAGCTTAAAAAGGGAATTATTTATAATCAATTATAACTGGTCATAATTAATAATAAATATTTAGATTAGATCTTAGAATTAACTGTAGCAGAATCGACATTACAATTACTTGATCTGTCCGTCCACCGAGCAGACAATATAATTATTTATCAATTCTAGGAAGATTACTTTCCTGGCCAAGGAACGATAGCCTTCCTACTTGTACAGTGCTAGCAGTAGTTTAGCATGTAGCAAGGAGCAACATTCAGTGACTTTGAATTGTGAGCGGAACACAGAGGCAATCAATTGTGAATATAAGGGATTTAATAAATGAAACTATAACTAACATACAAACAAACTAAGCAAAACATACATATATAGAATGAAGGAATAGTAAGAAAAGGAGAGACAGAGAGCAGAGAATGGCAATATTTCACGTCAGTTAACCACAACCTAAATGAGAATCATCAGAGGCACAATTCACCTTAAAAGGGGTTCAAACTTAAACGCGCATCTAATCAGTTGTAAATGGTTACTTGCATTGGTTTGTTGCTGAATAAGAGTCTTGATGCGGTAGACGAGGTTCTCGACGATTTCTTTAGGAGTGAGTTGAAGAAGTCCACAGGAAATCCACAAAGTTACTTGAAGGTAAACACTGCCAGAAGGTTAAACTCAAGAGAAGAGTTTTTGAGTGGGTTGGTCTCAAGAAGAAGAGTTTTGAGCGATGATTAGTCTGCGTTCTGGAGTTTTGATAGTTCATTGCCGCACCCATTTTGTGGGTGGAGTGGCCAATCAGAGGCATGCATTTTGAGCGGGAGAAACATCCTTTGTCTCCGTTTATGGCCCATTCGCATTTTATTGCTGATCTGGACCGCTAGTGCAGCTTTTAATTCAAAACATAGTAAGAATTGTTCGATGCATTTCACGATCACATGGTGTACATTATTGTGTGAGAAATAAAGGGAAGATCATTTTGATACCAAGAAGGTAACCTCCAGACGATATTAAAGCAGAGATACACTCATACACTTGAATATAGGCATTTAATGTCTAACTAATACAAGTAAAGGGTTTTAACTAAGTTAATATAATAGGGGAATATACATACAACACATGCATATAGCAGATACATTTATAACTGCTTACTATGGCCTAAAATAGAGAAAATGTCTTTAGGTGTGTGTGTGATGTGTATTGGAATTACTGGAGACAGACAACTGCTCTGGTGCCTGGCACGGGGGCTCACCCCCCTTTCTGTGTAATGTGTTTGAAGCTTGATGGAGACACTTCAGAGGAGACCTGTTTTAGCATCCTTTTGATAGTGATAAAGACCATCTGCAATTTAGCACCCATATAAATGTAAACGCGGAGGCCAGGTCAGTAATTTATAAGCAAATGTCAAAAGGCTAAAAGGTTTTTTTTTAAACAAAGTGTAATTAACCATCACTGATCTTACACAGACGTTACAAAGGTTACATCCATAACTGAGACGTTTTCAGAGTGTCAAGCGCCCCCTGCAGGAATACATATTTGTGTCTCATGTGTCAGTCAGTGGCTGACAACATGTGCAATTTTGGTCTGTAGTTCTGTTACCCACACAAAACTATCATATGAATTTTTGACTTTATATTTTTGTATAACTTATATTTCTGTTAACTTTGAACACAAACTGAAGCTCCGAAGGATGCTGAACAGACCTGTGAGTACCTGCAATGAGATCCTGTTTGCATTTGAGAGGCATTTCATCTTTAATTTATAACTATCTTTACTATCTAATGTGTCTTTCTTAAAGCAGATGTCTTAATTACTTCATACTGTGAATGGAGTTTCAAAATTTTTTTAGGTTGTTTTTCTCAGGTAAGTCATATTTATGTTTCAAGGTGTTGTTTTATGTGCAGGCAATAATTATGCTGTCAAAATGTTTGCAGCAAAAAAAAACAAACAAAAAAAAAAAATCTTCTCAAGTCGTGCCAATTTATGTTCTTTATGTTGAGTTCTATTCAGCAACTAAATTTCAACTCTAATATTTGGCTGAAAAATTTGAAAAACAATTCGTTGCATTTAACTTTTTTATTACTGTAATGGCAATAATGACTGTTGAAATTAATACACTCTTTCAGGAAGCACAAAATAATGATGCAATTAATTGAAACCTGTAGATTATTATATTTATAGGCCAGAGTTCTAGCCTTGGTCCTATATAATAAATACACTACAAGTCAAAAGTTTGGACACATCTACTCATTTTTCATGAGAAGATATGTTTTCCACATGTTAGAATAATATTAAACCCATCAAAACGTCATGGTTACTTGTGTAACCTCCATTCCCTGATGGAGGGAACGAGACGTTGTGTCGATGTAGTGACACTAGGTGTCACTTTTGGGAGCCTGAGACACCTCTGGTCTTTGATAAAAGGCCAATGAAAATTGGCGAGTGGTATTTGCACGCCACTCCCCCGGACATACAGGTATAAAAGGAGCTGGTATGCAACAACTCATTCAGGTTTTATGCTGAGGAGCCGATATAAGGTCCGGCCATTTCAGCGGGTAGTTCAGCGTTGTGGCAGGAGGGACACAACGTCTCGTTCCCTCCATCAGGGAACGGAGATTACACAAGTAACCATGACATTCCCTATCTGTCACTCACTCGAACTTGTGTCGATGTAGTGACACTAGGGATCCCTATACGAAACGCCACAATGGCTGAACTGTGTTACGTGAACTGGCGGTGTGTGGTGGGCAGACTAATGTGTGCCTCATAGCCAGCACACCAGGTCAACACGTAACCTCCCCCAACATATTTATGAGTGTCGAACGGCCCTTTTTGGGGACAAGTCGACTACCCAAAAGATAGAGATAGGCTTAACCCAGTCGTGGCCTCTTTTCCCCTTCTTTTTTTCCACTCCCTAAAAAAAGAAGGGGGATTATCCGACTGGGCCACCAGGTCTAGTCGGGGGGTGTCCCTCCCAAGGGGAAGAAACCGCGGAGACCACACCTCGCCCAAAGAGAGGGGGGGATATTTAAGTGGAAAAATACGTCACATGGTCTTTCCAACCATGTGGGGAGTCTTCAAGGTAGATCCTGCACAATGGGGGAGGAGTTACTACAAACATGGAGACTGGGGCAGAGGGGCTCTGCCCAAGGAAGATGCAGTTTGCCAACAGGGAAACGAACTAGCGGAAGATATATCACATGGGGTTAGCCTTACAGGGAACCGCCACATGCGGAGCACCTACCCCAGAACAGGACTCTTAATTAGCACGTGTACTGGGCCGGCAGCGAGTCTCTCCAAAAACTCGACTGCCACAGGGCTCGGAGGAAGTCAACCAGGGAACAAAGTTTGTGAACACTACTGGGAATTAATGCCGCACATCTTCAGCTCTAAGGGAGGTGGACGGCACTATGTGCAAGCGATACACCCGGCCAGCTATCCCGGGCTTATCCGCTTGTATTGCGTGCCACTACCTGGGATGAAACCGGTTCCACCCGGAGGTTGTAGAACCTTGCACAGGTGTTGGGTGTTGTCCAGCCCGCTGCTCTGCAAATGTCTGTTAGAGAGGCACCCCTGGCCAGGGCCCAGGGGGCCGCTACACCCCTGGTAGAATGGACTTGTAGCCCTACCTGGGGTGGCGTGTCCTAGGTGACATATGCCATAGTTATGGCATCAATGAGCCAGTGGGCGATCCTCTGCTTGGAGACAGCGCTTCCTTTCTGCTGTGCATCAAAGCAGACAAAGAGCTGCTCAGAAATTCTAAAGCTCTGCGTGCGATCCAAATAGATGAGTAAAGCGCGCACCGGACACAGCCTCCTCCTGGGGCAGCAGCGCTTGCAGGTTCACCACCTGGTCCCTAAAGTGGTGGTGGGAACCTTGGGTCTGGAGGGATTCAGCCTCCTGGTGCCTCTTAGGGACCTGATGATCAGGTTGTGCTTCCCTAAAGACTTACCGTAGACTGCGTTATGGTGTGCTGCTATGGCGGCAATGTACATCTTCAAGGTGGAAGGGGAAAGCCTCCCTTCCAACCTCTCCTGCAGGAAGGAAAGCACTGATCGGACTGCGCATCTCTGGGGCTCTTCCCGACGGGAAGAACACCACTTAGCGAACAGACGCCACTTAAAGGCATACAGGCACCTCATAGAGGGGGCCCTAGCCTGAGTGATCGTGTCTACCACCACTTAGGTCTTCCGCGTCCCGTCCAGGGGCCAGACATGGAGATTCCAGAGGTCTGGGCGCGGGTGCCAGATGGTGCCCCGTCCCTGAGAAAGAAGGTCCTTCCTCAGGGGAATTCACCAGGGGGAGCTGTCGCGAGGAGCGTGAGGTCCGAGCACCACATCTGGGTGGGCCAGTAGGGTGCTACCAGGATGACCTGCTCCTCGTCCTCCCTGACTTTGCACAGGGTCTGTGCAAGTAGGCTCACTGGGGGAAACGCATATTTGTGCATGCCAGGGGGCCAGCTGTGTGCCAGATCCTCTATGCCAAGAGGGGCCTCGGTCAGGGCGTACCAGAGCGGGCAGTGGGGAGGATTCTTGGGAGGCGAACAGGTGCATCTATGCCTGTCGAATCGACTCCAAATCAGCTGGACCACCTGAGGGTGGAGTCTCCACTCTCCCCTGAGGGTAACCTGTCGTGACAGTGCATCTGCTGTAGTGTTGAGGTTGCCCGGGATGTGAGTGGCTTGCAGCGACTTGAAGTGCTGCTGACTCCAGAGGAGGAGACAGCGGGCGAGTTGTGACATACAACGAGAGCACAGACTGCCTTGGCGGTTGACATATGCTACCGTTGTCGTGTTGTCTGTCTGAACTAACAAGTGCTTGCCCTGGATCAATGGCCGAAACCTCCGCAGGGCGAGCAGAATTGCCAACAACTCGAGGCAATTGATGTGCCAATGCAGTCGCAGACCCGTCCTGTTGCAAACAGTGCCCCAGCCTGTTTTGGAGGCATCTGTCGTGACCACAACGTGTCTGGAGACCAGTTCTAAAGGAACACCTGCTCGTAGAAACGAGAGGTCGGTCCAAGGGCTGAAAAGAGGGTGACAGACCGGCATGATGGCCACATGATGTGTCCCGTGGTGCCATGCCCATCTCGGGACTCGAGTCTGGAGCCAGTGCTGAAGCGGCCTCATATGCATCAACTCGAGCGGGGTGGCCACCGCCGAGGACGCCATATGCCCCAGGAGCCTCTGAAAAAGTTTCAGTGGAACCGCTGTTTTCTGTTTGAACGCCTTCAAACAGGCCAGCACCGACTGGGCACGCTCGTTCATAAGGCGTGCCATCAAGGAAACTGAGTCCAACTCTAAACCGAGAAAAGAGATGCTCTGAACTGGGAGGAGCTTGCTCTTTTCCCAGTTGATGCGAATCCCTAGTCGGCTGAGGTGTGAGAGCACCAGGTACCTGTGTGTGCACAACATGTCTCGAGAATGAGCTAGGATTAGCCAGTCGTCGAGATAGTTGAGAATGCGAATGCCCACCTCCCTTAACGGGGCAAGGGCAGCCTCTGCGACCTTCGTAAAGATGCGAGGAGACAGGGACAGGCCGAAAGTGAGGAATTTGTACTGATATGCCTGACTCTCGGACGCAAACCGCAGGAAGGGTCTGTGTCGAGGAAGGATCGAGACGTGGAAGTACGCATCCTTCAGGTCTACCGCCGCGAACCAATCTTGATGCCGGACGCTCGCCAGAATGCGTTTTTGCATCAGCATCTTGAACGGGAGTCTGTGTAAAGCCTAGTTCAGAACTCACAGGTCCAAGATTGGCCACAACCCACTGCCTTTTTTCGGTACGATGAAGTAGGGGCTGAAAAACCACTTCTTCATCTCGGCTGGAGTGACAGGTTCTGTTGCGCCCTTCCGTAGGAGGGTAGCGATCTCCGCGCAAGGTAGCAGCAATTTCGTCCTCCACCAAGGTGAAGTGGACACCGCTGAACCTGGGCGGACGCCCGGAGAAGTGAATCGCGCAGCCGAGTTGGACGGTCCGGACCAACCCTCACGACAGATTGGAAAGCACAAGCCATGCGTCCAAGTTCCGCGCAAGGGGGACCAAAGGGACAACGTCATCGGACGTACCGGCAGGTGGGGCCTCACGGCGGGGCGGAGCTCAAGTTGCCACACCACGTCGTGGCCATGCTGAGTCTAAGGACATCGAAGCACTTACCTGGCTCCTTGTGACCACCCCGGAACAGCCTGGGATGGGGGAGGAAGAGGCCTGTCCTCTTGACCTGTGGAGACTGTCACATCGGGAGCAGATTTGTGCCACAGCTGGGCACTCAGGGGCGGGAGACCGCCGCTGGAGCGCCAAACCTGCCAAATAGAGTGGTGGACGGTGGTCATGATGACGGCCGTGCACACCGGATACGTGACCCAGGGACAAGGAAACCGCTCTTGCTGAGCTCTTGAGTACTGCAGCCACTTGGGCATGCAGCGCAATTAAATGCAAAAGGTAACAACAAGATGGAGAGATCTGCTTACCAGCTCCAGAGCAGCGGGTTTTGTTGTCCCTGGGTCGCCCGTCTCAAGGGCGCTTTGAAGCCTTTCGCGGGTTCTAGGCGGCCGCGAGACGGGTGGCGTCTGCTTCCTGTGGTGGGCTCCACGCCGGGGCCGGGCCGAAGGGGCGGGCTGCGGCAGAGCCAGTGCAGTCACCGCAGGGGGAGTCCTTGGCGATGAGTAGACGGGGTGCAGGATCTTGAGCCGCGCCGGGGCAGGATATGCCGGCTAGCATCTGTCTACTGCTCCACCATCGAGAACTGCTGGGCAAAGTCTTCGACGGTGTTGCCAAATAGGCCCGCCTGGGAAAGGGGGGCAGCAAGGAACCGTGTCTTGTTGGCCTCGCCCATCTTGACCAGGTTGAGCCAAAGGTGGCACACCTGGATCACTAGTGTGGCCATTGTCCACCCAAGAGACCGCGCCGTGACCACCGTCGCTCAGAGAGTGAAGTCGGTCGCCGAGCGCAGTTCCTGCATCAATCCCGGGGCGGAACTACCCTCGTGCAGTTCCTTTAGCGCCTTGGCGGACTTGCAGGAGAGCCATGATGTGCAGGGCGGAGGCGGCTTGTCCAGCGGCACCGTAGGCCTTGGCCGTCAGAGACGACGTAAACCTACAGGCCTTGGACAGGGGCTTTGGGCACCCACACCAGGTGGTGGCACTCTGCAGGCATAGGTGCACTGCGAGCGCCTTTATCCACCGGGGGATTGCCGAATAGCCCTTGGCCGCCCCACCATCGAGGGTAGTGAGGGCGGGGAAGCTGAAAAGATCGGGACCGGGCAGTAAAAAGTGCCTCCCGTGACCTTGTCAGCTATTCATGCACTTCCGGGAAGAAAGGAACGGGGCGGGGCGTGGCTTTGAGCGGTGCCACGAGCCCAGGAACTATTCACCGAGCCGTGAGGGTTCAGAGAAGAGCAGAGGGTTCCACTCTAGCCGACGCTCGCGGCTGCCCGGGAAAGTATGTCCTCATCTCCATGTCAGCCTGTGACTGGGCAATTGTCCCCGAAGAGAGGAGCCCAGCTGAGGCTTCCAACTGGACGAGCCCGCTCTCTGATGCTGTGCTCGAGAGCTCATCACTTTCACGGGCTCTGAATAAGAGGTCGAACTCGCCGTGAGACGAGCCGGCAGACTCGTCCGGAAGCCCGATCGGGGCAGACCAGCGTGCTGGGGAATGGGAGGTCCGCGGGGGGATACCCGGCGGAGGCGGTCCCATTGGGGTCCCCAAATCGCCCGCAGTGCTAGCCGCGCTGGCCTCATACCCATGGGTAAAAGGACCGAGGCGGGAGCCTCTGAGTGGCTTGCTTTCTTACGAAGGCGAGCCACGACCGCAACATTGCCATGGACATATCCTCGCAATGAGAACATGACCATCCACGAACGCTGTCTCCGCGTGAGCAGTGCCTAGACACGAAAGACAGTGATTGTGACTGTCAGAAGGCGAGAGATAACAAGCGCAACCAGGAATAACACACAATCAGAAAAACATCTTTAGAAAGACGTGTCTTTAAAAAGACGTTCCGTGTGTGCCGCTCTTTTAGAGAAATATACTCTTTTAGAGAAATATACTCTCTTGTTTTCTGCCGAAGCACCCAGGGGCGTTCTCTGCAGTGCACCAGTGCAGAGGAGGGAGAAGCCGCTGAAATGTGCCGTCAGATCCAGCAGAGGTGAATGAACAGTAGTATTCAGCTCAGTGAGCATGACCCTTCGGCTCCGAAGAGAAAATCTGAATGAGTGGTTGCATACCAGCTCCTTTTATACCCGTATGTCTGGGGGAGTGGCATGCAAATACCACTCGACAATTTTCAATGGCCTTTTATCAAAGACCAGAGGTGTCTCGGGCTCCCAAGAGTGACCCCTAGTGTCACTACATCGACACAATGTCGAGTGAGTGACAGATAGGGAACTATGAAATTACACAAACTGATGTATGGAAATTATGTAATGATCAAAAATGTTAAACAAATTTTCTTTTAGCTTTTCAAAGTAGTCACCCTTTGTCTAGATTACAGCTAAGGACACCCTGGGCATTCACTCAGCAAACTTCATGAAGTACTTACCTGATGTTTATATTCCATATAATGAAAGTCGATGTGGTCCAAAACCTGCAAACTCCAAAGAGGACATAAAGGCAGCATAAAGGTAATCCATACAAATACAATGTCTTCTTAAGTTTTGGGGGAGAAACAGACCAAAATATAGCTCCTTTTTCACTCTAAATCTTCACATCTACAGTCTCTTTGTTGAGTTCCTGATTTGAAACTCGAATACACATCCTCACGCTTGAAGCAGAGTGCATAATCACTTGTATCGCTTCAGAAGATATGGATTAAACCACTTGAGTCATATGAATTACCTTTATGCAGCCTTCAGAGGCATCATGCCCATTTAGAGTAAGGGGGCATGTGCCCCCTCAGATTTTTGAGCCAAGAAGATTTTGAATGGTTTATTTGAACTTCCAAAAACATATTTGTACAATATCTTTGATAATGAAATTAAATGGTTATTACATGTACAAACGAATGCCTGTGGCAGAAATCTTTATTCACATGTTTAAATTTGTATTCACGAGACATCAGCCGCTTTGTTTCATGACTGCTTTCGGCACACACTGTGCAGGATAAAAATATTTAATATTTTTGCAGCTGCTGTGTGTCATTGATCATTCAGACACACATGACTTTAATCAGCTGGCACTTAGCTTTTAGTCAGTTCCCGAACATTCTGACAGATTGCTCCCTATTCCCTATATAGGCCTTTAGTACATACTGTTTGGGACTATCATGGGAAACAAAGACAATGAGTATATTATTAATTCCACGATGACTGTCAGTGTTATGCTCCTTTTATACGCATGGAAAATGTGAGTCTCGTCAAAATCTGGATACACGCTCCTTAAATTATAAGGAATGTATTATCAATCATTTTCATCTACTGACATACAAATCATGGCTAGTATTAAAAGTGATCGTATCAGCAAGCACTTCACTTCTACTGGTCAATTTTGATTTTTGAAATATTAAATTAATTTAGTGAGAAACGAAAAAATGTAACCAAAAATATCTCTAAATTGAATTTACACATGAAAATATAATAAAAAATTATGAATTTGTCAAAAAATCATACCAAATAAAAAACATTATAATCCGTGCCGTTTTGCAGTGATTTAAAAATCACTCTAAGACAACAGGTGGAAAAATACCATTACACATTAGATCATAAATACAATAGTAAATGTAAACATAATAATAATAACTGAAAAATAAACCATGACCTATAGATAGTTTAACACAAATCTCATATTTTTTGGCTTAATTTAAGACGGCTACAACTCTGATCGTCAGGGACATAATTTCATCTTTCACTATATTTTCAAAGTTTGAACATAAGCTTTATTACCACCTGCTGGTGGAATCTCCAAACTGCAGTTTAAACTAACTTTTAGCTGAAGATGTGGTTTTCAAAGTCTTAGCACAATGAACTATTTCTCAGGAAAATAGCAAATTGCGCTTTGCGCCACTTCATTAACCTTCATTAACTTCATGAAAATAGAGCCCCTTTTCTCTTTCTCTTCTTTTTTTCATCTTTTACCATTATGTTGTTGTCTGCTCAGCTTAGTTGAGATGTTTGTCATAATGTTTGGTGCCTTGTTTGTTGTATATTTGAAATGTTTGCTATAAAAGAAGCAACAACAAAAAATCCCTATATGCATTGTGTGTCCATATTTAGAAACTTAAGACCATATTTGTGGTTAAATTATGTTATGGAGAAGTAGCACAACACTCTTAGGGAAATGCAAACCATTTAATTTAGACAAGTTTATTATCTATCATTTACACTGAACACGGAATACAGTATTTACATGTTGGTTGGATTAGGGTTGCGGTGGCTGACCATGGTGCCCCCTCAAAAAAATAAAAAAAATAATAATAAAATGAAATAATAGGTGCATGACGTCCCTGGCAGCCTTTATGTCCTTTTTGGAGCTTGAATGTTTTGGATCCCAAGGACACACCCAGGCCTGATTACTGCCAGCCCTGTTCAATCAAATCAGGACCTAAATAGAACTTCTTCAGCAGCATGAAGTTGGCTAAAAGGTCTCACCCAGTAGCACACTATGCCAAGGTCGAAAGAAATTCCAGAAATGATGAGAAAAAGGTGATTGAAATTCATCAGTCTGGGAAGGATTACAAAGCTATTTCAAAGGCTCTGTGACTCCAAAGAAGTGATAGCAATTATCTCCAAATAGAGAAAATGTGGCATAGTAGTGAACCTTCCCAGAAGTGGCCGACCTTCCAAAGTTCCTCAATGAGCACAGCGACGACTCATCTAAGAAGTCACAAAAAAGCCAAATACAACATCCAAGGAACTGCAGGCCTCTCTCGCATCAATAAAGGTCACTGTTCATGACTCGACTATCAGAAAGACACTGGCCAAACTAGCATCCATGGAAGAGTGGCGAGGCGAAAACCACTGCTAACCCAGAAGAACATTAAGGCTCATCTGAATTTTGCCAAAACACACCTTGACAATCCTCAAACCTTTTGGGAGAATGTTCTGTGGACTGATGAGTTGAAAGTGGAACTGTTTGGAAGACAGGGGTCCCGTTACACGGTGTAAATCAAACACAGAATTCCACAAAAAGAACATCTTACCTACGGTCAAGCATGGTGGTGGTAGTGTGGTGGTGATGCTTTGCTGCTTCAGGGCCAGGGTGAATTGCAATTATTGAGGGAAACATTAATTCTGCGTTCTACCAGAAAATCCTAAAGGAGAACATCCGGTCATCAGTCCGTGAGTTGAAGCTCAAGCGCAATTGGATTATGCAGCAAGTTAATGATCCAAAGGATAGGAATAAGTCCACCTCTGAATGGCTCAAAAGAAGCAAGATTGAGATGCTGAGGCAGGACCTTAAACGGGCAGTTCATACTCGAAAACCCTCCAATGTGGCTGAACTAAAACAGTTCTGCAAAGAAGAGGGGCCAAAATTCCACCACAGTGTTGTGAAAGACTGATGTCCAGTTATAGGAAGCATTTGGTTGCAGTTGTTGCTGCTAAAGGGGCACAATCAGCTATTAAGTTTAAGGGGGCAGTTAGTTTTTCACATGGGTGATATAGGTGTTGGATAACTTTTTTGCATCAATAAAATATATATATATTTGAAAACTGTATTTTGTATTTACTCAGGGTGCCTTTGTTTTATGTTATATCTCGTTTGAAGTTCTAAAACAATTTTGTTTGAAAAATACACAAAAATAGAAGAAATCAGCAAGGGTGCAATACTTTTTCACATTACTGTACATTTAATATGTCTTTGTAATATGTCTTTAGATATCAGTTCAGTTTTAACTATAAGCACTTATGTATTGGCTATCTAGCTGCTTTTGAATGACAATATGTAAAAATATATATATATATTTAGAGTAAGAGCATGAGGAACAATTGCAAAAGTTTTCTTTTTTCTTTTTTTTTGTGTGAAACATTTCAATACAATTGAATACAGATTAATTTATCTGATAATGTACTGCAAGAGAATTAAACAGAGGAAGGGAGAAAGATTAATTACTCTTTCTGTTCTGTAAAGGACAGATTCGTAAAGCTGAATTCAACCAAAATATCTATTCTTTAGCTCAACATCAGTTTGCTAGTCGCAGTTATATTGTCTGAGCCTTAATACATGACCCCTCCCCCTTTTCCAGAGTAATATGTATTTATAGACCCACAATTAGGCCATAACTGTTCTACGTGGTCTCTTGCATTATACATGCAGAAAATCTTCTGTGTATTTAGCGTTGTGTAAACCTATTATGGCATCTCTTGAATCTGTCAAGCTACACAACCATGCAGCACTGGCATATCTAACATTCTTTAACTCCACACTGTGTAGTGTACCAGGATGTTTTGCTAGTTTCCCAGGTCACCATTTGAATATTGTGTCTGTGACACTGCAAGTTATAGTTCATTATGTTCTACATACCACAATTAGTATGTTACATCATATACTGTAAACACTTTATGTTTTAGTCCTTCTTTGATAAGTTAGAATGTGAAAGATGCTCTCAAATCACAACTATGAATGAAACACAAAAGGTGTTAGGCAGAATGATAGCTTGCAGTAGGACTGTCAACTGAGAAACTAAATCCATATTTTTTACTTATTACCAGCGTTCGAATTGTATTCAAATTATATTCTAATTGTAAAGACATTCAGTTAGGGGAAAAAAGCTACAAGACTGCAGGCATCACCCGATTTTTTTAATTGTTGTCTCTACAAGAGGGCGCAACAAATAAGTTAAACAGTTTTTGCATTCAAATGTGCATTTTAATCTTACTGTAAGTGACTCGACATGGAGGCGAAGGTAGAATCCATATGCAAGAAGTTTATTATAATCAGCAAACAAATCCAAGACACTAGGCAGAGATGTAATCATTGAAGCAGGCAAAGTAGTCCTTACACAGGTAATCAGTCCAACCAGGCAAACAGAGCAAAACAGTAATCCAATAACAGTAATCCAGTGAAACAGGCACAAACAAACATAACAAGTAGGCAAATAAACAGGCAATGAAAATAACACTTGGTAAGGCAGTGAAACTGGCAATACTTCACAAAGTCACAATGGAAGAGCATGGCTATTTATATGGTTCAAACAGGAAGTAACCATAGAAGAAATGGTACAGTGTCAGTATTCGGGAGAGGGCTCCTTCTGGTGGTCGGCTGAAGGGATACCAGCCTCATTCATTACAGAACCCCCCACGAACAACTCCCGGTGTTCTTCTCCTGGGTCATCCCCTTGGTCGTGGTGCAGGACGATTTGGATGTGCTTGGTGAAAGTCATGGATCAATGATGAGTCCAGAATGTCCTTGGCGGCTACCCAAGATCTCTCCTCTGGTCCACAGCCTTCCCAGTCCACCAGGTACTGCATCTGGCCCCCTTGACGACGTGAGTCTATGATCTCTCTGACCATGTAAGCAGGTGATCTGTCTATCTCCAATGGAGGAGGCTCAGGATCTGTGGTTCCGGGGCCAGATGTCGGGTGGACAGGTTTCAACAATGACACATGAAAGGAAGGAGAGATGCGGTAGTTAGCAGGTAGCTCCAGTTGGTAAGTTACAGGATTTATTTGTCTTATAATTCTGAACGGACCAACATACCTGGGGCTGAGTTTCCTGCAGGGTAGCCGCAACTTGGTCTTGTGTAGATAGCCAGACTCTCTGGCCAGGTTGATAGTTGGGGTGGGGACGCCTCAGTCGATCAGCTTGGATCTGTTGGGCCCGGACGGCCCGCTGCAATCTGACATGTGCACTGTCCCACACTTGCTCGCTCTGCCTGATCCAATCATCCACCGCTGGCACCGTAGAGGGTTCACCCGACCAAGGGAACATAGGAGGTTGGTAGCCCAGCACACATTGGGAGTGAGTCCAGTAGATGAGTGTGTGAGGGAGTTCTGGGCGTATTCAGCCCATGGGAGGAAGTCGCTCCACCTCTGTTGTTCTCGACTGCAGTAAGACCTGAGGTATCTGCCGATTTCCTGGTTTAGTCTCTCCACCTGTCTATTTTCCCGAGGATGATAACCAGTCGTGAGGCTGACGTTGATGTCCAGCTGTTTACAGAAAGCCTGCCAGACTCTGGAAGTGAACTGTGGTCCCCGGTCAGACACTATGTTTTCTGGCAGACCATAGATCCTGAAAACTTGGTGGAACAGAACGTTAGCAGTTTCCATGGCAGTTGGTAGACCTTTCATGGGAATTAGTCTGCATGACTTAGAGAAACGATCAATGATAACAAAGATGGTGGTATACCCATTGGAGTTTGGCAGATTGGTGAAGTCGACGGACCGGTGGGACCAGGGTCTCTGAGGGATAGGCAGTGGCTGTAGCAGGCCGGCTGGCAGTTCCCTGGGGTTTTTAGACTTTGCAAAAACTTGACATGCTTTAATGTATGCAGTGACATCATTAATGATTGAAGGCCACCAAAATGAGTTACGTACCAGGCTTATAGTTTTCTGGATGCCAGGGTGTCCAGTGCTGAGGGAGGTATGGATCCATTGGATTGTTCTTTGGCGTAGAGTGCGTGGTACATAATGTTTTGTTGGAGGGCATTCAGGTGGTGCTGGGTGTGCTTGTTGGGCTCTTTGGATCTCTTCCATGATGTCCCAGCTTATGGGTGCGATGATGACAGAAGGTGGGAGTATAGATTTGTTTTGCGGTATGTTGTGAAGGAGATCATGATGACGTGAGAGAGCATCAGCTTTGCAGTTCTTACTGCCATGGCAGTAGGTGACTGTGAATTGGAACCTTGTGAAGAGTGACCATCAGGCTTGTCGTGGATTCAGAGGTTTTGCTCCCTTGATGTATTAGAGGTTCTTATGGTCGGTGATTACTTTGAATGAATGGACAGAACCTTCAAGCCAATGGCGCCACTCTTCTAGCAGCCTTCATGGAGAGTAGTTTTTTGTTTCCAACATCATAATTCCTTTCTGCTGCATTCAGTTTGCAGGAAAAGCACAAGGATAAAAGTTTTCCAGGGTTACTGTTGCGCTGAGAGAACCGCCCCTACGCCGCAGTCTGATGCATCCACTTCCACAATGAATGGTTGGTTAGGATCTGGGTACTTTAGAATGGGGGCAGTCGTGAAACTTGTCTTGAGGGTGTTGAAGGCTTTTTGAGCAGAGTCACTCCATGGTAGCTTGGACGGTTTTCCTTTGAGCAGAGACATTAGGGGGGCAGAGATGAGACTGTAGTTGCGGAAAAACCTCCTGTAGAAGTTCGCAAAACCCAGGAAACGTTGTAGCTCCTTAACAGTGTTGGGTCTTTGCCATTCCGTGACTGCCTTGATCTTGGAATCATCCATCCCAACACCTCTATGGCTGATGATATACCCTAAGAACGTTATATGGGTAACATGGAACTCACATTTCTCTGCTTTTACGTAGAGTTGGTGTTTCAGCAGGTGGGAGAGGACCATTTTAACGTCTTTGTGTTGTGCTTTATCCTGGGAGTATATGAGTATGTCGTCAATGTAAGCGATGATACATCTGTTGAGGAGGTCTATGAAGATCTCATTGATGAATGACTGGAACACAGCTGGTGCGTTGGCCAGGCCATAAGGCATCACCTGGTATTCATAGTGCCCCCTAGTGGTGATAAATGCGGTTTTCCACTCATCTCCCTTTCTGATACGAATCAGGTTTAATTTAATTTAATTTACTTATAAAATATTTCTATTATCACAGGTGAGTATATGAAACATGAACATTTAAAGCACTGCATCAACATCTGTTGACCTACCAGTTGAGATGAGTGAAATGACTTCCCTGGACTGCCACCAGAGCTGGATGGCATCTCACTAGCTAGTTTCAATCCACATACAGTATATTTATTCAAATTTATTTGGGATACCGCATAAAAATGCTGGATGGAGACACCAAGATGCGAATAAAAATCCAAAATGTGCAAAAAATATATACGTTTACTTTAGGTGATTTTTTATTTTTTTTTCTCAATAAGAAATAAAACACAAAAAAAAGTTGTCACTTTGCCTCAACAAGCCATGAGAATACATAATTCATTCAGAAAATATCATCAATATAATTTCATATAATTTCAAAAGTTGCTCTGGTTCATTTTGACATGCCAAAGCCTGTCATCAAAATCATTGGCTACTGTTAACTTCCAGAACTATTTGACACGCTTTCACTCCCAGACATAAGACATCTGCCGTTGAACGCTAGCAAACATCAAGTTTGACGCCACATGTGTTATTTTAGGAAACAACAAGGCATTTATATTTATCAGTCAGTGCACAATATTCAAAGAACCCCCAGTGGCAGCTGGTACGTCTCCTTCCAGATATGAGGTTGCTCCTGCTAGAGAATCATGGCCAGTAAATGGTGTTTGTGATGCAACAAATGGAGATGATTAAAGAAACAAATTAATTTGTAACATGCACAAGTCAAGGGATTAAAAACTGAAAAAATATTTTATTTAATTTGAGTTAGTTTAAAAGCAATGCAGGACAGTTTCAGTTTAGTTTGAGTGTTTATGGAAAATTTTTAGTTTGAATTACAGTTTTAGTTTTTAGTTTCAGTTAAATATAATGACCTTGCTGAGGCTAACATTCTGCATAACATCTTCTTTTGTGTTCCACAGAAGAAAAAAGTCATACAGGTTTGGAATGACATGAGGGTGAGTAAATGATGACAGAAATGTCATTTTTGGGTGAACGAACTCTTGAAGAGTCAACAAATCAGCCATCATATACCGCATTTCTTGAGAGTTTTACAGCCTATATGGTGTGATTCAAAGACATGTCCAAGCCAAATTTCACCCCAAAATCAAAAGAAAGAAAAAGTAAATGAGATTAGATTAATGAGAGTACGATTTTTGCATTACGACATTATTTTCATATCAGTTAAGCACATTTCCTCCAAAATTCTAATCACTGTCAGGTGAAAAAATAAAACAATGCAATAAAAAAGTATTATTATTGAAATACAAATAGCAATAATTAAAAAAAAAGCATATTACAGTAATGATAATGAGAATCCCAATTGTTTCAGGAGATCAACCAATACCCTGTAGCTGACCTTTATTCCAGTTCCAGAACAAATATTAATATTAGCGGTCGACCGACATGGGTTTTTTAATGGCCGATGCAAATATCCAGAAAACAGGGTGGCTGATAGGCCGATACAATGCCGATATATCACACAATTTAATATAGTAAATAACAGACACATAAAATTGCTAAAAAAAATAATAATAATAAATTCTTATTTAGTACTATATTTATTCATTTATATATTTATAACTTTATAAAAAATCATCTAAAAAAATTATATTGTACTTTAAATGGTAGATGGCAGTTTCTTCTGATTTCTGTTTAGTCATCAAATTTTGTAATTTATTTGCACATGAATAAATTGTTAATGTATTAGGAAGAATGAAATAACAGTACACACAGTAGTCCTGCAACCATAGATGGCATGTCCATGTTAGTAATGGCATTTTCTCACAAAACACCAAATCAAACCAATTGTACATACAGTGCATAGTGAATAAGACATTTACTTATAGCACAAGTGAAGCGCTTTTACTTTGAAGTTGCACTCACGTGCTCGTGTGGATCCAGTGTGAACAGCAATCTTCTGACAGTTTAAACGGCCTGGATCACCTGCTTGGATTGTTACGGAGTGACCGACATAATTTGTGAAGCAGTGGAACTTTTAATCCTGATCATGAAATTTTGATTCTGGCTGATAGAATATGCGCTTCAGAGGAAGATATTAGATAAGCGCTCGACAGGAAGAAAACGCTAGATTTTCGTGAGGTTTGTGAATTACATCTGTTTAAACGAGATATCTGCATGCATCAGGAAGGGCATCTGGCGTAAAACCTGTTCCAAGTCAAATATGCAGATCACGGATCGTCCGCTTTGGCGACCTCTAACGGGAGGAGCCGAAAGATGAAGAAGAAATTAGATATCTGCATATTTGCAAATGGTATATAATGTAAGTTTTATTGATATTTGCCTTTTATCATTAGGAAAGAAAGTTAAAGGTGACAGGGAACTGTTGAGGGGAGGCTGATAGAATACGTGCTTTATAGGTAAATAAATGAGCACTCCACAGAATATTGGATCTGCTCATGTTTTTTGAGGTTTGTTTATTACATCTGTTTAAACATGTGTGGCAGCGGGGGCGTGGTCAAGCATCTCTCCAGAGAGAGAAAGCGGTAAGGGCGCTTACACCTGAGCTAAATTATGTCTAACACCTGTCTCTAATTTCAGTGAGCACGGGGAGAGCAGCATAAATAGAGCCACACCGCAAGTAGACGAGAGAGAGAGCCTGGGCACTGATTGTGAAGCCAAGAGTCTGTTATTGCAAAGTTGAGAGTTTATTTGTGAAATAGCTTGTGGATTTTAGACTGCATTATTGAACAGCGCAAAAGCCTTGAAAGACTGTGTTGACTGCAGTAAGGAAAATAAACGCTTACCTGAACCAGGAAAAGCTGCTTCTCGCGTCCTCTTTACACTGGTGCCGAAACCCGGGAACTGAAGTTTGGTTGAAAATGGATGGAAGTCGCCCCATAGAGTCCTCCCAGTTGGTGGAGATCCTCCAGACCCTCGCTGGCCTACATCAGGGCTACCAGCAATCCCTGCTTGAGCTTCAGCAAGATCAAGACCGCCGGTTTATGGAGCTCATGCGCGCTCAAGCAGAGGACCGACAGGCGATCCGGAGCCTTCTCAGCCAGGAGGCAGCCCCAGCCATGACCCCCGGACACCCACACGCCGTTACCCCCACCTGCGTTACAAAAGATGGGGGCGGCGGACGACCCAGAGGCATTCCTGGATCTCTTTGAACGCACTGCCGAGATCTGGGGCTGGCCGCTCGACCAGTGGGCGGTCCGACTCATTCCGCTACTGTCCGGGGAAGCCCAGCTCATGGCTCAACAACTACCAGCGATGAGCCTCCTGGCCTACGAAGACTTAAAAAAGGCCATCCTGCAACGGGTTGGTCGGAGTCCGGAAGAAAGTCGTCAGCAATTCCGGAGCCTGAAGTTGGAGAACTCCGACCGCCTGTTTGCCTTTGCCCAGCGGCTCCGCGACGCCTGCCGAAGATGGTTGCTAGTGGGGGACCGCGGCGTCGACGCGATCATTGACCAGGTGGTACTGGAGCAATTAATACGACAACTGCCAAAAGGGACGGCGGAGTGGGTCCAGTGCCACCGCCCAGCGTCACTGGAGGAAGCTATCCGGCTTGCGGAGGACCACATGGCGGCGATCCCGAGGGCGGAAGAGCCCTCCCCCTCTCTCTCTCTTCCCCCTGTCTCATTCCCCTCCCCTATCTCCTCTCATTCTGCTCTCTCTGCAGGTTCCGTTCCTGCCCCACGCAGACGAGGAGGACTTCAGCCACGGAGACCAGTTCCCGGATGTGGGAGGCATCACTTTCCCCTATACCAATGCCCCGCTGCTCTCCCCCTCAGGAGGGGGCGCCCGCCGACGCAAGTGCGGGCGTAGTGCCTGGGCCGGCCTGCCGGAGGTGCGGAGACCCGGGCCACTTCTGAGATCAGTGCCCTCTGATGGAGCTGGGGACAGTGGTGTGGGTCTCTGACCTCCCACAGGCTGCCCCCGACCGGGCCGGAGCGTACCAGATACCGGTAAGTGCCAAGGGGGGTACTCACCAAGCGTTGGTGGACACCGGGTGTAATCAAACCACTATCCACCAACGCTTGGTTCAACCCGAGGCATTGGTCACAACTAAAACGGTGAAGGTGAAGTGTGTACACGGGGATATTCACAAGTATCCGGTGGTGACCCTGACAATTAAATTTCAGGGGAAAAAGCATAGAGTGGAGGCTGCGGTTAGTTCCCGCCTCACCCATCTGCTGATTTTGGGGACTGATTGGCCTGATTTTAGAGTTTTATTAAAGGGAATTTGCGCGGATGGGTCCTGTGTGAAAATAGGGAGATGTGTGATGTGCGATGCTCTGGCAGGGGAGGCGGAGCCGGGGCCGTCCTCGACAGCTCCACGTCATGATGATGAGAGAGGGGGAGAGGCTGCAGCCCCTCCCCTTCTCAGGGAATTCCCTGACGGGGATTTCCCTTTGGAGCAATCGCGAGACGAAACCCTCAAACACGCCTTTGACCAAGTGAGAGTCATCGATGGTCAACGACTCCAGCCTGACATTGCACTTTCATAACCCTATTTTGCAATTATAAATGAGCGGTTGTATCGAGTGACACAGGACACTCGGACCAAAGAGGATACAACCCAAATGTTGATTCCAAGGAGCCGTCGGGAAATGGTATTCCAGGCGGTTCATTATAATCCCATGGCAGGTCACCTAGGAGAAAGGAAAACACTGAACCGTCTAATAGCCCGTTGCTATTGGCCGGGCATTGGCGGCGATGTTCGCAGGTGGTGTGCAGCATGCCGCGAATGCCAGCTGGTTAACCCACCGGCCACCCCAAAAGCGCCATTGCGCCCTCTCCCTCTGATCGAGGTCCCCTTTGAGAGAATTGGAATGGACCTCGTCGGGCCATTAGAACGGTCTGCACGCGGACATCACTTTGTATTGGTCCTAGTGGACTATGCAACGCGATATCCGGAAGCAGTGCCTCTTCGCAACATCTCAGCACGCAGTGTCGTGGAGGCACTCTTCAAAATAATCTCCTGGGTGGGGATTCCGAAAGAAATCCTCACCGATCAAGGCACAACATTTATGTCACGAACACTACGCGAACTGTACGAGTTATTAAATATTAAATCGATTTGCACCAGTGTATACCATCCTCAAATGGATGGCCTGGTGGAACGATTTAATAAAACCCTCAAAAAGATGATTCGTAAGTTCGTGCACGATGATTCTAGAAATTGGGATAAATGGCTCGACCCCCTGTTATTTGCAGTACGAGAGGTCCCGCAAGCCTCCACTGGCTTCTCCCCATTCGAGCTGCTGTATGGGCGACGCCCACGCGGCGTGCTTGATGTAATGCGAGAGGCCTAGGAGGAAGGACCTTCAAACAGTAAAAATGAAATGCAGTACGTTCTTGATCTTAGAGCAAAACTCCACACCTTGGGGCAACTAACACAGGAAAATTTGCTCCAAGCTCAAGAACGACAGCGCCGACTGTATGACAGGGGAACTCAGCTAAGGGAATTTGCACCGGGAGACAAAGTGCTTGTATTGCTTCCCACATCGAACTCTAAATTACTCGCCAAGTGGCAAGGACCCTTTGAGGTCACACGACGAGTGGGAGATCTCGATTATGAGGTTAAATGAACCGATAGAATGGACGCACGTCAAATATACCACCTCAATCTCCTAAAATTATGGAGGGAGGCGGTTCCCGTGAGGTTGGCTACGGTGGTTCCCGAGAAGGCGGAGCT
Source organism: Myxocyprinus asiaticus (assembly GCF_019703515.2). Taxonomy (NCBI): domain Eukaryota; kingdom Metazoa; phylum Chordata; class Actinopteri; order Cypriniformes; family Catostomidae; genus Myxocyprinus; species Myxocyprinus asiaticus. The sequence continues at coordinate 14,681,970 of NC_059348.1, read as the reverse complement.
CGGACCGGAGGTGAGTTCAAAACATAAACAGTTCACCCCAGTCACTTGCGGAGACCACCTCTCACCGAGCCAACTCGCGGAGGTTGCTAAGTTGCAACAGGAGTTTGCAGATGTGTTCTCCCCTCTACCGGGACATACAAACCTCATCCATCACCATATCGAGACCGAGCCGGGGGTGGTGGTACGTAGCCGCCCCTACCGACTACCCGAACACAAAAAGAAAATTGTTCTGGAAGAATTGGATGCAATGCTCGATATGGGGGTAATAGAAGAATCCCACAGCGATTGGTCCAGTCCAGTTGTCTAGTGCCTAAGAGCGACGGGTCTGTGCGATTCTGTGTGGATTATAGGAAAGTCAGCGCGTTGTCTAAATTTGATGCATATCCAATGCCTCGCGTTGATGAGTTGCTCGATCGGTTGGGCACTGCTCGTTTTTATTCGACATTGGATTTGACGAAGGGTTATTGGCAGATCCCCTTGACACCAATTTCCCGTGAGAAAACCGCCTTCTCCACACCGTTTGGATTACACCAATTTGTGACACTTCCGTTCAGTTTGTTTGGAGCCCCGGCTACGTTTCAGCATCTCATGGACTGAATCCTCAGACCGCATTCAGCTTACGCCGCTGCCTATTTAGACGACATCATCATTTATAGCAATGATTGGCAGCGGCATATGCAACATCTGAGGGCGGTTCTGAGATCGCTGCGCCGGGCGGGACTCACAGCGAATCCAAAGAAGTGCGCGATTGGACGGGTGGAGGTACGGTATCTGGGGTTCCACTTGGGCCACGGGCCCGAGACCCAAGACCAAAAAGGGGGTGAGACAGTTCCTGGGGCTGGCTGGCTATTATAGAAGGTTCGTGCCGAATTATTTGGACGTCACCAGCCCGCTGACTGATCTCACTAAAAAGGGAGCTCCAGATCCGGTCCAGTGGACGGAGCAGTGTCAACGGGCGTTCACGCAAGTTAAAGCCGCACTTTGCGGGGGGCCGCTTTTACATTCACCTGACTTCTCTCTCCCTTTTGTTTTACAGACAGATGCTTCAGACAGGGGGCTGGGGGCCGTACTCTCGCAGGTGGTGGAGGGGGAGGAGCGCCCGGTGCTGTACATTAGCAGTAAGCTCATGTTAAGGGAAACTAAATACAGCACCGTGGAAAAAGAGTGTCTCGCCATCAAGTGGGCGGTCCTCACTCTCCGATACTACAGCGGGCCTTCACCCTCTGCTCGGATCACGCCCCACTCCAGTGGCTCCACCGCATGAAAGATACTAACGCCCGGATCACCCGTTGGTATCTGGCTCTTCAGCCGTTTAAGTTCAAGGTGGTCCACAGACCGGGGGCGCAGATGGCTGTTGCCGACTTCCTTTCCAGGAATGCAGGGGGAGTGGTAGGCAGGCCGGATGCCGCCCCGGCCTGAGTTGGGCAGTGGGGATATGTGGCAGCAGGGGCGTGGTCAAGCACCTCTCCAGAGAGAGAAAGCGGTAAGGGCACTTACACCTGAGCTAAATTATGTCTAACACCTGTCTCTAATTTCAGTGAGCACGGGGAGAGCGGCATAAATAGAGCCACACCGCAAGTAGATGAGAGAGAGAGCCTGGGCACTGATTGTGAAGCCAAGAGTCTGTTATTGCAAAGTTGAGAGTTTATTTTGTGAAATAGCTTGTGGATTTTAGACTGCATTATTGAACAGCGCAAAAGCCTTGAAAGACTGTGTTGACTGCAGTAAGGAAAATAAACGCTTACCTGAACCAGGAAAAGCTGCTTCTCGCGTCCTCTTTACAACATGATATGCACATATTTGTAGACGGTACAGTATATGATAAAAGTTTTATTGATATTTGCCTTTTATCATTAGAAAAGAAAGTTAAAGGTGACAGGGAACTGCTGAGGAGAGGCTGATAGAATACGTGCTTTAGAGGAAAATAAATGAGCGCTTCACAGGATGCTGGATCTGCTCAAATTTTGTGAGGTTTGTTTATTACATCTGTTTAAACGAGGTATTTGCAGACGGTTTATGATATTCATTTGATTGATATTTGCCTTTTTATCATTAGACAAGACAGTTAAAAGTTACAGGAAACTGTTGAGGAGAGAGAGCACTTTAACATTGAGCTCAAACGCGTCTGCGGTGGCTCTGATATGCGGACCGTTTAAATGAGACCGTGTTGCACACTGGTCTATTATTGTAGTAACACGATGTCACGAATCAACAAAACGAACCGTGATTGGTCGTTTCTCAGTCGCTTCATGTGCAAGCATGCGATTTTTGGCACCCTCAAGAAAGAAATCGTCCAAACGGGAAAAATTATCGGCCGATGCAGATAATTAAAAAAGTCTGAATATTGACTGATTTATCGGCCTTTGCGATATATTGGTCGACCACTAATTAATTTTATATGAAATCCAAATATAATCTCTGCATCTTAACTCTTTAAATTACTCTCTTCCTCAAATAATCGTTATATATAAATACAAATTATTAATCTTTTTATTAGTAGCACAAGGATAGAGACATTATACAAAGAGTTCAATACCCAGAGGAACCACTGGGGTAAGTGGGTCTTAACTGAATTTAGTGAGGACCCAGGTAACCAGAACCCATTTACCCTGTAAATTCTCTCTTAGCTCAAGAGCTGTGTTAAGCACAGGATAAGCAAATTAATACAAACTTTATGAAAAATTATTTCAAGGAAGTGTGTGCATACATACTGTGTTGATCTGCAAGAAAATTGCCAATTGATATACATAAAATTGGCAAATTATGTTTATATACTGTTATTGGTGAAGTTAGGAGTTACCATAAAATTTCCACTGGGGAAACTGTGGATTGTCTTTGTGTCCTAGAAGAAAATTGGCAATGATCATAATAAATTGTAATTGCGAATGCTGACTGCACACAATTCAGTTTGTACACATATGTACTGTTGAGGAAGAACACTGTTTATTTAGCCTGTTTTTCAGGTGACAAGCTTATGTAACAAATGTACATTGCCCAGCGTTCTCTGTGGCAAAATGACATAAATACACATAAATAAATAACCAATTTCTCACCTAATGTACATCCTTTGCTCTTAGTGTTGCTGTAGTGCAAATATAGCTTCCTGTCTTTGTCATAACATTGAAAAGAGGGAAAGAGATATGAAATTGCTCAACATGTCCAAACTAAAATTACCTGAATGCACATCACATTTTAATTATGACTTCCAAGCCAGCGTTATTTCATGACAAGCTTAGTTTGTGGGTTGGATATGGATAGGGCATATAGTGTCATGGGGATGGATGAAAATGACAATATTCCGATATTTTAATACTCCTAATTAATCGTTCCATTGAAATTACATAAATTAATTAATTAGTTATAAAATATATGCTCAAAGACAGACTATAGTCCTGCGAGGCCCCGGGCACCAGTTTATTTGGAGGCTCCCTCTTGTTGCAATTTTGAGATCTAATGTCCAAATAACAAGAAGTAAGCGAGAAATGCAGTTACAATTACGAGAATGAACACGAGTGTAATACAATGTAAAAAAGACAAGAATGTACCACGACTAGTATATAATATCTAGTATACAATATCAAAGCTGCTACAAGGTGTTCAGAAGGCACTGTTTGTGCTGAGGAGGGGCCAGGAACAGATAACATTTCACAATTCTTTGTTTACTTCATATTGTGCCAACAGTCACTGGAACTGTAATGTTTAATGTGTGTGTTCATGTATTTCATGTCTTTTATTTTGAAAAGTTTAGTTCCTGTTCCATGTCCTGTTTTCCCTCCATGTTCATGTGTCTTGTTTTCATTGGTTCATTGTTTGATTATCTTGTTTAGAGTTCTGTTTGTTCATTGGTTATGTTCTCCCATGTCCATGTATTTAAGCCCTCATGTTTTCCATTGTCCTTTGTCAAGTAATGTAGATGTTTGGTAATGTCACGTCACGTCACGTCACGTCACGTCACGTCACGTCATGTCTATGTCTATGTCTAGTCAAGTTTGTGTTAATTCAAGGTTATAGTCAAGTTCATGTTTATGCTTATGTTTCATGTTTACAGCTAGGGTTATTTGGATATCACTTTTGTTTAATAAATTGCACTTGGGTTCTTCATTCCATCGTCATCGTCTTCATCATTGTCAGCACCAGCAGCCAATCGTTACAGGAACACTTTCAAGTTCAAATATTACTACTGCAGTGGCTTGTTTCTGGGTGTTGGACCATAGAGCCCATCTTAGCTTGAGACTCCTGGCAGTCTGAGGCTCAGGGACTGGCCCTATTGGCCCGATCCTTAATCTGTCCTTGCTTGACTTATGACACTATCCCCACTCTACCAGCAGTGTTGTATAAAGTACCCAATCATTATACTTATAAAAGTAAAGACAATTTTATAGAAATTGATATAGTAAAATTCACAGTAGCTAATGAGAAAAATACTTACCACACTCCTCAAATGGGTTCTTTATGGTGTCATAACAGGGCCTCTATGATGTCATAATGGTGGATCTATGATGTCATAATGGGCCTCTACTGTATGATGTAAAAATGGGATCTTTACAATGTCATAATGGGGTCTTTATGATATCATTATGGGGCCTCTATGATGTCATAACGGAATTTTGTGGTGATTTCCAAACTGCATGTTTGCGCACTTGAAGGGCACTTCAGGAAATAAAAGGCCCTTTCACAAGGCTGTTAACAAAGGGTACATTCATACAGTCACACCATGTTCCCTTCAGAGTACTCACTTCAAGGGCTCTGCCCTTCTAAATGAGTAGGGGGACTCTGCCCTTTGAAGTGAGTAGGGCAGGGTTGCTCACACTTTTATGGCATGAGAACTACTTTTTCATAATGCTATTACAGTAAGATCTACCATTTACAATTTAAATATACATTGTAAGTAGTGTTGTCATGATACCAACATTTCAGTAGTCGGAAACCAATCCCAGTGAAATTTTATGATTCTTGATGCAAAAACTAATATTAGCTAATTTGTTAATTGGGAGTTGAAAATAATCAACAAAAATATATTTTGGGTTTTTATTCTGACTGCTGTCAGAATCGATGGGACTGTACTGTATTTAAAAAAAATAATAATAAAGAAAATATAAAACTGTGCCTTTGTGCTTATTAGAAAAATGAAATGTGACTCAAAAAGAACAATGTCCCAAATGAGAGCAAAAATGATTCGGTAAATTTCAACACAATGAAACTCAGTAGAAAGAAATACGGTATAATGAATTACGGCATGAGTGCCAAAATGTGGTCAAACTCCACACATACAATCAATATGCAGCCCTCAAAAATAACCCACAACAAACTCTCAATTTCAACATAATTTTATATCTACCCAAAGATCTATCAGCCGACTAACACAACTGGGAGCACTCCTGCCCAAAGCATGCTCCCACGCCTCCAACATGAGAGAGTGCCGGAAAGCAGGCAACACAAAACTCCGGTGCTGTAAAACCCCGGCTCCCAAAGGGGTCACTTCCAATCCATGATATGAGTTCAGTTCCATGAAATTTCTCCACCTGGCTACATTCTCCCCTGCTAAAAGTCATTGTCCCCAGTGACTTAATACATATTTTTCACTTCTTTAACAGCTTCTCTAAAGAACACACTACCCAGGCTTGTTAACACCTGAGAGAAGACTTCTGGACTGAGTGTAACAGCATTGCATGCTGATTTGGGATCATTAAATGGGTTTGAGTGTACTCTAGTATTGGCTTTTTTAGTTCTTCTTGGTGCTGGTAAAGGCTTTTTCATCTCTGGTTCAGACACCATAGGAGCTGTGCCAGTGACAGGCTCAACTCTCTCTGTGGACCAGACACTCTGGGAGCTGTGTCATTGCTAGACTTAACTCTCTCTGGTACCAAACCTTGTTGTTTAATGTTCCCTGAAATCAGTACAGGTTCACCTATAAGGGCTTTAGCAGCTGACACAGGGTTTTCAGGGTTCACATTCTCTGTCTCTTGCAGACTATGATATGTGACCTCTTCTAACACAACAAACTCAGGATCAGAATGCACAACCTCAACCTTTTCAGAAACAGATTCCTCCTTCGATTGTGGTGTCATGGAAGAACGGGTTTCAGTCATCTCTGGCTCAGAAACAGAGTTAACACAAGGGCGCAAGTCAACTCTATGGACTCTCTTTATTGGACAACCCTCAAGGGACTCATTGTATGTGTGGTACCCTGCACATATATGACCCTGTATACAGTAGGACCCCAAGAATCCTGTATTTTGTTCCTACCCAAAGGTCTGTAAAGCAAGTGTACCTGCTGACCTACATTAATCACAGGGCAATAGAACTTGTCATTCAAAGGGGCAAGTCTCTCAGCAGCCTTGTGTCCAGCATATTCTTTGTCTTTTTCATGAGTTTCTTTCAATCTGTCTTGGTGAATCAGTAACCAATGATGTTTTCTGTCCACAGTTTGCTCTTGACCAAGCAGTGCATCTACTTGAAGAAGTGGGTTGACTCCAAACAGCAAGTAATATGGTGAGTATCCAGTGGTTGCATGTGGTGTTACATTATAAGCATAAACCAACTCAGGAAGGTGTTCTGGCCAATGCCTTTTCTTTTCAGGGGAAAGTGTACGTAATAGATCATGGAGCATTCTGTTAAAGCGCTCACACTAAATGTTACCTTGAGGCTGATGCGGTTTCTTTACACCATACATTTTACACAGCACCATACATTTTACCCAATTGTTCAGGAAAACCATATTTCATGAACCACTCTTTCAGAAGGATCTTGGCAGTGGTATCAGCCCTCTGATCCTTGGTTGGGAGTGCCTGTGTGAACTTTGTGAAAACATCAGCCATCATGCAGCAGCCATATCACCCTGCAGCTCTCGCCTGGTTACCCACTGAAGCTAAGCAGGGTTGAGCCTGGTCAGTACCTGGATAGGAGACCTCTTGGGGAAAACTCAGGTTGCTGCTGGAAGAGGTGTTAGTGAGGCCAGCAGGGGGTGCTCACCCTACGGTCTGTGTGGCTCCTAATGCCCCAGTGTAGTGACGAGGACACTATACTGTAAAAGGCATCGTCTTTCGGATGAGATGTTAATCTGAGGTCCTGACTCTCTGTGGTTGTTAAAAACAATTCTCGTAAAGAGAAGGGGTGTAACCCTGGTGTCCTGGCCAAATTCCCCCCCATTGTCCCTTATAAATCAGTGCCTCCTAATAATCCCCATCCATGAACTTGCTCTATCACTCTTCTCTCTCCACCAATAGCTGGTGTGTGGTGTGTGGTGGGTGTACTGGTGCACTATGGCTGCCGTTGCATCATCCACATGGATGCTGCACACTGGTGGTGGTTGAGGAGAGTCCCCTGTTCACAATGTAAAGAGCTTTGAGTGTAGTGTCAGAAAAGCAATATATAAATGTAACATTCATTCATTCATCAGTCACAATTAACATGTTCTCATGGCCATCAGAAGCAGGTTAAAAAACAGTAAAATCTACTGCCAAAACATCAAGGGGCCTTGAAGCCAGAAAGTGCTTTATAGGAGGATGTATCCTTGGCTGTGGCATCTTTGTTAAGATGCACCTTTGACACTTTTTGATCCACTGCTCCACATCATTATACATGCCAAACCAGAAGCATTGTTGCCTCAACAGGTTTAGCATGCACTCAATGCCCTGATGTCCCATACTGTCATGAACACTTTCAAGAACCTGTTCTTTTAGACATGAGTGTAAGAGCAGCTGTTGACAATCACCACGATGTTGGTCATTCACAATGCGATAAAGCATGCCATCCAGCTCTCTAACACACTTACACTGCTTTATCAGTGACAGTACAGACTTTGCTAGACCAGATCTCTCACAAGGTGTTGGCTTTTGTTTACATTCCCAAAAGGTTCTGAAAGAACTGAGAGTGGGATCTTTAAATTAAAAATCATTTAATTAATCATTAGCTGTTGAATAATCTGGCAGAGTAGGCGTACTTCTGTGAGGGTTACTGCCTTCCTCTACTCCACACTCCAATGCACAAATCTGTCTAACCCTACAGCACTTTCCACCAGCCATCACTAAGTCTGGCTCTAAGGCTGTTCCTTTGTTTATTATATTGCAGATGGCAATACAGTCATCATATTCTGTATCCTCAGGAGTGGCAGGCTCCCCTGCTGATGGCTGCCTTGAGAGGGCATCAGCAGCTGCTCCAAGCTTGGTCGTTTTTAGTTGGCACAGAGGGTTGTTATCTGTTATAACCACAAACTTGGAACCCAGCAGATAACCACTGAATTTTTCAGAGATAGTTCACTTCAGGGCAAGTAGCTCAAGCTTCATGCTACTGTATTTTCTATCATTCAATTCTGCTTTCCGAAGTCTACTACTGGCATAAGCTGTGAGTCTCCTACACTCACCCTGCTGCTGGTATAAGACAGCACCCAGGCCTTCACTGCTCGCATCAGTCTCCAATGTGAAAGGAATATTGAAATCTGTATACCCTAACACAGAAGCAGAAGTAAGCTTCTCCTTCAGCAGCTTAAACGCAGATTGGCACTAAACTCTCTCTTTGTGGTGCCAAGCTGCTTTATACACAGGTTCACTAAATCATGGAAGGGGTCGGCAATTCTAGAAAAACCCTCAATTAACTTTCTGTAGTAAATACAGAACCCTATGAATGAGTGTAATTCCTTAACTGTTCTGGTAATTTTCCTTTGCTTGACCGCTTCAACTTTACCTGGATCAGTACCAGTACCTCGAGCTGAAATCTGATGACCTAAGAAAGTTATTTCTTGCTGCAAAAAATGACACTTCTCAGGCTTAACTTTGAGACCTGTTTCTTTTAGTCTGTTAAAGACTACTTCCAGTCTATGCAAGTGCCCAGGGAAAGTGTGCGAGTACACTAGTATATCATTAAGGTACACTAGCATGATCTGAAAATTAGATCACCCATGGAAGCCTGCATAAGACGTTGAAACATCAAAGGTCCATTGCAAACCCCAAAGAGCATCCAAGAATACTCAAAGATCCCAAATGGAGTCGTATTTCAGGCATAACTGACCATGTTTCTATCAATACCTCGCCAAGGCAGGCATTTAGAATTTTTTTTGACCATCACACTGTAATGAACTCAGGCTTGGTGATGGGTTTGAATCCATTTGCAAAAGTTTAATAAATCCAAATCAACGGGCAAAGGGATGGTAAAAAATACAGGCAAAGGTCGAGGATCAAATAGACAGTCCAAATGGGCAAACAAGACGAAAACAGTAATCCAATAAACATGAAGTCCAATAAACAGGCAAAAGGTCATAACATAAAGCAGTCACAATGGCAACAGTGAAAATGCTCAGTAAGCCAGGTAAGACTGGCAATACTTCGCAATGTGTTGTTGGAAACCATGGCTCTTTATAGATAGCAAACAGGAAATTACTGTAGAAGAAAATCATTACATAACCACCCTCTACCTGGGACTGAGCTTCCTGCTGGGTAGCCATAGATGCAGGTCTCTTGTGGAAAGCCAGACCCTGTGGCCTGGATGGTAGTTGGGGTGGGGATGCCTCCGGCAGTTCGCCTGTATCCTTTGAGCACGAATAGCACGTTGGAGCCTCACATGAGTGCTGTTCCACACCCGTTCACTCCTCCTAATCCAGTCATCAACCGCCAGTACTGCAGATGATTCACCAGAACAAGGGAACATAGGAGGTTAATAACCCAGCACACATTGAAAGGGGGTAAGTCCTGTGGATGAATGAGTTAATGAATTTTGGGCATATTCTGCCAATGGAAGGAATTCACTCCACGTCAGTATGACCTGAGGTAATGTCCGATCTCCTGGTTCAATCTCTCCACTTGCCCATTAGTCTGTAGGTGATAGCCTGAGGTTAAACTGACATTAATGTCCAACTGTTTACAAAATGCCTGCCATACCCTTGACGTGAACTGAGGGCCCTGATCTGTGACAATGTCCTCTGGTAATCCATACACCCAGAACACATGATGGAACAGTGCAGTGGCTGTTTCCATGGCTGTGGGAAGATCTTTCAGTGGAACAAGATGACAAGGCTTAGGGAAATGGTCAATGATTACAAGAATTTTGGTGAAATTGTTGGAGTTGGGTAGATCTGTGACAAAGTCTACTGATAGATGGGACCAGGGTCTCTGAGGAATGGGTAGGGGTTCCAGGAGTCCGGCAGGTAGTTCTCTGGGTGTTTTTGACTGAGCGCATACTGAACCAGACTTGACATATATCTTTAATTATGTCTGACCACCAGAATGAGTTGCGAATTAAGGTAACTGTTCGCTGAATAGCTGGATGTCCAGCACTGATAGATGTATGGACCCATTGGATCACACATTGTTGGAGAATGCTTGGCACGTACTGCTTGGTTGGTGGGCACTTAGGTAGAGGAGGATCTGTTTGTTGTGCCCGTTGGATCTCTTCCATGATGTCCCAGCGAATGGGGGCTACAACCACTGATGGGAGAAGGATGGAAACTTGGTTATTTTGAATGTATGTAGGGTCATACCTTCTAGAGAGAGCATTTGCCTTGCTGTTCTTGCTTCCAGTATGGTAAGTAACTGTGAACCAGAATCTGGTAAAAAACAGAGACCAACGGGCTTGTCGTGGATTGAGTCTCTTGGCATTCTTGATGTATTCCAAGTTCTTACGGTCGGTGATAACTTGAAATGGATGTTCCGCTCCCTCTAGCCAGTGTCTCCATTCCTCCATTGCAGCTTTCATGGAAAGTAGTTCTTTATTACCCACATCTTTGTTTCTTTAAGCAGCCATGAGTGTTCTAGAACAGAAGGCACATGGGTACATTCTGCCTGGTGTACCGTGTCTTTGAGAGAGAACAGCCCCAATTACGCAGTCGGAAGCATCTACTTCAATGATGAAAGGTAAGTTTGGGTCAGGATGCTTAAGGATGGGTGTAATAGTGAAGCTGGTTTTAAGAGTGTTGAAGGCGGTGTTAGCAGATTTGTTCCATTGAAGTTTCTTGGGATTGTCCTTGAGTAGTGATGTTAGTGGAGCTGCAACAATGCTGTAATTCCTGATAAATCTTCGCTAGAAGTTTGAGAAACCAAGAAATCGTTGAAGTTCTTTGATGGTGGTAGGCTGTGGCCATTCGTTGACTGTTTTGACTTTGGATAGGTCCATCTCCACACCTTGATGGCTGATGTAGTATCCTAAGAATGTGGTACTGGTTGTATGGAACTCACATTTTTCAGCTTTGATGTAGAGTTGGTTCTGTTGGAGCCAGGTTAGGACTGTCTTGACATGTTGGATGTGTTCTTGTTTTGTTTGGGAATAGATTAAGATATCATCAATGTATGCAATGATGAACTGGTTGAAGAGGTCTCTGAAGATTTAATTGATGAACGACTGGAAGACAGAAGGCGCATTAGCAAGGCCATATGGCATGACCTGATATTCATAGTTCCCCCTAGTGGTGAGGAAGGCAGTCTTCCATTCATCCCCTTCTCTGATATGAATGAGGTTATAGACACTTTGAATATCTAGTTTGGTGAAGATACGTGCCTCATGGAGTTGTTCTAGTGCTGAAGGGATGAGAGGAAGTGGATATCTGTTTTTTATTGTGATTGTATTGAGACCTCTGTAATCAATGCACAGTCTTAGCCCGCCATCTTTTTTCTCCACAAAGAAAAACCCTGCCGCTGCTGGAGATGTAGAGGGACGGATAAAGCTTGATGCTAGGGCTTCTTCAATGTAGTTTTCCATAGCCTGAGTCTCAGGACGTGACAAGGGGTAACCTTTGCTTTTGGGAGGTGCAGAATTCAGGAGAAGTTCAATGGCACAATCCCATGGACGATGAGGAGGAGTTGGGTTGCTTTTGCCTTGCTGAAGACCTCTGAGAATTCAGAGTATTCAACTGGGATAGCTCTCGTGTTGTGAGCCTCTGGGCTTTCCACACTCGTGGTAAAACATGGTAACGTGATCTTTGAGTTAAAACAATGTTCTTGGCAGTAATGAGACTATTTACTGAGTTCATCTTGATTCCAGGAAATGCTAGGGTCATGGATAGCTAGCCATGGATGGCCGAGAATGATCTGGTTCTTGGGAGAAGAGATAATGTAGAGTGAGATCTTCTCAGTGTGAAATAGTCCAACTTCTAGAGTGATTGGGACAGTTTGTTGTGTTATGCAGTCCTATGAGTTCATTGTCGACTGCTGTAATATTAATTGAAGGGATGCATGGCATAGTAGGGATTTTGAGTTCCTGAATGAGATAATCATGAATTAAATTGACTGCAGCCCCGCAATCCACTAGTGCTGAAACATAGTGTGTCATATTAGAAACCTCAATAGAGATGGATAGAGTGAAGGGGAGTGAGATAGTGTTCATTACTCACCCTTTTCTTTAAGGTGCTGTTGACTTTGTTGGGGCAGGTATTGCTGTGATAGTTGGGTTGACCACAGTAAAAGCATAGATGTTCCTGTAGACGATGATATCGTTCTTCTAATGAAACTCTAGTATAGCCAATTTGCATGGGTTCTGTGGACTGAGGCATAGAGAGCAGCATCTTCAGTGGAAAGCCATTTTGGGTTGTTTGGAGTGGGGGTTATTACGAATTAGATTATCCAATTTAATAGTCATGGTGATAAACTGTGATAAGTCCGTGGTCTCATTCTTGCATGCTAACTTTGTTTGTAGTTCATGGTTAAGTCCCTCTTGAAACACTGTTTTTAGTGCCACATCATTCCACCCACTCTGAGCTGCTAGTGTACTGAATTGGATGGCGTACTCAGCTGCTGATCGATTGCCTTGGCGTATGTGCAACAGCTGTACTGAAATATCCTGTCCTCCTGCAGGATTTTGAAAAACATCTCGAATTTGCTGAGCAAAATAGTCAAAAGAGGTTTGTAACTGATTATCATTGTCCCACACAGCCGATGTCCAAGCCAGCGCTTTATCAGTGAGCAGAGTCATCATAAATGAACATTTAGTAGTGTCTTGACGAAAGGCTTCTGGTTGATTAGAAAAGTAGCGCAAATCTTACTGACTCAGCTCTGGTTGACGGGAGTGATTGAATGTACTGGGTTAGACGTTCATTGGCTGCTTGTAGGTTGGCGAGTTAGCCTTGAAACCCTTGTAGTATCTCACTCTGGTATGCGTAGGCCGCCTGGAGCTGTGATACTTCTGCTGGATTCATTTCAGGTGAAGTATTCTGTAATGAACTCAGGCTTGGTGGTGGGTTTGAATCCATTTGCAGAAGTTTCATAAATCCAAAAATACAGGCAAAGGTCGAGGATCAAAATAGACAGTCCAAATGGGCAAACAAGACAAAAACAGTTATCCAATAAACGTGAAGTCCAATAAACAGGCAAAAGGTCATAACATGAAGCAGTCACAATGGCAATAGAGAAACGCACAGTAAAGCAGGTAAGGCTGGCAATACTTCGCAATGTGTTGTTGGAAAGCATGGCTCTTTATAGATAGCAAACAGGAAATGACTGTAGAAGAAAATGGAGTGTGATCAGTATTTGGGTAAGGGCTCCCTCTGGGGGTTGGAGGAAGCAGATATTACACACACAAGTGTGTATCCGCATTACCGTGAGCGCTCTCACAACACACACGCACACAAAACACAGCCATCTGTCAGACTGCATGCGGGGGGCGAGTTTCCGAAACGTAGGATGGCAGGTGAAGAGTTCTCTACATATTCACGAGGTTAGCGATAACTGATTGGACGATTCAGTAATATTTATCAAGAAAGCACTACCTGATTGGTCAGAGAAACTATAGCCCTACCTCTGATAGATAAATATGAATGAGTCTTCTCCTGCCATCCTACGTTTCTGAAATCCACCTGCATGGGAGCCGAAATGATTTTTAATAATATTGTTATTGAGTAGTTTCTCTCTCTACTCCCTTCACCGTTTGACCAGTTAACGAGATCAACCAGTGGTTGTCTTGCAATCAACCAGTCCATTGCAATCAATGTAATGAGCACCCCTGCTGTAGGGCATAGAGATGATAACCTTTGACTGGATTTCGCCCTTTATGTTGTCATTAAAGATGATTCTATGGTGTCATAATGGCAGTGGCGAATTCTCAGGGCCAGCAAAGCCTTCTCTGCTGGCCTAACATGCCAAATAAATAAATATATTTCATCCTTTCATTCTCAGTCACTTTTTGCCTATGTATTTTTAATCACTTTCCACTCTTAATTCATCTGCAAACAAATAGAGAAAAATGAAAAGTTTATCCAATTAGAATTTATTTCTTGATGCTTACAGGCGAAGCGTGACAACTGTTTCACAAATCGCATGCCCGAAGCAGCGCATGAGTTTGAGCTCCAGCCCATTAGGCCTTCAGAATTTCAACAGAATCCCTCAACAGTGCAAATGAATGAGCAACTAAAGCCAGATTGTCAGATTCATCAGCCAGTCAGATTGATTTATTTGTTCTTGGTGGGTGTGGTCTTTAGGATATGTCCCGGTCGAGGCCTTCTATCTGGCCTTGAGTGATGCAATCACGCTTTAAGTGATGTAGTTAATTTGAAAGCGAAGAGTGCGAAATCTGTATGACAAGTCGGCTGTCACTGCCACATCACCATTGAGAAAGAGATCCTTATGGATTTAAAAACACGAGATGATCTGCATGAACGTCTGATTGCTTAATTTATTAAACAGGAAAGGAGGACTGATTTTCACTTCAAACAAATTGGTAAGTGCTTTTTGCATTGTTATAGCAACATCAGGAGTTTTCTAAGTGTAAATTAGGCTGCTTGAGCATTCAGTGTTGGATCAAGTTTTGAAAAGTAGTGCTGCATTCCATTCAACTCGGAAAGTTGGATTTTACAACTTCCTACCAGGAAAAGTGCAATGGAATGCACCTTTAAGTCAGAATTACAACTTGTAGGCTCGTGCAGAAATTCTCAACTCATCATCATCCCGAGATGCAGGGGCATGATGTCACACAAACATGTCGACACTCAGGGAGATATACCAAGTAGTGATAAACATTCACTTTATTAAATAATATTGATAAATTAGTTCGTTTCCACATTACATGAAATTAAAGCTTGTTTAATAAACGCCTGCAGAAACAGGTGTATAAAACATTATAATCTCTTTTCATAATTGTACACCTGTAGCACAAATGCTAGCACTGCAGCATTGTTTATCAGTTGGGTTGCTAGGAGACATCTCTAATGAGAGTCAAACGCCTGCTAAGCTAACGGGAGCATTGCAGTTTTGTTTCTTTAAATGTCATCTTCTGAATATCGGGGAATGGAATGCATTTATGGTCGGAGATATCAAGTAGGAATATCCCACATCCAACTTGAATGGAACGCAGCATAACCGTGACACTGGCGAAACGAAATTTATTGCAAGCAACATTTAAATCGCAAATATTATTAGATAGATTTTTCCAGGTATTATAGACCTCCTTGGTAGATTCATATGAAAACTTATGATTTTTGAATGTTTGTTCGGGAGACGTTCATTTCATAAAACAGTCATGCTGCAGTTAAAATTAGGCTTCAAGTTCTGGCTTTTGTACGTGGACGTGTTTTTAAAATGTCAGTTGGTATTACTAGTTAGCTGCGACATAATGTATGATGCCCAAAGGCATAGGGTGTCTTATTCATTGTGAAACTGTGTTTTCTTAATGGCATGAATCACACTAAAGGCCTAGATTTTAAATGCAAGGCCCGCCACTGCATAGTGGTGCCTCTATGATGACATAATGGGGTCTTTATGATGTCATTTTGGGGCCTCAATGATTTCATAATTGGATCTTTATGATAGGCTCGCTTGAGATGAACAAGTTCTGCGCAGAACAGTTTACCAGTGATCACCAGCAGGTGCATGCCAGTTAGAAATGCTGTCTCACTTGCTGTGATGTCATGGTGATGAATGCCAAAATACTCTCCCGACAGTGAGGCTGCTGCAGTTTTTAGAGCCAGGAGCTGCAGTTGCTTTCTATCAGCTGCGCAAACTGAAAGCACAATGAGAAACGACTTGATGACGACACAGCCTAATGCCCATGGGCTTTAATATTTGTGATGTTTTGCTCTAGCCTAAAATGTTTCTCTGTGTGCGTGTTTACTCTAATACCATGTTATTGTGTATGAATTATATGTGAACCAGAGGAGTAGTTGGGGCCATACACACATATGCTTACTTTTTTCCCAGGGCTGTTTGTGTATAACGACTTATAAGGATCGATATTTGCGTTTACCCACTTGTTTTGCTGCTTCAGAAGTCCATAATCTGCTGTCATGTTAGATTCTCTTTAACTGTATTGGATGCTGTTTTGTGAAACTGGGGATTCTTTGTTGTAACTGGTGCATTATCACTTGAATTCTACCATTACCCACCCCTGACAACCGTTGTCACCGCCATCATCAACTGAGGAAATTTATGATAGTGAGTGGTGAGAGAGTCACCTTCACGCTGAAGCAGTATCAGGTAAAATTAATTAACAAAATATGCCAAACGTCCTGTAAAATAAGGAATCGTCCAGTAATTAAGGGAAACAATTGTGTTCCATTCGAATCCATACGCGATGCTATTTGTCCCGTATTTTAGCGTCACACACCCAAATTGCTGAGAATGTTTCACAAATCGACAGAAATTGACCTCAAACACCTTTCACGTGAGTTGTGTGAGATATCGGATGTTGCTTTACACGGATGCTACACTTGACAGAAACGGCTGGGGGAAAGATCAGTGACAATCAGTGGACGACTTCTGTCGTGTTTTCTGTCAGAAGCAAGAATATTTTATCAAAATCATATAGCATTTGAGTGCATGCTAATTGTTTACCACCATTAGGATTTTAAAACACCAGTAAACGCACCTATTCATACGTGCCATTACATTTTATTGCATATGTCAGAGCTCATTCTGGAAGAGAGAGAGGGAGATGTAAGAAAAACTGCATTACTGTATTAATTCAAAATAAAAGTACAGTAGTACAGGTTTAGTTAAAACACAACATGATTTTCTTACATTACCCTTATGATAAACACTATTTACTGCCAAAACAATGACACTAATCCAATGAGAAATACACTATTTTCATGTTAAGCCTTTTCTCTCCCTTTCTCTCTTCTTCCTGGTCATTGTATTAAAGCGTTTATCATTTTAAGTTTAGTAGAGGACATTCACACTGAACGCGTTTTTGCATTCATCCACGCTGTTTTAAAATGTTAAGCAGCGTCTCACGCAGGAACACTTTTAAATATGGGTCATTCCTACAATTCTTTGACATTTAAGTCCCCATTACAAGTGTTTCTATTGCACTGTGTTACTTCCTCATGTCCCAAAATCTACACGTCAAACATCTTTCACAAAAATAAATGCTAAATCATTGGATTTCTATTTTTTCCCCCCACATACAGTTAAGAGTTTAGGGTCACACTTTATATTAGGGGGCCTTAACTACTATGTACTAACATTAAATACATACAAGACTATGCATTTACTGTGCAACTACATGTTGTTCTGCAAAATTACCACATTTGCTGCTACTGATGTTGAGGTATGGGTAAGTTTAGGAGTAAGGGTAGGGATAGGGTTAGGATTATGGGTTAGAGTTAGGTTTTGGGGTAAGGGTTAGGTTAGGGGTAAAGTTAACAGTGTAACTACAAATATAATTACAATGCAACAACATGTATGTACATAATAAGTACATTGTATCAAATGGTTAAATATATAATAGTTAGCAGTGTTATATTCTCTCACTAACATGTAATAATTTGTGGTAAATGTGTAATTTTAACACTGATAGTGGAGGTTTTTTGTGTGTCCCATAATTTATTGCGCACCCTGTTATGTCATGATACCATGACCTTTCATTGGAGATATATTTTAGGAAATGACATCTCACACACTGGAGGTAGACATCAGCCATTCTACAAAATTACTTTTGAGTTATTTGAAGTTTAAAACTCTATTGTATTTTTTCCTTTATTTTGTGGTGTTAGTGGTAACACTTTATTTTGATGGTCCCAAGTAGATATTTAACTGACTATAAGTGACTTATCAATTGGCTTGCTATAGCTAGTAAACAGTGTTTCAACAATGCTTCAACAAACATTCAGTAGACTATCAATAGCCTGTATAACAGCAGCAAAATAACAGCTTATCGACTGACTTGCTATAGCTTGTAAACGGTGTTTCAACAAACATTCAGTAGACCACCATTTTCTACTGAATGTTTGTTGAAACACTGTTTACTAGCTATAGCAAGCCAGTTGATAAGTCACTTATAGTCAGTTAAATATCAACTTGGGACCATCAAAATAAAGTGTTACCGTGTTAGTCATATGTGGTCAAACATAACATGTCCACCCTATTATGGGAAGATATATGGGAAATTAATATAATTTTATAATTTCAATGTACAGTATGTATGTTAACAGAAATCATAAATATTAGTTTACAAATATATTTCCTAAATATCAATCACAGACCATGTAGTGGCTCATTTATCCACTGAATGTCCACCCTGTTATTGTAACCCTGATGCTGCCCATTTAACTGGATGGACATCTGATTTTTTTAGTAATTTAGCTTGACCAGTATGACTAATACAATCTTGAGTATGTCCTGTAATGATGAAACATGAACAAACTTGTAAAAGTATGTTTTATTTTTCAAAGGTTTCAAAGCTGGAATGTCACCAAATTGTAGGAATGACCCATTTACGTTATGTACAGAGTTGCAGTTCCGCAGCTCTCTATACGCAGATTATGCAGTCTACAGTAACAGTAAAGTACAGTCTATAGTAACAGTCAGCTCCCTAACCCCTCCCCCATCTGGAAAAATGGATAAACTGGAGTACAATTTTTTTTTTTTAACTTAAGAAACATAGTATTTTGATTTTGTTACTATACATCTCTGGCTACCAGCAAATCGTTGATCTTTTCAAAAAGAGATGAGGTGATATGAGACTATTTAAAACAAACTATGCATAGGTCTCTTACACTAAATGAATCAAACAGGAAATTGGATGCTTTGTACTTCATGTATGTCAGCAAAAATGGAAACTCTTCAGGCCGACAACAATCCACTTAGGTCTGCACAATTTTTCGTATGTAGTCTGTGAAAATGAAATGTTTTTTTTCACTGCTTGATGGACTCTTTTCGCCTGGTTCTGTTGTTTAAGATCAGACATACAGTAAGTGAAAAGCTCTTTTTTTTAAATGACTAAAGTGATTGCCGCCCACTGAAGGAGACAATGTCACTGTAATGTAGTGGACTCTCAGAGAGCGAGGGTATGAATTAAAATGCAGTTTATTAAAGAAAGACAAAATTCAAAACAAAACAAGGCAAAAACTAGAACTAAAACTCAAACTACATACAGCCATCTAATGACAAGAACTGGCAAAGAACACAGGGATTAAATACACAAGGAAATAATGAGAAAACAAGAAACACCTGGAACTTGTAAGCACAAGAACGAATTAACAAAGACAAGGAAAAGAAATACAAAACCCATAAGAAAACAAAAGACAAGTTAACTATATACATACATAGCGACCCCTAGTGGTCGCCAGGGTAAACCTTACAGAGTACCCCTTACAGAGTACCCCCCCTTTACACACAAAATAGTTAATAATATGAGCAGGAGACCATAGTTGACCAGAAGAAACCACAGAAGGAGAACAAGTGGAGCTGAAGACCTTGGAGGAGCAGGACACCAAGGGGGCTTGGACAGAGCAGGGTGGCCAGGAGAGCAGGGTGGACCAGGTGGATGGCCAGGAGACCAGGGTGGACCAGGCGGACGGCCAGGAGACCAGGGTGGACCAGGCGAGGCAGCAGGTGACCACTGTGAACCCGGCGGATGGTCATGAGAGGCTGGCAGGATCCAGGAAACAGGAGATGTTGGCGAGGTCCAGACAACATAGGACTCAGAGGGCCCAAAGGTTGAGGTTAGAGCAGCTGGGGACTCAGAGGGCTCAGAGAACAAGGCACTAGGGGACTCAGAGGGCAAGGCACTAGGGGACTCAGAGGGCAAGGTCAGGGCAGTCAGTGACACAGAGGGTGTGGTCAGGGCAGCCGGCGAAACCGAGGGCAAGGTCACCTGAACCAAAGAAGTGGGGACCACTGAGGACGAGACCACTGAGGTAGGGACCACCGAGGCAGGGACCACTGAGGTTGAGACCACCGGGACCACTGAGGTAGGGACCACCGAAGTTGAGACCACCGGGACCACCTCTGTGACTGGGACCTCCTCTGCTTCTGGGTAAGCAGCCGCAGAGGGAGTAGAGGCCGCTTCAGTAGAGGAGGGAGCTGAAACGGCCTCTGGAGGCTTCAGAAAACTACAGCTTTTATTCCTCTCTTCCTCTTTCTTGGAGGTCGCAGGCATGGACTCAGGCATCTCACCCAGTGTAAGATCTGATCCCTCTAAATATATGGTGATGTCAATAAATTGTGCCAGTGACCATCCCACTCAGCAACCTGGCATATCAGAGCAGGTGGGCTCTTCCAGACCATGCCTATAAATGTCCTTTAGCACTACCTCGTCCCAGTTCAGAAGACTGGAGAGCCTACAAAAGTCAGCCACATATTCCTCTATGGGGCGAGCTCCTTGACAGAGGCAAAGGAGCTTTACTGCTGGATCCATAGGAGGTAAGTTCTTCTGTAATGTATTGGACTCTCAGAGAGCGAGGGTGTGGATCCAATTGTAGTTTATTAAAGAAAAGGCAAAATGCAAAACAAAGTAAGGGGAAAAACTATAACTGAAACTCACACTACATACAATCAGCTAAGGATAAGAACTGACAAAGAACGCAGGGGAGCACAGGGATTTAATACACAGAGAACTAATGAGAAAACAAGAAACACCTGGAACTATTAAGCACAAGAACCAATAAACCATTGACAAGGAAAAGAACTACAAAACCCATAAGCAAATGAAAGAAAAGAAGTAAACAATAAACATAGATAGACCCCTAGTGGTCGCCAGGATAACCCTTACAGTCACCACATCAATGTCATACAAAATCAAGTTCTTGGATAATTAATGCAATGCATTATCCCCCTTTTTTAACAGGGGAAAAGACTGAATTTTCATTCTTTTGAAAATGTTTGCACTACCAAAAAGAGGTGAATATATACATTTATCTCTGCCTGATTTAGTAAGTGATGTCTCAATAGAAGGTTGCGACTGGGAGTTTAATATTTTTGTATGTTGCTGTATGTTTAATTTGCCATGCTTAGATAAAGACAGTGTGCAAGAACTTCTCTCAAATCCACCCTTAACCTCTACAGTGGTCTCATTAATAATTAATACACTTAATCCACATGGAGACAGGTCTTTGCATTTACTAGGCATAAAATATGTACCATATGTTCTGCACTTACAAACTTTGTGGCATCACTGGTCACCATTTAAGTTTATCACCGTTTTCTGTTTTATTACATTACTTTGCACACTAGTTTATTTTAAATGGTCCTGCAGTGTGACAAATGAAGTTTTAAAATTCACTGTAGTCTCTCCACCAATATGAGGTCATGAAACAGCATGCACAATAATTACCTAATATTTATAAAGGAATTAGCAAAATTGTTAAAAATTGTTTTATAAAGTATAGCATGTCTATACCACAAGACATGTCAACTTCCCTAAAATATTTCATGTCACCATATGCCCATATACGGCTAAATTTAAAATAAAAATTTTACTTAATGAGCTGCATTCTGTTAAATTCAGGAAATTGTCATTGAAGTTACAGTTCATAAATAATGTTCTCTATAAAGGCGAAATAAAATTTTCAGCATAAAAAAATAAACATTAAGGATTATGCAAAGGATTACATGAAAGAGAGCTAATTTACTGCAATGGTATAGAGGGTTATCAGGGGAACAGAATAATGTGCTGGAATATGGTGCAGAGCTATAGCACCACATGGCACTAAAGTATGGATTTAGGTAAAAATAACTGAAATCCTTTAGGAATTCCCAAAGGAACTTCATCCAGATGCTTTCTGAAGCTGCTGAAAAGACCTGCACAGCAGTGTGGACTTTTAGAACATGCTCATTTTTGTGACGTTGTGCTTCAGTTTACAGCATTGCACTTCAGTGAGACTAAAGGCAGTCTAAAGCCTGTTTGAGCCCCTCAGTTTTGATTTATTCCACGTTTTAATCATTGTAATGTTGTATGAGCAGCTTCTTTTGAATTTTACATCATAGAAATGCATCCTGATCCTTTGCTATAGAATTTAATTAGACAACTTTTCCTAATACAACCACTATTTTAATTCATTGCGTCTTGATTGAACAAAATTGACTGTTCAAAATTGAATCATTTTTTTTTAAATGGCACTGCAAATCAAGAGGTCCGCATAATTTTCCCACTGAGTATGTGTGTTTGCAAGGATAATGTACCGTCAGCCATTCATTATTGAAAGTGGAGGGGTCTTGTATCACCCTGAAGGGGTTTATTTTGTCATATGACTGTACATTATCCTGCTTATTACACAACGTTTTAAAAATATTGTATTATTTGTGAAGAAAGAGAACAAAGAGTGATAACTGAAACTAGCACAGCAATGTATGAAATTGGTTGCCTAGGACAAAATGCCAAGGTCATAATTTAAAAATATTCGACAGCAGAATGTTATTACTGACAAATCAGAATCAAGTATTTCAGAGAGTTGTGTAATAAAGCATATTTGTGGAGAAAGCATGGTCTACATTTGTTTTATTTCAATTAAACTGTCAAATCAGATATAAATTATAAAACATTTGGGACATCATTAGTGTGTTACATTTGTTGTCTAAATCAATACATGAAACAAAAACAGCAAGCTCATTGGTGATCTGAGAGTTCTTTGTAGATTTTAATTTTTTTATAAGCGCACCTTGAGTTTCATAATAGTTTAAAGTTATATAATATAAAGTTTGTCAGTTAACTCAGCCAGTAATATCTCGGAGAGTAGAAGTTACTGTGATGAGAAACAGAGGAGGATAGAAAGAGTTTGATGATATTTAAAATGTTTGATGAATGTGTAATGTTAATATTAGCAAAGAAGTCAAGCATAAACAGAACGGCAGGAAATTAAGTTTATGACAAAAAAATGTTCTAAGATTTATTAGCGTGTGCTGGAGATTTGGGGGTAGTAAAAGTAGATGAGGCTGTGAAAGCTTGGAGCTTTTGAAATGCTAACTAGTGCTACAGTGTGCAAACGGAGAACATTCTCTGAGGGTCAAACTGGAACCCACAGTGGAGTGCAAAATACAGGGGTAAACATATTCAAGCTGCAATGCGGAAGGGCTCAGTAGAAGAAGTAAACTCTGCTCAGGCCATTAAACTAAACTCACTGAACTTAAACATAATGAAATGATGCAGTCTTTCAGTGGAAAAACTTTAAAGAGCCCATTACTCATCCTACTAGGGGCTTTACTTCAGTATGAAAGTGCTATTCAGCACTGCGTGTGCCGGTTTGCTAGTATATACAGTTGGAGGAAAAAGTACAGTAAATTGTGAACCAATTTACCATGATTTCTGAAGAAAAAAAAAGTTTTATCTGATCTTCAACTTTGTCACGACAACGGAAAAAAGCATTATACAATGAGCAGTTTTCATGTCTTTATTGAATACACAATAAGCACAAGAAACATACATTTATAAGCACAATACAAATACATGCAATACTATAGGAAAAAAAAAAACTATTTTCACAAATACATTCGTCATTTTCTTCTTTAACATATCTTATATTTTTCTTTTGTTTCATCTGCTCCAAACCCTACAATGACATTAAAGATTAGTGTGGCAAGGACATGGTTGAGCATCCGTCCAGGGAGAGGGGAAGCAGTAAGGATTCATCTCTAGCAGGTTTGGGGAGTAACGGAATACATGTAAAGGGATTATGTATTTAAAATACAAAATATAAGTAAAGGTATTACACTACAGTTACAATTTAAATAATTGGTAATTAGAATACAGTTACATTCAAAAAGTATTTTGATTACTGAAGAGATTACTTTACATTTTATTGTAATTTTTTTTTTCATTTAATATTTAGTCCTTTCAGATTGAAAACATTTATAAATATAAATGATGCGATCCAAAGTGCATTTGAACAGCGGTGAAACATTTTCTTATGATTTGTTACATTCATACGAGCAGACAGATAAGTACGTTTGAAGTAAGTTTGGAGCAGAAGAAATAGAAATAAAACTTGTATAAATTGTCAGCTATACGCTAAGCTAAAATGCTATTTCTAGCCATTTTACATGCACGTTACCAGGCACGATCATATTTTTTTTATCAAGAAAATTCATGTTAGATCATAAGCCCTTTGATATTTGCCCTTTGATATTAGGGCAAAAATCGTATTCTTGATAATAATTTTTGTATTGTTTTCCTTAAATATATCTAAAAATATCTAAAAATCCTTAAAACAAGATCAGTTTGATTTATTTTGTTTTAGAAACAACACTGCATAAGATATTTAGGTTTTTCAGAGAATGTATTTTTAACATGTGTATTTTGTCTTACTGTACTGGCAGAGGTTTTAAGTGGAAAAATCTACCAGTGCTGAAGAAGTAATCCAAAGTATTTAGAATATGTTACTGACCTTGAGTAATCTAACGGAATACGTTACAAATTACATTTTACATCATTTATTCTCTAATATGTAGTGGAATACATTTCAAAAGTAACCCTCCCAACCCTGATCCCTAGGTGATAATTAAGTCTAACAACTGTTTCTTTTTGCAGTAATTTGGGACGAGTGATAAGAGACAAGCCAGACAAGCCAGAGCCCAGAGAGAGAGAGTGTTACACATGCTGAAGCTACAGGAGCGTGCTTAAAAACTATACAGACTATATTGAGAGTGAATAAAGAAGTGTGACATTACCTGAACCCCGCTTCCTCATTTCTGCAGCGTCCAGACCTGTTACAGTGGTGCCGAATCCCAGGAATTCTGAGGAAGCTTATACGCCATGGAGTCCTAGTTGTTGGCCGAATTGATCCAATCCCTCACCAGCATGCAGCAAGCCCAACACCAGGACTTGCTGGAGCTATGTCAAGAGCAAGATCAACGCTTCCAGGTGATTCTCCGAGCTCAAGCAAAGACCGGCAGGAGTTCCGGAGCTTGCTACACCAGGGGAAAGGTCCAGCTGTGACCTCTGACCCAGCAATTTCCATGCCTCCGGTCGGAGAATGGGCCCACAGGATGAAATGGAGGCATTCCTTGAAATGTTTGAATGCAAGGTGGAGGTCTGGAGATGGCCGAAGTCACAGTGGGCGGCCCGCCTCCTGCCACTATTGTCCGGGGAAACCCAGCTTGTGGCCCAACACCTGCCTGCAGCGAACCTCCTGGTGTATGTGGACTTGAGAAGCTACTTGAAAGCCATTATGCAACGGGTTGGCCACAGCCCTGAACAACAACGACAGCACTTCCGCTCGCTGATGCTGAGCGAGCATGGCCGCCCGTTTGCATTTGCCCAACAGCTCCGTGATGCCTGCCAGAAGTGGCTGCTGGCGGAGGAGCGTGACGCAGAGGAAGTTGCCGATCTGTTGGTGCTGGAACAGTTCATCCTTCGTCTGCTGACCAGAACAGCAGAGTGGGTCCAGTGCCACCACATGGCATCGCTGGAAGAGGTGGTCCAGCTGGCTGAGGATCATATGGCGGCGTACCCGGGGACGGAGCAGCCCACGGTTACGCTCTCTCCTGACTCTCTCTCTCCTCCCCCTCCCTCTCGCTTTTCCTCTATCTCACCCCCCCATGTTTGGTCCTGGGAAATGGGGGAAATGTATTCTCAAACTGGCTCCCCGGTCATGGAAGTTTGCCCAGCTAGTGGTTCCCCCTCTCTCTTCTTGTTCCTCCCCCCAGGTTGGAGTTGCGGGGAGCTGGGGCACTTCCAGGATCAATGACCAGCGATGGAGCTGGGAGTATTGGTCCGGGTCCCAGACAAGCTGCGGGCTGCCCCCAATCGAGCTGGAATGTACCGCATACCTGTGAGTATCAGGGGAAGTACATATCAAGCCTTGGTGGATATGTACTTATCCACCAAGGCTGGATAAGTTGTATTCAAACTCCTATCCACCAATGTTTGGTTCAGAATGAGGCTTTAGGCATGGGGCGGAAGGTGAAGGTGAGGTGTGTGCATGGGACATTCAAAGTTACCCTATAGAGATATACAAACAGAAACAGATACATAAACATACTATCGAGGCTGTGGTTAATTCCTGCCTCACCCATCCACTAAGTTTGGGAATTAATTGGCTGGCATTTACTACTTGATTGAAGGGAATGTGTGTGGATGGGTCCTGTGATAAAGAGTTCCAGTGTGTGGTGTGTGACTCACTGGCTGGGGAGGCGGAGTCAGGGCCATCTACATCAGCTCCTCATCAGGATGATGCAAGGATGGGGGAAGTCCCAGCTTACCCAGTCCTTAGAGGATTCCCTGCTGGGGATTTCCCTCTGGAGTAGTCGTGAGATGAGGCCCTCAGATCAACGCCTTTGATCAAGTGAAAGTGATTGATGGTCAGTGTCTCCAGGCAGATGTTGCACTCACTTATCCGTACTTTTAAATTTTCAGAGATAAGGTGTATCGAGTGGCGCAGGACGCTCAGACAAAAGAAGATACAACCCAGTTGTTGATACAGAGGAGCCATCAGGAAATGCTATTCCAGGCAGCTCATTATAATCCAATGGCGGGTCACTTAGGGTGAGAAAAAACACTAAACCTCCTAATGGCCAGTTTCTATTGGTATTAAAAACACCACATGTGTACTTTGCATGCAGCATTCATATTTTCAGTGTTGCAAGCTGGACATGTTGCAGGCATAAGACTATGGCCATAATAAAACAATGCATTTACTTATTTAGCCAGTAACAGAATTAATACGAAACACATTTCCTTTCTTTAAGAATGAAAACATTTCATTAATTTATAATAGGAATAAGAGACACTTATTACTGGAGGTTACAGAATACTACACAAGTGTTGCCCTGACAACAAGACCTAAGACTGTAGGTGAAGTGCAGCAGACTGCAGTTCGGACATTTGGCACAGCTTACATTGCATTGTCTCTATGTGAGAGCCTGAACCTACATACTGTATAATTCTACTGCTATAATACAACATAAGCAGCACATCCTCCCTTAAGACATTTTTTCCCCACCAATAAGGCACTCATGATCTTTGACAAGGAGAATTCTACGCATAGTCATAACACTCCTGTTTTACATTGTCATGACTAATATTAACAAGGTCATACTGTGATCTTCACTGGTCTTGTTCAGTTAGTCACACTTTTCACTTAAACAACAGATGGCCTTGTTCAATTCAGCTGGGTTTTCCACAGCATGCATCTACCCAGAAAAGAAGCAATGTGTGCAGACAAAGAAGCCTAACTAAAGGGAGCTACTGTATAAGCAGCCAAGTGAGGTGCCTACTAAATCCCATGGCACATCCCATGAAATTTTTTGTAAGAAGCAAGAAGTTTACAGATATAGCAAACAAATGGAAATGTATAGGTTGTGTATATATATGTTTTGGACATAGAGATTTTAATTAAATCCATTGCTTATCCTTCAGAAAGAGTGTAGTGTTTATTCATGACCACTGAATTCTTAACTAATAGCTATAGTTAAAGGTGCACTCAGTAAGTTTTTTCCCATTAAAAATTGTAATTTTGAAACATATGTATATAATCATGACCGCGCACATGACATGAGCACTCTAGTCATATCAGTAACCTTATAAAAGCTTTTTTATTCTGCATGGGTATAGGCGCCCTCATGGGGGCTGCCATTTTAGAATCACATGACCAGCTTAATCTCAGTAAAGGTCTTGTTCTTGGACACTTTCCAATGGCCAGTTTGTGGATTATCACAGCTGTGTACATCCCGCCACAAGCCGACACAGACCGGGCACTCAAGGATCTGTATGGGAGTATAAGTGAGCAGGAAACCGCGCACCCTGAGGCTGCGTTCATTGTGACCGGGGACTTTAATAAAGCCAGTTTAAAATCAGTTGCACCAAAATACCACCAGCACATTAGTTTCAACATATGAGGGGACTGGGTTTTGGACCATTGCTACTCTTCTTTCCGGGATGGCTACAAATCCCTCCCCCGCCCACCATTTGGCAAATCGGACCACTCTTCCATTCTGCTTCTGCCCGCTTACAGGCAGAAACTGAAACAGGAAGCACCCACCCTCAGAACGATCCAGTGCTGGTCAGACCAATCAGATTCTACGCTTCAACACTGTTTTGATCACACGGACTGGGAGATGTCCCGGTCCGCCTTTGATGACATCGAGCTTTACGCTGATAGCGTAATGTGTTTCATCAAAAAGTGCGTGGAGGACATGGTTCCGACCAGAACAATACGGATCTATCCGAATCAGAAACCATGGATAAATAGCGATGTTCGCGTGGCACTTAATGTGCGGACCTCTGCTTTTAATTCCGGGAACGCGGAGGAGCATAAACAAGCCAGTTGTGCCCTCCAAAAAATTATCAGAACCGCAAAACGCCAGTACAGGAGCAAAATTGAAGGACAGTTTAACACCACCAACTCTAGAAGCATGTGGCAGGGAATTGACATCATCATGGACTTTAAAGGGAATAAAAACTCCACCATGAACACCGCTGCCTCTCTCCCGGATGAGCTAAATACTTTTTATGCTCGTTTTGAGGAAAATAACACCGCCCTCATGGAGAGAGCTCTCGCGGCCGAAGCTACAGAGGTTAGTTCACTCTCCGTCTCTGTAGCGGATGTAACCCGATCCTTCCGACGGGTGAATATCCGCAAAGCCGCGGGCCCAGATGGCATTCCGGGCCGCGTCATCAGAGCGTGCGCGAACCTGCTGGCTGGTGTTTTTACGGACATTTTCAACCTTTCTCTCTATTTGTCTGTAGTCCCCACATGCTTTAAAACATCCACCATTGTGCCTGTTCCAAAGCAATCAAAAATAACTTGCTTAAATGACTGGCGTCCTGTTGCTCTGACCCCCATCATCAGCAAATGCTTTGAGAGACTAATCAGAGATTACATCTGCTCTGTGCTGCCTCTCTCTCTTGACCCGTTGCAGTTTGCTTACCGCAACAACCGCTCCACTGATGATGCCATTGCATCTACAATACACACCTGGAAAAAAAGAACACTTATGTGAGAATGCTGTTTGTAGACTACAGCTCAGCATTCAACACCATAGTGCCCTCCAAGCTAGATGAGAAACTCAGGGCTCTGGGCTTAAAGAGCTTGCTGTGCAGCTGGATCCTGGACTTCCTGTCAAGCAGACATCAGGTGGTTAGAATAGGCAGCAACATCTCCTCATCACTGACCCTCAACACTGGAGCCCCACAGGGCTGTGTTCTCAGCCCACTACTGTATTCCTTGTACGCACATGACTGTGTGACAACACATAGCTCCAACGTCATCATTAAGTTTGCTGATGACATGACGGTGGTAGGTCTGATCACTGACAATGATGAAACAGCCTACAGAGAGGAGGTGCACACTCTGACACACTGGTGTCAGGAGCACAACCTCTCCCTCAACGTCAGTTAGACAAACTGTGGTGGACTTCAGAAGAAAAGACAGAGAACACAGTCCCATCACCATCAATGGAGCACCAGTGGAGAGAGTCAGCAGCTTCAAGTTCCTGGGTGTCCACATCACTGAGGAACTCACATGGTCCATCCACACTGAAGTCGTTGTAAAGAAGGCTCATCAGCGCCTCTTCTTCCTGAGACGGCTGAGGAAGTTTGGAATGAACCACCACATCCTCACACGGTTCTACACCTGCACTGTAGAGAGCATCCTGACTGGCTGCATCTCCGCCTGGTACGGCAATAGCACCGCCCACAACCGCAAAGCACTGCAAAGGGTGGTGCGAACTGCCAGACACATCATCGGAGGTGAGCTTCCCTCCCTCCAGGAAATATATACAAGGCGGTGTGTGAAAAAAGCTCGGAGGATCATCAGAGACTCCAGCCACCCGAGCCATGGGCTGTTCTCACTGCTACCATCAGGCAGGCGGTATCGCAGCATCAGGACCCGCACCAGCCGGTATATATATATATATATATATATATATATATATATATATATATATTTGTATTTATTTATATTTTTTTTATTGAATGTATATCTATATAGTGCGTATTGTATACTGTACAGTGTATGTTATTATTTGTATATTGTTGAGTGTAATTATGTGTATATCAGATGTTTAAATTGTGCTGTGTTAATTTGATGTTATTGTAAATTGGTACTGTCTCATCACTGTCACGACTGCTATGTTGATCGGAACTGCACCCAAGAATTTCACACACCATTGCACTTGTGTATATGGCTGTGTGACAATAAAGTGATTTGATTTGATTTGATTTGACTTTCACTCTTGGAATAAATTAATAATAGCCGATTGTGAATAGTGAATTTCTACAATAGTGTCTGTAACTGAAAACTATTGATTTTGAATGATACTATATCCACACCACTAGGTATCACTGTAAGTCCAAGATTACCTTTAATTAAACCAAGTTTAGAATTTAAAATGTAAGAATTTTGAATTGGATTGACAGAAAGAGGAATTTACACAAACGTACTTCAGTCAGGACCACTTCTGTCAAATGAATAGGCTACTTGACATGAATACTTGAATGAATACTTTATTCACCAACAGACAGTTAAAGCAGTCTGTTGGTGGTATGGTTCTGTTCTGGGCAAACTCTCCACCCACCCATGCTGCCATGCATGGACAGAGCAGGGAGTGCACTGAATAAAAACCCCAGGGTTAACAGAACAAATCCAGCAGAATTATTACAACATTGTTCCATTTGGTACAATACTTCATTGCATAACAGATGAAACTCACTTAAAGAACGTCATATACTCTATATCAGATTGATAAACCAAGAACAAGGTGCAATAACACATTGAAGAATTCCAAACTGGCAAACAATTGTAATCTTAGAACGCAGAACACAAGACAGATGTAGTGAAAAATTAAAAGCAAAGCCCGTGATACAAGATGTGGAGCTGGGAATGGGGGAGGGTGTTAAGTGCAGCTTGCATCCATGCAATGGAAAGGCAGCTAAGGAATTAATAAATGGAGAACTTAAATACGAGTGCTCTGATAAGTCGCCATTATCAGCTGAGCGTCAGCTGATTGCCAGCTTGACTCACATGACCTGCCTGAACCAATGCTATGCTTGATTTCAGTTAGGAACACTTCTGCCAAATGAACAGGCTACTTGACTTAAATACTTGAATGAATACTATATTCACTTATAGACAATTAGGGCACTCTGTTGGTGTTGGCGGTATAGTTCTGTTCTGGGCAAACTCTCCACCCATCCATGCTGTCATGCCATCAGTGATAGAGAAGCTATTAGTTTAACTAGTTTATCTTAAGGTTCTTAAGATGGGCAAGGAGGAGGCGGGAACCAGCTGAACAGTCAATGTAAAATTTTAGTCAAACAGAACTCAAACATAAACATAAACTGCAAAACAAACAAAGATGCACATAGCTTTGTGCGTCTCTCTCTCTCTCCCAAACTGGCATCTCCAGCCCCCTTTATCTCTCTCCCGCTGATTAGCCAACTCAGTGCCGGCCTTCCCCACTTCCTGGGAAATTGAGAGAGATGAGGGGAGGTCCAGGGGAGAGAGAAAGAGCAAGCGGGAGAGACAGAACGAGAGAGAGAGAGGAAAGACAGAGAGAAAAAGTGGCTTGCTGGTCCCTGGACATACTGTTGCATGGTCCTCATCCACTCCTCCGCCCCCTGGCGGATGACAGCCGCTCCTCCCCTGTTGGACGGCAGCGAGTCCTCCGTCCCCTGTCAGATGGCAGCGGCGAGGACTCCACAACAGCGCATCCCTCCTCCTTCCCGGGTTTCGGCACCAGTGTAACGATGTTCTTAAGATGGGCAAGGAGGAAGCGGGAACCAGCTGAACAGTCAACGTAAAACTTTAATCAAACAGAACTCAAACATAAAATAAACTGCAAAACAAACAAAGACGCACACACACAGCTTCGTGAATCTCTCTCTCCTGGCATCTCCGGTCCCCCTTAACTCTCTACCATTGATTAGCCAACTCAGTGCCAGGCATGCGTCATCACGGCCCGGCCATGCCCCCCTCCTTGTCACAAGGTGGTTGCTTTGCTAATTTTGAAATCAAATAGCTTTTCAGTAGTGAAGCTATATTTTTGATTAGGTAGCGGTGTAGCACTGACAAAAGCTACACCGCCACATCATGCATGAATCTGGTGTTTACAATCAGCAGTTTAGAATCAGAACTAAAGGTGTACGATTCACAAATAAATCACTTGAGTCAGTTCTTTACAATTAATTTGTCACACGTGATAGCAAAGCAGTCTGAATTGGTTCATGATTCAATCTGAATGACTCAGAAAGCACATATGTGTGCTGCTGAATCTTTTGATGCACGCTTTCACATAATATTTTAAAACACGGAAAATAAAGATAACGCTGGTTGCAGTGGATCTACAATCAATGGAAACCAAATGAAAAAGGTCTTTTTTTTTTTTTAAGACATTTTCAAACCAAAAGAGTAACAAAACACTTTGGAGCCTACACGAAAACACACACACAAAAAAATAAAAAATACATGGCATTACCATGTTTTTTGGACATGTGCCATTACAATTACATGTACCATGTATATATACAATGTTATATGAATACATGTAGTGAAATACCATGGTATTCTTTGAATTACCTTGAAGCATCATACTATAGTAGACTGTATATGGAAATCATCAGAATCAGAATGAGCTTTATTGCTAAGTATGCTTACACATACAAGGAATTTATCTTGCTGACAGAAGCTTCCAGTGCACAAACAATACAACAACAAGACAGAGATAATAATAATGATAATAAAAAATAGAATAAAAATAAAAAGTGAATAGAAAATATAAGTATATATAGAAATACACAATAAGACAATATATATATACATGTATGTATACAAATACAAATCTGTTATATACAGATGCAAGGGAATGTATGGCAGAAGAGGTAGGGTATGTTGGATAAATATAAATAGACTAAGCTGTGTATTGCACATAATTATTGCTCAATAGGGCAGTTTTAACTGTTCATGAGATGGATAGCCAGAGGAAAAAAAACTGTTCCTGTGCCTGCTCAGTGCTCTGTAGCGCCGTCCAGAAGGCAACTGTTCAAAAAGGTAGTGGGCTGGGTAAGTGTAAAGTTCTTGAAGGGAGGGCAGGGGGAAACCAATAATTCTCTGTCCTTTGTAGTCTTCTGATGTCCATAATTGAACCAAACCAGACAGTTATTGAAGTGCATAGGACAGACTCAATGACTGCTGAGTAGAACTGTATCAGCAGCGCCTGTGGCAGGTTGAACTTCCTCAGCTGGCGAAGGAAGTACAACCTCTGCTCGGCCTTTTTCACAGTGGAGTCAATGTGGGTCTCCCACTTCAGGTCCTGTGAGATGGTAGTGCCCAGGAACCTGAATGACTCCACTGCTGCCACAGTGCTGTTTAGAATGGTGAGCAGGGTCAATGTTGGGGTGTTCCTTCTAAAGTCCACTATCATCTCCACTGTTTTGAGCATGTTCAGCTTCAGGTTGTTTTGACTGCACCAGTGAGCCAGCCGTTCAACCTCCCTTCTGTATACAGACCCATTGTCTTGTTGGATGAAGCCGATGACAGTAGTGTTGTCTGCAAACTTCAGGAGCTTGACAGAGGTGTCCTTGGTGGTGCAGTCATTGGTAAACAGGGAGAAGAGTAGTGGGGAGAGCACACATCCCTGGGGGGCACCAATGCTGATCGTACATGTGCTGGAAGTGAATTTCCCCTGTCTCACTAGCTGCTGCCTGTCCGTCAGAAAGCTGGTGATCCATGACAGATAGATGTGGGAACAGAGAGTTGGTGTAATTTAGTACGGAGAATAGCTGGGATGATGGTGTTGGAAGCCAAACTGAAGTCCACAAAAAGAATTCTTGCATATGCCCTTGGTCTGTCCAGATGTTGCAGAATATGATGCAATCCCATGTTGACTGCATCATCCACAGACCTGTTTGCTCGATAAGCAAATTAAAGGGGATCAAGAAAGGGTTGTAGATGTCCTAAACGACTTGCCAAAACTATAGTTTGCTAATATGAAATCTGTGGAGTGGTTGTATATATGTATATATAACAAAGAGTATCAAAACGCTTTTGAAGTACTTTGAAGAACCATGTAAATACAGAATGGTACATAAATATATTAGTTGTATATAAAAGTACCATGTTATTTCCCATGTGTGCTCACACATGTGCACACACACACACACACACACACACACACACACACACACACACACACATAAGGAAAGCTTCCAGTATACTTGTATACAGTATTTCACTATACTGTAGTATACTGTACCATGGCTTAGATAAATATCATGTGATTAAGTATTTTAGATGCTTTGTTTATGACAGTACGCTCTGTGCATCTGGTTGGGAAAAAATGAAGTAGCTTAAATGTAACAAGTACTTTTGGCATGTAGCTTGTAGTGTAACTTGCTACTTTCTCTCAAGTGTAGATTTTAGCTTAACATAACAAATTATTCTGTTGAGTAGTTGGTAGCTTAGCTAGCTAAATTTTTTTGAGTATCTTGCGCAACACTGGCTGCCATGCATGGAAAGAGTAGGGAATGTAGCAAATAACACCCCCCCCCCCAAAAACCAAATTAACTGCCAAAAATATCCAACCAAATGGTGATACCGATGGCTGCTTAAATGGATCTCGACAGCCGGAATGAATGTTTCAATATCAAAGTAACAAAATTCCAAAACTGTAGCTATGAGCACTGACCCCGTTGCTAACTAGTTGTTATGCCGTATCGAAGTAATGCAATTCTGAATTCATATTTACAAATGAAGAAAACCTTATGGAGAAAATGAGCGGAGCTTAAACAATCTTGATAGCAACAGTATGTCGTCAAAACCTGGTCACATAGGAGATTCTGACAACAGCATGTCACCAAATCCTGGCCGGATAGGAGCATATGGCAATGGCATGTCACCAAACCTAGCCAGAAAGAAACTTATGGTAACAGCATGTTGCCATTCCTGGCTTTATAGCAGTTTATGGCAACAGCTTGTTGCCAAAACCTGGCCAGATAGGAGCTTACGGCAAAGGTATGTCACCAAACCAAGCCAGATAGAAGCTTACAGCAATAGCATGTCGCCAATGCTGGCTGGATAGCAGCTTCTGGCAACAGCATGTCACCAAATCTCGGCCAGATATGAGCTTACGGCAACGGCATGTCACCAAACCTGGACAGATAAAAGCTTACGGCAACAGCATGTCACTAAACCCGGCCGGATATGAGCTTACTGCAACAGCATGTTGCCATCACCTGAACAGATATAACAAAGCAGCATGTCCTATTACTCTGTAGGGCTGACCAATCTGTATGACTTACACTGACACCTAGGTGGGTTGACGTCACCGCTCTCATCACTGGACTTCCTGTTGCTGATGGCACACTGCACGAGTGTTTGTACCCTGCTAGCCTGCTTAGCATTACTTATTCTTATTCTCATACATTCATCGTTTTATCCTTTCTCATGTTACCATGTGTTTCGGGTTTTTCCACTTTTCTACTGTTTCATCTGTGTGTATTTTACCTGTTGCTGCTGGTGTCTAGCTCGAGTCTGTGTTTGTAGCCTGCTAGCTTTTTTAGCATTGCTTATCTTCTTGGTTAATGATATAACCTCTGTTCCCTGATGCAGGGAATGAGAAGTTGTGTCGATGTAGTGACACTAGGGGTTCACTCTTGAGAGCCCCAATCACCTTTGCTTTATTCAGAAAAGGCCAATGAAAATTGGCGAGTGGAATTTGCATGCCACTCTCCACCACTCATTCAGATTTGTGCTGAGGAGTCGAGAGAGAGTACTGTCCATGTCAGCGTTCGGTTCAGTGCCGTGGCAGGAGGGACACAACGTCTCGTTCCCTCCATCAGGGAACAGAGGTTACATCAGTAACCAAGACGTTCCCTGTCTGTCACTCACTCGACGTTGTGTCGATGTAGTGACACTAGGGGTTCCCATATGAAATGCTGCAGGTGCTGAACCATG
This sequence comes from Myxocyprinus asiaticus, assembly GCF_019703515.2. Lineage (NCBI taxonomy): Eukaryota > Metazoa > Chordata > Actinopteri > Cypriniformes > Catostomidae > Myxocyprinus > Myxocyprinus asiaticus. Next base: position 14,645,954 of record NC_059348.1, on the reverse strand, counting down.
TCAAAAGGTACGGAGGAGTGGACATGGGCAGGCTGCTGTGTGCCTCGTAGCAAGCGCTCGACCACATCGTGACCTTCCAGCGAGTTAGGTAAGGCATCTCCCTGGTCCCGATAAGGGTGGGAGGAGGCACATACCCGAGGAGGTTACAGGCGGTGGCCTTTCCTGATTTTTGTATTAAGAAATTTCCTGCCGAGCACCTGCTAAAATAGCGCTGGGGAAGTGCTCTTCCCTCTCCAGGAGACCACATCCTACCGGAGGGAGGTTAATATTTGGAGAATACCTCACATGGACTTACCGACGGGGAAGTTCACATATGGAATGATGCCACTGGGGAGGACCCTATCTACAGAGAGGGTACACAGCAACAGTGGCCGAGGCAGAGCAGAACTCTGTCGAGGGGAAACACAGGGTTCACCTGAGGGGAAACCGAACAGTGGAAACGCATCATACGGGATTACAGGGGGGGATCACCACGTATGGAGCACTGAGCCTAAGTACGCAGGCTCACCTGAAAAGGGGCATATCACGAGTACTGGGCCTGGTGGCGTTACTCCTCCGCCGAGTTAGTCACCGAATAGTGCTTAAGAAATTATAGAGGCATCCAATGTTCACCAGTTGTGGGGAACTGTTGTGGACAAGATAGCACATTCCACTATTAAATAGATACTCTTTTTACACCTGTGGACTCAGCCGCCGAAGTGCCCAGGGGAAGCAAAACACTCGACTGCGCGTGGGTGACTGCTGAAATGCGCCGTAATTCCAGCAGCAGAAAGTAAGGTGACGGGAAGAACTACACAGCACTGCGCTCGGCTCCAAAGAACAAATCTGAATGAGTGGTGCATGCCATCTCCTTTTATACCCATATGTCCGGGGTGGAGAGTGGCATGCAAATTCCACTTGCCAATTTTCATTGGCTTTTTCTGAATAAAGCAAAGGTGATTGGGGCTCTCAAGTGCGAACCCCTAGTGTCACTACAGCGACACAACGTTGAGTAAGTGACAGACAGGGAACTATCTGTTTTCAGCTTTTAATCCTTAGAATCTGCCATTTTTCAGCACGCATGGGGTTTCCCCCAGCCTTATTCTCTTATCGCGATTCAACTGCATGCATTTTCTGCGTGCATCCGCTTTCTATTTTTATCACGATTAAACTGCGTGCATTTTACAGCACGCACCCATTTTTCTCCTCTGTGTTACACAGATTATTGCATCGATCTCAAAGCCCCGTTTATCAAGAACAACCATAACAACAAACAATTACGTGTGGGATTCACATTGACCTCAAACCCTCAACGCTCAGGAACAACCAACAACTACACCACCAAGCAATTGCGGTAAGTCATGGCATCCATTCATGTTATTTCTTCCTGCATTGCATGTCATATGTTTATGACAGCTTCTTCCATCAGCAGTGAGGAATTCATATGTGATAAATGTAAGGAATTAGTCAGGCTGATGGAGAAGTTTTATGTGTTAGAGACACACATCCGAACGCTAGTGGAGGTCAGTGAGAAAGAGAAGCCGGTAGATACTGTTTCGGATGTGGGTAGTACAATGAGCAACACACATACTTTGGTTCCAGCTCTCGAGCCCCTGCAGCAGGGTGTTTGGGTGACGTCTCAGCAGCATACTCACTCAGAAAGCGACACCGCTCTCCAGTTCCTGTTAGGGCTTCCAATCGATTCTCCCCACTTAGTGATGCACCCACTGAGGATCATGTTGAAAGAGCCCTAATAATAGGTGATTCTATTGTAAGGAACGTGGAAATAGAGACTCCAGCCATAATAGTTAAATGCATTTCCGGGGCTCGAGCGTCTGACATCAGATCAAATTTACAAGTGATGGCTAATGCTAAACATAGATTTTCTAAAATTGTTATTCATGTCGTCACTAATGATATCCGGCTTCGCCAGTCGGAGATCACTAGAGATAATGTTAAAGAGGTGTGTGAACTTGCAAAAATGATGTCAGACACTGTAATATGCTCTGGCCCCCTCCCTGCTCGTCGTGGTGACGAGGTTTATAGTAGATTAGTGTCAGTGACTGGCTGGATGTCTGAGTGGTGTCCGGAGAATAGCATAGGATTTATAGACAATTGGAAGAGTTTTTGGGGTAGACCTGACCTGCTAAATAGAGACAGACTTCATCTCTCCAGGGAAGGTGCCGCTCTCCTCTCTAGTAATTTGGCTCATGGTCTTAATAATGATAGTATCTGACTAACTTAGGCCCAGGTCAGGAAGCAGACAAACAGTGAAGTTTTTGGTGTTACTCAGAGGACAGGATATAAGTTTAAGTCTTTTGAACTAATAATGCTTAATGTGACACCATCAGATATAAATAAAAAAAACTCTGTTGTCTTTTGCCCTGGCTACAGTATATAGATCACCCCGGCCTTATTCTAATTTTTTATCAGATCTTGTATTTACTGTAGATAGAGCTTTAATTGTTAGTGAATTCAACATTCACATATATAATGATAATGACACATTGGGATTAGCATTTATCGATATTCTCAACTCTCTTGGAGTCAGACAAAATGTGACAGAACCAATATCATCGCCATAATCATACGCTAGATTTAATTCTGTCATATGGAGTTGATGTTGATACTATAGAAATTCTACAAGCGATGACATCTCAGATCATTACCTCATCTCTTGTATACTGCAACCAGCTAATGTTACTCAATCTACACCACGCTATCATCCAGGTAGAACTATTCTTTCGACCACTAAAGATAGCTTCACTAATAATCTTCCAGATCTATCTCATACAATCAATAAGCCCCAAAGTCTAGAAGAACTCTACATAAGAGGTATTCCCTGTAATCTCAGAACCCCTTCTTAATATTATTAACTCCTCGCTATCATTAGAACATGTCCCAAGAAACTTTAAAATGGCAGTTATCAAACTGCTTATTAAGAAGCCACAACTTGATCCTGGAGAACTGGCTAATTATAGACCGATTTCAAATCTCCCGTTTATGTAGAAAATACTACAAAAGGTAGTGTCCTCCCAACTATGTTCATTTCTACAGAGAAATAGTATATATGAACAATTTCAGTCAGGATTTAGGCCCCATCACAGTACAGAGACTGCACTTTCCAGAGTTACAAATAACTTGCATTTCACTTCTAGGGCTTTTAGATCTTAGTGCTGCCTTCGACATGATGGATCACAACATTCTCTTGAATAGGCTAGAGAATTATTTTGGCATTTGTGGACTTGCATTAGCATGGTTTAGGTCCTATTTAGCAGACCGCTACCACTCTCTCTATGTAAATGAGGGATTGTCAAACCAACCAAAAGTTAAGTATGGAGTGCCACAGGGATCAGTTTTAGGGCCTCTGCTTTTATCAGGAATCGTGGAATAAATTTCCACTGTTATGCAGATGATACTCAACTTTATATTTCTTCAAAACCTGACGAAATTTCACAATTCTCCAAATTAGCAGAGTGTATCAATGAAATCAAAGATTAGATGGCCAGAAATGTCCTTCTGCTCAATTCCGACAAAACAGAGGTACTAATTATTGGACCAAAAACCTCTAAAAACAAGGTGAAAATATAATTTGTCTCTCGATGGATGTACTATTACATCGTCTTCAACAGCAAAGAAAATATATATATATAGTTATATTTGATACCAATCTGTCCTTTGAAAATCAAATTACCAATGTTAGTAGAACAGCATTCTTCCACCTAAGAAATATTGCTAAATTATGACACATGCTCTCTGTGGCTGATGCCAAAAAACTAATTTGTGTGTTCATGACCTCAAGACTAGATTATTGTAATGCATTACTGGGAGAATGTCCAGCAAGATCAATAAATAAACTTCAATTGGTTCAAAATGCAGCAGCCAGGGTGCTGACTTGAACCAAGAAATATGATCATATTAGTCCCATTTTATCGTCGTTACATTGGCTACCTGTTAAATTTCATATTATTTTTTTTTTATTCTGTTAACTATGTACAAAGCTTTGAATAGTCTAGCTCTACAGTACTTAAGTGACCTTCTACCATGCTATATTACTTCACGTTCATTACGATCGCAAAATTCTGGCCTGTTAATAGTTCCTAGAATATCAAAATCAACAAAAGGAGGTAGATCCTTTTCATATTTGGCTCCTAAATTATGGAATAGTCTCCCTAACACTGTTCGGGATGCAGACACACTCACTGAGTTTAAGTCTAGACTAAAGACTCATCTATTTAGCCAGGCATGCACCTAATATATCCTTCAACTCACAACTAGGCTGCTTTAGTTAGGTCTGCTAGAACCAGAAACCAGAGACATTGATCATGATCTATAACTCTGCAATAAATTGAATGGCATCTATGCTAATATTATTTTATATGTATCCCTGTCTCAACCTAGGTACTTCTATCCTGAGGTCATCAGAACCATCTGGATCCAGCTTCATTCCTGCTTCGTGTTAGACTCAACTGCTATGTGTCTCTGAGCGATGACGACTAAATACAGCCGGTGCCAGCCAAACATCACTTCAGTCTATTACGATGGACTTCAGAGGATGAACTGATGCCAACTCCTACCATAAGACATGGGATATATCATATGCCATTACCTGAACCTTGGATTTAGGATAGACCTCACCGAAATTCATGGCCGATTGAACTGCGATGCACCTCACTGATCTCTGCCTGCATCACCTTGGTCTAATGATGGACTACACTCTTATAATGGAATACATAGACTATCAGTGAATTGCCAACAAAACCCTTCATCAGCCAACTAACAAAGGACAATGCATCTATGTGAACTTCTGCAGTTAATCCAGGATGAACTTCAAAGACATTAGTCATTAATCTTACAGTTCTTACAAAATCTTTGTTTAAACACTGACCCTTAACCCTCTGGGGTCATCGGATGCACTGGCGCATCCTGCTGGATTTTTTCCTCATAACAGCGTGTCAGGTGTATTTTGTTGATTCATGTCTTTTATTTTGAAAAGTTTAGTTCCTGTTCCCTAGTCATGTGATGTCTTGTTTTCCCTCCATGTTCATGTGTCATGTTTTCATTGGTTTATTGTTTAATTATCTTGTTATCAGTTCTGTTTGTTCATTGGTTTATGTTCCCCCATGTCCATGTATTTAAGCCTCATGTTTTCCATTGTGTAGTGGTCTAGTATTGAATGTGAAAGGGTATGTGCAAAGTCTAGTCTAGTCTAGTCTAGTCTAGTCTAGTCTAGTCTAGTCTAGTCTAGTCTAGTCTAGTCTAGTCCATGTTTTGTTTTGTAGTTAGGGTTTTGGATTTCACGTTTATTTAATAAACTGCACTTGGGTTCTTCATCTCATCATCGTCTTCGTCATTGCCATCATTGCCAGTTCCAGCATACGTTACACAGTGGGAACAATTTAAAATACTCCGTCAATTTTGGGCATACAGATAAGTGTAAGACATCATTAGAGACTATAAAGGGTCTACTTTTATTTGTGTACACTCACAATAACAACAAAACCTTGTGCTTTTGTAAAACAAAGAAAATAAACAGGGTGCGCTTTCAGCCATCTCTGTCTCCGCGAGCATCTTTCTGAAACACGTCACAAAAATGAACTGAAACTCCGCGAATACTTATCAGACAAACATGAAACATATGTCTAAAGAAAGCTTAAAATGTCTACTTTTAAATAAAACAATTCAAATTTAAAACAAATGTTCTCATGCAATGTAATCTGTATGAAACAAAGCGATGTACAGTTTCTCCTGGCTCAGCTAATTATCGCTAATGTGATCACACCCACCAGCAGAGCGTGCTATTCATACGGTAATGTGCTGAGGCAATCAATGCAAATGGTAAATGCCCCCAACAGTGCCTTAAAAAACATCAAGTTCATTCACTTTTCTGCATGTTTGGAAGATGGCACGCTACACAGGTGAGGAAGAGTTCACATTTTCCTCAGAAGAAGAGCGGGACTCCAATGAACGTTTGCATTTTGAAGAGCGACTTGATCCAGCCGAGGATACAATTTTGGATGGGTAAGTCATTTAGTTTTACTTACATATTAGTTGACATGCTATTTTATATAAACATGTACATATTTTACTAATTGGACTATTTTCAGACTTGCCAGCCAGGATTCAGAGTATTGAAATTTGAAATATGTCCTAATAGGCAAGTTTTAGTTACATTTAAATGTTGTTTCAGCTAAAGCAGATATTTAAATTGTATGCTGTATGATATAAATATGATATGTAATATGATATACAAATAATATGAATGTTTAGATTATATTTTAACCAGTGTTTATGCTGCCTCATTATCATCAATGAAGCTTGTGCTTGCAAATATCTGTTCGGGTGTAAATGTGTCAAATGTACTGTAAATATGCCCATATTAGAAAATCAGCATATAAGAATGATTTCTGAAGGATCATGTGACACTGAAGACTGCAGTAATGATGATGAAAATTCAGCTTTGATTACAGGAATAAATTGCATTTTACAATATATTCAAATAGAAAAGTTATTTTCAATTGTAAAAATATTTCACAATATCACTGTTTTTGCTGTATTGGTTCAAATAAATGCAGCCTTGGTGAGCAGAAGAGACTTCTTTTAAAAACATTAAAAAAAAAAAAACTTTTGAATTTTTTTGATTTGAAACTATCTAAAACTTTTAAATGGTAGTGTAGGTCTAAAGTTTTTAAGTAAAGTCTTTATGTAAAGAAAATGTATAGTAAGATTACTTCTTTTAACTTTTGTGAATAAGCTACAAACAATATATTCAATCATTAAGTATCTTCACATTCATTCTCTCTCAGGGGAGGGGTCTTTGTCTCCTCAGGTGTGAATCACATCAATATTCATGATCATCCACGCCCCCTCGCATATGGCCTTTCTAACACTAAAAGTGTCTTACAAAAGTTAAATGACTATATTGTTTTGTATGAATGAATGATCAGGATGGTTTTCACATCATTTTTTGTAACAAAAACTCTAGGCTACAAGATCCAGTTTTCAAAAGTCTTGTGAACAAATGTTTAGTATGTGTTATATGTGTATGTGCCTTATTTCAGTGACTTAAAATTTTTGTTTTTTCAAAAACCACACATAAACGTTATTTTCTCAAAAATACAAACATGTACATACATGTTATTCACATATTATTGTAGCCCAGTTTGTGCTGAATACAGTGTTATCAGACTTTAGCCATTAATATGTTTTTAAGCAACTGAAAAAAGCACAAATATCAAGGCATTTCAAAACTTCTCCAGGGCCCAAAACACCCTCAGACCCCAGAGGGTTTAACACTAACTTAGTTTAATAATTTTAAACCATGACTATACTCACTATACATAATTAAGTAATATTGGCATTATATTCATGATGTTAGCCAGAGGGGAACTGGCCCCCACAGTAAGCCTGGTTTATCCCAAGGTTATTTTTCTCCATTAACCAACATCTTATGGAGTTTTGTGTTCCTTGCCACAGTCGCCTTCGGCTTGTTCACTGGGTTTCTAAATACAATAATTATTTAATTACTTATTTTTAAAAACAATTCACAATCGTATTTTATCAAACTACAGAATGATGACTCTAAGACAATATAGATATTGCAGTTTCATTTTCTGTTAATGCATGATATTCTGTAAAGCCGCTTTGAAACGATGTGTGTTGTGATAGGTGCTATACAAATAAAAATTACTTGAATTGACCAATCCGTAATACAGATAATTAACTTCACATTGTAAAGGTGATGATTTGAAAATAGAATTGCATTAGAAGACTTATGGTGGGGCATAAGCTTGTCATTCTTAAATAGATTACTTATTCAAACAAGCCGAGACAGTGTTCCTGATTACTTAAACTAAACATGCAGCTTCACATGGCCTTCAAAGCAACATGAAACTGTTAATCAGAATTTGAGTACTTACACACAGAAGGAAGTGACAGATATGTCTGCGATTGCAGTGGCTAGGCATGACACCAAATATATGTGTAACACCACGTCAGGGTTCGTGTGTGGAAATGAGGAGATGGGGAGCAGTGACATGCTTCAGGTCAGACTTTTTATTCTCTGCCTTTATACTCTTCGTGCACTCTTCTCAGTGCTTTTATTAGTTCATTGGAACACAAACTTTCAGTGAACATAAACTTCTTCAAACTCTCAATACACAAACATATACACTCAATAAGACACGCCAGTTGCTGCACTCTCGTGTCGTTATCTCTCTCCCTTCTCTGGCATGTTCAGCTGTTTTAAGGGCTCTCTTCACTATCACTGTAATGAGAAACAGCTGTTAGAAATCATGTCAACCAGCTTGACAAGCCACACCACACTCTCTCAACCCCCCCCCCTCCTTATTCAAATTTGTTGATTAGAGCCAAGTCAATATCTAGAGAGTTTTGAGACAGAATTAAACAGAACCATCAAACAACTCAAATCCTAAGGGAGGATAACCAAGCCTCAGCCAGATCCACTGATTGAGCGACTAAATGTCCTTTATTCTGGGATGATGTAACATTGTTGGTATGCAACAGAAGAATATCGGCCAAGAGCTTGAAAGCGTTGTAACAGAGGTTGCTGCTATTGTCGCTGCTCCAGTGCGAAAGAGTAAGCATGCATGAGGTCGTAAACCCAGATATCAGGACTGGCAAACAGTAGAGATGGGCAGCAACCTGGATCCAGACCTCTGGCTTCTCTCCTCTGTGATGGGTTTCATCAGGGCATGCATAAGTTTGAAAACTCATCAGGACATGGAAACAAATACAAAAATGAGTATTAGTAGAGCAACACACAATTAGTTCACAATACATGTCATCTACCCCACATCCATGTAGTCTACCAAAAATGTCAAAAGGAGCATTCTGATAAAGTGAGGTCATATGAATGCATCAACGTTAAGTATAAATTCCAGATCTAAAAACCTTAGGTGCGCAAAGACTGCTTCTTATTAAAGTCCACAAGAGAATTAAAACACCAAATTGAATGTGAGTGTATTAGAAAGCCATTTGCCTTGTTTGTTGATGCATTCTGGGCACAGACAGTTAAATGAAAAACTGTCGATGTATGATCCAAGCATCTTAAAGACTGAATGCCTGACTTAATAAGGAAGGCAGCATTATATGAGATGAGTGACAATGCATAATAAAATGCACTTAAGGCCTACTATGAAATTACAGCAAACACAAAATGCAAAATAGAGCAAAAGTCACATGTTATGTGACTTTTGTTTAATGTTTAACATTGTAAGGAGATATAGTGATGGTAGCTGCAATGGACCCTTTCGCATAATTTGTATTGAGGGAGCAGCATCAGCAATGACAAATGAAGTGCAAAAAGTCTCAACTTGATCATTATTAAAGGAAATGCTATATTTTCCAAACATGGATCAAAGCTGAAAAATGAGTTGAAAATGCAGCCTGAGTCTGAATTAAATTCAGTGGCTTGTAAATAAAATTTAGGTATTCGAAGAAAAAACTAGATCCAGTTAGGCTAATTATCCCCATTAGCCTAAGATCGGGTAACTCTGGCTCTGCTTATACGTTACCGGTCCTATTCGATCCGCCCTGACCAGGATTTGAACCGTGATCCCCGGCATCAGAGTTGGACGCGCTAGCAAGGAGGTTAGAAAAGCTCTAGCCTCAGTCGCTAATGCATCTCTAAAGGCCAGGAGAGTGAGGTTTACACACTGCACAGCTATCACGTACCAGCTGGCTACCATTACACCCACCCCTTAAACCTCACTTTTATCCAGGTCATGGCACCAGTGCCACCGGTCTATTTCGACCCGCCTCAAGCTGGATTTGAACCGGTGATCCATGGCATGGGAGTTGGACACGCCAGTAGTGCATCCGAGGTGTTACCCACCCTACCAACCACCAGAGGGAGCCCTCTCCCGAATACTGATCATCACTCATTTCTTCACTGCTCACTTCCTGTTTTCACTGTATAAATAGCCATGCACTTCAACTTATACTTTGCAAAGTATTGCCAGTTAACCCTGCCTTACCAAGTGTTTTGCCATTGCTATTGCTGATTGTTTTCATGTTATGACCATTGCCTGTTTTTCTGGAATTACTGCTTTTTGGATACCCCTTTGTTTTGTTTGTCTTGTTGGACTGTCTTTTTGGTATATTGGATTTTACCGCCTGCTTAACGACTTCATCTATTTGCCTGCCGATTTGGATTGTTTGCTTGTGTTCTTAATAAACTTCCTTCACATGGATCCTAACACCATCTCCATAGCCAGTTCATTACATACAGCAAGGAGGTTAGAAAAGCCATGGTTCAATCCTTGGTCACTAGTGCATCTGTTAAGGCCTGGAGAGTGAGGTTTACACACTGCACAGCTATCACATACCAGCTGGCTACCGTTACATATAGAGAGGGAGCATGTAAAGTAGATGCTCACAGAGAGCGGCACCAGCATGATGACTGGAACTGAAACTCTAATGAGAGATCAACACAATAGACCCTTTAAATATACTGAATAAATATACATATTGCTTTGCCAGAAATCTTAGTATATTCATGAACCATACTGCTGTAGGTCATGTATAACATAAAATATCAACATGTATAACAGGGTTCTTCAATTATTTTCTTATCCAAATGAAAACTTGGCAGGGGCCAAACATTTTTTGCATTCTCTTAGCCAGCACTTTCATGCAAATATGTTGACATGAAAAAAAATAAATAAATAAATAAAAACACCATTAAAGACAGTGTGTTTTGGAATTAAAATAGTCATTAATTTAACTAACATTGTAAGATATGGCCATATATCCTTCTTAAAATCTGGAAGAAGAACAAATATGACTCATAACCTTAAATAACAAATAGGTTGATCAGCTTGAAAATAAAAACATAATGATCCTTGTAACATATCAGGGCTATGATTAGACAATGAATCTAAGAGCAACATTTCAATCTGCTAAAGCCAATATCTTCGATAGTAGTGACCCACATAAAACAATTGCCAATAATGGCATAATTTGGGCTTTATTATGATAAGACTCAATAATGACATCATAAAGACTGTATTATGACATCATAGATCCACCATTATGACATGTTAGAGGACTCATAATTTAATTAGAATTTCTTAGAATTACTTAATTTCTTTTTTTTTTTTAATAAAAGATGAGTCATTGCATTTTTTGACTAAGTATAATTATTTATTCCTGGATGTATAGAATACAAATCTCCTGAACATATTTCTGTACACTATACTTACTATGGTCACAACTGTTGGGCCTCATGTATTCAGATAGAAGACAAAGGCAGGCCTAACACAGTCATAAAACCTAACTCAGGCCCCCATATAACAAGTCATAAATCTTACTGATAAAAACCGCACCAAAATCAAACAAAGGGAGTCCAAAACAGACTACAAATCCCATGAAGCCTTGCTCACTAAAGGATCGAACTCTCAACTCCTATTGGATGAGGCACACAACAGAACGTCCCTCAACCATGACATCATCAGGAGTAGAAATACCTCTGAAATGCTTCCGGGATTTGCTTCCAGCAACTTTGCTCGCCGTGTGTAGACGCAGCTCATCGCTGCTCTCAGTGTCAGCCTCATGGCACAAGGAAGTAACGTCCAACTTGAAACTGTGGCCATACAATCTCCATCTCGCTGGACGAGTTGAGATTACTCTGTGTTCCACCGAACACTCTAACGGATCCGAAGGAGACCGCCGAGCAATCCGCATCTTCATCCGTTTGCCTGCAGAAGTGAAGAGATAAAAGATTTCTCTTCCATCTTCAATCAAGTCGATGTCGCTGATTTCTCTGCCAGCCCGCTGAGAATCAGCAGCCGTACCACCCGCCGACAGAGCGAGGAAACGGCCTCCCGTCGTCACCCGAGCCTCGAGGAACCAAGTCGGAGTTAAAGGACGGATGAACACACATTCTACGTCCTCATACGATTCAAGTAAGAGGTTTATGTCTGGGCAGAGATAGAATATTATAGTGTGTTATTCTTGTGTATCAAGGTTATTGCTTGTACAGTTTACGGACCGCCGTGTCCGCTCATTATTAATACTCAGGGTATTAATTATCACGAATGAGATTTGCTGTATTGTAGTCCAACCACATTGGACTTTTGTGCATTTCCGCCATCGCGGGTGAGACCGGCAAACTGAGTTTATCCATTAAAGAATCAAAGACCGCGGGAAGGTTTACGAGCCATCCACCGCATCTCTGAGTGATAAACTAACAGCTGCTTTCTCTCCCACGATCGCGAAACCGGCTTTGGGGCCGTCACTTAATTCTCTCTCTCTTGTACTAACCACACACATACACACGCGACCCCTCACAAACATTCTCGCATACATTTTTGGCTAGTAGATAGCTTCGTGATAAAGCTCAGCTTTGTCCCTAAGCTATCGTACAAGCGGATACACGCGGTAACTGGTAGATGCCATTGACTGTTTTCTCTCCGTCCACATTCACGGCCATATTCTCTGGCCGGAAGTCTCGCATGACATACTCTCCACAAGAGTCACGGCCGCCATTTTGTGCACATCCCTCCTTACACACACACACACACACACACACACACTCGCTCTCACACACACACCCTCATGTGTTATAGGATTATTTTGATTTCCATATCTAATCATATCACTGTTTAGTTTGTAGTTGTAAGTCGGAAGTTTATTGACTGCATTGTATTAATTATTAATTGATATTACTGCATAAATAAACTTTGTTATATTACAAAGAGAAGTGTTTTGGTTTGTTTTGCATACACCTGTGTCATGCTGACGGGATGTCAGTGCTCGGATTCAAGCCTTCATTCATTGTTTTTTCCTAAGAAAACAATCTAATATTGAGACTGTTATACTATCTGGTTATTAGTCCCTGATTCCAGGGTGGTGCCCCATCAATATTAATCCTTATTAATATTCTATTGATTTTTGATAATTGATAATTATCTTTGATGATTGTTGAATTTGAATTATCAGTAAGCTAGTGTTAATTTTAATTAATGTTTCATCGATGTTAATGATTGGTGATTATCTTTGATAATTGTTGATTTAAAGGATTAAAAAAGCTAACATTGATTCTCATCAATGTTCTATTGATTTAAACATAGCGCACTACATTCACTGGAGCCCCATATGAGGCTTTAATGAGTTAGATTCAATTAATTAATTTAAATATTAATTAATAACTAAAGAAATAATTATCAATTATTTCTGATAGTAACACTGATCTAAAGAACCAGTAAAGCCCTACACAATAAATAACGACCATCAAAAATGTTAAAAATAACACCAAAAAAATAAAAAAAATGTCTACCACATTGTTTTCAGATAACAAAAAAAATATTCACATAAAAATGTGACTCTATTGGTTATGTAATATATTGAGGTACTGTATAATTACTGTATATCTATCAGAAAATTCCATAGTCCATTAATTACACAAAGGCTTTTCTGTACTGGTAAGAGAGATGCTTATTATACAGTAGATATACTGTCAGCCTGCTTCATGTTGTATTGCCCCATTTTGAAGTCTTCGGTGTTAATAAGTCGTGGCTGCATTACCACCTCAGGTGTGCATTATTTTTTAATAATTCAATGGTTTGTCGTTAGTTATTCCTTACTTACAGAATACAGAACATTACATTTATGCCTGAGCATAAAATTAGTTGGATTGAAAACTTTTCAGATCAACCAACTGCTTTATTCCACCACTACAGACAATCATCCAAAATCCTCCTTAATAATACTGCTCAATGCTATTATAATTTGTAATCTTACTCATTGAACACATAGGCTATATGTTAAAAACCTACAAATCCAGAGCCATGACACCAAGCTGTTATTCCTTGTCTAATTAGGAACCTGCCTACAGAACATCCACAAATTAGATTATATTCATCAACAAAAATGCATGACCACAAAGATGTTAGATTTACAAACAGAAGTTCAGCCAGTTAAGGTTTAACATGTGCACTGCTGCAGTCATTGATGACAGGAAAGTCATTACATTCTCTTTCATATTATGTTGACAGTGAATCCAAACTTCTTTCCAACCACTGTATTTTTTAGAAGCTATTTTTTAAAAAATAAATAAAGACATATGTAGCCGGTGGGTTGAAAATAATCACTACAGGATACAAAAATATATTTTGGGGTTTTTATTCTGACTGCTGTCTCAGAAAACTTACAACGATCAATGAGGCTGTATTTGTATTAAAAAAGAAGAAGAAAATACAAAAACTGTGTCCTTGTGCTTATGAAATATGGCAATGAACTACGGTAATGAAATACAGTAGAAGCTAATGTCAAAAGAAAATACAAACATGGCATTAGCTTAACCATATACTTCTACACATACTTAATACATGCTTATACAGTACCATTCACAGCATTTTATGCATTTAACACATGCTTAAATCTCTCAAAGCATTTTATGCATTTAACACATGCTTAAATCACTCACAGTATTGTAATTATTTTTAACCAGGCTTCAAGGACATATATTGCAGTTGAAAACAATTCTCATAAAATAATTCTCATTACACATGTTTTCACATATAACACGTATGACACCTATTCACCAAACTGGAAAACACTCTGGGCTGTAAATCATTAAATAAGATACGATTAATACTAAATTCACATAACCAGTTCTTGCACGTGTGCACAAACGTAGTCAAACTCCACACATGCAATCCATATGCATCCTTCAAAAATAACACATAACAAACACTCAATTTTAACATACAACTCTTCTGAACACCTATTTAATGTAATTTATAACCATTTTGTGTAAATTTAGAAATATACACAAGAATTCTCAAACAATGAACAAAACTGGGAGCTCTCTTGCACAACCTTTTTCTTTTTTTCATGTTTCTAACATGAGTGCAGGAAAGCGGGTGTTGCAAAACTCTTAAAGGGGCCACATTCAATTTAAGTTAAGTAGAGTTAACTTTACATGAAATTTCTCCACTTTGCTACATTCTCCTCTGCTAAAAGTCATTGTCTCCGATGACTTAATACATATTCTTCACTTCTTTAACAGCTTCTCTAAAGAACACACTACCCAGGCTTGTTAACACCTGAGAGAAGAATTCAGGACAGATTGAAACAGCATTACATGCTTATTTTGGATCATTAAATGGGTTTAAGTGTATGCCAGCATTGGCTCTTTTAGTTCTTCTTGGTGCTGGTACAGGCTTTTTCCATCTCTGGTTCAGACACGCTAGGAGCTGAGCCAGTGTCAAGCTCAACTCTCTCTGGACCAGACACTCTAGGAGCTGTGTCATTGCTAGACTCAACTCTCTCTGGTACCGAACCTTGTTATTCAGTGTTCCCTGAAATCAGTACAGGTTCACCTACAGTAAAAGGGCTTCGGCGGCTGACACAGGGTTTTCAGGGTTCACATTCTCTGTCTCCTGCAGACTAGGATATGTGACCTCTTTTAACACAACAAAATCAGGATCAGAATGCACAACATCAACCTGCTCAGAAACAGATTCTCCCCTCGATTGTGGTGATGTGGGAGAATGGGTTTCAGTCATCTCTGTCTCAGGAACAGAGTTAACACAAGGGCGCAAGTCAACTCTATGGACTCTCTTTATAGGACCACCCTCAAGTGGCTCAATAGTATGTGTGGTACCCTTCACATCTATGACCCTGTATACAGTAGGACCCTATGAATCCTGTATTTTGTTTATACCCAAAGGTCTGTGGCACAAGTGATTCACTGTCTTGGTGAATCACTAACCAATCATGTTTTCTGTCCACAGTTTGCTCTTGACCTAGCAGTGCATCTACTGGAAGATGCGAGTTGACTCCAAACAGCAAGTAATGTGGTGAGTATCCAGTGGTTGCATGTGGTGTTACATTATAAGCATAAACCAACTCAGGAAGGTGTTCTGGCCAATGCTTTTTCTTTACAGGGCTAAGTGTATATAATAGATCATGGAGCGTTCTGTTAAAGCGCTCGTACTGAGCGTTACCCTGAGGCTAATAGGGTGTGGTGCAGGTTTTCTTTACACCATACATTTTACATAGCTCAGCAATCACGTCACTTTCAAAATTTCTGCACTGATTAGAATGCAATAGTTCAGGCACACCATATTTCATGAACCACTCTTTTATAAGGATCTTGGCAGTAGTATATACCCTCTGATCCTTGGTTGTAAACACCTGTGTGAATTTTGTGAAAACATCAGTCACAATTAACATGTTCTCAAGGCAATCAGAGGCAGGATCAGTAAAAGTGAAGCACAGTAAAATCTACTGCCACTACTTCAAGGGGCCTTAAAGCCAGAAAGAGCTTCATAGAAGGATGTATACTTGGCTGTGGCATCTTTGTTAAGATGCACCTTTGACACTTTTTGATCCACTGCTCCATATCATTGGAGCCAACCCAGAAGCATCATTGCATCAACAGGTTTAGCGTGCGCTAAATGCCCTGATGTCCCATACTATCATGAACACTTTCAAGGACCTGTTCTTTTAGACATGAGGGTAAGAGCAGCTGTTGACATTCAACAAGATGTCTGTCATTCACAATGCGATAAAGAAAGCCATCCAGTTCTCTAAAACACTTCCACTGCTTTATCAGTGACAGTACAGAGTTTGCCAGACCAGATCTCTCACAAGTGGTGGGCTTTTGTTTACATTCCCAAAAGATTCTGAAAGAAGTGAGAATGGGATCTTTCATTTGAAAATCCTTCTTCAGTTCAGCTGTTGTATAATCCAGCAGAGTAGGCGTACTTCCGTGAGGGTTACTGCCTTTCTCTACTCCACACTCTAAAGCATGAATATGTCTAACCCTACAGAACTTTTCACCAGCCATCACTAAGTCAGGCTCTAAGGCTGTTCCTTTGTTTTTTATATTGCAGATGGCAATACAGTCATCATATTCTGCATACTCAGGAGTGGCAGGCTCCCCTGCTGATGGCTGCCTAAAGAGGGCATCAGCAGCTGCATTATGCCGTCCTGGGCAGAATTTCACCTCAAAATCAAAGACGGCTAATTGAGCGATCCATCTTTGCTCATTTGCACTGAGCTTGGCCATTTTTAGATGGCACAGGGGGTTGTTATTTGTGATGACCACAAACTTGGAACCCAGAAGATAACAATGGAATTTTTCAGAGATAGTCCAATTGAGGGCCAGTAGCTCAAGCTTCATATTATTGTAATTTCTGTCATTCTTTTCTGCTTTACGAAGTCTCCTACTGGCATAAGCTAGGACTCTCCTACACTCACCCTGCTGCTGGTATAAGAGAGCTCCCAGGCCTTCACTGCTCGCATCAGTCTCCAATATGAAAGGAAGATTGAAGTCTGCATACCCTAACACAGGAGCAGAGGTAAGCTTCTCCTTCAGCAGCTCAAACACTGACTGTCACTATGATGACCACAAAGCACTAAACTCTCTCTTTGTGGTACCAAACTGCTTGATACACAGGTTCACAAAATCATGGAGAGGGCTGGCAATTCTAGAAAAACCCTTAATGAACTTTCTGTAGTAATTACAGAACCCTAAGAACGAGCGTAATTCCTTAACTGTACTGGGAAGTTCCATTGCTTGACCTCTTCATCTTTACTTGGATTAGTACCAATACCTCGAGCTGAGATCTGATGACCTAAGAAAGATAACCTAAGATTTCTTGTTGCAAGAAATGACACTTTTCAGGCTTAACGTTGAGACCTGTTTCTTTTAGTATGTTAAAGACTACTTACAATCTCTGCAAGTGCTCAGGGAATGTGGGAGAGTACACTAGTATGTCATCAAGGTACACTAGCATGATCTGAAAAATTAGATCACCCATGGATGCCTGCATAAGATGTTGAAACATCAAAGGTCCATTAAAAACCCCAAGGGGCATCCGAGAATACTCAAAGATCTAAAATTGAGTCATAAATGCAGTCTTATGCCTGTCTCGCTTGTGGACAGCAACCTTATGATATCCGCTTGCTAAATCAATGGAAGAACTTTGCTCCTTGTAGTGCATCAAGGCTTTCATTTTTCCTAGGCAGAGGAAATGCGTCTTGCTTGGACTTTGAGTTCAGCTGCCTGTAATCGACACAAAGCCTCAGACTGCCATCAGTTTTCTTAACTAGCACGAAAGGTGAAGCATAAGCACTAGTGCTTTCTTGGATCACTCCTTTCTTAAGGAGCTTGGTGAGATGTTCTCTGACTTCCCTATACTGAGTGGGTGGGATATGCCTATAAGGCTGGGCCACCAGTACATCATCCATGACGTGAATCTCATGTTGCACTTTGTCTGTAAATCCGAGGTCTTCATCCTCTAGAGCAAAAACATCAGAGAACTTCATCAACAAATCACTCAGCTCTGCCTGCTGTTCAGGAGTACCACCAATGTGTAGCTTGTTGAGCAAGTTGAGGTTGGCTGTAGAGGATTCCCTGCCCAGTCAGTATGGAGAATGTTCACAGCCATTGGAATGACAGGAAAGGAGAGGAAGACAGCAGTTCACATGATAGGAGAGGCAGCAGAAAGAGCCTCTTGCTGGCTATGTAACAGGAGAGAGGAGCCAAGCTGGGAGATGGGCAGTGATTTGGCCACCACTGCTGACCTACTAACGAGAGGGTGTTACGGTTCAGGGTCGAAACACCCAGTGAATGTTGGACACCATCTGACGACATCAACTCCTCCTGGCCAAGGCTACATTCACAGAAGATGAAAATAGGAGAAGAATCTTTTAGATGTAATTATTCTAAAGTGGAGAAATTTCATGTAATTTAACTCTAGTCATAAATTGGATGTGGCCCCTTTAAGAGTTTTGCGACACCCACTTTGGCACGCTCTTGTGTTAGAGACATGAAAACAAACATTGTACAAGAGAGCTCCCAGTTTTGTTCAATGCTTCAAGGACATGCATTGAAGTTTAAAACAATAGAATTCTTATTACACATGTTCTCATGTTTTCAAATATAAGAAGCATCACACCTATTCACCAAACTGGAAAACACTCTGGGCTATAAATCATTAAATAAGATATGATTAATACTAATTTACATACTCAGTTCTTGCACATGTGCACAAACGTGGTCAAACTCCATATATGCAATCCATATGCATCCTTCAAAAATAACCCATAACAAACACTCAATTTTAAAATACAACTCCTTTGAACACCTATTTAATGCAATTTATAACCATTTTGTGTAAAATGTTATATTTACCCAAGAAATCTCAAACGATGAACAAAACTGTGAGCTCTCTTGCACAACATTTGTTTTCATGTCTCTAACACGAGAGAGTGCCAGAAAGCAAAACTCCAAAGGGGCCATGTCCAATTTATGACTAGAGTTAAATTACATGGAATTTCTCCATTTGGCTACACATACATAAATAATGATTATTTATAATATGTAAAGATTCCTTACCCATTTGTCAAACACAAATTCAATTTAATATAATGAATACCTTATTCGGAAAGGCACAAATAATGACTTCAGAACGAATAATGGATTCATCCGAATAATAGAAAAAAATATTTGTTTGAATGATTATCCAAGGAGCACAATGATAAAGTTTATTTTAAATAAACATATCCAAAATTACAACAAATGAATGAGCCTGTGAAGCCAGTATTTCTAAAGTGTAAACCTTATGAATGAAAATGCACCTGGTGTGATTTACAGTATATCCACATCAGCGATTAAGTAATTATCTGGTTAAGACTTTATTCCAAAAAAAGGTTTAAATGCTCCATAAAGGTTTAAATGCTCAATAGAGTATTCATCTATTCGGAATATTCCTGCTTATGTAAAACAAAGAATCTGAAACATGTTCCGTCTGTTAGTTTTTTTTTTTTTCTCTTTAAACTGTGCTAAATTTGATAAAGTTAATTGTTCTTGAACTCTGGAAAGGTGCTATATAAATTTAACATCATTATTATTATTATTTAACTAAGTAATGGTGTCCTATCATAAAAATTCCTGATAGACTTACCGGACTTTCACTTGTTTCACATTAAAATGTAGAATCCAGTCATATCAGTAACATTATAAAAGCTGTTTTATTCTACATGGCGAGGGTCCGCACATGGGGGCTGCCATGTTAGAATCACATGACTAGCCGAATACTACTCATTTAATCTCAGTAACCATCCTGTTGTTTGACACCTTCACTGATTGATAAAAGTAATCATGACTGACTCCTAAATTTCTACAATGGCATCTGAAAATGCCATTTCAATTCCATTTCAATATTCTAATAAATCTCCTCACCAAGACAAGTGCACACCTACAAACCATCTGTCTAAAGCAATCAAGGTAATTATATCCAAAAGTAGCAATCTCATTGCCTGTATCATTTGTAACTTCTTATCGCTGATTGGCCAGTTTACATGTCAGTCGGTACTTCTTGTTTGAGTGGGCGGTTCTTGTCAGGAGTGAATGAACATAAAAGGAGACAAAGTTTGATGCGCAGTGAGCAGAATAGAGGTTCTCAAGGATTTTATTTTACTGTGTGCATGAAAACTTGGTTATTAGTACAAGGTTATAAAATTATTGGGGGCTTTTCCTTAAACATCTGGGGCTTAAGCCCAGTAAGCCCACCCTTAGCGCTGCCCAAGTGTTTCTTTATAAAAGGATGAGCCTAATGATGTCTTTGACATATAAACAATAAAAAATAAACAACGCTTAGTTTGATTTCCACAAATTAAAACCAAGTAGGAGGTTTTACATGCTATGTCTAAAATGTCTGTTGAATCTTACAACAATGTGTGACAATCACATTGACCAGGGCTGTGTTTCTCAAAAGCATTGTAAGCCTAAGTAGATCTTAGAAACCATTGGCACCAATGGTCTCTATGATCAAACGCAGCCCTGGACATTCAAAACAGATAATGTACAATATGCTGTGAAACATGAATTCTGTCATGTCAGATTCTTATCTTTGTGCAGAGATCATATAACAGTAAAGTTGTAAAGTGTGGTGAAGAGTCAACCAGAATTTGAGGTCTCACTTTGAAGTTACAGAATCCTTAAGGAGCTGTTTTCTATACCTTTTGCCCCAGAGACCAATTTGGCCCTGGCTGAAAGCTCAAGAGGAGAGAGTATTTTAAGTGCTTGTGGCTATGGAAGCTGCTTTGTTGGTGCCAGAATTTCAGTATGCAAAGAAAAAAAAATTATTTTATGGATCCCACCAATGAAGACAAGGTGGATATTGAGAGTAAACATCAAGAGATGCAGGAAAGTATCACAGTGAATTGTGTGTAAGGCACTTATATTAATATTAATAATATTTCTTAAGTAAAACTGTCCAACAGCAACACCAGTGGATAAAGTTTCAAAGGAAGTCTGTACCTCATGTGTTAAAGTGTTTTACTGTAAATGTGTTAAGCTCATGTGTTAAAGTGTGTCTCGAATGTTAGGGAGGAACAGTGAAATACAGGCAAAAACGCATGTGAATAACTTTCGGTCACATACAAATAGAAATTAACTTAAAATTGGTCAGTCAACTTGTTTTTAGCAGCAAATCAGCTCAGATAGATTAGAGCTGCACCTCCATGCTTGTGACCTTAATTACGCTTGTAATTATAACTGTTTTATTGATGAATGGTCTGGTGACTCTTAAGCCAGTAAGACTAACAATAGTTTGTAGTAACAAATAAAAGACATGAAATGTACTTGTTAATGTATTATCATAGTTATTTTTTTAAAGCAATGTAAAAATGTTTAAAAACCAGGGCTGGTACACAGATGTGATCTTTGATGGGGCATTTGGATCTTTAGGATAGACAAGTAGTTCTCTCTTCATCAGAGTGGTGAATCAGGGCAATACCACCTCTAGGCCCCCCTTCGACCAGGCCATGTTCAAAATGGATAAACTTAATGAGACTTTAATGACTTGGTTTTAATACTGTATTATGTTAATATAAACATTTATTTTATTGGTTGCTGAGTGGCTGTTGTTATTGTAAAGAAAATGGTGTTTCATGAGCCGTTGACCCGGAAACTGTGTAAACATCAAATGGAATTGTTAAATGTATTTACATAAGATAAAAAAAAATAAATTAAAAAGAAAAAGGCAAACAGGACTTTTTTGAGGGGAAGTCCACCAACGGGTTATTGTTTTTTGAAGACCTCAGGCCCCCATTGACAAACTTTTTGGCCACTTTAGCAAGGCCTCCAATGCTAAGAAATCAAAACTTGTCTTTAATGAATTCATACAAAACCCTTTTCCAAATTACTCTGAATTCTGATATCCAACAACCACATCTGAAGATATCTTTATGAAATAATCGTTAGGCTATCATTTGTAGCACTTTTAGCTAGACATGCACTTACTGATTCCAATTACAGTGTACTGTATATCTAGGGAGAGGCACTGACTCAGCACTTTAAATAGCTCTGGGATGTAAATATAAACTTCAATTCACAGAAAAGCATCTGGCTAAGATGTCTCTATAAATGTCCTTATTAATAACTTGTGCGCACAGCATAGCTAATGACAAACAATTTATGTTTTAGACAGATAATACTGTAAGTTTATGGGTTTTATACCACATGAAACCAAATTTTGAGTTTTATAGCTATTAATTGTTTTAGTAAAGTTTTCATAAAACTATTAAAACTTGTGTACCCTGACTCCTGGAAGTTGCAAATGCTCATGCCACTTCTGAGTGCAATATTCTTAAGATGGTGCATGAACTGCATGGGCTGTCTGAAGCTAGACCAGAACTCTCATTAAATCAGATGTAAAAGATGTCATGGACATTTTATGCCTCGAGATTAAGTATTTCAATATGACTGACTCTTAGAAAGTCAAACTGAAGCAATACTTGGTTTGAATGTCTGTGACTGATTCAAGCAAGCCATTTTAATCTGACAATTGAGTTTCTACCCTTACAGAATGAGGTCTTCAGAACTCCCTGCTGGTGTTAGTCAGAATGTTAAATACAGACAGACTTGATCTGGGATAGCTGTGGCTCTGCTGGGTATCTCTGTGTGAGAAACATTATCTGGCAAAAGTAAGACTTTCCTCTGCTATCTCCTATCACAGGAAGTGGCTTGTGACACAGTGTCACACTATCACCTGGGCTCTTATTTTGTACAGCATTATTATGTTTCATTGACTCCAGAACATGGTGCAGTATATGTTATACAACTCTTACAATCAATACAAGCAACATCTAATGTAGTGCTTGCATGCAGTATAATGCACTGCTCAGCTGAAAATTAAACAGTTAATAAAATTATATATATATATCACACACACACACACACACACTTTGCAAATTTATTAAAAATAAAAAAATGAAATATCACATTGACATAAGTATTCAGACCCTTTGCTATGACACTTGAAATTTAGCTCAGGTGCATCCCATTTATCTGGATCGTCTTTGATTGGGGTCCACTTGTGGCAAATTCAATTGATTAGACATGATTTGGAAAGGCACACACCTGTCTATATAAGGTCTCACAGCTGAAAATGCATATCAGAGCAAAAACCAAGCCATGAGGTCAAAGGAACTGCCTGCAGAGCTCAGAGACAGAATTGTGTTGAGGCACAGATCTGGGGAAGGCTACAAAAAAATTTTTCAGCTGCATTGAAGGTTCCCAAGAGAACAGTGGCCACCATAATTCTTAAATGGAAGAAGTTTGGAACAACCAGGACTCTACCTAGAGCTGGCCACCCAGCCAAACCGAGCAATCGGGTAGAAGGGCCTTAGTCAGGGAGGTGACCAAGAACCCGATGGTCACTCTGGTTGAGCTCCAGAGATCAATTGTGAAGATGGGAGCAACTTGCAGAAGGACAACCATCACTGCAACACTCAACAGATTTGGGCTTTATGGTAGAGTGGCCAGATGGAAGCCTCTCCTCAGTGCAAGACACATGAAAGCCTGCTTGGAATTTGCAAAAAACCTAAAGGACTCTCAGACTGTGAGAAACAAGATTCTCTGGTCTGATGAAATGAAGATTGAATTGATTGGCCTTAATTCCAAGCATCATGTCTGGAGGAAACCAGGCACCACTCATCACCTGTGCAATACCATCCCAACGGTGAAGCATGGTGGTGGTAGCATCATGCTGTGGGGGTGTTTTTCAGCGGCAGGGACTGGGGGGACTGGTCACGGTTGAAGGAAAGCTGAACACAGCAAAATACAGAGATATCCTTAATGAAAACCTAGACCAGAGCACTCAGAACCTCAGACTGGGCCGAAGGTTCACCTTCCGACAGGACAATGACCCTAAGCACACAGCCAAGACAACGCAAGAGTGGCTTAGGAACAACTCTGTGAATGTCCTTGAGTGGCCCAGCCAGAGCCCGGACTTGAACCCAATCAAACATCTCTGGAGATAGCTGAAAATGGCTGTCCACCGACGGCCCCCACTCAACCAGACAGAGCTTGAGAGGATCTGCAGAGAAGAATGGCAGAAAATCCCCAAATCTAGGTGTGCAAAGCTTGTCGCATCATACCCAAAAAGACTTGCGGCTGTAATCTGCCTGAGGTGTATCAACTAAGTTGTTAAGGGTCTGAATACTTACAATGCTGTGGAAAAGTATTTGCCCCATCCTGGTTTCCTCTGTTTTTGTGTATATCTCATACTAAATTGTTTCAAAAATTCAAACAAAATCTAACATGAAACAAAGGCAATCTGAGTAAACACAAAATACAGTTTTTAAATTATAATGTTATTTATTGAAGCAAAAAAGTTATCCAATACCAACTGGGCCTGTGTGAAAAAGTATTTGCCCTTAGTTACTAAATCTCCAAATCTATGAAACTGCATTCACAATGGGGTTCAGCTGGACTAGACACACACAGGCCTTATTACTGCCAGCCCTGTTCAATGAAATCAACACCTAAATAGAAATTTTCAGCAGCATGAAGCTGGCTAAAAGGTCTCACCCAGTAGCACACTATGCCAAGGTCGAAAGAAATACCAGAAATGATGAGGAAAAAGGTGAATGAAATACATCAGTCTGGGAAGGGTTACAAAGTTATTTCAAAAGCTCTGGGACTCCAAAGAACCACAGTGAGAGCCATTATCTCCAAATGGAGAAAACTTGGCACAGTAGTGAACCTTCCCAGAAGTGGCCGACCTTCCATAATTCCTCCAAGAGCACAGTGACGACTCATCCAGGAAGTCACAAAAAGTCAAGAACATCGATAAAGGTCACTGTTCATGACTCCACTATCAGAAAGACACTGGCCAAAAATGTCATCCATGGAAGAGTGGCAAGGCGAAAACCACTGCTAACCCAGAATAACATTAAGGCTCGTCTGAATTTTGTCAAAACACACCTTGATGATCCTCAAACCTTTTGGAACAATGTTTTGTGGACTGAGTTGAAAGTGGAAGAGAGGGGTCCCGTTACATCTGACGTAAATCAAACACAGAATTCCCCAAAAAGAACATCATACCTACGGTCAAGCGTGGTGGTTGTAGTGTGATGATGTGGTGATGCTTCAGGGCCAAGGAGACTTGCAATAATTGAGGGAAACGTGAATTCTGCTCTCTACCAGAAAATCCTAAAGGAGAACGTCCGGTCATTTGTCCGTGAGTTGAAGCTCAAGCGCAACTGGATTATGCAGCAAGACAATGATCCAAAGCATAGGAGTAAGTCCACCTCTCAATGGCTCAAACGAAGAAAAATGTATGTTTTGGAGTGGCCTAGTCAAAGTCCTGACTTGAACCCGATTGAGATGCTGTGGCAGGACCTTAAACAGGCAGTTCATGCTCAAACCCTCCAATGTGGCTGAACTAAAGCAGTTCTGCAAAGAAGAGTGGGACAAAATTCCACCACAGCGTTGTGAAAGACTAATCTCCAGTTATCGGAAGCTTTTGGTTGCAGTTGTTGCTGCTAAAGGTGGTGCAACCAGCTATTAAGTTTAAAGGAGCAGTTAGTTTTTCACATGGGTGATATAGGTGTTGGATAACTTTTTTTGCTTCAATATATATATATATTTGAAAACGGTATTTTATATTTTGTGTTTACTCAGGTTGCCTTTGTTTTATGTTATATCTTGTTTGAAAATCTAAAACAATTTAGTATGAAAAATACACAAAAATAGAAGACATCAGGATGGGGGCAAATACGTTTCCACAGCACTGTATTTCAATACATATTGATATTTCAGTTTTTTCTTTTTAATACATTTGCAAAGTTATCAAAAATATGATTTTTACTTTGTCATTATGGGGTATGGA
Source organism: Myxocyprinus asiaticus (assembly GCF_019703515.2). Lineage (NCBI taxonomy): Eukaryota > Metazoa > Chordata > Actinopteri > Cypriniformes > Catostomidae > Myxocyprinus > Myxocyprinus asiaticus. Next base: position 14,619,816 of record NC_059348.1, on the reverse strand, counting down.
GTATAGATTGATGTGAAAAAAATAAATAATATAAAGCATTTTAGCATAAGGCTGCAGCATAAAAACATTTGAAAAAATTGAAGGGGTCTGAATACTTTCTGAATGAACTGTATATATATATATATATATATATATATATATACTCAGTCTACGTGAAATAGAGTGAGTCTTAGAGGCTTTTCAGACCTGTAGCTTATTTCATTTGTTCTAAAACTTTGAAAAATGGACCAAAATTGTGTTAATAAAGCTCTGTCCCTTCAAACTGTCCTCTCATTGATCAGAATGTTTGTGCACTGCTCCAGTATTTAGCTGGTATATATATATATTTAATTATTATTATTATTATTATTATTCTTTTTTTAAGAATTTTAATAAGCAAAGTAAAGTTCAGAGGTTTCTATGCCTTGACCAAAGCACACATAACCTGCATTCCAAACAGGATACAAAAATTAGGATAGGAAATCAGCTTTAGAAGGAAACTTTGAAGCGACAACAATCATGACATGCCATTGTACCAAACAGTAGTTTCAAGAAAAATGACTTTTAAAAGTTAGTTCCGAATGACTGTTATTTTTCATCCCCATACTTTTCACTTCTCCAAAGCTCTCACAATGGATAATAAAATCTTTGAAGGGAATAGGGCAAAGGGCTGTTCACTTCTGAATGGAATGCACCAATACTGTAGCAGTGCAGTGGCAGAGTCATGGTATAAAACTATCAACACACGAATGAGCATTCTTGAGCTTCCCATCACGAGAGATAATTACTGCAGTGCTGGATTTTGTTATGTGTGGACAGTCACTGTGCAACTGTTGGAAACGAAAGTCAATAAAATGCAAAATCTCTATAATGGCTGCTTTAGTTTGTCTATGTGCTTTTCTAAATGCCATGTTAAAGAGGGACCTATTGGAGGATGACTTGCAATGTGATCAATGTATATCGTTGCCCAAAAATATTGAACAGAAAATGTGTTGTTACTATACTGCTCAAACTTTGGCACATGTACAGTACAGGGGAGACCTTGTTTTCTCTAGCAGTGGTTTTGTATGTTGGTTTCAATCACTTAGTTCAAAACTGTCTTAAATTAGAATAATCGTATTTTTGTAACATAATTAAAATACTTTTATTGTGCAAAGTTATTGTAATGTAAGGGTCATCAACGTTTAAAAGGACAAGGGTTTCTTTTTTACGTATGTCATGTTAGGGTAAATGTTGTCATTTTATACAATTCATCAATATCTGTTGGTCAAAACAATGATTTTATATTTTTGTAAGTCACCTGTTATACTTGTGTGTTTCATTATTATTTTAGCGTTAAAGTTTAGCTGAAAATCCTATTTTATGTTGCTGAAAGCCGATGTAAAAAAAAGTATTCCAGCTTAATGTGCAGATACAAATATAATCCATTTGTAAGTTGATTTCCCCTAAAAGTGTAACACTCTACAATCAGTGATTAATTGGCTCACTACACCTTGCTCTGTGTACTCAGCACTTTGCTTTTAGCGTGAACTACATGCTTGATTTCTGCAATAAAATCCTTCTACAGTGTAACAGGTTTTTATAAGTGTACTTACCCTGAGGGAGTTTTGGATTCTAGGAATTGAAACCTTGTATTTTCCATTGTTTATATCAGAATTCATTAACCAAAGTAAAAACCACTGGCAGATGGGTTTTAAGATGTCATGGGAATCAATATTTCTGGACAGATGGAGAACTTTTAGGAGAACAGCTAATGTCAATATGAATTCATTGGCGCACTTTATTCCTAATAAAAACAAAAAATGTCTTCGTAATCTTTCATCAAAATTTAATAACTTGCTCCACCTCTAAAACGAATTTTGCTTTTGGCTGATGTCACGAATTTCTCTTACTTTTCAAGCCTTCCAACTACCTGACTTATTCTGGTATGGATCGCCCACTTGTCACGTTCCAATCAATTCCTGATGGATAAAAACAAGTCCTGCTTACACTTGTCAATTTGAACATCCTATTTCATTTAGAAATATGTCCAATTATGGAAGTAAAATGGGTTGCAAACAGTGTTTCTGAAAAACAGCTTATTTACATTGATTCACTTAGCAAACACTATATTATCCAAAGCGATTTACAAAATGAGGAAGATACAACAAAAGCAATTTATCTTAAGGAGACAGAAACATAAAAAGTGCTACATTACAAAGTTTCAATTGCATTAGAAAAGTTCTAGCCAAGAGTTGTTCCACCATCGAGGTACATTGAATCCTAAAGTCCGGGAAAGTGATTGTTGAAGTTTCTGACTGTTTTGGATGGTGGTATTTTAGACAGGGTTGGGAGGGTTACTTTGAAATGTATTCCACTACAGATTACAGAATACATGCTGTAAAATGTAATTTGTAACATATTCCGTTAGATTACTCAAGGTCAGTAATGTATTGTAAATACTTTGGATTACTTCTTCAGCACTGGTAGATTTTTTCACTTGTTTTGACTATAAAAACTCTGCCAGTACAGTAAGACAATATACACATGTTAAAAATACATTCTCTGAAAAACCTAAATATCTTATGCAGTGTTGTTTCTAAAACAAGATAAATCAAATTGATCTTGTTTTAAGGATTTTTAGGTATTTTTACAGGAAAACAATACAAAAATTATTATCAAGAATATGATTTATGCCCTAATATCAAAGATCTTACTAGAAAAAAGAAATTATGATCCAACGTGAATTTATATGATATGAAAAAAATATGATCGTGCCTGGTAACGTACATGTAAAATGGCTAGAAATAGCATTTTAGCTTAGCGTAAAGCTGACAGTTTACACAAGGTTTATTTCTATTTCTTCTGCTCCAAATGTACTTCTCTGTCTGCTCGTATGAATGTAACACATCATAAAAAAGTGTTTCACTGCTGTTCAAATGCACTTTGGATCGCATCATTTATATGTATAAATGTTTTCTATCTGAAAGGACTAAATATTAAATGAAACAAATGACAATAAAATGCAAAGTAATCTCTTCAGTAATCAAAATACTTTTTGAATGTAACTGTATTCTAATTACCAATGATTTAAATTGTAACTGTAGTGGAATACAGTTACTTATATTTTGTATTTTAAATATGTATTCCCGTTACATGTATTTCGTTACTCCCCAACCCTGATTGTAGATGAACCCAGCTGAACAGTGATGTTGTGCTCAACTGCAGGATTGGCTGCAAAGACGAGGAGCTAATGAGCTTGATTGAGGAGCTTATAATATGGCTTAAAAAGAAAACTACAATTCAATAATTTTTTTGGGTATACAACTTCGCATTTTGAAGGTTGAAGTTTACCTAAGGCAGTAAAGCATTTCATTTATCCCACAATGCTTTATTCAGGAAACAACCTTTTAGAAACTGAGACTGATCATTAATAAGGATCATGCAGTTTCTCATAAAGGTTTCTTTAGCTCTTTCTTACTAGGAAAAGCTTTATTGACAATAGAAACTGGGAAATATGGTATTTCCTAAATATTGGCTAATCAACTGTTGCAAGTCAAATGTCAGAACATCAAAGACACTAACAGTTTTGCATACAGAAATCTCCCTCACAAACACACACAGATGAACAAAAACTGGAACACACACAGTCTTTGTTTTGAGGTTCGCTCACAGATCATATGTCGTTTGTCCTCTCTGAGAGCATTGCTATAATTGTCACCCTGCGTCTAATGGTAACAAGTCTTGTAAAGAGATCTGGCCAGGGAGACCGAGTCATGGTTGAGCAGCTGAACACTTCTGTTTGTCTGTATAGAACAGGAAAGCAGACTCATTCAGAAAACAAAACAAGGGTTTGAGATTCTGTAATAATGATGCCATTTAGTTTTTTTATTCTTTTTTTTTTTTCTTAGGATTCAAGGGAAATCCACGTATTGTCAACCCATAGCCTATATCTCTAAGACTGAGGCAGATGTTCAAATAATAATAATAATAATTTACTAGGTAGTCTAGTTGTGGTTGCCTTACAAGCTGCTTGTTATTTTGAACCTTCACTGTAAAAAATTTCCTCTTAGATTTACAGTAAAATACAAGCAGCAATTTCACCAGCAATTTACTGCAAATATACAGCACATTTAATGTAAAGCTCAAATGCAGCTTTTTACTGTATTCATCAAATACTGACAGCTACAGTTTTTCAAAGTAATTACAGTACAGTTCTACAGTACTATGTCATCGCTTCAGTTCCCAGCATGCACTGCAACATGAAGAAATTACATGCATTTTTTTTTTTTTTTTACTATTTAATGGTTTATTTTGCTGTTGTTTTTGTTGCAGTTTTAGTTACTTGTTTTTTTGGTTCAGGTTTTACATTTGATCTAAAAGTATGATTGGTGATTGTCATCATTGTTGAGTTTTGTATGCTGAGTGTTGATATTTGTATGTGTCTAGTTGACAATTCACAAATTCACCATTAACAGTAGACACTCAGTATAAAAATCTGCATTGTAGAACTACCTTTGAATGCTTATAATTCAATTACTTATGTATTGTATAATGACATAATGCTATTGCCTCATTTAATGGTATTTGCAAGTTATGTTCAGACTGACCTTAAGTTTAGCTTTTTTCCTACCAATTAACACAGTGCAAATGGTTGTATTTAACTACAACACATTAACACTGGCTGGAAAAACATTAAGAAAAAAAAGAAATAAGGTCCCAGGTCCCATCCCAAGGGAACACCAATCACCATAATAATGGTGACTTTAAACAAAACAACTATTTAAAACACTAAATAGTGCTAAGAACTCTATTAATTCTGAATTAAAACTTCTGTAGATGTCGCCATAAAACCCTGATGCATCCCAAGCAGCAGGGTTGGGGAGTAACAGAATACATGTAACGGGATTACGTATTTAAAATACAAAATATAAGTAACTGTATTCCACTACAGTTACAATTTAAGTCATTGGTATTTAGAATACAGTTACATTCAAAAGGTATTTTGATTACTGAAGAGATTACTTTGCATTTTATTGTCATTTGTTTCATTTAATATTTAGTCCTTTCAGATGGAAAACATTTATACATATAAATGATGCAATCCAAAGTGCATTTGAACAGCGGTGAAACACTTTCTTATGATGTGTTACATTCATACGAGCAGACAGAGAAGTAAGTTTGAAGTAAGTTTGGAGCAGAAGAAATAGAAATAAACCTTGTGTAAACTGTCAGCTTTACGCTAAGCTAAAATGCTATTTCTAACCATTTTACATGCACATGTTACCAGACATGATCATATTTTTTATCAAGAAAATTCATATTGGATCATAATACATTTTTTTTCTAGTAAGACCTTTTATATTAGGGCAAAAATCATATTTTTGATAATAATGTTTGTATTGTTTTCCTGTAAAAATATAAAAAAAATCCTTAAAACAAGATCAATTTGATTTATCTTGTTTTAGAAACAACACTGCATAAGATATTTAGGTTTTTCAGAGAATGTATTTTTAACATGTGTATTTTGTCTTACTGTACTGGCAGAGTTTTTATAGTCAGAACAAGTGAAAAAATCTACCAGTGCTGAAGAAGTAATCCAAAGTATTTAGAATACATTACTGACCTTGAGTAATCTAACGGAATACATTACAAATTACATTTTACAGCATGTATTCTGTAATCTGTAGTGGAATACATTTCAAAAGTAACCCTCCCAACCCTGCCAAACATATAGTACGTGCAAGACCTGATCTGTATTTCACAATTTTAGGATTCTACAATCAAACAAGTGCAATACTGTTATTTTACATTTATACAGTATTTTTTAAAGGTTTAATTGTACTTTTTTAATTGCATTTAGACAAGTGAAGAATGAGGGTGACAGGGTTGGATCCAGTATTGTTTTTATGTGTCAACAGCATGAACACTGACAATAAGCCACAGATCTATACTATATTTTGGGTTTTAAAATATATGGTTCAAAATGTCACTAGCTTTCACCAAGATGGCACTAGGATTTTTAATGTACATCTTCCCAAAATGCTTGGCAAATAACAGCTTTTTACTGTTAAACGGGTCACTTCACAATGAGCCTGCTCTTATCTCCCAGAATGCAATTTTTTGTTAATTTTTTTTTACAACAAACTGTTGTATTTAAGAACAACAGTAGAGCCAATTGCAGTATATACAATTTTCAAACTCGATGTCTGTTTTCCCAATACTCCCACCACCTGCCATTGGTTAGACAAACAGATAATACAACCCTAAACTGCAAACTTGCAAATTGCATTCAGCATAGATTTTGTGGCTGTATTTGTGCCATTGCCTGTTTTGCATAATTGTTTTGTGAATCGGGTGCTACCACCACAGACAGCGCATGCAAATGAACAGCGCTTTTACCGGCAGCAATTCATTCTTAGTGAATTCCCCATTCTGTGTGATCAGACCAGTCTTTAGGCAGATGAGAGGAAATTGCACAAATCTAAAGACCTGAATGACTTAATCGATTAAGAACCAATCCCTCACTTGGAACACATAATAATTGGTAAAAGTCATATAAATCAGGCTTCTAAAGCAGACATTACACTGTGACTGCTCTGCTTTCCATTACTAAAGCCCCATGACTGGCAAGAACTATTTCAAGATTGTCCATCCTTATCCTCCTCGACCTGTCTGCTGCCTTTGACATGGGCATTACTGGTACTGCTCTCGCTAGTTTGAATCCTATCTCAGATCCTTTAATGTTTCATGGAGGGGAGGAGGAAGGGGAGGCAGGTAACCCAGGGTTCAGTGCTTGGCCCTCTCCTCTTCTTGAAATACAGTATACTGTACATCACTGGGGCCATTTGTAGAGTCTCATGACTTCTCCTGCCATTGCTACACAGATGAAACACATTTCTGCCTGTCTTCTTGACATCTCGGACTAGATATGGAAATGAGGTTCCACTCTTAACCTTGCAAAGACAGAACTCCTTGTCATCCCAGCCAACCTATCAACTGAATAACATATCACCAAACAGCTAGTAAGGCCCAACAACACTAAAGCCAGCCGGTAATCTTGGGATAGAATTAAATGAACAGCTGCACATCACAGATCACATCTTAACAAAATCAGTAAGGATCAGAAAAATCAGTCCATATAACATCAGGAAAATCAGATTCTACCTGTCTGATTATGCTATGCAGCTCCTGGTCCAGGCTCTTGTCATGTCAAAACAAGACTACTGCAATGCTTTAATAACTACCCTTCCAGCTAGAAAGCAGCAGCTTGTCTAGTTTTCAATCAGCCAAATACTGTAGGTGCCACACCACACCCCTTTTGGTTTCTCTCCACTGGCTGCTAGTTGCATGAATCAAATTTAAGGCTCTGATGACCCAAACTACTTCTAGGTCTGCACTTTCTTACCAAAACACCCTTCTTCAGGTCTATGTTTTTTATCCTGTTGCTTGCGATCAGTTAATAAGTTAATAAGCGACGCCTGGTGGTATCATTGCAGTGAAATACAAGGTTTGCAATCTTCCTGTAGTTTTCCAAACTTCAAAAAATTACTGAAGTCACACCAGTTCTGGGAACATTTTTCTAACTCATAGCCTTATTGCACAAAAATACTTCTGCTCACATTTTTGCTCTAGCATTGTACGATTCAAGCACTCACTGAAATCCGGTATTGTTTTCTCCTTTAGATTAATTGTGTCATGCATTTGTATAACTTTAATACAGGCTGTATCGGCACTTTGATTTCGCATGCTTTGAACTTCTGACTTGTTTTTGATTAGCACTTTTCAACACTTTGAATCAAAACCAGCTCTGATATGCTTATTTTCTAACTTCAGATAATTAAATCTCCCCTAGTGTGAAAAAGCAGGAAGCTGTCTTGTTGTTTAGGTCTTCTGAACTTAAAAAAAATGTGAAATGTTTTTTTTTTTTTCATTAATCACTTCATTTTCTGTACACAGTACAAACAGTACATATGCGATGAAATCTCAAATAGTGTCTCCCGGTGAAATCACACACACACACACACACACACACACACACACACGCATGCACACACACACACACATGTGAAACGGGTGATTCTCTTTGTATACTTTGTCTGTTATTCATTATTTCTGTAAGGAAATTGTAAAATTAGCGCAATTCTCTCAGGAGCAGGCTAGCAGCTAGTTTGTTTACTATGGTGGCTGTGGAGCTCCTCTCCTTTTTCAGTGCAGGTTTTTGTCCAATCACAGGCTGCAGCACCTCCCACAGTCCCTATACGTCCCAAAAGTATCTACCCCAGAGTAGGAGCTAAAAATGCCCCCTACAACGGCTTCAAGGAACTTTAGTTCCTTAGGTGCGAAAGTGAATAAAAGCACTAGTCCTGGGAAAAAGTACCTAAAACGGGCTTTAGTACGCCAGTGGGAAAGGCCCTTAAGTATGACAAATAATCTCTTCACCCGTAAAGAGAAAGAAATATGGTTCAGATTGTGATGGACTGTGGTGGTGGAGGAAACTGTGTATATAAGTAGGGCTGCATTTTCCAAACACTTTATTGTAAACTCATTGGAAGATCACTTGAAATAAATGTTTTTCCAAAAGAACATCTCAACACTTGAGCTATAATTACTGAAATTATGTCACACATTGGAGCGAGTTCTCTCATCACTTTTCTTTAATAAAACCAGAAGAGATTGTCCTACATTCAGCATATGCTCAACTAGTCCCGCTGCAGAGCGTCCAACACCCCCACCCCCCACTGTGTCTCTCTAATTTACTCTTTACTTCACATAATGAATAAATTCAATGGAAAATTGCTTTTTTGTCCTCCTAATTAAACTGATGGAAAACTACTAATGGGAGAGCAGAAGCTGCTGTGCCCCTTTACCAAGTGATCTCAAGTGGCTTTGATAATTCTTCTGAATATATATTTAGTCCCATTTGAAGGAAGAATGGTGGAGACCAGTTAAATATCATGAACTGTTCAGTGCAGATCTACACAGCTTCTGCATGCTTTGCACTTCTAGCAGTCATGCTTGAACTCAAAAGCTGGCTACTGTCCACTTTAAAATATCTGTAAACATATTTCTCAAATCTTAAATCTATGAAAAAAGTTAGCAAGCTTATTGACAAAATGCCAATAAGGGAGAAAATCTTAGTAAAACCTGCCTATTTGAACACAGAACAAGAATATTATTGCTGCATCATTTGTCCGGACAGTAAATATTTTATATCCTAGAATAAAAATACAAACAAAAGCAAAACAAAACTGTTTTTTAATTTCTCTTTTGATGCATCTGAATCACACTGTTATGTTCTTAATAATTACATTTTGGTTGCCATATTGATTGATGGTAAAAATGTTTTTAAAATATGATCACAAAGATGGGGAGATGAATTAAAGCTGTTCCTTCAGCTACATCTCCTGAAAACTAAAAGATCCTACTTTCTATTGGATCTTTACAGTATTTACTGTATTAATACTGTCAAAATATCAGTTTAAAGGAAAATTCCAGGTTCTTTACAAGTTAAGCTCAATCGACAGCATTTGTGGCATAATATTGATTACAACAAAAAAAAATTTTGACCCGTCCCTCCTATTCTTTAACAAAAAGCAAAAATAGAGGTGACAGTGAGGCATTTACAATTGAAGTGAATGTAGCCAATTTTTGAACATTGAAATACTCAGTTTCAAAAGTATAGCCACAAAACATAAACAAAATGTGGGTTAACATGATTTTAGTGTGATAAAATCACTTACTACCCTATTCTGTTTAAAGTTGTAGCCAATTTTGCAACTTTGTTGCCATGATGATGTAATGTCAACAAACAACAAACAAAAATGACAAATTTAAACAACTTTGCAGCTCAAATAATACATGAGTTTTAACAGAAGAATTAATGTAAGTGCTTTTATAAAATTATAAGCTTCACATTTCTGCCTATAAAACCCCATTCACTTCCATTGTAAGTGCCTGACTGTAACCTCGATTTCTGCTTTTTTTTTTTAAAGACAATTGGAGGGATGTTTCGAAATTAATGTTTGTGGTAATCAACATTATGCCACAAATGCTGTCAATTGAGTTTAAATTTTACTGAAGCTGGACTATTCCTTCAATGCTGGTACTTCATGAGTAATACCTGTCAAAAGTTTGACACATCTACAAAAGCTACTCTTTATTATTACTAGTTTTCATATTTTAGAAGAATATCTAAATATTTCAGCTTCTTCAAAGAAGAAGCTCTCCATGCTCTGGACATTCTCTCAACCAACTTCACGAGGTGCATTGGGACGCTTTTAACACACAATCTTGAAGGATTCCCCATCTATGGACACTTGTTGGCTGCTTTTCCTTCACAATTCAGTCCTGCATCCATTAAAAATACTCAGAATTGTTTACAACTAGAGCTGGTGAAACCCTGTCTTCAGGTAAAGACTGAGAAACACTCCAAAGACTCTTAAAAGAGCGCTTTCCTTGCGCAATAATTTGCTGTTTGCGGTAGGCGGTCAGCTTGCAGTTGCTAAGTGCTGATATTCCAGCATTTCAGCGGGAAATCGCTCTCTGCGCGCTATCATTTCTGACAGCAGGCACGTCACAATCACCGCTCGTGTGGATGTAAAGCTGGGACGCTGAGCGCGTGCGGCTGGAAGGGAGGGTCATTCCCGCCGGCGGGAAACTGTTTTTACACCTGAATCGGATGCTAATAGCTGACTGAAAACACTTTTTTATCTCAGAAAACAGCGCGGGAATTTCTGCATTGTGCATCTGCCTCATTCACCAACATTGTGCTCGAGCTTCCTCACAAAACGACACTCCTGGTATGAATATTTGTTCTTTCTTTATTTTCAATGGGATAGGCTTTTAAAACATGATTTTATGCAGTAACTTACAGTTTTTCTGCTCCAGACACTGTTGAGGGATGAACTCGTCGGCTGGAGCAGGGAATTACCGGAGGAGTTCAACCAAAGGGGATAAGGTAAGCCGTTGATTTAAACAGCCAGTGGATAGTTGCTTAAAAACAAATAAAACCAATTAAGATATAATGTATTCTTTCTCTCTGTATCTCTCTTACACACTCTCTGTGCTTTTTAATGAAAATGAGCACTGTTAAGCAGCAGCACCGATGGAAATCTTGATATATAAATGGTGATGATGTGAAGGAAATGTATGTGAGATTTAGAAGGGTAAACAGTTTTATTATTATTATTATTATTATCATTCCGTTTCTCTCATGTTTTATTGTTTTGCTCTGTCTTATTGTACCTAATATATCACTGAGAAAAACATGAGTTGCAGGGGACAGGAAACATTGTGTGAACTTGATAGGATTTATGAAGTGCAAGTCAGTGGAGCTTTCCATATCTACCTCAGGACTGCCAAAAGCCAAGAAGTCGGTCCCACTCTGAAAGCTCTCTGTTGAGAATAACTGTTCTTTTTATGTTGGATATCATGACACATCAAATTATGTGGATGAATGTTACATATGTTGAATACAATTTGAAATGTTACATAAGTTGAACGGAAGACCTCAGGTGGACATTTGGAACTCTATGTTCAGTATTCATAAACAGTGATAACTGATGATGCTTTCAGAAGTCTTAAGATTGAGGATGCAGTCCTCACTGTGCATGCACTCACCTGACCTTGGATAAGGCCAATTAATTGTAAGCATAATCTTGTTTAGCAAAGCATAGAAGTGCTAAATTAGTAGTCATTTAGAAACCTCAAGAGAACTTTAGGATTCTTTAGCAGTCTAAGTTTTCCAAAGAGGATGTGAAATACATTGTCAAAATTCCAACAAAGCATAAACTAGTTACTGAATAAGAAAATAAAAAATACATCGCTTTTGGCACATGTAACCTGCTCTCAAAATGGAATTCTTGTAATCGGTTTTGATGCAATCAGGTTTGCTTTATACATCAGCAATTTGACACTTGTAATTAATGACCTGACAAGAAGTTCCTTGGTTTGGTGACTCGATCCTACGGATGACTTGAGCGACACAAGTAACTTGAACCTACACTTTTCCGGAACATAATCCATTCAGATGTCTCGCTAATATGTCATAGATGACAGACTCGCTCATTGCATTAAGACATCCATATGTATAGGAGTTTGCCACTCAAAAAAATCTGGAGCTTCACTGGAGAGGGTTCCTCTGCTCTTTTCCATCCTCCACTTTTTCATCCTTCTTCCAGCAGTTCTTTTTCAAGTTACCTTTGGTTGCCCTAAACTCATTTAACCCATGAGGTAGGTATTCAAAGTTGATGTATTGCTCAATTTGAATCAAATGCTAGCCTACTTATGCCTCTCAGCCATTCCTACCCTAATTATCCTCACCAACAGAGTTTGAATTATTGGCCTAATATTTCTGTGGAGCGTTTTCTTGTTTTGTTTTGCTGCTTTTCCAGAAACACCTCTGGGATTTTGTCTTACAAAGTTTTAAGGTCTTGTGACATCGCTGCAGTGAATTGCCATCATCCTGACCCACATAAATATAGTTCATTGCTCATCAAGATGCAGCTGAGGGGAGAAAACATCAGCCAAAATTCACTGAAGTTCTCCCCCCCTCTTTTTTATTAAGTAATTTAGTACACTCATTTGAAATAGTCACACTATTTTGCACTCACATGAAATGAACAAGAAAGGCAAAACTGAGGCACTGGGAGGATGGGGGTGTTATTATCTCCAAACTTTTAGAAGTAACTTTGCTGTGAGGCAGATGGCTTTTTGAAAAATCAGAACTGTCAACAGCTTGCATTGAATACATTTTTCTCCTTTGCAATTTAATGGGAGTCTATAAACAAGAGGAAGTGAAAAGGTTTTTTGGGGATTACTAAATGGTTTGCTAGGGATTACCACTGTGTTTTATATTGAAATGGCGACTTTTATGCCATTGGCTTGGTTCTTGCCATGCTATTGAGCGTAGAGGGTGAAAATTCATTGGAAGCAGCGAACTAAACTAAGTACGCCCTCTGCTGGTAGGCTGTGTACTTGTTTGTGAATAATATCAGAGCGCTGTCCAGTAGTGCATGTTCTGCTTTATTGGGTAAAACAGGAAAACTTTCATGTTTATAATGGTTTTACAGAAATTACTTAGCCAGTAACCATTTTGTCCCCTGTTACCCAGTGAGGTTAATAGGCTCTTCTCCACTCCATTTTTATTTAATTTTTTTGTCAGATATAAACACTGTCTGGAGTCATAAGGTACATACAGTATAATAGTGTCAAAAATCTTGTTAATATGTTTTTGTCTCTGTAAAAATGTTTTTTGTTCTCTCTTTTTTCTTTTTCTTTTAAAAGCCGTGGTGTTAGATAATGGCAGTCCATTGACTGATATGTCTGTCATCTGCAAAACAAGATGTTTTGTAGTGTAAAATAATAATGTTAATATTAATAAAAGTTTTTTTAAGGGAAAAAACTGGGCGATGGATTGTTTTGTTTTTTAACGCATTTGATTAATTAGATTTATTTATTTTTTTTCGCAAGTGGTTTGAAAAAGTTTTCATGCTTATCTTATTGTATAGTTGGCTCTAAAATCAGTGGGACAAACTGCCTGTCTCAAACTCTAGACTTTTAATCCATTTCACAGAATGGGGCTGTTTCACAGAATTTATTGGCTGTTGGGACTTGTTTTGATTCAGTGCTTTTTTTAGATAATTAAAAAGCATTGTTACCATGTGGCAGTGGGTGTTCTGAAGATACTCCCTGATTTCCAGAGATATTCACTGATTTCCAGAGACTGACCTAACTGTATCAAATACAAAATGACATGACATAATTGTCATGAAGCTCCCCATTTCCCATTTTCCCCTCTGCTAAAAAATATGTGTGGAAAGCTGCAGAATGGAGGGAGAGAGGCTGCCGCAACAACTGTGTGTAGTCCAGCCACTTCTGCATGGCTGTTTTACCTATAAAAGCTCACAAATTGAATGGATAGAATTAGTTATGTGAAGACTTTCAGTCAGATCTTGTTTCAAAGGAGCCCCAGTTCACCTGTCTATAATTTTCAACAGGGGATGGTTCTAGGATCAGGGGTTAGCCGGGGCTTAGCCCAGACATGTGTGGATGTGTTTAGGGCCATCCTTTGTTGAAATTTGGAAAACAATACAATTGCATATAAATGTTGAAACACTACAAAAATTAGTTGTCACAATACAAAAATTCCAGTAGTCTGTACGAATACCAGTAAAAGTACATGTTTATTGATACCAATTTCTATACCACCGCAAAAATAGGTAATATACTATTGAACACACTCTTTATGCCTATTTAAACAGTTAAGTATGAATGTACATAGTACATTTAAACAATGTCATGTTTCCTTCAAGTGTTTCTCAATTATGTAAACATTGAAAGTTATTACTCAGGTAAACAGTTGTTCTATAACATGGAACAAACTATAAACTAAACTAAGAACAGTAATATAAAAAATAAGAACATTGAGTGGTTTATTTTCAAAATAGTGTTTCGATATTGTTGTTTTATTAATACTAACAACAAAATAGACAGCAACTGCAAGGAATAATGCTCAGATCTGATATTTTGACACATACCTGTATTTGTTCCACCTGTTTGCAATCACTTGACTGTTTATGCATAACTATATACACATATACAAATACATATGCATAACGTCCTGGTTACTTGCGTAACCTCCGTTCCCTGATGGAGGGAATGAGACGTTGTGTCGATGTAGTGACACTAGAGGTCACTCTTGGGGGCCCGAGACACCTCTGGTCTTTGATAAAAGGCCAATGAAAATTGGCGAGTGGTATTTTCATGCCACTCCCCCGGACATACAGGTATAAAAGGAGCTGGTATGCAACCACTCATTCAGGTTTTATGCTGAGGAGCCGAGACAAGGTCCGGCCATTTCAGCGGGTAGTTCAGCGTTGTGGCAGGAGGGACACAATGTCTCGTTCCCTCCATCAGGGAACAGAGGTTACGCAAGTAACCAGGATGTTCCCTATCTGTCACTCACTCGACGTTGTGTCGATGTAGTGACACTAGGGGTCCCTATACAAAACGCCGCAACTGGCTGAAATGTGTTATGTGAACTGGCGGTGTGTGACGGGCAGACAACTGTGTGCTTCATTGCCAGCGCACCAGGCTGACACGTAAGCTCCCCCAACATAGTTATGAGTGTCGAACGGCCCTTTGGGGACAAGTCGACTACCCAAAAGATAGAGACAGGCTAGCCCAGTCATGACCTCTTTTCCCCTTCTTTTTTTCCACTCCCTAAAAAACAAGGGGGATTATCTGACTGGGCCGCCAGGTCTAGTCGGGGGGTGTCCCTCCCAAGGGGAGGACACCGTGGAGACCACACCTCGCCCAGAGAGAGGGGTGGATATTTAAGTGGAAAATACATCACATGGTCTTACCGACCATGTGGAGAAGTCTCATGGTAGATCCTACCCAACAGGGGAGGAGTTACTACAAACATGGAGACTGTGGCAGAGGGGGCTCTGCCCAAGGAAGACACAGTTTGCCAACAGGGAAACGAATTAGCGGAAGATATACATCGCATGGGGTTACCTTACAGGGAACCGCCACATGCATAGCACCTACCCCAAAACAGGGCTCTTAGTTAGCACATGTACTGGGCCGGCAGCGAGTCTCTCCAAAAACTCGACTGCCACAGGGCAGTCAACCGGGGAACATAGTTTGTAAACACTACTGGGAATTAATGATGCATGTCTTCAGCTCAGAGGAGGTGAAAGGCGCTATGTGCAAGCGATACATCCGGCTGGCTATCCCGGGCTTATCCGCTTGTATTGCGTGCCACTACCTGGGATGAAACCGGTTCCACCCGGAGGTTGTAGAACCTTGCAAAGGTGTTGGCTGTTGCCCAGCCCGCTGCTCTGCAAATGTCTGTTAGAGAGGCACCCCTAGCCAGAGCCCAGGAAGCCGCTACACCCCTGGTAGAATGGGCTCGCAGATCCATTGCAAACAGCGCCCCAGCCTGTTTTGGAGGTGACTGTCGTGACCACGACATGCCTGGAGACCTGCTCTAGGGGAACACCTGCCCGTAAAAATGAGAGGTTGGTCCAAGGGCTGAAGAGACGGTGACAGACCGGCGTGATGGCCACGCAATGTGTCCCGCAGCGCCATGGCCATCTTGGGACTCGAGTCTGAAGCCAGCGCTGAAGTGGTCTCATATGCATCAACCTGAGCAGGGTGGCAACCGCTGAGGATGCCATATGCCCCAGGAGCCTCTGAAAGAGTTTCAGTGGAACCGCTGTTTTCTGTTTGAACGCCTTCAAACAGGTCAGCACCGACTGTGCACGCTCGTTCGCGCTGTCAGTGAGACTGAGTCCAACTCCAAACCGAGAAAAGAGATGCTCTGAACCGGGAGGAGCTTGCTCTTTTCCCAGTTGACCCGAAGCCCTAATCGGTTGGCTATCCCGGGCTTATCCGCTTGTATTGCGTGCCACTACCTGGGATGAAACCGGTTCCACCCGGAGGTTGTAGAACCTTGCAAAGGTGTTGGCTGTTGCCCAGCCCGCTGCTCTGCAAATGTCTGTTAGAGAGGCACCCTTAGCCAGGGCCCAGGAAGCCGCTACACCCCTGGTAGAATGGGCTCGTAGCCCTACCGGGGGCGGCAGGTCCTGGGCGTGATATGCCATAGTTATGGCATCAATGAGCCAGTGGGCGATCCTCTGCTTGGAGACAGCGCTTCCTTTCTGCTGTGTACCAAAGCAGACAAAGAGCTGTTCAGAGATCCTAAAGCTCTGCGTGCAATCCAAATAGATGTGTAAAGCGCGCACTGGACACAGGAACGACAGGGCTGGGTCTGTCTCCTCCTGGGGCAGTGCTCGCAGGTTCACCACCTGGTCCCTAAAAGGGGTTGTGGGAACCTTGGGCCCGGACCGAACTCCAAGCACGTTTTGCTGACAGAGAACACTTACAGGTCTCCTACCCTCTTGATGGAAGTGAGCGCAGTAAGGAGGGCAGTCTTCAAGGAGAGTGCCTTAACCTCAGCCGACTGCAAAGGCTCAAAAGGGGCTCTCTGTAGACCCTGAAGAACTACAGAGAGGTCCCATGAGGGAACGAGGCACGGTCTGGAGGGGTTCAGCCTCCTGGCGTCTCTCAGGAACCTGATGATCAGGTCGTGCTTCCCTAAGGACTTACCGTCCACTGTGTCGTGGTGTGCTGCTATAGCAGCAACGTACACCTTCTAGGTGGAAGGGGACAGCCTCCCTTCGAACCTCTCCTGCAGGAAGGAAAGCACCAATCCGACTGTGCATCTCTGGGGTCTTCCCGAGACACCACTTAGCAAACAGATGCCACTTAAAGGCATACAGGCGCCTCGTATAGGGGGCCCTAGCCTGAGTGATCGTGTCTACCACCGCGGGTTGGGGGGGCTGTCGCAAGGAGCGTGAGGTCCGAGAACCACATCTGGGTGGGCCAGTAGGGTGCTACCAGGACGACCTGCTCCTCTTCCTCCCTGACCTTGCACAGAGTTTGTGCAAGTAGGCTCACTGGGGGAAATGCATATTTGTGCAGGCCAGGAGGCCAGCTGTGTGCCAGCGCGTCTATACCGAGAGATGCCTCGGCCAGGGCGTACCAGAGCGGGCAGTGGGAGTATTTTCGGGAGGCGAACAGGTCTGCCTGTGCCTGTCCGAATCGACTCCAAATCAGCTGGACCACCTGAAGGTGGAGTCTCCACTCTCCCCTGAGGGTAACCTGCCGTGACAGCGCGTCCGCTGCAGTGTTGAGGTCGCTGGGGATGTGAGTGGCTCACAGCGACTTGAAGTGCTGCTGACTCCGGAGGAGGAGATGGCGGGCGAGTTGTGACATACAACGAAAGTGCAGACCGCCTTGGCGGTTGATATATGCTACCATTACCGTGTTGTCTGTCCGAACTAACACGTGCTTGCCCTGGATCAACGGCCGGAACCTCCGCAGGTCAAGCAGAATTGCCAGCAACTCAAGGCAGTTGATGTGCCAACACAGCCGCGGGCCCATCCATAAGCCGGCGGCTGCGTGCCCATTGCAAACAGCGCCCCAGCCTGTTTTGGAGGTGACTGTCGTGACCACGACATGCCTGGAGACCTGCTCTAGGGGAACACCTGCCCGTAAAAATGAGAGGTTGGTCCAAGGGCTGAAGAGACGGTGACAGACCGGCGTGATGGCCATGCAATGTGTCCCACGGCGCCATGCCCATCTTGGGACTCAAGTCTGAAGCCAGCGCTGAAGCGGTCTCATATGCATCAACCTGAGCAGGGTGGCCACCGCTGAGGATGCCATATGCCCCAGGAGCCTCTGAAAGAGTTTCAGTGGAACCGCTGTTTTCTGTTTGAACGCCTTCAAACAGGTCAGCACCGACTGTGCACGCTCGTTCGCGCTGTCAGTGAGACTGAGTCCAAATCCAAACCGAGAAAAGAGATGCTCTGAACCGGGAGGAGCTTGCTCTTTTCCCAGTTGACCTGAAGCCCTAATCGGCTGAGGTGCGAGAGCACCAAGTCCCTGTGTGCACACAACATGTCCCGAGAGTGAGCTAGGATTAGCCAATCGTCGAGATAGTTGAGAATGCGAATGCCCACTTCCCTTAACGGGGCAAGAGCTGCCTCTGCGACCTTCATGAAGACGCGAGGGGACAAGGACAGGCCGAAAGGGAGGACCTTGTACTGATACCCTCGAATGCAAACCGCAGGAAGGGTCTGTGTCGAGGTAGAATCGAGACTTGAAAGTACACGTCCTTCAGGTCTACCGCCGCGAACCAATCTTGATGCCGGTTGCTTGCCAGAATGCGTTTTTGCGTCAGCATCTTGAACGGGAGTCTGTGTAAGGCCCGGTTCAGTACTCGCTGGTCCAAGATTGGCCACAACCCACAGCCTTTTTCGGTACGATGAAGTAGGGGCTGTAAAACCCCTTCTTCATCTCGGCCGGAGGGACAGGTTCTATCGCACCCTTCCGTAGGAGGGTGGCGATCTCTGCGCGCAAGGTAGCAGCATTTTTGTCCTTTACCAAGGTGAAGTGGATACTGCTGAACCTGGGCGGATGCCTGGCGAACTGAATCGCGTAGCCGAGTCGGACAGTCTGGACCAGCCATCACGACGGATTGGAAAGTGCAAGCCACGCATCCAAGTTCCGCGCGTGGGGGACCAAAGGGACAACGTCATCGGACGTACCGGCAGGTGGGGCCTCGCGGCGGGGCGGAGCTCAGGGTGCCACACCCTGTCATGGCCATGCTGAGTCTAGGGACATCTAAGCACTTAACTGGCTCCTTGTGACCACCCCCGGAACAGCCTGGGACTGGGGAGGAAGAGGCCTGTCCTCGCAACCCATGGAGACTGTCACATCAGGGGCGGATGTGTGCCACAGCTGGGCATGCAGGGGTGGGGAGACCGCCGCTGGAGCGCCAATCCAGCAGGAAGGTGGATGGTGGTCGTGATGACAACTGTGCACACCGGGTATGTGATCCAGGGAAGGAGGAAACTGCTCTTTTGCTGAACTGTTGGGTACCACAGCCACTTGGGCATGTGGCAAAATCAAATGAAAAGGCAACAAAAGATTTTCCACCCGGCCCACCACCGGGGGATGGAGTGGTCTTACTACCAGCTCCAGTGCAGTTGGTTCCGTCGACCCTGGGTCGCCCATCTCAGGGGTGTTTTGACGACCTTTGTGGGTTCTTGGTGGCCGGCCGTGAGACGGGTGGCGTCTGCTTCCTGCGGTGGGCTCCACGCCGTGGCTGGGCTGAAGGGGCGGGCTGCGGCGGAGCCGGTGCAGTCACTGCAGGGGGACGCCCTTGGTGACGAGCAGACGGGGTGCGGGATCTTGAGCCGCGTCGGGGCAGGATATGCCGGATAGCCTCCGTCTGCTGCTTCACCGTCAAGAACTGCTGGGCAAAGTCCTCAACGGTGTCGCCGAATAGGCCAGCCTGGGAGATGGGGGCAGCAAGGAACGGTGTCTTGTCGACCTCACCCATCTCGACCAGGTTGAGCCAAAGGTGGCGCTCCTGGACCACTAATGTGTACATCGTCAGCCTGAGAGGCCGCGCCGTAACCTTCGTCGCTCGGAGAGCGAGGTCGGTCGCTGAGCGCAGTTCCTGCATTAGATCTGGGGCGGAACTACCCTCGTGCAGATCTCTTAGCGCCTAAAAGCAGAGGTGAATGAACAGTCAGCTCAGTAGACATCAACCGTTTGGCTCCGAAGAGAAAATCTGAAGGAATGGTGGCATACCAGCTCCTTTTATACCCGTATGTCCGGGGGAGTGGCATGCAAATTTTTATCAAAGACCAGAGGTGTCTCGGGCTCCCAAGTGTGACCCCTAGTGTCACTACATCGACACAACGTCGAGTGAGTGACAGATAGGGAACTAATTCTATCCAATTTTAAATTGTGAGCTGTTGTACTGTAGATGAAACAGTAGTATATTCTGCTTTGTTTTAGTTATGTCACTGCAATATTTGATACCTATTACATCTGGATGATGGGAAACTCTTAAACCAAAATGAATTTCTGCTATGTCTTCAGAATTGTCAGCAGCTCTACATTTAAAAAGACAATACTGAAGACCTGGAAGACATGTCATGGAAGACATGCAACACCTTTATACTTTTGCACCATGCACATTTATGACCCATGCTTCTGGAAGGAAACAGTAGACTGGCAGAGGAAAAAAAAATCTGTGTAAGGATTTTTGGCCTCTGTTTTCTAAAGAATGCACCTACTTGTCTAGATGGTTGTTTTTTGGCATTGGAGAGTGTGCTCAGATGTTCCCTTACGATTCAGTTCAGTCAACATTGTGTCATGCTGACACATAATCCTTTTCCGACCACCTAGTTGAAACTCTTCTACAATAACGGCAATTCTAAGATTGGCTATGGTGTTTAAGCCCCGCCCTTTTAGGCACGAAGCAGTCCGGTATATAAGCGGACGTGCAAACACCATTCCGCAGAATTTTCTACCTTCAAGACTGCAAGCAACTTTCTCATCTAGAAGTCCTCTACAACTTTGCCGTCGACATGCATGAGTCAGCGGGCGGGATCTTCACAGCAATGAGAAGACTCTCTGCTCCCCTGTAGTGTTCCGGCGAACATTTACTCCGCCTCGCCGCTTGACCGCCGCTTCGCTGGTGAACGGCCGCTTCAGCATCCTGTTTCCCCGCAGCGCTTCAGCAGGAGTTTTGTATCCTTATAAGCTTTTGGTTGATATTGTGTGTATTTATATATCACAAAAGGGCTGCTTGAGTGTAAGCGTCTTTTTAAAGACGTCGTTCCGCAAGTGTTCCAAGTGTCAAATCCAGTCGGCAGACGGTCATGAGAGCTGTGTTCGTTGCTTGGGCCGTGGCCATTCCGAAGCAGCTCTTATGGAGACAGATTGCCCTCACTGTGAGTGCATGAGTCTCAAGATGCTTTGCTCTCGGACCAACCTCATTCTGAGGGACAATTCCACCTCACGCTCCCGGGAGATCACACGAGGAGGCATGGCGGGGCCGAGAGGCTGAGCTAGATGAATCAGAGGTGGATCTTGTGTTGGCGCAAGCTCTGCGAGCCCCTCGATCTTCTCTTGAAGCGGCTTTGCCTATATATTATATGCGCGTTGGAGTGCGGGACCTCGTTACGTTTGGTGGTTCTGATGTTGAAGATGATGCCATGTCCCTCACGGCATCAGAGACTGCGAATGGTCCATGGAGGATTTTGTCTCCAGTGATTCCCTCCTAAAATGATGAGTACTGTGCACAACCATTTCCCAGTGGTGAGCGCTGTCTCCTCTCCCTGCTGGCGACATATGTCCCAGGCCATCTGAATTACAGTGGAGACCTGTTGTCATGCAAAGGAGCGATGCCGGGTGAAAGGAGACTTCATCCTCAGACTATCCTGAGGATTTGGGAAAATCGGAGATAGATCTATTTGCCTCCTTGGAGAACGCCCACTGTCCCCTCTGGTACTCCAAGTCCCAAACTCTGCTGGGAGTGGACACAGTGGCCCACAAATGGCCTGAGAAACGCAAATACGTGTTTCCCCCGGTGTGCCTCCGTCACTCTGTCATATGCCAAGTCCAAGAGGACAAGGTAACTATTCTATTTGTTGTGCCGAAGTGGCCCAAACATATATTTTGCCTCAGGTTGGTCTTCTCAAAACACATTTGCAAGGTTTTACAACCTAGACGTAACATCTCTCTCTTTGCAATTCCTCTCTGTCTGGAGTGCTTGCTATTTCGTTGGCCAAACATGAACTTGTGTCCCTTTTTAAGTACGGCTCCCCTGTCTTTTTACACAACCGCCTGCATTCAGACCACTGTATTTCCCATGAAGTCACAAGCACTTTCATTGTAAATAAAACTCCCTTCCCGACTGGGTTTGTGAGGGGGTTAATTCATACTATATGACTATAGTTCATACTTCCATTCTAAGTGCTCTCCTCCTGGCTCACCTTGAGGGTTATTCACTTGCGGCATACTCATGACAGTCGCTGACCCTCAGGACTGCGGCATCATGATCTTTAGAGTATTATGCTTCAGTATCCCTCTCTGGGAGGGTTATGTCGTCTAGTGCGGCGTGATGGAATTCTGTTTCCCATATGCGTCAGCATGATACAATGTCTAGTGAACTGAATAATAAGGGAATGTCTCGGTTACGTATGTAACCTCGGTTCCCTGAGATGAAGGGAACGAGACATGCGTAAGCTGGCCGCACTACAGACTCAAGAGTTTTTTGAGGTGCGAGCGATGCGCTCTTTGTCCCTCAGTCAGAAAATTCTAAGGAATGGTGTTTGCATGCCCGCTTATATACCGGACAGCTTCGCGCCTGAAAGGTCAGAGCTTACACCATAGCCAATCTTAGAACTGGTATTATTGTAGAAGGGTTCCAACTAGGCTGTTGGAAAAGGATTTCCCATATGCGTCAGCATGACGCAATGTCTTGTTCCCTTAATCTCAGGGACCCGAGGCTACATACGTAACTGAGACGTTTTTTCGCTGTCTTAACTTAGCATTTATCCATATTACCAATTTTTACAATATTAGCAATTTAGGTTTTTGTTGTAAGTTTCTCATGTCTGTATTGTGTTTTTAAATAAGCATTGCACTTGTTCTTTAATAGTCCCCTCATGTTTATGCCTTTTTTGCGAGTTGTTCTCCTCAATGACCCTGCTCATATGAGCAGAAGCCTGTCTCCTACTGCTTTGGATGGAGAAGCTGTAAAGTGTTATTGGATGTATCTAAATCACAGCATTGCTTGGAACATATCACCACAACATTGAGAGAACCCATCGTGCTCTGCTGCAGAAGCGGATATATGTTATAACTCACTCACAATGTTGCGGCAGGATGACACATTTGTGATAGAGAGAGAGAGTTTGGATGAGATTCCCTTTCTGAAAAAGTGGGAAAATATTTTAGGCTTAGACTAGACGTCAAATCTCACAGCAAATTAGTGAAGCGAATTAACAAAATGGACCTGAGAACAAGCATGATATACTTAATGCTGACATTCCAAATACTTCAAAGCTTTTAATTAATATACTGTATTTCAGGTAGAGCATGTACAGTGGCCCCAAAAAGTATTTGGACTAGGATTGTCAATCGATTAACATTTTTAATCGAATTAATTACATGATGTGCTGATTAATTAGTTGAATTAATTACAATTAATTGCATATATCAGTATATTCAGAGCAAGGCCCCCAAATAAAAATAAATTAATAAATAAATAATAAATAAACACCATTTAAATGATTTTAAATATAATATAGAATAAATATAATAATTAAAATAATTAAAAAATTATATTTGTGGCAGATGAGTAAAGCATTGATTAGACAATCCAAAAAGTGTCTTTAGAATGGCAATAAATTGTTTATTTCCATATCATTGAACATAAGTCTTTCATTGGCATACAGTCCACAGCAATCCATTTTGCAATTGAATTTACCAATCTGTCCGAGGTAGACTCATTATAAGGGATCTTCTAAGGACACGTCTATGTAGGCTACACATGTTTCAGACAGATGCTTTTGGAGCATCTCACTTTGGTTGCATTGTGCAATAAACAGCATTTCTTTAGTATGCTGTGTCAAATTAAACAGTTTTAAACTTAGAAAAACACATCTCAAGAGGCCTGCATTCAAAGTTGTGCTCCGTCCAGCTGTGTTTGAATGCAAGAGCACATCCTCATCTTGTGCTGTCTGCTGTCAGTAAGTGTGGTTTGTTAAGCCTTGTCTCATGGGTGACCATGGCAAAAATGTTTGCAAATCGAAATTACGTACTTCATTACATATTTGGCTGCAGTTCCCTAATGAAATGTCCAGTGGGGGCACAAAAGCAAGTGAAATGATGTCGTAATCAGACAAGATTTTTAAGGTGAATATTAGATGGAGGTTTTAACGAGTACAATGTACCTCCCTAACCTAAAACATTAACTGAAATGTAAGCAATAGTGTTTTAAAAGCAAATGAGAAGTGAACAAAACCGGCATCCTTAAGGCCCAGGTAAACTTCGTTTATGCGTGTCCGGATCGCTTCGCGTCTGGTCTGCCACGCTGCCTTTGTGAGTATACTTTTCTGACTGCGAAAGAATAGGAACGCATTCAGCGCATGCGCACTACAACTGCTTTGTGACACTCTTTTAGTACAGTCAGTGTCCAGCGCAGACGTCGTGCACAGTCTAGGACCGCGTGCGTGAGTCAAGAAAATCTAGGTGGCGCGCGGTCAAGCCAAACGGCTGTGCTGATGACGCAATTTGCATCACACATACTGTGCACAGAGTGATCCACAGTGCGCACACTCGAAGTGTACTTTGGCCTTTACCCATAACCAATGCCTAAGCCTAACCAATAGTGTCGTAAACGCAAATGATAGGTAAACAAAAAAGATATCCTTATACCCTAAATCAACATCTAAACCTAAATGATAGAGTGGAAAAAGCAAATGTGACTGTAAAAGATGAGGCGAGAAGCAGTTTTCCTTCTTAAGGTGAGGCTTTATTTTTCCCTCTTCGCCACACCACTTTACAGTTTTCCTTTAAGCACTAAGCTAAACACTATCACACACTGCTTTCACAAATAAACTTTCACTACTAAAAATCCTTGCTCTGGCTCAGCTCTGTCGTGTCCAGTCTCTCTCCCCGACTAAGTGCTGTGTCGCTCTATTTATGCCGCTCTCCCCGTACTCACTGAAATTAGAGACAGGTGTTAGACATAATTTAGCTCAGGTGTAAGCGCCCTTACCGTTTTCTCTCTCTCCGGAGAGATGCTTGACCACGCCCCCGCTGCCACAGTGACATAAACAGCAAATTTTCAGAAGCAACTACGTAATTTCGTATCACTTCTATGACACTTTCATCTTACATGTCAGCTTTCCGCTACCTGACGAATCCAAAGTCCAACACTCTATTAGGTGAACTACAGAGGAAGCTACTCACATTGGAATAAGCGTTAAAATGTTTTGTTTTTTAAGTGATATGTTATAGTAAAAGTGTTCCGATATTATAACATAGCAGTGTGTGAATAACAGTGTGAAAAATAATTGTTAAAAAAGTCATATTTAGCCATTGCAATTGTGATTTGTGTGAAAGTGAATAAAACACACAGTTATTGTAGGGCATCTAGTGTTAATTTCACCTGGAAACTGCGGCGAAACATTGAACGTGGCACGTAAAAGTCAGTTTGCTAAAATATAGATATATTAACATTCATTTTATGGGACTAGGTTGGGTGTGTTTTCTGCACAGCTGGGTGTTGCCAGTTCAGTTAGAGTTGCTCTTACTGCCCCCTGCTGACCGAGACTCATCAAAACATGAAAGTGAACATTACTTATTACTGTCCGGGGGCATGATTATGTGCATAATTTTTTTTTTTTTTTTTACATATATTTTTAATATAATTAATCACATTTAATTAACTTGTTAAATTTGGACACTATAAGCCACATTTTTTTATATATATATATATACTGTATATATGAATGTAATTGCATTAGATAAAATAGCAAATTAGGTGACATCTGCAAGCAAATGATGCTAGCCGTTTTCGTAGAACTAAGTTTTTGCAATTACTAATTGGTTTCAAGTTGATTTTGGAATTGTATTGCACTTGGTCAGGGGTCCCCAAACTATGGCCCGTGGGCCGAATATGGCTCTCCGCAGAACCATACCTGACACACGTTTTTACCGGCCCGCTCTAGAAGTGTGAGTCTGCTTTGGTGGTTATTCATGCCTGTAAGACTGACTATAACGTGAGCCAATAGCATTCGAGTGCGGGCTGTTAACCAATATTGCATATCATTGTTTTCATCCGGTAAACAAATACGCCCCTTCACGAACTGAGTGTACTGGTACACTTGTTCACGAACGAAATGCATGAATCAGTCATCATTAACGAGGATCTGCTGAACAACTAAACGAGAGGAGGAGGCAAGTTGTTAAATTCGGCAATCTCGTTCAACAAGAAATTGGGCCGGATGAATTATGAATAAAATGAAGTGATAAATAATTTATTACAATGGCATACCAACTTTTTTTGAAACTCATAATTATTTTTTAGGCTAGATTTGTCTATTTTTGTATAGCTTGATAAAAAGTCGTGCTCAGCAGTTCACATTATAATAGATATGCTTTGTTGACATTTGTGGGAAAACGCTTATGATGTTTAAACACACAGTGCTGAAGTCTCTTAGAATTGTTGAGATTCAAATTTTAATAAATGATAATTAGACTTTTTCCGATCGTGAACAACTCTGCTTTTTCTCTGTTCAAAGCATATAAGATGGTCATTTGGCACCATGTACTGGCAAAAAAGCGTAATTTGCAGAAATGGTCAATGAACGAATAAATGAACTAATCTGAACAAATCTTTTTTGGTGAACAGAGATTAAAAAGACTCGTCATTGAGATTAATCAAAATCATCACCACTACTGGATAGAGTACTTATTACAAGATCTTTGAGCCGATGGATCCACTGATGTAAGATGAAGTAGACTAAAATGTAACATTTCACACAGATTTGAATTTTCTTTCCTGTTAGTTTACAATAGAAAAACATAATGAAATTTATTTTGAAATGACTGAAATTACCCCCCCAATGTCTTGACATGCGCACATCAGTGAACAGAGATAGCATGTATACAATGACAAAGTAGGCCTAACTTAAAGCAAAATAAAGTTACCAATATTAAAATCATGTTCTCTGGATGGATTTTAATTGTAAAATTAATCCATGTAATAAAAGCAGAAGAATAATCTCTGTGACAAAAATACAGTAGGCTCACTCCGGCTCCCAATGTTTGGGGAGCCCTGTTCTTGCTGATTACAAACAGGGACAGTGTTGAAAGTGTTTGTGTGTCTATGTACGTATACAACCCTCTTCGGACCCGTTGGAGAAAGACTCACCATTGGCACAGTAAATGTAAATTTTTGCTTTTACTCGCAAGACTTTTGACATCATGTAAGCGTAATGCAACTGAAAACTAAAAAAAACAACAACAAAAAAAAAAAAAACAGAAGGGGGCAAAGTACCAATTTCTTTCCATAAGAGCAAAATCTGTACAGTATTACTGTACATATATATATATACACTGACCAGCCACAACATTAAAACCACCTGCCTAATATTGTGTAGGTCCCACTCGTGCCGCCAAAACAGCGCCAACCTGCATCTCAGAATAGCATTCAGAGACAATATTCTTCTCACCACAATTGTACAGAACGGTTATCTGAGTTACCGTAGACTTTGTCAGTTCGAACAAGTCTGGCCATTCTCTGTTGACCTCTCTCATCAACAAGGCATTTCCAGCCGCAGAACTGCTGCTCACTGGATGTTTTTTGTTTTTGGCACCATTCTGAGTAAATTCTAGAGACTGTTGTGTGTGAAAATCCCAGGAGATCAGCAGTTACAGAAATACTCAAACCAGCCCGTTTGGCACAAACAATCATGCCATGGTCAAAATCACTGAGATCATATTTTTTCCCCATTCTGATGGTTGATGAGAACATTAAATGAGGCTCCTGACCTGTATCTGCTTGATTTTATGCACTGCACTGCTGCCACATGATTGGCTGATTAGATAATCACATGGATGATTGTTGGTGCCAGATGGGCTGGTTGGAGTATTTCTGTAACTGCTGATCTCCTCATTGTACCGGTGAAGGGGAGGGGGGTGCAGCATGTTTGTGTTGTTTGGAGGCAGGCAAAACAATGGATTATTTACTAAGTCATGTAAAAAGTGGGCTAATTTAGAAGAAAACAACTTGGGTAAACATTGATGCGCATTTACATTTTGTGTATTTATTTAGCAGACACTCTTAAAGGCGCTTTGACTATGCGCGAAAGTGCTGCAAGCGGTTAGCTTAGCTTAGCTTAGCTTAGTTTACTTCAGTCCAAGTCTCTGGTTTAGTTTAGCGACTCATTTCTGTACTACTTTACCTACAACAACTAAACAATATGTTTTTCATGTTTAATCTATGAATTGTTGAAAGTGGTGTGTTTTGAGAACTCTATGCTGCACTGAAACTAACTTTGATGAGAAACACATCAATGAGGAGGAGCAAGAGGATGAAGATGACGATGATGGTGCAGCGTATATAAAAAAAAACTCATCAGGTTTGTTTATATTTATATATTTTTGTTTCTGCCGTCTGTGTCACAGTCATTCTTCTTATTTCATGCTTTTGTATATTGTTTTTAAAATAACCTTAAATTCTCTGACTGAACTCGAGAAAAAAAAAAAGCATTCAGTCAAATCAACAAGTTGGCAAGTTGTAAATGTGTATGTAAATGTAAGTTAAAGGCAGTAAATGTCATCATGTCTTAATCATGTAAATACCATGTTTTATACCATGTTTTTTGTTTCAGGAGGTGTAATATGAAATAACAGCGGGAATCTCAACAGAGGAGGCTGTGTAGCGGATCATGGGGAGGTTTTTGCAGCTCCCTTGGCTAAAGATGAACTGGCCGGAAGGATTTTAAGGCCAATGTGAGGCCAGAGACTATTTAGCAGAAGAGATGAGTCACTTCTATTTAAATGAATGGGAGAAATTGGATGAAGTCAATGGATGTAGAAAGGAAGTCCCGCCTTGCAGGTAAAAGAGCCGATCACCTTTTAGATACAGACATTGCCTGTCAATCAACTCGCTAACGCACATGCGCATTTCATGTTTTAGAGTAATATGAGGTCAACATTCGGTTGAGTGAAACGCGGTTGATTCATGTGTTAAAAATCAGTAAACAAGTTTAGGCAGAGTGATTATAATGCTAGTCTTCCACTGGCCATGGCATGATACACAGGATGAATTACTCGCTCAATTCACTGACTTACGCAGCTGAACTGCTCTGTGTTACAGCTCCCCTTAACTGGGAGAATGGGATGAGAAAATACTCTGGATCAGTCGTTCTGAGCAATGTTCTACATCGATTATGTACGTAGAGAAAATGTCTTAGTTTCTAAATATATTCTAAATTTTTGTTTTGCAATAAACAAGTAGTTTGATTCATGAAACAAATCGTTTTTATGACATTTTGGTAGCATTAAAAACGATTCCATTCAAGTTGTATCAACATGCGCCTTTGATGTTGTGGCGTCTGTACGCACCGTGGATCAACTCAAAACAAGCGTGCACTGAGATGACTTGAGTGAAAAATAAGTGACTTATTCCTTGACCATGTTTGGCTGGCATTCCCCACTGAATTTTATCCTGACTTCTTAAGTTGACTCTGACATTGTCGATGGGCACAGCACATGATGACATATATGATGCAGGTTCAAGTGTTGGACTTTGCTGCTTTAAGGAAGACAGTGGTTATTCTTCATTATTCATATTGGCTGCTATATTGATGGAAAAACAAATCATGCATATTCATGTTATTGATTCTTTATTATAAATATGATGTAAAGACCTACTTTCTAAATATCTGTTTGTTTACTATGTTGTTTTGACATGAATGTTGTACAGTAGCTTGCATAACCTGTAATGTCTCTTGTATGCAATGTATGGCTTATTTGTATGGAATGCATTGCATAGCAGAAGAGAAAGTGGCTGTGAGAAAAAAGTAGCGCAAAAGTAACACAAAAGTAAAGTAATGCTTTACTTTCCATAAAAAAAGTTTTAATTAAGTTACTTTTTTAAGGAGTAATGCAATATTCTAACGAGTTACTTTAAAAGTAACATTACCCAACACTGTTGGCAACACATGAAAAATGAGCCTACCTTTAAATATATTTGATTGAATTAAGTCTGCATTCAGTTAGACCATGTTGCTTTTATTAAATTTCTTGTACTTTATTATTTACTACTAACAGGTACAGTAATTAAAAACTCCCAAACCAAGAATTCATGGGATGAAGATGTGGAAAGACTTGTTGCACAATGATCATGAATAGCTCCCGATAGAGGTGGTGGAAGGAGAAAATGAGCAAAGGCCAATGCACGGTAATTTACTTAAAAAAGTATTCATGATCAGTTTAATTCAAACAAATGGTTTAAATTATTTAAATATGTTAAGTTTTCTCAGTATTAAATGAATTTAATAAATGCAAAAGACAATAACTGCTTTGCCTTTTACCAAACTGTATTGTTTGAAACATTAATTTTGTTTAGACATGCTACATTTAAGTACATACACCTCATTTAAGTTTAAATATTTCACATATATTCTGAAGTCATAATATGTACTTTATAAGATTACTCAAGTCAGTTAATTGATTTAGTTATTACTCAATTTAGAGATTACTTAATTCAAACAATGTGAGTTGAAAAATTGTCTTTCATGCACATGTACAGTATATGGGCCTAATTGCTGTTTGTAAAAGTTTTTTATTTTTTCATGCACATGTAAAAACACATATGTTTGTAAAATGTTGTCAATAAATGTTCTTCATACATTCAAGTGAATTATTGTACATTTATTATAATGAGATGGTTATATAGATTTGTAAAAAAATATTATTTATGTATTATAAACTAATGTATTATAAATAATTAAAATGCAAGACAACTTTTAGGCTGAATATCAATTTTAAAAGGTAACAGTTATTAACCATACATACAGTTGTTACATAACTCTGGCCAGTTCTGGCATGCTGTCATTTATAGCTTCGGTCCGATTCCGTCTTAATTCCGGCAGCGTTGGCTCGTCGCCGGCTGCCACTTCTGGGCCGATTGATTTGGGACGGAAACGGCGAGTGAGTAAACAGGCATCTGGCCCATTTACAGGAGACAGAAGCGGGCTAAAGGGATAGGCTCCGGCAGGTGAGATTCTAAACGGAACTGGTCAGAGCTTATTTTGCTACCTGGGATGCTCTACGAGCGAATGTTTAGTATATAATGAGCACAGCACACATTAACGAGAGAGAAGTTGCACAGTGGTTTTCCATCATCCGTGTAATGAATGATTAATTTTATATTATTCAGTTTTTAGCTTTTATATTTTCTTCTAGTGCTTTATACAAAGCTTTACAAAGTGAAACATAATGAGATCTCCTTTCATTATTGCTACAATTGTCAGCTGATGAAGAGCTCAAATTGATTTTGACAGTTCGGTCCATTTTAACAGCATTACAAAAGGGAGACCCTAATGGAATCAGTACTTTCAGTGAAATCTTTTAACAGCGGCAGTCTGAATGGACGATAACATACTTTCTTCAATCAAATTTTAAAGTGTCATTTCTGCTCGTCTCTCCTTTTTGCTCAGTGGACTCTATTAACCGGGCTGTGCAGGATTCTGTTATTTTTGTGCCATCTGTCTCCCTGAGCATATGCGGCTCATTTATGATGTCAGCATTCATCCAGTGCCTGTCACTGCACACAGCAATTTACACTAGAAGGAAAAGTTAGCTGCCATCATTTACTTTTAGTCACCAATACTCAAGATACTCTTTGATATTTTTATTTCTCTGTTCTGTTGCAAATGCGTAGCCCTCTGCACTATTTCTGGTAAAGAATGTTGTTTCTCTATGAGTTTATGTGCTACTTTTACAAAGTTTTTGTACCTTTTTGATGTTTGCATCAAACATGTAAATATAATAAGAACAAATACCCATTTGTTAGTGCTGTATTTGTGCTGATGTGTGCAACAAATACAAATGTTTGTGTTAGTTCCTAAGATATATTTATGAGATTTTACACATATACAGAGTTCCCCGTTGTCATTGAAAACCTGCAAATATCAGGGAATTTTAATGTTGTGATTTACAGGTCTGGAGAAGTCATTGAATTACATTTTCATTTATTAATTTGGCAGACGCTTTTATCCAAAGCAACTTTAAAAAAGAGGAAGAATATAACATAAGCTATGTGGTCTGTGCTATTCACAGATGTGGTCTGTGAAATGGAGTTGGTTGTCAATGGTAACCCATAGATTTCTGACCCTTTTGGAAGGTGTTATTTGTAAGGAAAAATATAAAATATAACAAAAAGCACAATATGCTCACAATTTAAGAGGAATTTCCCCGAATTATAGGCCATCTTGATGTTATTCTGTCTTTATTCTTCTGTTCAGCTTCTCAGGTCCCACATATTGTAGATGAAGATCTAGCTGAAAGGTAATATTGTGCTCCAAAGCAGTGTTGGCTGGAAAGACGAGGAGCTCGGTCTTCGCTAGGCTGAGTTGCAGGATATGTTCCTTCATCCAGGCCGAGATGTCTGCCAAACAGGCAGAGATTCGAGCAGTTACTGTGGAGTCATCGGGCTGTAAAGACAAGTAGAGCTGTGTGTCATCGGTGTAGCAGTGGTAAGAGAACCCATGTGCTTGAATGATGGGTCCCAGTGATGTTGTGTATATTGAGAAGTGGGCCAAGCACTGAGCCCTGAGGCACCCCAGTAAATAGGACACCTCACCTCTCCAGGCTACCTTAAAAGACCTATCTGAGAGATAGGACTTAAACCAGCCTAGCACAGTTCCTGTGATGCCCAGAGTAGAGAGGGTGGACAGGAGAATCTGATGGTTGACTGTGTTGAAGGCTACAGATAGGTCCAGCAAAATAAGAACAAATGATATGGATCCAGCTCTCGCCTGTCTCAGCAATTCAGTGACAGACAGCAGGGCAATCTTTGGTGGAATGTCCACTTTTGATGCCTGACTGATTGTCGTCTAGCAGCTTGATCTGATTGAAAACTACCCTTTCCAATGTTTTCACCATGAATGGGAGGAGAGAGATCGGTCTGTAATTTTCAACTTGTGTGGTAAGCGCAGGTTTTCCATCAACATCATACAGATCGGATAGTCATGAAGTTGGAAAAGGCTGTTCTATTTTCACTTGGTAAAAGTTTTAAGAATTAATTTGAGTAGGCACTATTTTGATGATGAAATTAAATGAAACTTTAATACATGGAATTCTGGAAAAATAATAATAATAAAAATAAATAAATAAAAGGAATGAAGGATTTGGGGGAAAAAAAATTAAACATATTTCAGTAGAGCCCTATTAAAAACACTTAAGCAAAGCATAATTGAGAAACATTTGAATGAAACATGCATTTGTTTTAATTTGTTATTTACATTGAAATGTAACTTTAAATGTGCTGAAGGAGTGTGTTCAATAGCACATTACCTTATTAGCATATTTTTGCTGTTGTTTCGAAATTGGTATAAAGAAATTTGAAATTTTACTGGTATCGGTACCGATCTCTGAAATTTTGGTATCGTGACAACACTAGCTGGAAGTAATGATTTGCCATATTCTGTTCATGTTTACGTGAAAACTCAGCAATGTTGTAAACATAGTAAACATAAACAGAATATGAGGAAAGGCATATCATTACTTACAGCAGATGATCCCAATTAAAATGAGCCCCAAAACAATGCAACACAGTCAGGGCCGGACATAGGAGGGTGGGGGCCCACTTGCCACCCCAACTCTACTAACATTATAAGCAGGGACTAAAAACGGTTCAAGGAGTGAAAACATTTTTTTTTTTTTTTTTTTTTTTGCAAAACGGGAACAAAGTGATTTTCAATTGTTCCGGAGTGAAAACTTAATTTTTAAATGCTGGTAACGGTTATAAAAAGTTAATTTCATTCCGATAGATTTATCATGAAACCAAAGGCCAAAGGGTTAATCACAGTAAATCACAGTCATTTTAATTAATTAATTAATTTAATTACATTTAAAATTAAATTAAAATTATACTTAACTGTATGCTTCCTATGATTTCTATGCTGATAATTCCACAACACAGGAAACAAATTTATTGCCTTTTTTGCGCTTATTTTGGTGAAGCAAGTCGCTTATTTTGGGCTTGTTTTTGCGAGAACTGGCAACATTACAATTGGTATTTCACCTACCCCTTAGCACAGAGTACTGTCATTTTAAAAAGAACGTTATTAACCATTCTTTTATTTTGTTCTAACCGGTAACCTTTTGGAAAGGAGACTGTGGAACTTCTGAACTGGAATGAAAAAATACAGTTTTTGCTCAGAACGAATTGAAATGAAAAACATTTTTTTTTTTTTTTTTTGTCCCTAATTATAAGTAAACCTCAATGAACTTATTAAAATAATAAAAGGACATGTCATGACCCTTTCAATAGTTCTTCATTGAACCATACACGCTGATTAAAAACAACAACAACAAAAAAACTTTATTTTTAAGAGTGAGCACTGTAACTATTTCCTTGGATATAACAACTTATTTTTCAGTGATGTCACTCTTCACATGATATTATCAGGTTGAACTATTATTTTTTTCTCCTTTACAATCATAGTTAAATGATTCTGTGTTTTACATTATTAAAAGCATAGGTATTTAGAGCAGGTAAAGTTCCATGTTTTTTCTTTGATGAGCTGATAATGAGGTGTTTCACAGTTTGGTATACCTAGTGTTCTTTAACATTACAGTGATTTTAACACTTGACACTTGATATTATTAAGACAAACACAATGGCATAAGCCCCATTTTAATACTGCACAAACATTTATGCCACAAAACAGTCCTAATCCAAATAATAAGTTGATGCCCCCCAAAGTTAAGGATTTACCTCTGAGCTTACAGAAAAACTGAAGTTCTATTTTCTGCTTTGCTGCATTTGTTAAAAGGATGACTTAGTTGTGCTTGTGGTTTGATTGTGCTTGTGGCAAAGTCTCAAATATGACAGTCGATATAAATAAGCTCCTTATTGGCCTTACACTTGCGGAATTTTAACACTACTATTTGTATTGTTCCCTTTGGGAAGGCAAGGACTCCTCAGTCATTAGAAAGAAAGTATAAAAGAGTTATTTATTCATTCAAAATCAAGGCCAGATTTCTAGATGGTACAGCTTTCTATAAAATCAAAGTTCCACTCTAAACCAAAAGCAACCACATCTGCACATCTTCATCTAAACAAATTAACACCATAATTACAGTATGAATGTATCAATCCGAGTCAAGTAATATTCCCTCTAAGCTGTGGAGTGTGAAATCTTGACCCAACAAGATACTTTATGTCGAGTTTTTCTTGAGTGATCTTGAGAAAACAAGACAGAAAAATAACAGTGATCCATTGCCTCTTGAGCTATAACAAAAATATAGCTATGTTATAACCATGGTTGGGGAGTAACAGAATACATGTAATGGGATTACGAATTTAAAATACAAAATATAAGTAACTGTATTCCACTACAGTTACAATTTAAGTCATTGGTAATTAGAATACAGTTACATTCAAAAAGTATTTTGATTACTGAAGAGATTACTTTGCATTTTATTGTCATTTGTTTCATTTAATATTTAGTCCTTTCAGATAGAAAACATTTATACATATAAATGATGCGATCCAAAGTGCATTTGAACAGCGGTGAAACACTTTCTTATGATGTGTTACATTCATACGTGCAGACAGAGAAGTAAGTTTGAAGTAAGTCTGGAGCAGAAGAAATAGAAATAAACCTTGTGTAAATTGTCAGCTTTACGCTAAGCTAAAATGCTATTTCTATCCATCCACATGCACGTTACCAGGCACGATCATATTTTTTTATCAAGAAAATTCACGTTGGATCATAATAAATTTTTTTCTAGTAAGACCTTTGATATTAGGGCAAAAATCGCATTCTTGGTAATAATTGTTGTATTGTTTTCCTGCAAAAATATCTAAAAACCCTTAAAACAAGACCAATTAGATTTATCTTGTTTTAGAAACAACACTGCATGAGATATTTAGGTTTTTTAGAGAATGTATTTTTAACATGTGCATTTTGTCTTACTGTACTGGCAGAGGTTTTATAGTCAGAACAAGTGAAAAAATCTACCAGTGCTGAAGAAGTAATCCAAAGTATTTACAATACATTACTGACCTTGAGTAATCTAACAGAATACGTTACAAATTACATTTTACAGCATGTATTCTGTAATCTGTAGTGGAATACATTTCAAAAGTAACCCTCCCAACCCTGGTTATAACTAGAGCTGTCAAAACAATAATTCAATGTGATTAATGATATAAAAATGCATTACAAAAATTAACACAATTAATCATGCCCCTGGACAGTTATAAGGAATATTACTACCAATCAATTCAAGCTTCAAGTACCACCTTCATCTTTTTGACTCCCAGTCAGCAGGGGGCAGTAAGTGCAACAGTAAGCTGTTCTGGCAACAATTTTTTTTTGTTTTTTTGTTTTTTTTTGCACCACACCACACTAACCTAAAGCAGACAGCACAAAATGAGGATGCGTTCTTGTGTGCAAACTTAGCTGAACAGAGCGCAACTCCAAATACAGGGGTCTCTAGATGTGTTTTTTTCTTTTCTTTTTTCTTTTTCTTTTTTTATTTAAAACTTCTTAACTTTAAATCGCTCTGTTTATGTGGCTGTGGCTCCCTTAACTCTTTTAGGGGGTCCATGACAGGATGTGAACTTACCTTGTGGAAGTGTGTGATTGTTTATTTAACGACCTCCCGCTGGCAGACGCTAATGTGTGCTTTGTTTCTCTTTGCCTGGCAAGCGATTATGTAAATGAAGCTCACACCTGAAAATCACTGGAAAATCGTCTCGAGTGGTGTCGGCTTTAGCTGTTTTTTCCTTTTATCAGTGACAAACAACAAAAGTTATTCATTGTGTCGGTAAAGTGAAACTGCACCTCTCAGAAAAAAATAAGATACATCATTATGATTTTGTTCCTCACATATTCTTTTGGTGGCTTAATGTGAGGAATATTCCACATGAACCTCATGGATTTTTGGAAGAAAAAACCTTTAGGGCATCATACTGATGATAGACATCTGATTGTAAATTTTCTACTGATGTAAAAGATTTTTGAAGATACACGAGTTGTGGCAGATGTTTCCTTTAACAGACAGATTGATTCGCGCACATCACTTTATTTAGCAAAGGTCAGATTTATTGTTCTCACAGTTCAATGTGAATCATGTAATTGCTAAAAATGTTACTGGCCAAATGGTGTATAGATCTGTTTTTCATTCACCAAAGGCAGTTTTATTCTCGCATTTGGCGCATGCCGAGTCATGTTAATTTGGAATTTGGCATGAAAATGTTAAAGTGTTAATTTTTATTATTAATTTTGGACCCTGTTTACTGGGACATCTAACAAACATTTACCTATGTAGCTATGTTGACACCTATGACTGACCTTTCTTCTGTAAGAAACTCATAAATTGTCTGCTACCTCTTGTACTTTCTCCGCTCCTTGCTTTTTTTTTTTCACAGTCCGATTTGGGCTTCATTTCCGTAGCATCTACTACATGACGTGAACTCAGTTTGCAGTGCATGCTGGCTGAACTTGAGGACCAGACCATTTTCATTTTTGATGGGTGTGGGGAGTCGCTAACACGGGAAGAGACAGTGTAGATTGGGTAAACTCCCCATTTTTACATCAAATGGAGTCTTGCAACGTTTGATACCTACTATGTATAACAATTTCATGATAAAATCATGGAATATCAATACTGCCTTTCTTAAGGTCCCCCTCCAATAAGGACCCCTGTTACTCAGGTCCACCTCCTTAGAAAAGCCTTAAAAATAAGTCTACCTAGAACAGACTGTCAATTTCTATTGCACAATGGATTTCTGTAGACTAATGATAGGCTTGTTCAGTGATATGGAAATAAAAATGTATTGCCTTCTAAATCCACTTTTTGTATTGTCTAATCAATGCTTTACTCATCTGCCACAATAATGTAATGTATTTTAATTATCTGAATCATTATATTTATTATATATTATTACTATGTATATATCAATATTTATAACAATTTAATCTATATATATATATATATATATATATATATATATATATATATATATATATATATATATATATATATATATGGGGGAGGGGTGGTTCTCTGTAAATATTGACATGATTAATTACAGTTAGTTTGATTAATTCATCAGCATATCATGTAAGTATTTTTTAACATTTTTTAATGGAGTTTCTTTGTAATGAATCACATAGTGACTTTGCAGTATGCTGCACTACACTGTAACAGACAGAAAAATAGATCCCACCTTGTGGAACAATCATCTGCAGCCATCTACCATACCTGAGCATTTTGATATAGTCTTTTACATCTTCAACTGTTAATACTGTATGAGTCAAGATGCTTACATATTTTGGCCAGATGACACACTCTAATTCTCAGAATATATTTAAAAACCCTTACATGGACTGATTAGGAGGAAGCAAGAGTTGAACTGACCCCCTGTAGAAAGTGTTACAGAGCTTATATGAGAAAATGAATTGTCAATTAACCTCATTTTAGTGTATGAACATCACGGTGTTGCGTCACGTCTGGTGTGGACAGACAAATTGCTTGTCGATGGAATCTTAACGCGTTGTGTCTGGTTAGGACATGTTGTCCCCCATGAGAGAGAGGCAATATTTCCAGTATGTCTGCTATACAGGGAGGTGATCAAGCAGAACTCAATCAAGACAGATACAGGTAGCCTTCGTAAACCTGTGGGGAAATATCCTGGCAGACAGTGGCTTGTTGCCTCTGTGAATTTGGATGGAGTGTCTTCAGTCCCTTCACAGTCATTGTCAAAGCAACCCCTCTCTGTCCATGAACAGACTTTCAGACATTTAGTCAATACTGCTCAAATGTTTTTTATTTTTTTTATTGAATGCTAAGAACATCTATAAAAAACACATTATTTACTCTATATATTAAACATATTAGAGAGCCCTTGCCAATAAGCCTGTAAATACTCATTGCTATGCTAAGAAAACATTAAAACTCGTGCTCTCCAGATGTGTCTAATAATTCTGTAATTAGAACATTAATAAATCACTTGTGTTTAGATCTCTGCATCCTCAGCTGGGTGCGAAAAGGAAATGCCAGCCCCTAAAGAGCTTGTGGAATAAATCTGGTACCAGGGTGACATCTAATAGCTCCCATAATTTGTGGCAATACCTGGCTATGGTGGAGAATTTACAATCACTGAATAAATAAGAATCACATTTAGTTCAATTTTAAACACAGGCAACAGACGATTGCTTATACATCTTTTCAAGTTTTCTGCTGTTTTTAATCTAATAAGGTCATAAGTAATTGTGGCCGTGCTTAAGTGCAGAGGTCAAATAAAAAGTTCTCTGCCTAAAAGCACACAATGTGGTGCAAGTGATATGGTGGGCTC
The DNA here is from genome assembly GCF_019703515.2 of Myxocyprinus asiaticus. Classification (NCBI taxonomy): domain Eukaryota; kingdom Metazoa; phylum Chordata; class Actinopteri; order Cypriniformes; family Catostomidae; genus Myxocyprinus; species Myxocyprinus asiaticus. The sequence continues at coordinate 14,580,365 of NC_059348.1, read as the reverse complement.
CAGGGGCCGGTTGCACCAGCTATACATATGTTACAACTTAGCCTAGTTGTGGCGTAAATGGGCACTAAGTCACGATTTGTGCACTACTAAATATTTGACCATTGCACCATTAAACTTAGGTAGAATGTAACCCTACGTATAAACTAAATATTTACGGAAGCCTCCGACCAGGAGTAACAGTTGGAATAAAAAAGCAGACTGATATTTCATGACATCAATGAGCTCATGTTTTGCATGACTGGCCACAATCCTTACACTCGTTTACATTTACAAGAGAGAAAAAAACTTTTAAGTGGCTCTTCAGCATGAAACTGATCTAAAGGTACAATTTTCAGGGTGCGTCGCCCAGTGTCAAGTTTCAACACATTCAAAATAAATATATGATATTAAAATGAATAAATGTCTATTTTTCCAGCCTGTTGTGTTAGTATTTATTTATCACCCCTCATTTATTTTAGATGCAGTTCCTATGTATTGTTATTTACACAGGGCAAATATACTATTTATTAAATCTACTGTTATGACGTTTTGTATTTTAATGGGGGTATAATTTATTACAGCTGACAGTTACATGAGCAAACAAGGTTTGAACATCAACCATAACAAGATCAAACTGAAATTCGCAGCTTTTTAACAGTTCTGTGTACAAATATGAATGCTGTTTATTGGTTCAATACAGGTAAATGTCATATTATGGGACTACGCATTACTTTACGGAGAGCTTATGACCTACTAATTAAGTCTTACCTTAAGAACAGGTGATGCAGCCAAATTAAGCACTGGCTTAGTTACAAACTAACTATTAGTTACTAAGCCCATAATGTGAACTTTACGTCCCAACATGGGAAAAAGAAAGTACAACCTCCTTGAATTCTTTGGTTTTACATATCAGGACATAATAAAAATCATCTGGTCCTTTGCAGGTCTTACAATTAGGTAAATACAACCTCAGATGAACAACAACACATGAATATTACACCGTGTCATGATTTATTTAACAAAAATAAAGCCAAAACCGAGAAGCCATGTGTGAAAAACTAAGTACACCCTTACTGCTTCCATAGGAATTAAGAGGCTAAGTAGTAGCCAGGTGCTGCTAATCAAATGCCCTTGATTAACTGATCATCAGCAAGTGTGACCACCTCTATAAAAGCTGAAGTTTTAGCAGTTTGCTGGTCTGGAGCATTCAGGTGTGTGTTAACACAATGCCAAGTAGGAAAGACATCAGCAATGATCTTAGAGAAGCAATTGTTGCTGCCCATCAATCTGGGAAGGGTTATAAGGCCATTTCCAAACAATTTAAAGTCCATCATTCTACAGTGAGAAAGATTATTCGCAAGTGGAAAATATTCAAGACAGTTGCTAATCTTCCCAGGAGTGGACGTCCCAGCAAATTCACCCCAAGGTCAGACCGTGCAATGCTCAGATAAATTGCAAAAAACCCAAGAGTTACATCTCAGACTCTACAGGCCTCAGTTAGCATGTTAAATATTAAAGTTCATGACAGTACAATTAGAAAAAGACTGAACAAGTATGGTTTGTTTGGAAGGGTTGCCAGGAGAAAGCCTCTTTTCTCTAAAAAGAACATGGCAGCACGGCTTAGGTTTGCAAAGTTGCATCTGAACAAACCACAAAACTTCAGGAACAATGTCCTTTGGACAGACAAGACCAAAGTGGAGATGTTTGGCCATAATGCACAGCGCCACGTTTGGCAAAATCCAAACACAGCATATCAGCACAAACACCTCATACCAACTGTCAAGCACTGTGGTAGAGGGGTGATGATTTGGGCTTGTTTTGCAGCCACAGGACCTGGGCACCTTGCAGTCATTGAGTTAACCATGAACTCCTCTGTATACCAAAGTGTTCTAGAGTAAAATGTGAGGCCATCTGTCTGACAGCTAAAGCTTGGCTAAAACTGGGTCATGCAACAGGACAATGATCCCAAGCACACCAGCAAATCTACAACAGAATGGCTGAAAAAGAAAAGAATCAAGGTGTTGCAATGGCCCAGTCAAAGTCCAGACCTCAACTCGATTGAAATGCTGTGGCAGGACCTTAAGAGAGCTGTGCATAAACAAATGCCTGCAAACCTCAATGAACTGAAGCAACTTTGTAATGAAGAGTGGGCCAAAATTCCTCCAAAATGATGTGAGAGACTGATAAAGTCATACAGAAAATGATTACTTGAAGTTATTGCTGCTAAAGGTCGTTCTACAAGCTATTGAATCATAAGGTGTACTTAGTTTTTCACACATGGCTCCTCCATTTTGGCTTTATTTTTGTTAAATAAATCATGACACGGTGTAATATGTCATGTGTTGTTGTTTATCTGAGGTTGTATTTACCTAATTTTAAGACCTGCTAAGGACCAGATGATTTTTTATTATGTCCTGATATGTAAAACATCACGGTTACTTGTGTAACCTCCATTCCCTGATGGAGGGAACGAGACGTTGTGTCGATGTAGTGACACTAGGGGTCACTCTTGGGAGCCCGAGACACTTCTGGTCTTTGGTAAAAGGCCAATGAAAATTGGCGAGTGGTATTTGCATGCCACTCCCCCGGACATACGGGTATAAAAGGAGCTGGTATGCAACCACTCATTCAGGTTTTATTCTGAGGAGCCGATATAAGGTCCGGCCATTTCAGCGGGTAGTTCAGCGTTGTGGCAGGAGGGACACAACATCTCGTTCCCTCCATCAGGGAACGGAGGTTACACAAGTAACCATGACGTTCCCTATCTGTCACTCATTCAACGTTGTGTTGATGTAGTGACACTAGGGGTCCCTATACGAAATGCCACAACTGGCTGAACTGTGTTACGTGAACTGGCGGTGTGTGGTGGGCAGACTACTGTGTGCCTTATAGCCAGCACACCAGGTCGACACGTAACCTCCCCCAACATAGTTATGAATGTCGAATGGCCCTTTGGGGACAAGTTGACTACTCAAGAGATAGAGACAGGCTTAACCCAGTTGTGGCCTCTTTTCCCCTTCTCTTTTTCCACTCCCTAAAAAACAAGGGGGATTATCCGACTGGGCCGCCAGGTCTAGTCGGGGGGTGTCCCTCCCAAGGGGAAGACACCGCGGAGACCACACCTCACCCAAAGAGAGGGGGGATATTTAAGTGGAAGAATATGTCACATGGTCTTTCTGACCATGTGGAGAGTCTTCAAGGTAGATCCTACTCAATGGGGGAGGAGTTACTATGAACATGGAGACTGGGGCAGAGGGGCTCTGCCCAAGGAAGACGCAGTTTGCCAATAGGGAAACGAATTAGCGGAAGATATATATCACATGGGGTTAGCCTTACAGGGAACCGCCACATGCGGAGCACCTACCCCAGAACAGGGCTTTTAGTTAGCACGTGTACTGGGCTGGCAGCGAGTCTCTCCGAAAACTCGACTGCCACAGGGCTCGGAGGAAGTCAACAAGGGAACAAAATTTGTGAACACTACTGGGAAGTAATGATGCATGTCTTCAGCTCAAAAGGAGGTGGAAGGTGCTATGTGCAAGCGATACACCTGGCCATACTACCTGGGATAAAACCGGTTCCACCCGGAGGTTGTAGAACCTTGCAAAGGTGTTGGGTGTTGCCCAGCCTGCTGCTCTGCAAATGTCTGTTAGAGAGGCACCCCTGGCCAGGGCCCAGGAGACCCCTGGTAGACTGGGCTCGTAGCCCTACTGGGGGCGGCATGTCCTGGGCTTGATATGCCATAGTTATGGCGTCAATGAGCCAGTGGGCGATCCTCTGCTTGGAGACAGCACTTCCTTTCCGCTGTGCACCAAAGCAGACAAAGAGCTGCTCAGAGATCCTAAAGCTCTGCGTGCAATCCAAATAGATGCGTAAAGCGTGCACCGGACACAGCAACGACAGGGCTGGGTCTGCCTCCTCCTGGGGCAGCGCTTGCAGGTTCACCACCTGGTCCCTAAAAGGGGTCGTGGGAACCTTGGGCACATAGCCCGGTCAGGGTCTCAGGATCACGTGAGAGCAGAATTGTCAACAACTCAAGGCAGTTGATGTGCCAATGCAGTCGTGGGCCCGTCCACAAGCCGGCAGCTGCGTGCCCATTGCAAACAGTGCCCCAGCCCGTTTTGGAGGCGTCCGCCGTGACCACGACGTGCCTGGAGACCAGTTCTAGGGGAACACCTGCCCGTAGAAATGAGAGGTCGGTTCAAGGGCTGAAAAGATGGTGACCAGACCGGTGTGATGACCACGCGATGTGTTCCGCGGCGCCATGCCCATCTCGGGACTCGAGTCTGAAGCCAGTGATGAAGTGGTCTCATATGCATCAACCCGAGCAGGGTGGCCACCGCTGAGGATACCATATGCCCCAGGTGCCTCTGAAAAAGTTTCAGTGGAACTGCTGTTTTCTGTTTGAACGCCTTCAAACAGACCAACACCGACTGGGCGCGCTCGTTCGTGAGGCACACTGTCAAAGAGACTGAGTCCAACTCCAAACCGAGAAAAGAGATGCTCTGAACCGGGAGGAGCTTGCTCTTTTCCCAGTTGACCTGAAGCCCTAGTCGGCGAGCACCAAGTCCCTGTGTGCGCACAACATGTCCCGAGAGTGAGCTAAGATTAGCCAGTCGTCAAGTTAGTTGAGAATGCGAATGCCCACCTCCCTTAGCGGGGCAAGGGCTGCCTCTATGACCTTCGTGAAGATGCCAGGAGACAGGGACAGGCCGAAAGGGAGGACCTTGTACTGATATGCCTGACCCTCGAATGCAAACCGCAGGAAGGGTCTGTGTCGAGGAAGGATCAAGACGTGGAAGTACGCGTCCTTCAGGTCTACCGCCGCGAACCAATCTTGATGCCGGACGCTCACCAGAATGCGTTTTTGTGTCTGCATCTTGAACGGGAGTCTGTGTAAAGCCCGGTTCAGTACTCGCAGGTCAAAGATTGGCCGCAACCCACCACCTTTTTCGGTACGATGAAGTAGGGGCTGTAAAACCCCTTCTTCATCTTGGCCGGAGGGACAGGTTCTATCGCGCCCTTCCATAGGAGGGTAGCAATCTACGCACAAGGTAGCAGCGTTTTCGTCCTTCACAAAGGTGAAGTGGACACTGCTGAACCTGGGCGGACGCCTGGCGAACTGACTCGTGTAGCTGAGTCGGACGGTCCGGACCAGCCATCCCGATGGATTGGAAAGCGCAAGCCACGCGTCCAAGTTCCGTGCAAGGGGGACCAAAGGGACAAAGTCGTTGGACATACCGGCAGGTGGGGCCTCGCAGCGGGGCGGAGCTCAAGGTGCCACACCATGTCATGGCCGTGCTGAGTCTAGGGACATCGAAGTACTTACCTGGCTCTTTGTAACCACCCCCGGAACAGCCTGGAACGGGGGAGGAAGAGGTCTGTCCTCGTGACCCATGGAGACTGTCACATCGGGGGCAGATTTGTGCCACAGCTGGGCGCTCAGGGGCGGGAGACTGCCGCTGGAGCGCCAAACCTGCCAAATAGAGTGGTGGACGGTGGTCGTGATGACGGCCGTGCACACCGGATACGCGACCCAGGGAACAAGCAAATCGCTCTTGCTGAACTCTTGAGTACTGCAGCCACTTGGGCATGCAGCGCAATTAAATGCAAAGGTAACAAAAAGATGGAGAGATCTGCTTACCTGCTCCAGAGCAGCAGGTTTTGTCATTCCTGTCTCAAGGGTGCGTTGAAGCCTTTCACGGGTTCTGGGCGGCCGTGAGACGGTGGCGTCTGCTTACTGCGGTGGGCTCCACGCCGGGGCTGGGCCGAAGGGGTGGGCTGCAGCGGAGCCAGTGCAGTCACCGCAGGGGGACGCTCTTGGCGACGAGCAGACGGGGTGCGGGATCTTGAGCCGCGCAGGGTCAGGATATGCCAGATAGCCTCCGTCTACTGCTCCACCGTCGAGAACTGCTGAGCAAAGTCCTTGACGGTGTTGCCGAATAGGCCAGCCTGGGAGATGGGGGCAGCAAGGAATCGTGTCATGTCGGCCTCACCCATTTCGACCAGGTTTAGCCAAAGGTGGCGCTCTTGAACCACTAATGTGGACATCGTCCACCCGAGAGACAGCGCCGTGACCTCCGTCGCTCGGAGAGCGAGGTCGGTTGCTGAGCGCAGATCCTGCATCAATCCCGGGGCGGAACTACCCTCGTGCAGTTCCTTTAGCGCCTTGGCGGACTTGCAGGAGAGCCATGGCACGCAGGGCAGAGGCGGCTTGTCCAGCAGCACCGTAGGCCTTGGCCGTCAGAGACGACAGTAGAAACCTACTGGCCTTGGACGGGTGCTTTGGGTACCCGTGCCAGGTGGCGGCGCTCTGCGGGCATAGGTGCACCGTGAGCGCCTTTATCCACCGAGGGATTGCCGAATAGCCCTTGGCCGCCCCACCATTGAGGGTAGTGAGGGTGGGGAAGCTGAAAAGATCGGGACCGGGCAGTAAAAATGTGCCTCCCACGACCTTGTCAGCTCCTCATGCACTTCCGGGAAGAAAGGAACGGGGGGCGGGGTGTGGCTTTGAGCGGCGCCACGAGCCCAGGAACCAGTCATCGAGCCGCGAGGGTTCGGGGAAGAGTGGAGGGTTCCACTCTAGTGACGCTCGCGGCTGCCCGGGAAAGCATGTCGTCATCTCCGCGTCAGCCTGTGACTGGGCAATCGTCCCCGAAGGGAGGAGCCCAGCTGAGGCTTCCGCATTCAACTGGACGAGCCTGCTCTCCGATGCTGCGCTCGAGAGCTCATCACTTTCGCGGGCTCCGAATAAGAGGTGGAACTTGCCTTGAGACGAGCCGGCGGACTCATTCGGAAGCCCGATCGGGGCAGACGAGCGTGCTGGGGAATGGGAGGTCTGCGGGGGTATACCCAGCGGAGGCGGTCCCATTGGGGTCCCCAAATCGCCCCCAGTGCTAGCTGCGCTGGCCTCATACCCGTGGGTAAAAGGACCAAGGCGGGGAGCCTCTAGGGTGGCTTGCTTTTTTACGAAGGCGAGCCGCGACTGCATCGTTGCCATGGACGTGTCCTCGCAATGAGTACATGACCATCCACGAATGCTGTCTCCATGTGAGCAGTGCCCAGACATGAAAGACAGTGATCGTGACCGTCAGAAGGTGAGAGATAACGAGCGCAACCAGGAATAACACACAAACGGAAAGGCATCTTTAAAAAGACGTTCCGTGTGTGCCGCTCTTTTAGAGAAATATATTCTTTTAGAGAAATATACTCTTATTTCTGCCGAAGCGCCCAGGGGCATTCTCTGCAGTGCACCAGTGCAGAGGAGGGAGAAGCCGCTGAAATGCGCCGTCAGATCCAGCAGAGGTGAATGAACAGTCATGGGATTCAGCTCAGTGAGCATGACCGTTCGGCTCCGAAGAGAAAATCTGAATGAGTGGTTGCATACCAGCTCCTTTTATACCCACATGTCCGGGGGAGTGGCATGCAAATACCACTCGCCAATTTTCATTAGCCTTTTATCAAAGACCAGAGGTGCCTCGGGCTCCCAAGAGTGACCCCTATTGTCACTACATCGACACAACGTCGAGTGAGTGACAGATAGGGAACCATAGAATTCAAGGAGGGTGTACTTTCTTTTTCCCATGACTGTACGTGAGACATTACGCACAGCTTGTGCAACCCTACCCAGGTGCCTGAACATGCTGATAAACTCCTCTAACAGCCTTATACTTTACCATATCTTTATATGTGCCCAGGGAGCAAAATTAAAATTTAGACCCTCCACCAACTTTTTTACCTTTTAATTTCATTTAGCCTTTGTTTCCACTCTGGAGACAGGTGTTTCTGTGCTGTGTAAATGCTATTCTATGAAATATTGTGATTGTATTAAAAATGTATCTGATAAATACAGTAAGTAGTACAGACAATCTCAAAACATCTAAAATACCCTCTCATATGCCAGACCAGTGTGGTATGTGCATGTTTGTTCTCTGCTTTTTTGCAATACTTTCATTTGGCTGAAATTAACTAATTGCTTAATATCAGCATCTTTCTTGCACTCAAATATCCACACACTGTTCTGAAAATGTTTTTATCCTAAAAAATGTGCTTCATGTGGTAACTTCTAAATTAACTGGTTTTATTCAAGTCAAAAATATTATTTGGCATCACTGAATCCACCTAAATACATTTGGTTACACCAATGGAGATTGCTTGAAGACAATACAGGAACCAATACAGCTTCCTCTAAAATGTCATAAGAAGATATTCAGTACATGTACAAACTAGCTGTATTATTTCAATATTTTAGCAAATAAAAGTGTAAAATATGTTCGTTCAAGTAACGTAATCCACATTTTTTTCACCGTTGCTTGTGTGTAGATTCCATCAGTATATTACTATAATAATCTTGTAGTAAACATGTTTTTGCGCAGAAACCACAGTTTTAATGTAACCATGATGTTACTACAGTAATGTGGTGGTAATATAGTAACCATGGTTAATTTTGTGGTTACTTTAAATTTACATCAAAATACCATGGTGAAACTATGGTTACTGTAGTAAAAGGTTATTTTTTCTAAGGTAAGGTTAGGGTTTGGTTTTATGGTGCATCTGTGGGATTTTAAATAAACACACTGCAGTGATGCCCATATACTGTATGTTTAAATATGGGTGCAAAAAGTATCTGACACTATTTGCACCAGGGTGTAATTGGTATCTACCATTAAATAGCATCTGCCATATATATATATATATGATCACTGCAAATTATTTTTGTTGTTTTGACAGTATTATTACTGTATTTCCAGCTGCAACTTACTGTAGATACTGTTTGAAGTATGTTGCTGTCAGTTTTGTTGTTTTACAGTATTATTGCTGTATTTTCCACTGTGCCTTACTGTAGAAACTGTTCACAGTATATTACTGTCAAACTGAGCTGTATTCTTTAGGAAAATATTAGTGGGAAAATAATTACAATAATTTACTGTTAAATTGCATTAAAACTGGCCCAATCACAAACCTGCACATACACAATTTAGAGGGGAAATTTGTGGTATTATTCAGTGATCTGTTATAAAAAAGGCAAAACCCTGGAGATGTCTTCTCTGCATTGGACTTCATACAATCGCATAAAAAATAGAACAGTATGGGAATGCACCTGGCAAGAACATTGAGCCTGCACTAAAATCCTCGTCACTTCAGCCTTGAGAGGAGCAGAAGCAAAGTGATCTTTTTTCGACTGAACCAGGTGAGCACCAAAAATCACACAAAACATCTTTGGCAGTTTATAATAATTTTTGAAAGTTAGTAGCTTTATAACAATAAAGTTTAAGTTCTCAAACAGATTCTAGCATTAGTTATAACAACCAGTTTGTTTAGTATTGGAGTAAGCACTTGCAAGTTTTAAGGTACCATAAGTAACCAAATTACCTTGTCTGTGAACAAATGTTGTTTTGTAATGTTTCTACACCAGTTGAACATGTGCAACACGTTGGACATCCCATTTTTTTATTTTGATGTGCTGCTGAGTTATTCCGGCTACTTTATTTAATCCCGTACATCTAAAACAAAGTTATGTTATGTACAGATATAACATGTAAATGTTTTGCTCAGAATTTTATTTGATATGTACAGTATGTAAGTAACTTCCATCTCAGTTTTTTCTGAATGATGCTCAACCTTGGTTGTTGAGAGTGTATTCTCTCCCTTGTAGCTTAAATGTCATATAAAAACAAGACTGAAGTTACATGATATGAAATTATTTTTGTATTTTGTTCTCTAGGTCTGGACAGGCAAAGAATGGGAGAGTGTTCTTTCAGTCATTTGGACATCTGATGAACATAATATTGAAGTTTTTGAATGGACATTTATGTGTGTAGTCATAATTTACCTTTAACATTTATGTGATATTTGAGATGTCATTGTGTAATAAATGTTCTGTTTGCAAAAATGCCTAAATTGTTTCATTCTTTTTTTAACTTGAAATAGATAGAAGTTAGTTACTCTGTAGACTAAAACTTTGCTTACTGTGGTTAGTTCTACGGGATGGACACTGCAATTTAATATACAACATGCATACAATTACCGTAAATAATTTTACTGTACAGCTAATATTCTGTATTTTAATATACATCATACAAACAACTACCGTAATTAATTTTACAGTACAGCACATACTGTAAATCATTATACAGTATGCTGTAAACTACTCTAGATAGTTTTACAGTAATTTTACTGTGGTATAAAATACAGCAGCTTGCTGGCTATTTGTTGCCAGTAAGTTACTGTTGATTTTACATCAAATTTTTTTACAGTGCTATTAGTAGGCAGGACTGTTATTTGCTATTTACATATAAAAGAGATAAAGAAACATGGAGTAATGCAAAAATATGGAGTGTGATGTGTCCCAAACAAGTCAAGGTCAGGAACTTGTTATTAAGCAGTGTTGTTAGGCACAAAGTAAAGCCGAGTTTAGTGGTTTACGGTTTTCAGCTTGCCACATTAATGTAGTATTGAGTTGATGTGTGGTCACAAGTGTGTGAACGTGTCTCATCCAATCAAAATTTAGTGTTGTAATATTTTTTTTATATTAGTTTTACCGTTTTGAGTTTTTGTTTATAACTAAAGTGCTACGTAATGTTAAACCAGGCGTATCCTTCATCTGTAATGAATAATCTGGTTTGCGTCCACCAATTTTCTAAATAAAAAGAGAAAATAGTTAAATTAGATTAAGCACATTATAAATTGTAAAATATTTAATTCACTGGATTATCCAAAAATAAGCACTACCACATGGTTAATAAAAAAAAAAAATTCTGTTGCATTTCCAGCAAAAATAACTATAACTTATAGGTACCGTTTCCGCCTTATAAAATTATTCACATAGTGATACACAATTTTGGTCATACTGCCCAACCCTACCCATACACTCTTCATTTGCCTGTTAATTTTGCCATCTGCAGGCTCTTGATAGTTTGGATGTGTTTATATTCCATTACAGCACATCTTGTGTCCCTCCTGTCTCAGTCAATTAAGAGCCTGTAAGCCAGCTATACTGTCTGTTTTTACTAAAACTCTCATGTCTTTTGATGAATTAAAATCTACACAGTGCCACTGCTTTCTCTCTCTCTCTCCACTCGTCTTTTCTGCTGTCTCCAGAACAAATCTTTCAGAGTGACTGGCAGAGCCGAGTCACTGGGGCTTGTGTAGTAAATTGTTTATTGGGTGTCAGAAACCTGGACTTGGCGTGTGCAAGGCAACAATGCTACATAAATTAAATTGCATGGACAACAAGGATGCCAGCACCCTGACTGCTCGCAGAGGAGACTTTGTCTTAAGATGTGCAACATAAATATCACCTGTGCTGTATCATTCACTAACCATGTACTTGATTAAATTGATCTATTTCAGACCACCACATACACACAGAGAAATGTTAAGTTGCTCGACGATATCCATGTGGATATGGCCACATGTATTCATTGCAGTATGTGTCAGCACTAATGTTGGCCGATATAGCTGGAAATATTGATGATATTCTATTTGTTTCTTGATATTTATGTATTTGCTCTGAAATGGCTTTAGAAGCTGAGTTTTTTTATTTATAAAACCATGGTGTGAATTACGGGCAGTCTGAATGTAACCGGAGACCCCCTGGAAAACTCATTTGCACATTCTTTGGAGGGGTCTCATTTAAAATAATGTGATTTACCTAATCGGAATTGGAGCTGATCAAAATTTGAGCACTTTGGCCTCAACCATTTGCAAAGGGCTACTGTCACCGGTGCTGTTTTTGTTTGTTTTGTGAAATCTGCACAGAATATTTAAGTGGTTTACCCTCACGCTTCAGTGGGGCAACACAAGAGAGAGGGAGGGTGAGAATGAGAGAGAGAGAGAGAGAGAGCAAAAAAGAGAGGCAAAGGAGGAGAGAGGTGATGGGAGAGAGTAAGGGAAGCCTGAAAGGACAGAGAAATTGAGTGAGAGGCGAAAAATACAGCTTAGAGCCGCTGGCTGCTGTGGAATTGCATATTTGGACTGTGGTTTGTGCATGTGTGGCCAAGAAAGAAGATAGAGCACAGGTAAAACACACTGCACCACAAGTGGAGTTTCCTACTTTGCTGCACTGAACTCAAAACCATCTGTCGGTTGTGCAGATCCACAATGTCAGTCCTTATTGCCACTCAGTTGAAGATCGACAACAGCGCTTCATTTGGAAAGGTAAGGCCTTGTTTGGTGCATTTATTTTAACACTTAGACATTAAATCTCCATAAACCTCCTAATGAAAGCAATAATGAAAGGTTGATATATTTTATATTACAAGTTAAAATGATAATTCACCCTCATTTACTCACCCTTATTTTGTTCCAAACTCATGGCTTTCTTTCTTCCGAGGAACCCAAAAGGTTACGTTAAGCAGAATGTTAGGGTGAAAGCCTTAGTCACGTCAGGTTAGGTTGATTCTAAGGACCCTGGGCAGATGGGGGCCCATCAGAAGAGTCTTTTCCTATATGATTTTGTGATAAGTGGCCACTTCACACTGGTTTGAAGACTGCTCTAGTGTGTGTGTGTGGAACCCGCCTCAAGACATTCAGTGGTTATCCCAAAAGCGCCTTTTATGCACTTAAATGCGCTTCATCTCTGTACAGCATGCAGCGCAACCCTCAAGCTTGACGCGTCATAAACCAGGCTTGACTGGATTGTGTGGAGCATTAAACAGCACGGTGCAGACCTCAAAACCTGAATTAAACCAAGACTTTTCTACTTTGAAGCACTGAATGTCAGACATCTCATAAGGCTAGACAGATCCGATATTTTAACAGCACTGACAAGGAAAAGACGAAAAAACCTAATGTGTACCATTACTGTAGTAACATCAACTGTAGTAACAGGTATGATTTGACAGAAATATAGATTCATATTAAAACTATAAAAAGGGAAGGAGAAGTCTATTTAGTTTTATTATAACAAACGCTGTTTTTATAACAGATTTGAAATGTTTAGGCTACTGTTTTTTTTTTTTTTCTAAAAAAATGCTAGTTTGTTTTGTAGAAACCATAGTTACATTGACCTACTCAGTGATTAGCCATCCATGGTTAAACCTATGGTAATTCTAACAATGAAAAAAGTGTTTTAAAGCCTGGATCCCTTTGAATTATGGGCCACGCTATCAGTTTTTCACCTGTATAAAATGAGTTCTATTCTGATGCTATTGTGGGGGGGAAATGTGGTTATGCTTGCCTTCAGATATTCCAAGAGATGACTTTAATCAACATTTAAAACATAAAAAATCCAATATTTCCATTAGAAACACAGTCACAACTTAAATGACATGATCAAAGATACAGGTCAGGAGCTTCAGTTAATGTTCATATCAACCATTAGAATGGGGAAAAAATTTGATCTCAGTGATTTAGACCCTGGCATGTTTGTTGGTGCCAGATGGGCTGGTTTGAGTATTTATGTAATCTCCTGGGATTTTCATGCACAGCAGTCTCAAGAGCAGGGGTCAGCAACCTATGGCACGTGTGCCAGCATTGGCACGTGGAGGGGTAATCACTGGCACGCCAGCAACGGCGAGAGAGGACTAGACTATTTTATCTTGATGTAATCCTTCATGATGATAACGCAGTGTGTTTGTGGGTGGCTAAACAAAAAGTTAAAATGTGACAAGTCTGCATTATACCCAACAGACTCGTGCAGCGCGTGTATGCCATTCATGCATCACAAGCCGGCAGCGCTTCACATTCGGTTAATCACACGAGTAAATGCGCCTGCTTTGCTTCAGTCTGGCAGCGCGGATGACAGCCTACATTCTGTGTTTCATTTGTTTCTTTTTGCTTTCAGAACAACACGTGATGTAATAAGGAAAACACCACTGTTAATCCTTGAGATTTCCAACCCAGCATCCTTAAACCATGGTCACACTCAAAATTACATTAAAAGATTAAAAGAGAAAACATAAACCCACATAGTGGGGTTCAAAAAATATTTTCAGATCAATTCAAAATATAAATTAAACCTGGAAATAAAGTTTTAGGATTTGGCTGGAGCGACTCACCGAAAAGGGCTAAATAGTTGATTGGCTTGTGATGCGTGAATGGCTTGCACGCGCAGCGTGAGTCTCGTTACTAATAGTGTTTAATCTCCCATTCAACTGATGAAAACACGCTGCGTGATCATGAGGAAGGATTACATCAAGATGTAGATTGGAATGCAGGTGCGAAAATCTTCTTATAAATAAAATATCCTGCTCCTCTCTCGCTGTTGCTTGCGTGCTAGTGATAACATGATTACAATGACATAATATAAGAAATATTTAAGATTCCACACAATTTCGTGATCAGTAATCAAATAAGCAAATTTGTGACATTAACTGTTACTCATTTTGTACAAAAGGACAAGTTTTCTTTCATTAAAGCACTTTCACAAGATGCTCTGTGAAAATTCACATGCGGGATCATGGTTATATCATAATCATTGGGTTTTGCACAAATTTTTTACTCAAACTATTATGCTGATAATATAATATGTAATGATAAACTATTAAATTAGAAAAATGCAAAACAGAAACATTTTCACAAGTGGACTCAAACTTCAGAAAATCACATACATGTGCATATTTTTTTTTTTTCATATCTGCATGATTTTATACATTCCACTGCTGCCACACGATTGGCTGATTAGATAACACATGAATAAGTAGGTGTGCAGGTGTTCCTAATAAAGTGGCCGGTGAGCGTATATACAGTATATATATATATATATAATTTCTTTTTTTATTATTTCTATTAAATGCATTTAGTTATTTTAATGAACTTTTCAACGTCAAATTTGTTTTTTGTGTCTTATTTAATGTGCAATCATGCTTATGTTCATGTTTATTAATAGTGATAACTATAAAGAAAAGCAATTGTAAGGGTTGCAATAAGATGGGGCCCAGAGTGCAAAGTTGTCAGGGGGCCCAAAAATGCCAACAGCACCCCTGTCTGCTCCAAAACATTTATAACCTTTATTATGGTTTTACATTAAAAATGAATAAATAAATAAAAGCGATGCATGTGTGTCAATTAAGTACATTTATTTTTCTTGAAATGAAAATTCTTAGCAAATATAGCAGTCTTTTTACAGCAATTATTTTCTGAACACATTTACAAATGATTGTGATAAAATAATTCCATTCTTAAAACAAATCCACACATCACTCACATTAATAAATACTAGGGATGTGCCCGAAGCCGGATACCTTTTTCGGAAAGGCACAAATAATAACTTTAAAATGAACAACGAATTCTACCGCATAAAAGAAAAAAATATTCAGTAGACGGATGATCCAGCGAGTGCAGGAATAGAGCAATATTTAAAGTAAATCTAAAACGACAATGCATTGGTGAGTCTGTAAAGACAATATGACCAAAGTGTAAACTTCAAATATGAAATACACATGGTTTGATCCCAAGTTCAAATCCGATGGTCGCATTGTAGTCTCTGTTTATTGTGTTTGACTCTGAAATATATTTTTTTTATAAGATTATCACACATAAATTCACATTTTCCACTTTTTGAAACGTCTATGTTAATGTTTAAAACCTTTTGAGCAAGATATACAAGTAGGTGAGCAGACAGTGTGTGAGAGGTGAGGGAGGGTTGACGTTTCTGATCAATAAACATTACTTTCTTTTCTTTTTTCTTTTTTTTTTTTTTCTCCCATTTTCTCCCCAATTTGGAATGCCCAAATCCCAATGCGCTCTAAGTCCTCGTGGTGCTGTAGTGACTCGCCTCAATCTGGGTGGCGGAGGATGAATCTCAGTTTACCTGAGCATCTTATCACATGGCTTGTTGAGCGCGTTACTTCGGAGACATAGCGCGTGTGGAGGCTTCATGCTATTCTCTGGGGCCCCGCCGAGAGCGAACCACATTATAGTGACCGCGAGACCATAAGCACAGACTGCTGTGTAGGGCTTGAATATCATCGCAATGATTTTGCTGCCGATATACATGAAGATATATTGTGAATATCCCAATAATTTTAATCTGCTTTTTATTTGGCATCTTGATTGTTCTTAAGAGTGCATCTTTAGACTAATTTCACAATCTTTCAGGGCTGCACAATTAATCAAAATAACATAAAAATCATATGGTCACATGTGATTTTTAAACTGCAAAATGCTGCAATTAAATAAAATGAGTAGTCTACATGGCCTGTTTGCGCTTCAGAGTGAACAGATGATGAGCTGTTCATGTGCTGGGCTCATGATGGGCTGCCCTCAGAGTGGTTCACTAGCTTTGTGAAAGCAAAGTGCTGCAGGTCCACAAAAATCTAATGATTTAAGTCATTACATATACATAGTCCATAAATTATGCATATACACACATACATATATATACAGTATGTATGTATGTATGTATATATATATATATATATATATATAAACACCATGAATTTGGAACTGGCAAGGGTGTTCATCCATTGAGCAATGGGACACATATGATTCAATGATCTGCAAAACGATTACGAGCTTGTGCAATAAAACACAGTGGTAATAATCAGCAACTTAGATGTATAAATGACACTGTCGTTTCTTTGTAGATATTCCAACGTACAGTGTTAATATGAAAGATAAATTACATTAAATTAAGAAATACAAACATAAAAGAGTGTAACTTCCTCCTCACTGCAAAAAGAGAATTTGTTGAAACCAAGCTGCCAAAATGACTCATTCTCTACTTCCTCCACATTGTGATGTCACACTTTGGTAGACATTTGCATTTGAGACCACCTCCACAACAACACATCAACGCTTACTTTACCTTATCACTTCTGTAGCCCCACCCAGCAGCGGTGAGCAGTGAGATGGCAAGGAGAGAGTAGGTCAGTCAAGAGCAGACAGCCAATCAGCACAGTGGCCGTTTACTGTAAAGTCTTAAAGGAGAAGCAACACCAAAACCGAGTGTTTCTAATAGAGGGTCAGAATGAGGGTTGAAAATGATCATGTTTTACAAATATATGACTGTTATTTTTATTTATTTATTTTTGTGCAAAAACTTCACTAATATTATAAGTGAACCTCTAGGAACATACAGTGTACCTACCCCTTTAAGACTTAAGAAGACATGACAACATTTCCAGTGAGAGAACATCATGAGCAACGATGCTCCTTGGTTTTACGGTGCATTCTGGGAATATTTAGGTAGCAAACGTTTCCGTGCACTGGAATGATTTTGAGATTGGGACAGCCCTTGAAATGGACAACTCCCTGATCAGTGCCCTTACTACTGATCTAGGGAGCTGATTGAGATGCACCCCTAGTTAGTCTACTTGAGCCTTGTTCCATTCTTTCAGTCAATCATTCTCACCACTTCTGGCGCAATAAGGGCTGGGTTTTTAGAACCCCCTATGTTTGACAAACTCAGAATCCAATGCTGCATTGCAATGTAAATAAGATTGCAGAGCACATACCCGAAAATCACGTTTGTGATATAATTTTATCTATCATAATCAATCATTATAAACATCTAAAAATCACATTATATGTTTGATAATATATAATCTGTCCCCAGTGCATCTTCTGTGAAGTTTAAGGTGACATTTTTTAATAACAGCGTGCAATAAATAACTCATGCTGGGGGATTAGTCATTACAAGAAAAACTCACTTGTAAAGTTGGTCTATCAGTGTCATGCCCTGTAGAGAGAGAAAAACAGATGTCATGAACTCTAGGTTCTATATTCATAAATACCCTTCAGAATTATTAAAAGTATCTGCAAAAAATAACTGGATGCAGGATACATTTGGACTATTTAGGTCTACAGTTCTAAATCCAAAGGTAAAGAAGCTCTTAGTAATAATAATTCATAATTATTAAATGCTTAAAGGACAATGTTGAAATGGGAAAATTGATTTTACACAATTAGTCCTGCCTTACACTTTACAGTATATTCGTCTTGGATTTTGATGGCATGAATAATTTGAGAAACCACCTTTAAAAAAAAAGAAGTGTGGTCCCAAACAGTACTCCCAAACACCTGTAAACTTTTTATTTTGCTGCAGTTTCACTTTCAAAAACATAGTTTCAAGCAAAAGAGAAATAATCATACCCTCACTTCCATTTGACTGAGCTAATGGGATTTGTTGTCCCTTATAAATTTCCTGGCAAACTACTAATGGTTAAAATGTTCAAGCAGCATTTTTAAAAAGTTTACCTGTGGAGAGTGTTGACAGTCTGTATAGCTGGTCTGTTGAGCAGCCATGCTGTGAGTAAACCAATCATGAGGTGGATTTGAAAGAATTTATTGACACTTACAAATTTAAAAACCAAAAGTGCTAGAACAAAGAACTGACAAAATGCTCAACAAACTGAGCCATTTCAGCTCAAAATGGTTCATGGGAAGATACGGTTCTAAATAGAACACATATTATCAGTAAAGAACCATAAAAGAGCCATCTTTTTAAGTGTACAGAAATTAAGGTTTGATATGTCTTGATTATAGCACAGTCTATGTCGAGAGAGTTCACAAACATTATTAGTGTATGTGAATGCTTGAGCATCTTCAAGGATGCTTGAGTAAGTTGTATATAGTTCAGCTTTCTGATAGATCATTGTATGACTTTGATTACAGCATTTGAATGCACTTCATTTCTTATAAATGACTTCTTGCTGAATTAGACGTGGACAATTTAATTTTAATTCAAAAGTATTGTTTATTGTTTTTAAGCAATAACATACACATAATTACATGCACACACAAACCTTACAATGCACAACTTTAAAGAGCTGTAAAGGATAAAATAATTTTTTTGTCAGACCCAAGGCTGAAATGCTTTCTGCCATCCATAGAGGCTAAATGCTTATCACACCCTGCGGCACAGCCAACACTGATACACCTTACAGCAGTAATAGTGTTCACAGATTGCTACAGTAAAATCTTTTTAGAGTTCACCATAAAATAAATGCCTGACCCTTTAAGGTGAAACCACTTCTAGTTTTAGTCGCAAAGAGTTCTAGGAGCAGTTTCTAATCCATTTGTCTAATCCTTCTTGCAGTCTCTATATATGTCTCATTTACTCACTCATCTTTCACTGCCAAATTCTGCACTATATAATCATTAATTAAGTCCCAATTTCCCTGCCACCTTATCTTGACATTTTAAAATTGGATTCAAAGGCTGTATGATGTGCTCTCTTTCAAAAAACTGGGTTCAGTAAACAGGAGGCTCCTCATAGAGAACACATCCTCATTTTCATGGTCCCTTTCATGCAATTTACTGCAAAAGAGGGAGATTGAAGATGAATGTCAATGTCATTAGGCATAAACGAAGGTTCTGAATGTCATAATATAGTTTGTCGATATGCCCAGTAAGAATGATGACCCAGCTGTACCACAATTTTAATCAAAGCTTCATAAGAATTCAAAGTAGTTATGAATAAATTGCCTGCCTTTGCAATCAATTGATTCTGCAAAAGTATTTTTTTGTTTTTCAATAATTTCCAAATACCTCAGGTGGTGAGAATCAGCTATTGAAATAATTTTGTGAAAGTTAAAGTAAAAAAGTCTATATTGAAAGTTATGAAAGTTTTAATTGTGTAAGGAAATTCACACCATTATTTTTCAAGAGTTCACTTTTTATGTTGGGTGCTTGAACTCCCCCCCCCCCCCCCCCATCCCAAAGAAACTTTAAAGGCGTAAATTAAATTAAACTTGTTGAAGCAGCAAATATTTACCACTACTTATATATATGTCACAGATCTATCTGACCCTTCTGCCACATTCACTCAACCTTCGCTCTCTCCTGATTACTAATCACCTGCACATGTCTCTCATCACCGCATCAATCAGCTCCTTTACTTAAACCCCATTCTACTGTCAATCATTGTCTGACAGCCTTCGTGACTCCGACCGGCCACTATGAGTACCTGGTGATGCCGTATGGCTTGGTCAACTCCCCCTCCATATTCCAGGGCTTCATGTATTCTGAGAGTATCTCCATCAATTCATCCTCGTTTACATCGACGACATTCTAGTATACTCCTGGAACGAGACCGACCATCATCTACACGTCACACTTGTATTGGAAAAGCTGAGAGAATACCATCTGTAAGGCAGAAAAGTGTTCCTTTCATCAAACCTCCCTCCAGTTTCTGGGTTACATCATCAGCCTGAAGGGCATTCAGATGGACGAGGGGAAAGTGAAGGCTGTGCAGTCCTGGTCCACTCCTACTACCATCAAAGAGCTCCAACGCTTCCTCGGTTTCACCAACTTCTACCGTCGTTTCATTCGGAACTACAGTGCCCTCTCTACTCCTTTAACCTCCCTCCTCAGATCTAAACCTCCTCCTCTACACTCCTGAAGAGAGTCCCAAGGAACCTAACACCATTCTCCCTCCTCATGTCATAGTAAGCCCCATCCGATGGTCCCTTGGACGATAGCATTCGCGAAGCCACCGCCACTGAACCAGCTCCGTCGGGGTGCCCCGCCAACAAAATTTATGTCCCTTCCTCCCAACGCTTATCACTCATTGACTCTGTACACTCCTCCTTAGGCACTGGCCACCCTGGGACCAATATGACCCTCTCGCTTATCCAGAACCGGTTCTGGTGGCCACGCATGGATAAAGATGTCCGAAGGTTTGTCCAGGGATGTCCGGAGTGTGCAATATCTCAAACTCCATGACAACTTCCTACCGGTAAACTCCTTCCACTGCCCTTCCTGCACCATCCCTGGTCACATCTATCTCTAGATGTGATTTTATCCCTGATCTGCCTTCCTCTGAGGGATACACCTGTGTTTTGGTTACTGTGGATCGCTTTTATAAAGCCTGCAAATTAGTCCCTCTCAAGGGACTTCCCACTGCCCTAGAGACTGCAGAGGTGCTCTTTAACCTCTGTGGCAGGATGAACGAGGCACAGACAATTATTTTCAAGTGCACAGTCCCACAAAGGGGGTGTTTTATTGTGACAGTAAGTAAAAGGAGAACTTAATGGTGCATGGTGTCTTCGGTGCAAGGGCGGGGTGAGCGTGTCGGGTGTCTGTGTTCGTGAATCCGGTGTTTCGTGAAGTTTCCGCAGAATGCGTGCAGTGATCGGCGCTCACTCGTTGCTGGAGTCTGAAATTGAAAGAGAGAGAGAAGAGGATTAGTGTCATGCCTTGGAGATGGTGCTCAATGTCTTCCTCTTCCTCCGGCGTTTAAATCCCCTCTAGCTGATCATTCGCAGGTGACGCCGATCAGCATCTGCATTCCACAGTTGATTGGCAAATGAGCTCCAATTCCATGGTGAGGCTGAAATGCACGGGATACTCGCCTCATTTCCCCCCCAAGCAACATCCTGGACCTGTAAGCACACAGAGGGGATGAGAGGAGGGAATGAACTTTTACACAGACCTGACTAACCTTTGAACATTCTGGACAGGCCGTCTGCATTGCCGTTGGCTGCCCCTGCTCGATGTTGCACCATGAAATGGAAGTCCCGGAGGGCGAGGAACCAGCAGGTTACCCTGGAATTAGAGTCCTTCGCTCATACCATCCATTGCAACGGAGCGTGGTCATTCAGCAGAGTGAAGCTCCGGCCCAGTAAATAGTATCATAGCTCCAGGATGGCCCACTTTATGGCCTATGCTTCCTTCTCCATGGCCACATACGGGGTTTCGGCTGGGGTCAGCTACCGGCTGATGTACACTACGGGGTGTTCTTCCCCTTGTTGGACTTGGGACAAGACAGCCCCCAACCCCATATCCGAGGTGTCTGTTTGTAGGAAGAAGGGGCAGCTGAAATCTGGGGTGTGTAGGACTGGAGCTGAGGTCAGGGTGTTCTTCAACTTCTGGAAGGCTTCCTCTGCGGGGCAGCTCCATTGCAACTTCTCAGGCTGCCCCTTCTTGGTCAGGTCTGTTAGGGGACAGGCTATAGTGGAGAAGTGAGGTATGAAGCATCGATAATATCCCGCCAACCCAAGGAATGCACATACCTGGGTTTTGGTGGTTGGACGGCCAAACGAGCATACTGCCTCCACTTTCTGTTCCTGGGGCATGATCAGACCCCTTCCGATCTGATATCCCAGGTAGCGTGCCTCCGATGCACCTAGGTGGCACTTCTTTGGATTTGCGGTGAGTCCAGATTTCCTCAGTTCAGACAGCAACCTCCTCAGACGGTCCAGTTGGTCCTCCCACCGCTCCGAGTGGATCACAACATCGTCCAGGTAAGCCACTGCATATGCCTGGTGGGGTCTCAGGAGGATGTCCATCATCCGTTGGAAGGTGGCAGGTGCCCCATGTAGACCGAAGAGTAGCACCCGGTACTGCCAGTGGCCATTAGGTGTGCTGAATGCCGTCTTTTCCCTGGACGATGGGGCTAAGGGTACCTGCCAGTATCCTTTGGTCAGATCCAGGGTGGATATATACCGTGCTCGGCCCAGCTGCACGATGAGCTCGTCCACTTGGGGCATGGGGTATCTGTCGAAGGTGGAGACTTCATTCAACTTCCAGAAGTCATTGCAGAAGCGGAGGGTGCCGTCGCCCTTCGGAACCATTGCGATCGGGCTGGACCAGGGGCTTCTGGACTCTTCGATGACCCTGAGTTGTAGCAACCATTGCACTTCCTCCTCTATAGCCTGTCGGAGAGCTTCCGGGACCTGGTAGGGATGCTGCCGTACAATGGTTCCAGGAGGTGTGCGAATTTCATGATGGATCATGTTGGTCCGCCCGGGGTGACTCGAAAACACGTCAATGAACTGTCCAACCAGGGCTTCCAATTCCTTCTTTTGATTCGCAGAGAGTTGGTTCCCAAGATCTACCGCTGGAGCTTCTGTTTGGGCGTACCCGACGACTCGTCTCTCGGGATCGGTCCAGCGTTTGAGGAGGTTAATGTGGTAGATCTGCTCCGCTCGTCTTAGTCCTGGTTGTCGGATGTGATATGTTACCGGCCCTGTCCGTTCCACCACGGTGTAGGGACCCTGCCAGGTGGCCAGGAACTTAGACATGGCACAGGGGATCAGCACCAGGACCCGGTCTCTGGGGTGAAATTCACAAGCTTAGGCAGGGCGGTCGTACGTGCGCTGCTGGGCCAGTTGGGCCTCTGCCAGATGTTTGTGCACCAGGAGCATCACTTTCTCGATCCTCTCCCTCATCTCACGTACATGCTCAATTACTGTTCGGTGCAGTGAGGGCTGTTGCTCCCAAGCCTCCTGGGTGATGTCTAGCAGGCCCCGAGGGTTGGCGACCGAACAGTAACTCGAAGGGCGTGAATCCAGTGGATGCCTGAGGCACTTCCTTGATGCCAAACAGCACGTAGGGTATCATGAGGTCCCAATCGCGCCCATCCTCGGTTACCACCTACTTCAGCATCCGTTTTAGGGTCTGCTTGAAATGCTCCACTAATCCGTCCCTCTGGGGGTGGTAAACCAAGGTGCGGAGTTGTTTCACCTGCAGCAGCTTGCACACGTCAGCCATGAGCCAGGACATAAATGGTGTACCCTGGTTGGTGAGGATCTCTTTTGGGATGCCGACTCGACTGAACAGCAGGAACAGCTCTTGAGCGATGTTCTTGGAGGTGGCTTTCCTCAGAGGCACTGCTTTGGGGTACCGAGTTGCATAATCCACTATGACCAGGATGTGCTCATGTCCCCGGGCAGACTTCGGCAGCGGTCCCATCAGGTCCATCCCGATGCATTCGAAGGGCACCTCGATAATGGGCAGGGGTATGAGGGGGCTGGGGGGAGGTCTTTGTTGAGCTATTCTTAGGCAGACCGTGCAGCTCTGGCAATAGCGCCTCACTTCTGCATCCAGTCCGGGCCAATGGAACCGGTCTCTAATTCATCGGGTGGTGTTTGCAAATCCTAAGTGCCCAGCCATGGGATGCGAGTGGGCCAACTTGAGCATGGTCTCCGTCTTGGTACGTGGCACCACCAAGAGGCGTTTCTCCTCCTCCCGCCTGTAAGTGACACAGTACAGCAGATAATTTTCCACAATGAAGTGAGGAGAAGGGTGGGGGGTGGGAAGTCGTACCTTGCCATTGACTATTCTGACCTGGGACCAGCAGTTTCTTAGGCAGTCGTCCTCCCGTTGTTCCCTGCCGAACGTACCCCCTTCCGTTATATGTTGGAAGAGGTCAGAATATACATTAGGAGCAATCACTCTCAACTCACCATCTCACTCGCTGTCAGTGGCCAGCAACACCGGGAGTCTTCGTGGTCTTGGTCGGGGTCCTCTGCGGTGTTGCCCCCGGCGGCTGGCAGGTTGGACAGCTTGGGCCAACAGCTGTTCGAACCCCAGCCAGTCTCGTCCTAAGAGCAGGGGCACCGGCAGATATTTGACAATCCTGACTTCCACTGGCCAGCTTCCTGGTTCAGCCTTGATTGTTAATAACCGTGTTGGGACGTAGTGTGTGTCGCCGTGCACACAGGTGATAGGGATTGAGGCTTAGCTGTGTGGTCGGGGAGAAACTATCTGGGGCTCGGCCAGGCTTACCGTGCTTCCGGAATCCAGGAGGGCTTTCACACAGCGGCCTTTGACCTTCACCTCCCTTTCTGTGGCTTCCCGGGGCACTGCTTGGTGAATGATGCAACCTGCCAGCCAGGCTCGGGCCTCCGGGGTGTTTGGGTCCGTGGGCATGGGTTCCTCCTGAACAGACGGTGTCGCTGGTCTGCTTACTGGCCGTGAGGTGCCCTCCAGTGGTCGCCTTTCCTGGTGTGTTTTCCGGAAATAGGTGCCAGCTCTCTCTCCACCACCAAGGGCTTTCGTTGTCTCCACCAGTTCCACAGGCTCCACCAGGGCGGTGATGGTCAGGGTACCACATTCCTACAGCCCGCTGTTGCATGTGGGGGAGGGACCGGAGGAACTTGTATACCACCACTCGTTCCGCTACCTGTACTGGCATCAGTTGCCCAGACAACAGCCACGGACGGGCTAGACGGGACAGCTGCGAAGCCTGTACGCGGGCAGGAACCTGAGCATCATACACCCATTCATGGAAGCGCTGAGCCGCACATACTGGTGAAAGACCCACCCATGCCAAGATCTCATTCTTTAGCTCTTTGTAGTCGTCAACGGAGGCTGGGCTGAGTGCATAGTAGGCATGCTGTGCTTCCCCCGTTAGAAAGGGCGAAAGCGTTCTCACCCACTCGCTCCTATCCCACCCCTCCCTTTCAGCTATCACCTTCGAAAGTATGCAGATATGCCTCCACGTCATCATGCTCCATTAGCTTGGTGATCAGCTGACTAGCTCGGGCACGGGGTTCGCAGCGGCTTCCAATCGCAGCTGCATGAGCTCCTGTTCTGCTTGCTCTTGATGTGCTGAAAGTTGTTCTGTGATTTGTTGCTGGCGGAGGGAGATGTTCGCGAGCTGATGCATGAGCTCCTCCATTGTTTCCAGAGAGAGAGCTGGACCTGTGGAAAAATTGTCTGCCTGCATTCTCCACCAGTGTGGCGTTATGAACGAGGCACAGACAATTATTCTAAAGTGCACAATCCCACAAAGGGGGTGTTTTATTGTGACAATAAGTAAAAGGAGAACTTAATGGAGCGTGGTGTCTTTGGTACAAGGGCGGGGTGAGCGTGTCAGGTGTCTGTGTTCGTGAATCCGGTGTTTCGTGAAGTTTCCGCGGAATGCATGCGGTGATCGGCGCTCACTCGTTGCTGGAGTCTGGAATTGAAAGAGAGAGAGAAGAGGATTAGTGTCATGCCTTGGAGATGGTGCTCACCATCTTCCTCTTCCTCCAGCGTTTAAATCCCCTTCAGCTGATCATTCGCAGGTGACGCCGATCAGCGTCTGCATTCCACGGTTGATTGGCAAATGAGCTCCAATTCCAGGGCAACGCTGAAACACATGGGATACTCGCCACACCACGCGTTCCGAAATTATGGCATTCCAGAAGACATAATCTCAGACCGAGGTCCCCAGTTCATATCCAGAGTCTGGAGGGCTTTCTTTTCTCTCTTGGGAGTGACCGTCAGCCTTAAATCTGGGTACCATCCGCAGAGCAACGGGCAGATGGAAAGGAAGATCCAGGAGATCAGCCGCTTCCTCAGAACCTTCTGCCATCACCGCCAGAACCATTGTCATTTCCTGTCCTGGGCCGAGTACATGCAGAACTCCCTACATCAGCCCTCTACCAAACTCACACCTTTCCAGTGCGTACTCAGCTACCAACCTCCTCTCTTCTCATGGTCTGGAGAACCATCTGATGTCCCATCTGTCGACTATTGGTTTAGAGAAAGCGAGAGGGTCTGGGACTTAGCTTACCACCATCTGCAGTGAGCTGTGCATTACCAGAAGTTCCATGAGGTCCCCAACTCCATTTACCAATCTGGGCAGAAGGTGTGGCTCTCCACAAGGGACATCAGGTTATGCCTCCCATGCAAAAAGCTAAGAAGACGGACCATCTACACAGTCCAAGACATCCTGGACTCCTGACGCCGCAGGGGTCATCTTGAGTACCTTGTGGATTGGGGGGTTATGGCCCCGAGGAAAGATCTTGGATTCCTCAAGACAACATCCTGGATCCATCCCTACTCTCTGGCTTCCACGATTCTCACCCTAACCGATCAGCTCCGTGTGGACAGGGTTGGCTACGGCATCGGGAAACTCGTCCCTCTGGAGTGGTCCGTGGAGGGGAGGTAATGTCACGGATCCATCTGACCCTTCTGCCACATTCACTCAACCTTTACTCTCTCCTGATTACTAATCACCTGCACCTGTCTCTCATCACCGCGTCAATCAGCTCCTCTACTTAAACCCCATTCTACTGTCAATCATTGTCTGGTCTCGACAAAGAATTCAGACTCACTTACCTGGTCCTCCAAGGAACTTCCTTGCAAGATTCCGAGTAATTCCGCTCCACTCCAGCAATCCTGATCTCCTGACGATTCCTCTCCACTCCAGCGATCCCGATATCATCCTTTCCTACATAAGTACCCAGTTGTACGATCACCACCTTAAGAATATCCCACTCCTGAATTATCCCAGTCCTTCTTCACAGCTCGTCACTACATGTCTGAACCATATTGCTTGATTACAATTCACCTGTTGGTTTCTGTTTGTTTTTGTGTTGCAATAAACTCCTGCCGTTGGGTTCAACACCATCTCTGAGTCTGGGTATTCCTGACAATATATATATATATATATATATATATATATATATATATATATATATATATATATATAAAATACAGTGTACAGAAAATACAGTTCTAACACAATATAGAAAAATACAACACAATTGTACAATAAATAAATAAACCTGAAATGAACAATACAGTTCAGACACTATTGTACATTTTATTTAAACTAATGCTATAGATTGTCCAGCCTACATGATCTTATTATTTTTCGTAGGTATTCGTACATAACATTTGCACATACATTTTTGTAAAACTGAACAGATGACAAACAATATAGATGTATTGACAGTGTCAAAAATGTAAGTATATTTTTGTATGTACAGCTTTAGAAATGTAAAAATATTTACGAATCCTTTGTATTATTATTTTAAAGATACTTTTGAGCCCCTAACCCCAGCATTATATACAGTATATATAAAATAATAACAGGCAAATAAATGTACAGTGATGATACATATTGTTTTATCTTTACCAGCTGCAAGAATAAATCGGAGCCTACAGTATGCATACAGCCAATTTATACAGAGCAATGTCTTATGAATGGCCTGTCTTCATTTGTTGCTTGCGCCTTGCGTGCAATTTCGTAAACCCACATGCACCTAGACATAATGCATGCTTGCACGAAAATACCAGATGTCCTTGGCCATGCCTATTCCCTTTGGGCGTATCGCATAGCACTTAAAATAGGGCCCCTTAAGTAAGAAGGATATTTGAGGAAATCTGCATCTGTATTACATTTTAATCACAACGTATCAGCTCAATGGGCACAGCTGACAGAAGACTACCACACTGGTTGATATGACAGCAGTAGTTTAAGGCTCTGAAGCAGCATTTCATTAACAAAGAACCAAAGGCCTATCAGAGACAGTACTTTTAAAAACACAAAAGTAAAAGGAAACGTTTAATGTTCACAATATTTTCTTGGATTCTTCTTCTTATTATTATTATTAGAACTTTATTAATCCCCGTGGGGCAATTGGGTGCATATATTGGGCATTTTACAATGGGTTTGAATGTGGCTAAACAGCATTTTAACTATATTTAAAATATTAATATTCTGCATGTTTGAGTACTTATAATAATGTAAAATGGTTTGAGATGGTACAAAGGACCAGTGGCATAGCCAAGGGTGGACCAGGCCCACCCAAATTAGACAGAGGCCCACTAGAATATTACAGATTATTCTTTGATTTCAAATATTTATTTATAAATTAGTTTTAAAAAATGCATAAATTCGGATTTCATAAAGTGTGAAAGAACTGTTTCAATGCGGCACCTTTCTGTTATTAAGGAAAATTTGGTAAAAAAAAAAGAATATGGCTGAAAATTTGGCCAATCCATTTTTCTTTAGGCCCACCCAAAGTAATTTCCTGGCTATGCCCTTGAAAAGGACCAATCATTTCACAAAAGTTACATAAAGTTATATCAGTAAACTTACTGACATCTCATGCCATATTACCTATGGGATGTCTTCTCCTACAAAAACAAATAAGTACAATTTTACCATCATGTGATGAGTGCATTTCCGTTAGTTTTTCAACCACTGTTTTTAGTTTGTTGGGCCTCATGTATTCAGATAGAAGACAAAGGCAGGCCTAACACAGTCATAAAACCTAACTCAGGCCCACATTCCAAGTCATAAATTTTACTGATAAAAATCGCACCAAAATCAAACAAAGGGAGTCCAAAACAGACTACAAATCCCATGAAGCCTTGCTCACTAAAGGATCGAACTCTCAACTCCTATTGGATGAGGCACACGACAGAATGCACCTCAACCATGACATCATCAGGAGTAGAAATACCTCTGAAATGCTTCCGGGATTTGCTTCCAGCAACTTTGCTCGCCATGTGTAGACGCAGCTCATCGCTGCTCTCAGGTGCAGTCTCGTAGCACAAGGAAGTAACATCTGACTTGAAACTGTGGCCATACAATCTCCATCTTGCTGGACGAGTTGAGATTACTCTGTGTTCCACTGAACACTCTAACGGATCCAAAGGAGACCGCCGAGCAATCCGCATCTTCATCCGTTTGCCTGCAGAAGTGAAGAGAAAAAGAGTTCTCTTCCCTCTTCAACCAAGTCGACGTCACTGATTTCTCCGCCAGCCCACTGAGAATCAGCAGCCGTACCGCCCGCTGACAGAGCGAGGAAATGGCCTCCCGTCATCACCCGAGCCTCGAGGAACCGAGTCGGAGTTAAAGGACAGATGAACACACATTCTACGTCCTCTTACGATTCAAGTAAGAGGTTTACATCTGGGCAGAGATAGAATATTAGTGTGTTATTCTTGTGTATCGAGGTTATTGCTTGTACAGTTTACGGACCACCTTGTCCGCTCATTATTAATACTCAGGGTATTAATTATCACGAATGAGATTTGCTGTATTGTAGTCCAACCACATTGGACTGTTGTGCATTTCCGCCATCGCGGGTGAGACCGGCAAACTGAGTTTATCCATTAAAGAATCAAAGACCGCAGGACGGTTTACGAGCCGTCCACCGCGTCTCTGAGTGATAAACTAACTCTCCCATGATCGCGAAACCGGCTTTGGGGCCGTCACTTAATTCTCTCTCTCTCGTACTAACCACACACACACACGTGACCCCTCACAAACATTCTCGCATACATTTTTGGCTAGTAGATAGCTTCGTGATAAAGCTCAGCTTTCCCTAAGCTATCGTACAAGCAGATACACGCGGTAACTGGTAGATGCCATTGACTGTTTTGTCTCCGCCCACATCCGCGGCCATATTCACTGGCCGGAAGTCTCGCATGACATACTCTCCACGAGAGTCACGTCCGCCATTTTGTGCGTGTCCCTCCTTACACACACACACACACACACACACACACACACACACTCTCACACACACACACCCTCATGTGTTATTGGATTATTTTGGTTTCCATATCTAATCATATCATTGTTTAGTTTGTAGTTGTAAGTCGGAAGTTTATTGACTGCATTGTAATAATTATTAATTGATATTACTGCATAAATAAACTTTGTTATATTACAAAGAGAAGTGTTTTGGTTTGTTTTGCATACACCTGTGTCATGCTGATGGGATGTCAGTGCTCGGATTCAAGCCTTTATTCATTGTTTATTTTTTTCTCCAAAAATCGATATTCTTCGGATATCGATTTTCCTAAGAAAACAATCTGATATTGAGACTGTTATACTATCTGGTTATTAGTCCCTGATTCCAGGGTGGTGCCCCGTCAATATTAATCCTTATTAATATTCTATTGATTTTTGATAATTGATAATTATCTTTGATGATTGTTGAATTTGAATGATCAATAAGCTAGTGTTAATTTTAATTAATGTTCCATCGATGTTAATGATTAGTGATTATCTTTGATAATTGTTGATTTAAAGGATTAAAAAAAGCTAACATTGATTTTCATCAATGTTCTATTGATTTTAATAATTAATAATTATCTTTGATAATTATTAATTATTGCTAATAACCAAACCCGCTCCTAAACGTAGCACACTACATTTACTGGAGCCCCATATGAGGTTTTAATGAGTTAGATTCAATTAATTAATTTAAATATTAATTAATAACTAAAGAAATAATTACCAATTATTTCTGATAGTAGCACTGATCTAAACAACCAGTAAAGCCCTACAAGTTTAATTTTGTTTTAGTTTTTTACTTGCTTTGCATTTGCTGGTTCAATCCCAACAGCCACCACAATTGTGTCCTTGAGCAAGGTACTTAACTCCAGGTTGCTCCGGGGGTATTGTCCATGTAATAAGTACACTGTAAGTCACTTTGGATAAAAGCGTCTGCCAAATGCATAAATGTAAATATGTAAAATGTTTGCTTAAAAAATAAATGAAAATGTTATTACCATTTTCCCCAAGTTTAATCCCTAATCCAGACTAAACCTAACCATAAAGTCTAATTTTACCCAAACCTATCCATGATTTCAATTGGAAAATAACTTTAGTGTACCACATAACAAAGAAAAAATCGGGGTTTGGAACTGAGACGAGGGAAGCGTGATACAGGTCATTGACATAAATCAGTCAGTATTGCATAAATAAACATGGAATGAGTAACCAAAAATGTTCACAGACATTTCCTTCATTAAAATAAAGTGTTGGATAGGAGGCTAGCTAAAATTTGATGCCTGTATTGTATCGATTTGAAATTTTGTTGATTGGTTGGTCTTTATGGGAATAAAAGTCAAGTTGTACAATATCTTCCAATTTTGCCATCTCGTACAAATTAAGTTGTCCTTAAATGTTTTGACCTAAAGCTTGATTGTGGGTGACTTTGGGTTAAGAACTGGAAGGATCTGATCAGTTGTAAAAAGTCACACAAAAAATTACAATTCAAGCCTGTAATGAGAAACATTGGAGAATGTGAATTAATTTAAAGTATATCCTTAGATGTGTTCAAAATAGCTCCCTAACCACTTATAGTGCACTATTTTGGGTGTAGGCTATTTTGTAATGGTGTCCAAATTCGTTCCCTACATACTGTATGTTCACTTATTCTTACCCACAATGTACTCTGATTTCGAGTGTACAGCCGATGTATACCTGCCAAAAGTGTATTGCCCATAATCTATTGCGGGGAAGAATGATGATCTGGGAGAGAGAGCGCGTGTGGAGAGAGAGAGAGAGAGAGAGAGAGAGAGAGAGAGAGAGTGAGCAAGCAAGAGATCAAATGGCAGACGCCAGTTTGCAGTTTCCTTCAGTCAAATAATCTTTTATTTCATGCTCTATAGTTCCCTATC
Source organism: Myxocyprinus asiaticus (assembly GCF_019703515.2). Classification (NCBI taxonomy): domain Eukaryota; kingdom Metazoa; phylum Chordata; class Actinopteri; order Cypriniformes; family Catostomidae; genus Myxocyprinus; species Myxocyprinus asiaticus. The sequence goes on along the minus strand of NC_059348.1, from coordinate 14,548,580 downwards.
TGTCACTCACTCAACATTGTGTCGGTGTAGTGACACTAGGGGTCACTCTTGGGAGCCCGAGACACCTCTGGTCTTTGATAAAAGGCCAATGAAAATTGGCGAGTGGTATTTGCATACCACTCCCCCAGACATACGGGTATAAAAGGAGCTGGTATGCAACCACTCATTCAGATTTTCTCTTCGGAGCCGAACGGTCATGCTCACTGAGCTGAATTCCCACGACTGTTCATTCACCTCTGCTGGATCTGACAGCGCATTTCAGCTGCTTCTCCCCCCTCTGCACTGATGCACTGCAGAGAATGCCCCTGGGCGCTTCGGCAGAAATAAAAGAGTATATATCTCTAAAAGAGCAGCACACATGGAATGTCTTTTTAAAGACGCATCTTTTTAAAGCGTTTCCGTTTGTGTGTTATTCCTGGTTGCCCTTGTTATCTCTCGCCTTTTGACGGTCACGATCACTGTCTTTCGTGTCTGGGCACTGCTCACGCAGAGACAGCATTCGTGGATGGGTCATGTACTCATTGCGACAACATGTCCATGGCAACGATGCGGACACGGCTTACCTTCGTAAGAAAGTAAGCCACCCCAGAGGGTCCCCGCCTCGGTCCTTCTACCCACGGGTATGAGGCCAGCGTGGCTAGCATTGGGGGCGATTTGGGGACCCCAATGGGACCACCTCCACCGGGTATCCCCCCACGGACATCCCATTCCCCAGCACACTCTTCTGCCCTGATCGGGCTTCCGGATGAGTTCGCCGGCTCGTCTCAAGGCGAGTTCGACCTCTTATTCGGAGCCCGCGAAGGTGATGACTCTCAAGCGCAGCATTGGAGAGTGGGCTCGTCCAGTTGGACACAGAATCCTCAGCTGGGCTCCTCCCTTCTGGTGCGCTCGCCCAGTCACAGGCTGACACAAAGATGACGACATGCTTTCCCAGGCAGCCGCAAGCGTTGGGCTAGAGTGGAACCCTCCACTCTCCCCTGAACCCTCGCGGCTCAATGATTGGTTTCTGGGCTCGTGGCGCCACACAAAGCCACGCCCTGCCCCCGTTCCTTTCTTCCCGGAAGTGCATGAGGAGCTAAAAAGGTCATGGGAGGCACTTTTTACTGCCCGGTCCCGATCTTTCAGCTTCCCCGCCCTCACTACCCTTGATGGAGGGGCGGCCAAGGGCAATCCCCCCAGTGGATAAAGGAGCTCGCAGTGCACCTATGCCCGCAGAGCGCCGCCACCTGGCGCGGGTGCCCAAAGCTCCCGTCCAAGGCCTGTAGGTTTACATCGTCTCTTACCGCCAAGGCCTATGGTGCTGCTGGACAAGCCGCCTCCGCCCTGCATGCCATGGCTCTCCTGCAAGTCCACCAAGCCAAGGCGCTAAAGGAACTGCACGAGGGTAGTGACACCCCGGGATTGATGTAGGAGCTGCGCTCAGCGACCGACCTCGCTCTCCAGGCATCGAAGGTCACAGCAAGGTCTCTCGGGTGGGCATTATCCACCTTGGTGGTCCAGGAGCGCCACCTTTGGCTCATCCTGGTCGAGATGGGAGAGGCCGACAAGGCACGGTTCCTTACTGCCCCCATTTCCCAAGATGGCCAGTCCGGCGACTTCAAGGACTTTGCCCAGCAGTGAAGCAGCAGACAGAGGTTATCTGACACATCCTGCCCCGGTGCGGCTCAAGATCCCGCACCCCATCTGCTTGTCGCCAAGGGCGTCCCCCTGCGGTGACTGCACCAGCTCCACCGCAGCCCGCCCCTGCGGCCCGGCCCCGGCGTGGAGCCCACCGCAGGAAGCAGATGCCACCCGTCTCGTGGCCGCCAAGAACCCGCAAAAGGCTTCGAAGTGCCCTGGAGACGGACGACCCAGGGATGATGAAACCCGCTGCTCTGGAGCTGGTAAGCAAACCACTCCATCCCCCAGTCAAGGGCCGGGAGGAGAATCTTTTGTTACCTTTTCATTTAATTGCGCTGCATGCCCAAGTGGCTGCAGTACCCAAGAGTTCAGCAAGTGCGGTTTCCGTGTTCCCTGGGTCACATACCCGGTGTGCACAGCCGTCATCACGACCACCGTCCACCACTCCATTTTGGCAGGTTTGGTGCTCCAGCGGCTGTCTGCCCACCCCTGAGCACCCTGCTGTGGCACAAATCCGCCCTGATGTGACAGTCTCCACAGGTCACGAGGACAGGCCTCTTCCTGCCCGGTCCCAGGCTGTTCCGGGGGTGGTCACAAAGAGCCAGGTAAGTACTTCGATGTCCCTGAACTCAGCACGGCCATGACACGGTGTGGCACCTCAGGCTCCGCCCCGCTGCGAGGCCCCACCCGCCGGTACGGCTGACGAGATTGTCCCTCTGGCCGAGATGAAGAAGGGGTTTTACAGCCCCTACTTCATTGTACCGAAAAAAGGCGGTGGGTTGTGGCCAATCTTGGACCTGCGAGTACTGAACCGGGCTTTACACAGACTCCCGTCCTAGATGCTGACGCAAAGACGTACTCTAGCGAGCGTCCGACATCAAGATTGATTCACGGTGGTAGAACTGAAGGACATGTACTTCCACGTCTCAATTCTACCTCGACACAGACCCTTCCTGTGGTTTGCATTCGAGGGTCGGGTGTATCAGTACAAGGTCTTCCCTTTTGGTCTGTCCTTGTTCCCTCGCGTCTTCCCGAAGGTTGCAGAGGCAGCCCTTGCCCCGCTAAGGGAAGTGGGCATTCACATCCTCAACTATCCCGATGGTTGGCTAATCCTAGCTCACTCTCGGGATGTGTTGTGTGCACACAGGGACCTGGTGCTCTTGCACCTCAGCCAACTAGGGCTTCGGGTCAACTGGGAAAAGAGCATGCTCCTCCCAGTTCAGATCATCTCTTTTCTCGGTTTGGAGTTGGACTCAGTCTCGTTGACGGTGCGCCTCATGAACGAGCGTGCACAGTCAATGCTGACATGTTTGAAGGCATTCAAACAGAAAACAGCAGTTCCACTGAAATTTTTTCAGAGGCTCCTGGGGCATATGGCATCCTCAGTGGTGGCCACTCCTCGGGTTGATGCATATGAGACCGCTTCAGCACTGGCTTCAGACTCGAGTCCTGAGATGGGCAGGGTGCCGCAGGACACATTGTGTGGCCATCACGCCGATCTGTCACTGTCTCTTCAGCCCTTGGACCGACCTCACGTTTCTATGGGCAGGCGTTCCCCTAGAGCAGGTCTCCAGGCGCGTCGTGGTCACGACAGATGCCTCCAAAACAGGCTGGGGCGCTGTTTGCAATGGACACACAGCTGCCAGCTAATGGACGGGCCCGTGGCTGTGTTGGCACATCAACTGCCTTGAGTTGCTGGCAATACTGCTCACCCTGTGGAGGTTCCGGCCGTTGATCCAGGGCAATCACGTGTTAGTTCGGACAGACAACACGGCAATGGTAGCATATGTCAACCGTCAAGGCTGTCTGTGCTCCCGTTGTATGTCACAACTCGCCCACCGTCTCCTCTTCTGGAGTCAGCAGTACCTCAAGTCGCTGCGAGCCACTCACATCCCGGGCAACCTCAACACTGCAGTGGACGCGCTGTCACGGCAGGTTACCCTCAGGGGAGAGTGGAGACTCCACCCTCAGGTGGTCCAGCTGATCTGGAGTCGATTCGGACAGGCACAGGTAGACCTGTTCGCCTCCCAGGAATCCTCCCACTGCCCACTTAATTTACATAGATTGTGTTTTTATTTTTTTTTATTATTTTTTTTTTTACTATTTTGCCATTAACTCTGCTTTAATGCCAAGTGATTTCTTTCTTCACTAATGTACTGAGGTGAAATTATTATCAGCTCTGTAGGGGACTGTAGGGGTGGGTAAACATTTTTTTTTTTTCCGATGCATCACTCACATTTGCAAATAAATTTCAAGCTATGTGACTAAAATTAATATATTTGGCAACTGGCTGGTAAATGTTCAGATTTCACTCACCAGTAATTGTGTAGTTTATTCGTGAAGTGTTCAGCAGCGAGATCCTTTCACAGCGTGTTGAGAGTAAAAGTTGTTCCAGTAATGTGTGTCCAAAGACGAGATCCACGCACCCCATTTGTCATTAAATACTGTCTCTTTTAACACCCTTTCTGTTCTTTACAGTCAGTTTTCATCAAAAACAACTACAAAAAACATTTCATTCTAATCATGCATCACACAGATGAGATAAAGCCATTAGAGTCCTCTCTAACATTTAAAGACACTGTTTACAGAAATGAAGTTTTTTGTTAAAGAGACAGTACCGGTTTTAGCACGTGTTCAACAAATCAATGTAAATACTTGTAAACAGTCCAAATTATGCAATTTAACAATTAATATGTAACAAAAATAATATATGAAATATAATATCTTATTTATTGATTGAAAACATTTATTTGTTCCTTTTTAAAAAGCCAAAATGAGACCAAAATGATGAAAAGGTGATAAAATATAATTAGTAAAATTAATATTTTCCTATATAACAGCATTAGCTGGGAGATCATTTCTTTTATATGTAAGCAAAAGAGACATTATAACTGAAATAAACCCACTGAAATCGAACTGAATTGGGAAATCTGTATCAATACCCAGCCCTAGAAGACTGTTTGCAGTGAAAATTATAATTTGCTGGATGTTTCAAATATTAGGTCACATGCAATGTTTACCTTTAGAATTGCTATATGATCACATGAGGGCACTACGTGCACATGATCGTCTCTTCTCTGCATTCAGAAACACTGCCCAGTTTGGCAGTTATTGTAATTATTAATATAATTATTATATCTTAAACATAATGAACAAAAATGGCAAATGGAATGAAGATTTATTGTATTAATATACAGTTTTATAAGAATAACCATTATTATTGTCATCCAAAGTAAGGTAGCCTACATGTAAAATAAAATTACAGATGTGATGAATCTGTTACTGCGACAGCTCCAGCGTTCCCTCCGATGCTCCATGTTTACGTCAGTGTCTGAATTCACTCACTCATTTCGTTCACTCCTTGCTGATATAGTGCAATCATTGCCATTCAATATATAGGAAAAGAGTGAATAAGTGAGCCATTTCAGAAACAGCTCTTGAGTGAGCTCAAGGCTTTATGCATTTTGTACGTGGTTTAACTTTTCACTGCTACCCCATGTTGAGATGAATCCTGCATTCTTAAAAAACACACACATCCTTTGTATCCTACATTTAAAATAACTTTTTTATTTTTTTTTGCTTACTCAGCACATGTCCATTACAGTTAATGTGGCAGCAAATTGAGATGTAGCCCTACACCTTGAAGTGATGTTTCTCTGTCATCCTGTGACCTGGTTTAATATTGCACAGAGTATTTGTAAAGCGTCCTGACAGATTACTCTATTGATCTTCAGTGGCTGAGGTCTGCTGAACTCTTCACAAAGAGAGATGCGCTTTTAAACACAGCTGACAGCTCAAAGATAAAGCCACAAATAACCAGCTCATCAAATCTTGAGCTGCTTACACCTGAGCGAATCTTTAGGGCTGTCTGCCCTCAACCCTTGTGCATTTAAAGTAAGCTGTCAGGTGGCCATTATTCTACTGGGTTGTCCAAACATTTCCAAGAATTAAAAAAAAAAAAAAAAAAAAAACAATATATATATATATATATATATATATATATATATATATATATATATATATATATATATATATATTATATTGCATATATTTAATTGTTAAGCTTCAAAACACTGTCAAAGCAAACAAGCCCAGGATGTAATTGAATGTGGAAGCATACAGTAACTGATTGAGAAGGAGTTTATTATGCAACTTCTTTATTTTGAATCTTATTTGGATCAGCATTACTGTGGTTAATTATGTTGGTTTGACAAAGCCAGCCTACTTGTTATTCTACAAACCTGATTTTTATAAAATCCCTAAACAGAGAAGAACATTTCAAACAATAAGTCCTAGAGTTTTAAAGCTTCATCCACCAAACTTGGCACAGACCTTCAGACTGTTCTGGGATAGTGTGCTATGTCTTTTTAAAAACCCCATAGACTTACATGGACAGAATGTTCAAATGGGTCAACGTAATGCTCGTTAATTCAAACTCCAACTATCTATCTGACAGTCTGTCTTTCTATCAAGCAAGCTGGCTGGCTGTTTATCTTATTGTAAAATCTGTAGAACCATCAAACTTCAACCTTTTAATTTGAAATTTAGACAAACTGTTGTCAAGCCAACATCAAAGTTTCTTGCAAACTTTACCTATCTAGTTGTATTTTGAAATACACTGTAAAGAAGGCATGTATCACTGTCTGTCATACACAGGGTGTAGAAGATTCTCATAATTGTTTACTTGTATTTAGCTATTTACTGTTAAGATAATGACAGATGGACCTGTCTGTGTGCATTATTCAGTGCCAAGGATGATATTGAGATTGATGTTCAAATTGATCAAAATCTCACTTCAGTGTAATAGGTTTCGAATCCAAGAAAAATGTAAACAAGTTATTTCTAAGGTGACATAAACATGTGGATGGATTTGCTTTGTTGCTTAATAGGCATAATTTCAGTGTATTCTAAGGAAGCTACGCTATTGCCTTTTTCACATTGTGAGTCAAGAACAATTACATTTAGCTTCTTTTGCAATGCGGCCATGTTGATCCCTTACTAAGCACCTGTGCAGCATGCACACAGACTTTTCAAAGTTCTTATGATGTTTGGTTGTGTTTGCTGCAGAAGGCTGAGTGACAGAATCTCTCTTTGCAATCAAATGTATTACCTGTCCATGCATCTCTCATGGTTGTTATGTTAAAACCAGAGTGCATTTAAATTTTGTTAACTGTCGACTTTTCATTGCTTTTCATTTTGGAGTTTTATTGTGTCCAATAGGGATGGGACGATATGGTTTTCTCACGATTCGGTTCCATATACAAAATGAGGTTCATGATTCGATCTAATCTCGATTCGATATAATAACACTACAATGACAAAGTATGACTGAAAATTGTGTTTATTTTTAAAATAAATGTTTGTGCAAAATGCAAATAATAATTTCTCATCAAAATAAAGTTTTTTAATACACAATATACAGTAAATGCTCGAAGTTTCTCATATGCCTTTCACTTTAAGAAAGTGTATATTTATTTTTTATTAATTTGTTTGTCATCATTAATATAATCACTTTTTAACTTTTTAAAAATATAAAAATTCTACTTTCTATCAATTAGTATTATATCATGAAATTGTATACAGTATGTAATAATGATATGAGCTGTCAATATTTGAAATAATGTGTACAATTTACAAGTAATAACACTGACTTTATATTCGTTTGAATAGCAAGCGCTAAAATGGTTACTGTAACTTTAAGAGTTCATCTGGTTGACTCAGACTTGAACAGGTTGTTCAGATTTATTCATTAACAAGTGAGAACTCCCAGTTTTTTTTAGCATTTGCTATTTGTGTTTAAAATTTATATTTACTTTTACTTTTTAATGTAAAGAACAGAAAGGATGTTAAAAGACACATTATTCAATAAAAGTGGAGTGCGGGATGTCATCTTTGATGGACACATTACACGTAAGAAATGGTCAGTTTAAATCTCAAGCACTTTTCAGAAAAACAATGTGATTTTCCTGGTATTCTAGTACTTAAATTTCTAAAAGCTAAATTTAAGCACTTCAAGGACCTTGTGCGAATCCTGTGAACACTATAGAAAAAAAGTGCAGTAGGGGTAAAATTAAGCGATAGAGAGATTATGATGTTTGACGGGTTATTTGTTTATGATCACATGGACAGAAAACAATGTTGCAAATATCAAAATAAGTTTTGCCTCAATATGGTTCATAATTTTTTTTTGGTTCGTGATATATCGAAATTCGATATATCATCCCATATCCAGTGTCCAACTTGAGAATCTTTTTTAGAACTAATTGGATAACACAGTGACACATGGAATCATATCCATATGCTGTTGCACCCAATGGGAGGGAATTAGCCAGAAAGCCCAGACTGATCTCGCAGTGAAATCGGAAAGAGTAGGCTGACTTTTCTTTAGCAAAAATCAATCGGTGCTAACCGAAATTCGAAACACTGCCTCCAGTGGCCAAGGCGATAAAAGTTGTTGGGCTTATAGCTCACGTGAGCTCAATTTTGTGGGTGAAAAGCTGTACAGGCTGTAATACAGTGAAGAGGAATGCATATTTTATAAACTGTTTCCTCCAATGCAAACCTAAACCTAACCATCAGTGGAGTAAAAATGTAAGGCTACAGGAAAAAATGCAACCTCTGAATCACACTCGTCATCAATTATGTGGTTGCGATTACTTCCTAGTTTCAACGCATGATATGATCCCGGGTCTCCCACACTGCTGATGTGACACGCTTCCAGTCACGCCACAAAGGAAGGCAAACATGCTGGAGCCAATGCAAAGATATCTGATATGAGATGCCGTTTGTCAGTGAGTTGGCATAACATTCTGGATCCTAGGGTACTGGAACTCTCGGAAACAACATGCCGACACAGGTTTACACAGGTGTCCTTGTAGAGTAACCATGTGTGTAGTTCATCACATTAACTATGGGCATGTTCCACTTATATTTGGTAATCAGAAAGTGCCCAAATACTTTTTGTATTAATTTTTTTTCCAGTTGTTTTCAACAGTATCTTCTACCGTTTAACAGTTCGAGACTTACTGCTTTTTGTGAATCTTTCTTTGTAATAAATTCCACTTGGTTTGAAATCTTATAGTCTAATGCAATGACATCTATACAATTGTAAGTGTTGTGATGGTGTATATGGCGTATATGTTTACCACCAAAGATCATGCCATGATTTTTAATAACAACAAACCTTTTCTGGAGAAGAAAAGGGTGTAATTTTGCCACATAATTATGGACTTGTAAAATTAAATATTACATTGGCATTTACTTACATTTCAAAGGAAAGACCCCAGGGCTTTATATACAGCCCGGTTCATTAGAACATGTCTTCTGGGTAAATGTGGCTGTTCAAAGAGTAAAAAAAAATTGTTTGACAAACACTACTTTGTCAAACAACATCCCTTGAGGTCAAGGTTAATAGTTTATTGTTCAGAAGGTATGATAAAACTATATCCCTGATAGAGCTCTCTGCACATTTGGCCATTAAAATCGATTAAATGAGAACACCTTTGTAGCATTGAGTGCATGAATAATGCAGGCCATAAGTTATTCAGCCCCCAGCAGCTCTGTTTTATGGTAAATGAGCACACTTCAGCTGCTGCCTGCTCTGCAGGAAAAGGGAAGTAAAAAGGAAATTAATTGATTCTTACCTACTTTTAATTTCCCATCTATATTCTTGAAATATTTGTGATACAGTTAGAACCACGTTAACACGAGCTGTAGAATGCTTGTTTTAATCAGATAAGTGGGCTCAAACTTATATATATATATATAAAATTTGTGTATTTATAAATAGACAGACTATAGTGTGTTCCATCCATTTGTTTGTGTATATTGTATGATATGTGCATTACAATACTTAAGGAGCTCCATGCAGTTATCCAGAGAACACAAGCATAGAATAGAATTATCTACAATTAGCAAAAATATTAAAAGCCGTTAGACTTACAGTTAATTACTTGAGAAATTAAATGCAATATACAAAGGCACTCTGTGTTTTCTGGCAGTGCTTTGTTATTGTCATTACAAGGGCTTTTTTTTTTCCTCTTCTTTTTCTTTTGATGGTGATAGTGCATTTTTCTCATGTTTTTTGATAATTGTAGGCCATCTCTGAATATTTTTTACAAAGAGTGAAATTTCTTTGCATAGAGTCTCTCAAGAGTTTTGGTGCATAATATTTATGGTCTTTCTGCTGCAAAAAAATGACTATATATATATATATATATATATATATATATATATATATATATATATATATATATATACATGTATATTTAAATACAGTTTCTGGTTTGAGATTAAATGCGTAAATTTAGAGATTTCTTAAACTAGAAATGTTCTGCATGAATATATTCAAAAGAATTCCCCCATAAAAAGAAGGTGTTTATAGATTTGTGACTGTTGAAAATTGTTATTTTATCCATTTCCTATTATTAAAACACTTTGGCACACAAAAGCATTTGGAAGAATCCCAACTGGCAGTTTTAATAAAAATCTCTGCTACTAATGTCAGAAGTGTTGGAAACAAACTTCTCAGATGAATGAGGGCCCATTAAAGATGTTTTTATGCTTTTTTTTATTTATTGTTTGTTTGCCTAAACCAGTTTTAGGACTCAAGAATAAGGATGGCCCACTGTTCTGGTGTCAGTATGAGAGAGTTTCGGGCCAGCTGATGGAACTGTCATTTGCCCAATCGTGCCAAAACTGTGTAGTCACTATGTCTTAGACATATATTTGAAGCCTTGCAAACTTTTGGTTCTTTGTGATGCATTGATTGCTGTTGTAAATTCTGCTGATTTAAACATGTTTCCGGGTAAAGATAAAGAGCTTGCTAACATAGAAGAGGTTTCGTTGAACTTTTAAATTGACTTGTGATACTCTTAGAAACATCAAACAAATAATTAAAGTTTTGCATTGTAGTTATACCATTGCAAAAGTGTGTATGAGTTATATTATAGTTGTATAATTTCCAGCCATTATTAAATTAAAAATCTACTAAATTATTTTATAGCAATTCGTTGTTTTGTTTTTTTTTTTATTTTATTTTTTTTTAGTTATACATTCATTTAAAAATATTAATATTTTTCTGAAGAATATGTTGCATGAATTGTAGGTTTTATGTTATGTTATTTATTTATTTTATTTTTTCTGAGTGGTGGAGGCCAGTGAAAAATGAACTACTGGCCCGATCAGGACAGCGGGGGACAAAAAGCCATATTGTTGAGCCATGAGTTTATTAATATGTTTAAATACTTAATTTTATGAGATGTAAATATAAAATATCTGCATATACAGTACCACCGAAAAACTAGTCACACGCAGACAAAAAAAATAAAAAATAATAATAATTGCACTACTAGCAAAGCATTTTTCGTGAAAGTATATACAGTATATATGTAAAGTATAATATGTTCAAATAAGCCGTGAAGATGATTTTCATATGTTGGACCAACTTTATGTGAGGTCCGTCATTGTGGCGCTGTTGTGGAGCTGTCCAAGTGCTGAACGCATATCCACGCGTTAAACGCAGGATGACGTAGTGGATTGAAATAATAAAACGCGAATGTTCCCGGATTAAAACCGCTTTTCTCTCCGTGGTTTTTCTTTTTTTCATGCAACCACATCTTTTCGGTGGTTTGATTGAAAGTATTAATGGAGCACCAGAGTTAGTCTGTCCCAGAGCTGTTGTATGTCATTTTACCACAGTGTGGCACTCAAGTACAACTCATGTGACCTTTCCAGCATTCTCTAGAAGTACAAGAGAAAGGTTATTTCGAAATATTGAACATTTATTAACATCAGTAAATTGACTACTGATAAGATGATGCGAAGATTATAATTTCGGTCACTCTAAGTGCTCTAAAAATTTGTGAGATTTGAACTGAGAGTTTGTGTGTGTGTGTGTGTGTGTGTGTGTGTGTGTGTGTGTGTGTGTGTGTGTGTGTTTGTTCTTCAGATAAATATCCTCTCAGTGGTCACTTTTCATGCAGAACGCGTCTTTCTCTCTCTCTCTCTCTCTCTCTCTCTCTCTCTCTCACACACACACACACACACACATGTTGGTGCAGCTATCATTATGATGACTCTCCATAGACATAATGATTTTTATACTGTATGAACTATAGATTCTATCCCCTAACCCTAAACCTAACCCTCACAAAAAACTTTCTGCATTTTTACATTTTCAATAAAACATTGTTTAGTATGTTTTTTAAGTGATTTGAATTATGGGGACACTAGAAATATCCTCATAAACCATATTTATAGCATAATACCCTTGTAATTACCAGTTTGTAACCTAAAAAAAGTCCTCGTAAACCACTTAAACCTGCCCACACACACACACACACACACACACACACACACACACACACACACACACACAGAGAGAGACACACACACTGCTCTGCGTAAAGCTCACACTGACTCTGCTGTCTTACATGGGTCGCCTCATTTTTATTAAATCTAAGTTCTATTTATTAAATCTAGAGGCTGAATGCAGTTTTAAAGAAGCTGTTTTATAGCCGCTTTTCGGCAGACTGGCTATAGAGGAAACAACGTGCTTTGAATACTGAGCAGACTTTCTCTCGTACCGCCCGGACGCGAGTCAAAGCCACAAAAGAGAGAAATTACTCTCATATTCTATCGCAGCGCATTAATACATTCGTTTTTAATTAAAGGCTTCGGCTTACTGGCTTTCTTTTGAGGACATCAGCGTCTGGACTATTTTTAAGAAGAAGAAAAAGAGCGTTTACCTTCTGCGGGAGAGGGAAAATTTAAATAAAACACATTCAAGGAGAGCAGCTGATGAGATATCTGTCGCTTTGAGATGTTTTAGTGATTTTAACCAGACTCATGGCTTCACTTTACCAGAGATTCTCGGGGAAGATTAATACCAACAAATCTTTTCCCCATCCACCTGAAGCCAGCCATCTCTTGGGTGGACAGGTTCCGGAGGACGAGAATAAGGCTGGGAAGAGTCCTCATCATCCTGCATCCCGACCTCCGGTCCAGAACCGCAAGAGAAACGCCTGCGAGGATGAAGATGTAAGAAATCGCGCTTATTTTGCATTCACGCGTAAATCATATACGAGAATATACACCGTGAAGTTTGATGTTTATAAGTTAACAGAGCATTTCTATTTGGATTTTTTATCTGAACAACGAAGGAGCGGTAAAAGCTATTGTTGCATGTCATATGGGATTATTATTGAAATGACGCGTTATGATTGAAAGAGTTGATCTTTTGCGTTTGAGCAGATGTGGCCTAAGTAGCTATAAAACTGCAACATAACTGTTACGACACCTGATGTGTTAGGACTCATCAATTAGTGACCAGTCTGGTGCTTGCTGCTGAACGCATAACACATTATTCAAAGAGTTTTTTACGTTGCGTCCGCCACAGACTGATCGCTTGTTATGTTGATGGATTTGACCTTCGGAGACGTGAATGACGTCGCAGCTGATCATGCGTCACAAATTGTCTCCCTCGAACAACCTGTGCTATCAGGTGCTGATAATACTGTATAACACTAAATTTCATACATGAGGTTTGTTTTAATGTAGTCTTGAGACATGGATCATGTTCTTAAATCATTTTTCTCGCCCTTTGATTGCAAAGTGTATTACTATACATCAAAGACTGTACAAAGTCTATAATAAATGAAGATAATAAATTCTCAGTAAGATATTTAAAGCAAAATGAATCAGTAGAACACTTCCAGAAATACTGTTTTGCTTCTACATGGTGCTTACCATGTCACATCAATATACACTCACCAACCACTTATTCTGAACACTATGGTCCTAACAAAGTGCCCAACGTGGTCTTCTGCTGTTGTAGCCCATTCACCTCAAGGGCTGACATGCATTCTGAGATGCTATTCTGCTCACTACAATTGTACAGAGGGGTTTTCTGAGTTGCTGTAGCCTTTTTGTTTGCTCGAACCAGTCTGGCCATACTCCAAAGACCTCTCTCATCAACAAGGTGTTTCCGTCCGCAAAACTGCTGCTCACCTGGATGTTTTTTATTTTTGGCACCATTCTAAGTAAACCCTATAGACTGTTATGTGTGAAAATCCCAGGAGATCAGCAGTTACAGAAATACTCAAACCAGCCCATCTGGCACCAACAATCATGCCATGATCACATTTGTCCCCATTCTGATGGTTGATGTGAACATTAACTGTAGCTCCTGACCTGTATCTGCATGATTTTATGCATTGCACTTCTTCCACACAATTGGCTGATTAGATAACCGCATGAAAAGTAGGTGCACAGGTGAACCTAATGAAGTAGTCAGTAATTGTATGTTGCCTATTGCATATTTCTGGCCAGTTAATTTCAGCAAATCCTACAAACCATGATATTGAGAGCATGAGATCTTGGTGTCAGTTGAGAATAGCATGCTGAGCTAATTGATAATGTTCATCATCATAATGTTCTCTTCATCATTGAAAGTGTCAAGACATGGGGCCTTATTTTAAGAGCATCAGTGCTAAGCGCAGCACTATGAGATAAGTCATACGTGCAAAGTCAATAAGCATGGCCATGAAGTTTTGGTATTTTCGTGCAAACGTGTTAGTCTAGGTGCAAGCGGGTTTGACGAAACTGTGCACGCAAAGCGCTAATGGGCTGGGTCAAGTGCAATTTAATTCTGAGGCTCTTTTCCGGTTATTGCACCATCTGCTTCCTATTATATAGATCATTTCAAGGATGTAAACTAGAACAGAGTAATTAGAATGCTGCTGGCATGGGAGCACCTGTGATCCTTTAAATAAGGCTCTGAGTTAACATATTGTCTCAAAGAACATCAAACGTTTACGTGAAGTGACTTATCCAGACATGCTGTTGATACTGAGTGTCTACGTGAGAGAGGTGATGAAATTGTATGGTAGTTTAGATGCTCACAATTATTTTCTCAGCGGAGGGATCAAGAATATTGGTTCTACTATTATAATCAATGAAGCCATTCAATGAAGCTGTCTGAGTGACCTGCAGACAAGGTAAGGATTACTTTTTTTTGTGTGTGTTAATTTGTAAATCATTTTGGATAAAAGTGTCTGCCAAATGACTAACAGTTATAGTAAATGACTTGCTCAGCTTCATTCATAATCAGAGTAATCTATAGTCACTTTTTGAGCTCTACCTATCAAACTTACAATTAGTTGGCAAACATTTAGCTCACCTACCAGAGATAAGATGTGTTCTACAGTTGTTAGTACTGCACGTTTCCAGCCGTCTCGCCTCACTGCTGCGGTTCATGCGTCCATTTGCGGTTGCTTTTTCTGAGGTCCAGGCATCCAGGGAGCATCCAGCCATCTATTATTTAATAATGACATTTTAATACAATCACATTAATGTTAGTAAAGTTAATCGTGTTAAAGTCACTATGAATGAAGCACCTCTCGCTGTTTTTTTTTTTTTTTATGAGTTTGACAAGTAGGAAATGTTAAAGGAGCAAAGATGTCACTTCCTTAAACCGACGAATAGTCCTTTAAATGTATAGTCTATTCCCTGTCAAGCACCAGTGATTTAAGTAAGGGATAATGAACTGTCAGCCTGTTGTTATCGCACAATAAACTCTGACAGGGTGATCGGGATCTTGTATCACATTAAAGGGGTTTATTTTGCGATAACAACCGACTGACTGTACATTATCCTGCTTATTACATGGCTACTAACCAAATAAATAAATACATGGTCATAAAATATTGATTTGCGTTGAAATTATGTAATTTTGTTTATTTTATTTATTTATTTATTTATTTTGTATTTTCTCCCCTTTTCCTCCCCAATTTGGAATGCTAAATTCCCAATGCGCTCTAAGTCCTCATGGTGGTGTAGTGACTCGCCTCAATCCAGGTGACAGAGGACGAATCTCAGTTGCCTCCGCGCAGTCACTCAGCATACCCTGGATTATATCAAAGAGCCATGCAATAAACAAAGATAGCATATTCATAAGAAGTTGGTAGTGTAAATGGACTGTATGCCATGAATTAGAAGAATAGAAACATGGACTTATGTTTTTACATTTACATTTAGTCATTTAGCAGACACTTTCTTCCAAAGCTGGCTGATTCTTTTTGGCTGATTGAAGACCAGATGCGCTGCTGCATTCTGGACCATCTGCAGTGGCTTAATTGTGTTAGCTGGAAGGCCAGTCAACAGAGCATTGCAGTCTTGAAATGACCAGAGCTTGTGTAATGATGTAAAAAGTGTTATAATTCATCAAACTTTATTTTGTCACTTTGTTTAAGAAAAACTTTGGTTCTTAGCCAGGTGCAGGAAGACTAAGGGATGGTCCATTATTTCATTATAGGGGAGGAGTTAGGAGTATATATAAAACTTATGCAGAATGGAAATTGCGACTGTTTTACATAGCATTTAATCTCGGTGTTTATCACACATTATATCGCACTACTTCCTTGTACTGCATGTATTTGTTTAGAGAAATGTTTATGTTCTTTTGTGTTGCCGATGTGGAATACCCCCACCTTGATCAATGGTATATTCCCCTGGTGCTGCACTCTTCAGTCTGCGTGAAACATTCTGAAGAGAGGTATGCGTCTCTGTCAATGGAAAATTCGAACATGTTCCTAGAGTATATTAAATAGAAGTTACAATGAAATCAGAACAAAATACTTTGGTAATACTGTTGTTGACCCGGTTGTATGTAAAATTAAAGGTTGTACATGTTTAACACTTGACATAAATTGTATTGCTTTAAACGTGCGATGGTATTTCTATGAACGGTACTTCTGACGTATCAATTTATGTCCTATGTTCATTTTCATAAGAATAATTTGAGTTTTATTTCATTTCGTTGTGGTAAAATTAGTGGTTAATTCATCGTTCAAAGAGTGAAATGCGCGCCAGTAATCCACGGTGCATTTTGGGTAATGTAGTTCATGACTATATGGTTAAAGAAATTGAAACTGTGAATTGTGACTTTAGTATTGTAAGTTGCCTGCATATTAGAAGATGGGACAATGTACTAACTAAATGATGTATTTACAGATTGTGAAACAAGAACAAAGACATTTGTTGTAAAGCTGTCCCATTTTATGCTTGCAGGTATGAGTTATTGTGTTCATTTTGTTTTATTATTGTTTTATTAATTTTCAGTATTCATAAATCTTGTTAATTCTATATAAAAATATACCTTTGGGGTTATGCATTTTATTAAGTGGAACAATTTAAGATACTGTGAAGAAAACAAAACTTGTAATAGGAGTCTGCGTGAAACATTCTGAAGAGAGATTGTGAAACAAGAACAAAGACATTTGTTGTAAAGCTGTCCCATTTTATGCTTGCAGTAAACACCCAAGAAAAGGCACTACTGGTATTTGTCCTTATTTGGGGTTTGTCCTCTGGTGCGTCTGGTGTTCCGCTACACTTGGACCAGGAGCTGTGCAGCATATTCGGACAGGAAAGGGCTGATTTTCCTGATATTGTAAAGCGCAAACCTGCAAGACTGGGCGGTTGATGAGATGTGTGTTCTGAAATTAAGCTGGTCATCTACCACCACTCCACCACATCTATCAGGCTGTTCTGTTTGGTGTTAGTGTAGTTGAAACAAGATTAATAGTGAGGTTGTAGTCAACAGATAAGTTGGCTGGGATCATAAGGAGTTCTGTCTTGGCAAGGGTGAGCTGAAGGTGTCGCTCCTTTATCATTACGTTTTGCCATGTTGAATGCCAGGCACATTTATTGTGACGCTGCTTTTATATGGATGGGAAATTTGGTTCTTGTCAGGATTTAGATGTAGGCTCTGTTAAATTATAGAGAATGTAAGTATTATTAATCATGTTCATCTACTGACACACAAATCATGGCTAGTATTAACAGTGATTGTATTGACCTTTTAGTTTGGCTGTGGATTTTTGCACACATTTCACTTCTACCGGTCGATTTTGATTGTTAAATTTAATTAATTTATTGAAAAATCAAACCAAAAATATTTCTAAATTCAAGTTACAGTTTAAACACAATGAAAATATAATCAAAATAAAGAAGTGGTAAAAAACAATCATACCAAATCGAAACATTTTACCCTCTCCAATTTCTTCTACAGTTGTCTTTTGCAGTGGCATAAAAATCAGTCTACAACAACAGGTGGAAAAATACCAATACAAATTAGATCATAAATACAATTGTAAACATAGCCTAAACATGAAAATAATAATAATAATTGACAAAATAATCCATGGCCTCTAGAAAGTTTAACAAATCTCATATATTTTGTTTCATAAATGGCTACAACAGTTATTGTCATGGACATAATTTATATTTTCAGAATTTGGACATGAACTTAATCACCACCTGCTGGTGGTATCTCTAAACTGCAAATGCAAGAACTGAGTATAGACTGCGCTGAAATTACATGTGCTTTTGAAACGTCCTAGCGCAATAACCTATTTCTCTGGAAAATAGCAAATTGTGCTTTGTGCCACTTCATTAACAATTTTCACTTCATTTAACCAACAGTTTGCGCGCATACACCCACAGATAGCACAAACACTTCCACCCACAGCTACTTGCACTTTGCGCTGGCATGGAAATTGTGCTTAGAATTAGCACTCTCATGAAAATTGGATAAGACGTAGCGCATGGTCTTTGCGCATTGCGCTGCACTTAGCATGGTCATGAAAATGGAGCCCAAATTGTTCATGCTTTGTGAAGTCAAGGCCTATTAGAATGGATTGGAGAAGAATCTGACTTTGAAAATGCAAGTACCTTATGGTAAAAGTACACTAGACCACTGTTTATATTTTAAAGAATTTTTTTAAGGTTCCATTAGTTAGTGCATTAGGTATTATGAACAAACAAAGAACAATACATTTTTACAGCATTTATTAATCTTTTTTAATGTTAGTTAATAAGAAATGCAATTGTTTATTGTTAGTTAATGTTAGTTTATACTGCATTAACTAATGTTAACAAATACAACTTTTGATTTTAGAAATTTATTAGTATATGTTGAAATTAACATTAACTAAGATTAATAAATGCTGTAAAGGTATTGTTCATTGTTAGTTCATATTAACTAATGTTGTTAAGTAATTGTATCAAAGGGAACCTTATAATATAAAGTGTTACCAATAAAAACTTACTATAACTTTGTTTGTTCAGGTGATTGCTGATGATTGTTTATGTATGACATGTAAATTTGAGAGCCATGGCATTACCAGCAACGGCTATAGAGGCCCCCATTGGACCAACAGAACAGTGGATACTCTGAAGTCATGCTTCGTCTTGTGACAGTCTGTCAACGCTAGTGGATTGTGCTGAATAATTAATGAATAAGGCAGTAACAATCAGCAGACAGTGATCTGCCTCAATCAGTCTCCCTTGATTGTGTAACTTGTCTGCGTGTTTTATTAGTGATAACTATTTTGCGTACAATTGCATGAAACAAGGTGAAAAAAGGTGTGGCTATCTGAATTGGTTCGGATTGGTTGATCGGCTACAGGTTTGTCTGGTCAGAACAATGATGTCTCACACCAGGCTAATGTCCAAATAAGTGGTATTATCTATGCGAATTGTGTAGTTGTGTGAATTGTGTGTGGTTCTCTGTATAACTATACAACAAATGTCAGCACTCTTCTCCCATTATGTCTTAACTCTCCAAACAAACACCTGTATCATGTACTCTGAGAATGTTTTTTTTTTTTTTTTTTGGAAATGTCCATCTCTCACTTATCAGGCTTTATTACAGTATATGATATATGCTGAGAATAAGCATTAATACCTAAAAAGTTGCAGAGGACTTTAGGTAACTAGGAAGTTGGGACATCACTCAGAGTAGCAACGTTCTTTTGACAACGTAACAAGGAAAGTGACAATACAAGTAAGTCTAGACATTGCAGTAATACATTTAAACAAAGCTGACACTACCTCTCCTTTTAATTTCACTATAATAACTTTGTTTTGCTGCATTGTGATACAAATGATTAATTAGCGCATTTTATGTTTTTGATTAATATAAGTAATGAGTAATTATTAGGCATTTATAACACGAAATTTAAAATGTTCACTGATTGGCAAGTATGGTATGAAGGGTGCCCTTTTTATTCATGTTGTTATAACTGCATATCAATGCTTTAAAATGCATTTGTAAATAACTTATTAGTCATTAATAAACCATTTTATGAGCATTTAACAATAGGAACATTAATGTAAAGTGTTACCAGTTGGTAATATTGACTTTGACTGTATACTCAACTGGGGAGTAGTCAAACAACCTGGATTTGTTGAGTGTCACAGTCCATACTATGTGACAGACTGGATGACACAAACCAAGCAGCCTGAAGACAGGTGGTTAAGAATCACAAATCGTGACTTGCATGTTTTGATTGATGTCAATGAGAATGCTGCTTTTCGTATGCATGACTAGTTTAACCAAACCACGTGTTTCAGCTTGGGTAAGGATATTTGAGTAGGTCAGTCAACACAGTCCTTTTAATTACCTTTCAGCACGCAGATTAAAATAATACTGTGTGTGCTGAAATGTCACACTCAATTGTTGGCTTACATGTATTTTATAAATAATGCTATTAATTTACTGTACACACTACACACATGGCATTGTAACACAAATGTCACGTAAATGAGCATCACATAGAACTGCACGACCATTTGTTGATCCATTTCGCCATTACATGGTGTAAACACTTTGTCAGGTAGTCATACTTATACAGTAATAAAATATGTGCCATGGGAAATTTAGTGCAAAAGAGGACTACAGCCCAAAATAATGCTTTCCCAAGCTTCACTGAATGCACACTATCTGGCCTGATGTGCTTAGATCAATTCCAAGAAATTAATCTCTATTCTAATCTGTTGGTTACATCACATCTCTCTGAGGTATACTCAGGTCATCCAACTGTTTAAAAATGTGCCTCACAACACATCCAGAGTATTTAGGAGAAATTGGAGAATCTTTGTAAAGGTACCTCTTTGTAAAAATTTAAAGTTCTTTACCTCCAGTTAAAGTAAACTAGTTTCAGAAAGGCTTCCAAGGCATCATAACATCATGTCTTATAATCTTTAATATGTTCTGACAACAATGCTTATTTTTAGTAGATCTCAGTTGGTGAAAAGAATCAAAATGACATTAGAAATATACTTGGAAGGTAGACTGAAACAAGATTTCTTTAAAAGTTACCTTTATACTAAAAAGCTTCGGTTTTGGACATTTGGACACAAGTCCAATTTTCGTATTTGTAGAGGCTCTGTGCTCATGGCTTAAGCTTGAATGAAAAAATTGTCAACATTATCACAAGGGAATTCGACATGTTGCATTCAAAAGTTCATGTACCCTGAAATCAACCCCATTCTGCCATATTACTGACAAGCGCCATCCCCCATTGGACATTTTTGGATCAATTCACGTGTTAACACATTTCCCTCTAGCTCAACTGATAGCCAGGGGCGCCTTAAGGTACCTCTGGGCCCATGGGCTCGCAGGTCCGCGATGGCCCCATTCAAGTCGTTGGGGTGGGGGACTGCTGTGTGTTGAGCATGCGCTACATGGACGCCTTCAACAGTTGCGCATCATCTCCGTGTAAACAACTTCGTCTCCCGCTGTAGGTGTTTGGATGCGCTCCTCCCGCGAACATGGATGGGGGAAAATGGGGTGGCGGACACCACGTCCTGGGCCCATGGGAGTTGTGGGCCCCTGGGCTTCAGCTTGTGTAAGTTCGTGCATTAATGCACCCCAGCTGAAGTGTTGCTCGAGCAACATCCAAAACATGGGACCTTGTCTCGTGGGAACCAGGATGTAATTACATTCACATAAACAATTGAGCGTGATTTGAAGGTTGCATTTTCAGTCTTAAATTACATTTCTGCTCCACTGATGGTTAGGTTTAGAGTAGTGGTCGACCGATATATCAGCCGATATTCTGACTTTTTTAATTATCGGCATCGGCCACCAATTTGTTTCTTGAGGGATCTGAGAATCGCCTGCTTGCATGTGAAGCGACTGAGACATGTAAATTACCAGTCACAGTTTGTTTTGCTTTTACGTGCCATCGTGTTACTACAATAATAGACCGGTGTGCAACACAGTCTCATTTAAATGGTCCACATATCAGAGCCGCGGCAGACGCGTTTGAGCTCATAAAGTTAAAGTGCTTGCCTGTTTCATTCTCCCACTCTCTCCTCAGCAGTTCCCTGTAACTTTAACTGTCTTATGAGAAAAAGGCAAATATCAATAAAACTAATATCATATACCGTCTCTGCAAACATGTGCATATCTCGTTTAAACAGATGTAATAAACCAACCTCACACAACTTCAGATCCAGTGTGATGAGACAAGAGAGGAATGGGGATCTAAATGCAGCCTTTTTTAATAAAACAAAAGTAAACCATGTAACTCAGAACATAATGAAACAAAACACAGGGAATAAAGCACAGCATAATACAGATGAAGAACAAGGGCTTAAATACACAAGGGAAAACAAGGTAACGAAGAACACCTGGGAAACAGTCAGGGGAAAACCAATCATGAAAAGAAACTACAAAGGACTACAAAGCTAACAGGAAACAGGAACAGGGAACTAAACCAGAATTTCAACATAAAAGTCAAAACAAACAACATATGTGACATCCAGCATCCTGGAGCGCTCATTTATTTACCACTAAAGCATGTATTCTATCAGCCTCTCCTCAAATGTTCCCTGTCATCTTTAACTTCATTTTATAATGATCACGAACCTCACGAAAATCCAGCGTTTTCTTCCCGTCGAGTGCTCATCTAATATCTTCCTCTGAAGCGCGTATTCCATCAGCCAGAATCAAAAACTTCAGGATCAAAAGTTCCTCTCATTCTCAAATCATGACGGTCACTCCGTGACAATCCAAGTAGGCGATCCAGGCCGTTTAAACTGTCAGGAGATTGCTGGATCCGCACGAGCACATGTGTGCAACTTCAAAGCTGCATCCAAAACCAGGAAAATTCTGCCTCTGGAGGCTGTATACGGAGGTAGGATGAAAATAAGGCGCTTTTCAAACTGTTCGGAGACCAGTTTCCGTAAGAGTTCCATTCATTCAAAACAGCTGTCAATTAAGCCATTAACTGATTAGGCAGCAATGTAGCAAGTCAGCTGCCTACGTTTTCGGATGCAGCCCAAGGTAAAAGCGCTTCACATGTGCTATAAGTTAATGTCTTGTTCACTATGCACTGTATGTACAAGTGGTTTGATTCAGTATTATTTGAGAAAATGCGATTACTAACGTGGACATGCCATCCATGGTTGCTGGCCTACTGTGTGTACTGATATTTCCTTCTTCCTAATATATTAACAATTTCTTCATGTGCAAATAAATTACTAAAATTTGATGACTAAACAGAAATCTTAAGAAACTGCTATCTACCATTTAAAATACAATATTATTTTTTTAGTTTTGTGTGAAACTGAGTTTATATAGTGATAAATAAGAGTTTGTTTGTTTTTTTATTTTTGCAATTTTATGTTTGTTATTTACTATATTAAACTGTGTGATATGTCGACATTGTATCGGCCTATCGGCCACCCTGCACTCTGGATATCAGCATCGGCCATTAAAAAAATCATATTGGTCAACCACTAGTTTAGAGCTGGGGTTTGGTTTATGAGCTGTGGCGTGTGGTGGACTTTTGAAATGAGGAGGCCATCTCAGGGTTCGTTTTTAATTTGATTATATTTTTTATTTTTACAAGTCCAATGTAAATTCCTATTTCAGTTCCAGTTGACATTTAAATAGCTTTCAGATTAAACCCATACAAATCTGAAATCTGATTCATCACAACATACACTGTAAAAAATGTTGTAACGTAATTTTAACAGTAAAAGACTGTAAAAATGCTACAGTAAAAATAAAACGTTAATTGGTTAACAGGTAGTTACCTTGAAATATGCTGTAAAAATGTAATTTTTAGATGTAAAAAGTATGATTTTCCTGTATGATTAATGGTAAAAATTTATATTATGTTTAAAAAGAGAGTACATGTACTTTTTATGGTAAATTATGGATAAAATTACGGTTAAAAAAAATATATAATAATAATAATCAGGTGTTCCCAGAATTCCCTGCGTGATCCATTACATTTAATTATATTTTATGGGAATAGTTATGTTTCTTCTTATTTTCAATATCAGTTATGTACTTTGGGGTGTTCTGTTTTCTATTTAATGTAGTTTAGTTAATGTTTACTGCATTATTTTAATTTCACATGTGTTACCCTGATAGTGTTTAGTGTTTGTGTGAATGACACTGAGCACTGTCTCTACATGTTTATAGGTCATTGCTCCTGGAAGGGCCTCTATTGATGAACTTCATGTCATCATGTGCTCTTCTGTAATTATTATGGTGATTAACAATACATTATAAAGTGAAAAGCAGATTTTTGCTGCCTCCCACTGAAGGTTTATCCGCAGGGTGTCGCTGTTTGACAGAATGACTTTAGAAAGATGACTGCTATACACATTGTTTAGGCTTACATCTCATAATATTTCATTATTTTATTTATGTACAGTCGTTTATTTTTCTCACCCGAATTTTTGAGGAGGCATTGTCTTCTTTGCCTACTCAGAGAAATCGCTACTGTTTAGTAGGTAGAGTTAATAACATATGCATTCTTGTTGACTGTATAACAACATTTACAACTAAAAACAACATGCTTTTGGTGCCACTCTGTGGACCTTTCACCAGTAAACTGGTGCACACACATACCCATACATTCAACAACACTTCCAGCTTCGAACACTGGGGGGGAGTGATTTGAATTTTGGTAAGCACAGACCAATTTCAGCAGCAGAACTTTCAGCCTACTGTTGCCAAATTCACAGTGTGACCAGTCTAAAATTTAGCCGAGTTTAGCATGAACGTTAAAAAAGGGACAGTTTCTGTGTCCATTCCTCACAATTATCATATTTGAAGGTTTATATGTACTTTGTCTCCTACTGTGAAAATGGCAGAGTAGATTGTTAATATTGAAATGTGTTTTATATCCGAGCAGCTCAGCCTCAAAAACATATCACTGTTACAATTATCAGCAACTATCTCCCAGAGGATTAGCTCTCAAGAAGAGAAACATTATTCTTAGGTTAACGTTCTCGTTTACGTATACTTGATTCAGAAATCTGTTTTATTTATATTTAAATTGAAAGACTACGGTATGGTATCACACAAAGCATTTGATTTTGCTCATCAGAAGCGATTATTTCACAGCTTTTCACTCCACATCTCACAAGGATCGCTGTGAATTCTTCAAGTGTCTGTCACATGCAAAGATCAGCCAATGCAAATGACTAGACTGATTTCCTGAGATGAACAGTGTGCTGTCTTTGAATACAAGTTAAAAATAGACTGCAGCTGAATGCATTCACAGAAATCCCAACAAACTTTAAGCCTGTCCTACCTCACTGAATAATAATCTCCTCATGTGTTTAAAATTGAATTTGAGTCAGTGTGGAGAGAAAGTTGATTGGAAAGACTGGTTCTCCCTGTTTGATATGCGACCGTATGAAATGCATCATTCAAACAGATGGAAGGCAGCACCAATCCAGGCCTGTCATATTAAACCCCAGCTGTCATGGTGAGCAGTACACTCCAGTTTGAATGTGCAAACACTCCCCACTGACTAAACACACACACACACTGTCACTGGTGTCCAGATAATTATATAATAATGCATTTCACCTGGATCATATTAGTTCATGCTTTTTGGTTCGAGCCTTGTCTAACAAGAGTGATTTGTGGCGTTTCTCATGGAGACAGATGTTATTTTATCTGATTGTGGGCGGATTATCAGATCCTCTAAGCTGCGTCGACCGGACAGATACTGGGTTGCGAGTCTCAGCAGAGCTGATTACAGTGTCTGTGTTCTCTGGTGAGCAATGAGGATGGACCTCCTTTCTGCTCTCTCACAAACTAGATTCTAAGAGTACATTTACATGACAACGATGTAC
The DNA here is from genome assembly GCF_019703515.2 of Myxocyprinus asiaticus. NCBI lineage: Eukaryota > Metazoa > Chordata > Actinopteri > Cypriniformes > Catostomidae > Myxocyprinus > Myxocyprinus asiaticus. The sequence continues at coordinate 14,523,008 of NC_059348.1, read as the reverse complement.
TAAAAACAAAAACGTTTTTCCTTTGCTTTTTGAAAAGTTTCGCGTACAGACGACAATGTTGTCAAACTGATCCCCGTTCACACGGATCCGCGAAACGACTAAAAACGCTGTATTATGCATGCCAGGCCAGTAGTTGGTGATGTCACTTTGTAAAGAAACACTACGCGCCTGTGCACATAAGCATGACATCATAGTTTTCACAAATTCACGTTTTTGTATGTTTACACGGAGACAATAATGGCATCGTTTTCAAAAACGTGCACTTTGAAACCCATTTTCAAAAGTTTGCGTTTTCAGGCCCCAAAACGCCATTGTTGTGTAAACGAACAGCCAAAACGCATAAAAACTTTTCCGTTTTTAGTTGAAAACATTGTTGTGTAAATGGCCCTTAAACCTTGTGAACTGCCTACTGCCTTCATAGCAGCATGTCCTACCAGACATGATGCAATAATGTTCCAGCAACATCCAATCTCTAAGTCCACAATGAATGCAACACTGGTGTGTGATGTGATGGTGTAGTGTGTCCGTGGGGTTGGCTCAACGTAACTGAGAACTGGAGAGAAAGTCTGTAAAAAATGCATGTGTTCACAGCAGACGATGCAATCTGGCGCAACTCCACAGAAAAAGAAACCAAGCAATCAACAGAATATCCTGTTGTTACTGATTGCTGTGGTTGTGGCTGGTTAGGACAAAAAGTATGCTTCAGTTGTCCATTTGCCACTACGTTCTGCAAACAGCGGGAGTGATGTAAATTTCGCCATCTACTCTGAAAGGCTAAAAGGCTTGTACACGTGCAATATGATACGTCTTGTAAAAACAAAAAATATCTAGGCTTAAGGCACCATATTACATCATGGAACCTCATGGATGTGAACAATTTGGAATGATCTGCATAGACAGCAACTCTGCACACCACACAAAATAGCTTTTCACATAGGAGACTTGACTCATAATTGATTTCAATAGGGTTTCACGTTAGCATGTTGCCAAGCTAATGCCTCAATACTGTAATAAGCATAAAAATACATAGCATACACAAAGATGGGGTAAAATAATAAATGTTTAATTACACTGAACTAATTTTATTGATACTTTTCAGTGTTGAATGAAACATCCATTCCTACTAAGGCTGTCATTTTAACACGTTAATTTAGTGTGATTATTTATTTAAAAAAAATAACGTGTTAAAAAATTTAAGCAATAAATAAAGCTTTCTGATCTTAAGTAAATTGTGCAATAAAGAATTTTTCATACTAGCAATTCAAGCTTGAAATACCACCTTTTTCGAGTCACAGTCAGCAGGGGACAGTCCACGCAACTCTAGCTGTACAGGTGACAAACCACACTTACCGAAAGCAGGAAATTGTTGTAAAATGTGTAGTTGTTTTGATTATTACATATTGAATTATCATTATTTTGATGCCTTTCTCAGTAAATATTCATATATGTGATTAATTCAAATTAATCAGCATCCCATGTAAGTAATTTGAATTACAATTTTTTATGTGATTGACAGCCTTAGTTTCTATATAATTAACATTTCTCTTGCCTTGTATTCCTGCCTTGTCCTTTGAACTTGTTTTACTGAGCCTGTCTCAATGCCTTAGAATTTGACTAATGAAAGGTATTTTAGGCCACGTCCAGACTATTATGTTTTTGTTTGAAAAAGAAAAAAAAAACATTGATTTTGCTACATTTATGCCTCTCATCCACACTAGAACAGCATTTCCTCCACCAAAAATTGAACTATTGTAAACTATTGATTCAGCAAACACTTGCATGTTTGTTCAAAAAAGAAAGTGAGGAACTTACAGTCATTGCATGCTTTTGCTGTCATCAGAGGTTCTTTTGTGAATTGAACAGTCCAAGAGGTCAATAAAAATTGCCAAGTGCTTCTGCTGGAAAACACGATAAGCAAAGTTGGGAAGAACTATACTTGGAAAAAATAAAAGCAATCAGCAAAAAAACTTTTCTAAATAAAAGCTTTTTATTATTATTATTATTATTATTATTATTATTTATTTATTTATTTATTTCTTAAGGTTAATTTAACTCATTTAATTATTAGTACATTTTTTTCTTATTTAATTTTACTTCATTCAAAATGGTCATGGCAGTTTGTCTGAAAGAACACAACACGTTTGGATGTATTACACATGATTTACACATGGTTGGGAGCAGGTGTACATTTTATTCATACCAACTAGCATTTTGAAAATACGAAAACTTTCATGAATCCGAGAATTTACGTCAGACTGGCTTTACAAATGATTACACACACACACAAAAAACATTCTGCTCATGTTTCATGAATGAGGCTCAGTACCTTTTTAAGCAAGGGACAGCTTCTGTGGCACCCCTCAGTTTGTAAATATTAACAGGAAGCATGTTTACAGGAAATATGCTTACAGAAGCTTAGCAGGAAAGTTGGCTAAAGGGTTTGAAGGCAGAAATCTTCAGTTAAAGCACTTCAATTTGAGCTGTAAAGTTGTCTAAATCCTCTTTTTGAGGTGGGACTACTTTTTTTGGTGGATGACTTTCTGGTTATGTGTTTATGAAATACAGTAATATCCAGCAGTATTTACTTTTATTTAAGAAATGCAAACAAGTAATCATGTTTAAAGGAATTTAAAGGAATATTTCACCAAAACATTCATAATTTACTCACCTTCATGGATTTTGTTCTTCTTGACATGTTTGAATGACATCGTAAGTAAATGATGACAGAATTTAATTTTTTTGGGTAAACTATTCCTTTTCAAAGCAGAGAGGTAATTATTCTACAGATAAAATGTACATGACCTCCCAGCCAAGAGGCCAGCTTTCCTTACAGTCTTAGACACTTCCTTTTTATTTAAGTTGAACTTCCACCAAAATCAAATATTTGGAGCTCTGTTCATTTCCCAGTCTGCCTATCAAATCAGTCTGGAGTGGCTCAAAGGTCAGCTGCTCTGTGCCGTAATGGCTTCCTGGCTCTGCTTCAAAAGCTGCTCCCTCTTCCCTCCATGGGTCCTCCGCCTGACCGTTGCCATGGTTTCTAAGGTTGAAGGGGTGAGTCTGAAACCTGCCTGTTGCCTCCTTTTTTTTTTTTTTTAAATCTTTGCACAGATTACCATCTGTAGATGACGTAGATCTTGCACAGAATCAGATGAAGTGCCAGCTATGAGATCATCTGATCTTTTCAATAAGAAGGAACATAATATCAAGCTGCTGATAGCATTAGAGCACCTCTGTGGCATAAGAGTAATTTAATCAATGGTATAAAGACCTGAACATCAGAACAACATGTAGTCATTTAGCACATAGTGTGGCAAAATACAATTTCCGTAAATCAGTTAATTGCAGACATAAATAATTCAGTCTGTTTTTCAAGGTGGTGTACTGGTGTTTGTAAGTGTGTGAAGGTGACAGGCACTCTCTCCATTCATACATCGTGGCTCTCCTCAGGTCTTTGAGGGTTCGCTATCACCGAGCATCAGTCTCTTTTCCCTGCCAAACCTCCCCATCCCACCCACCTCAGAGCTTTGCACAGCTCATCAGTCAGCCCCGCCCACGGCTGCATCGACAACCTATCTGTCATTTTCTGCCACGCCCCCGAGACGTGTTAGCAGGCAGTACAATAATGAGGCAGCCCAGCGGATAAAAATCTCTCCTCATTCAGCCAACTATTTGCAAGGGTCTGTGAGCTGTGATTTAAAAAACAAAAAAACACTTGGGCATACAGTAAATGTACATTTTGAAAGCATTAAGTTCAAGCTAATGGGTGCTAAATTTGTAAAACATGCCTGTCTATTAGATGTCACCAATGAATAATGGAACCTTCAAATTATAGCACTTACTGTATTCTAAAGTTAAATGATGCTGAAATGTTGAACTGTTATGTCTGGGCCTTTACAGAGAGAGAGCATTTAAGTCAACATAAAATGCATTCACAACCCATTTTAATTTGTATTTATGATTAGAGGCCTGCATGGACATTAAGTTGAAACCCAAATCTGGTCATACCCGAGACCATGTGATTCAACCGGTACCATAAAATTTTAAGTCTGAACCCGTCCCGAACTCTCTTTTCTTCTCCTAACAAGTAATATTGGTTGTAATAGAGTGCGGGCTGCCCCAAGATATTGCAGTTCTTGTAACTTGACACAGTGTTTAAAAAATGCAAGGTTCCTGCATGTGATACAGAAAAGTATTGAGACATCAACGGTCAACGGTCAAAGACATCCATCCAGTGCATGTTTAAAAAAGCAGATAAATATACATAAAAACACATTTGGTGTAAACAGCCCATTCTCGCCTATTCGAGCGTGTGTAAATGAAATTATTTTAAAATTAATTATTTAAACATTTAAAAATAATTGTACTGTAAATAAACAATATATATAAGAATTATATATATATATATATATATAATACAAATATTTACAATAATAGTAATAATATTTTTTGAATATAAATTAACCCTAAAAATGCCAAGTATATATAGGTACCTCCAAAAATTAATTTATTAACACATTAGGACCCACATAATATATTTCCATTTTTTTTTTTTTATATATATATATTGCTTTTATTTTCAATGTTATAGCTTGTAGAAATCATGAGAATAACATTAAAAAAGATAGGAGCAAAGAAGTTCAGCTGCTTTCTCAAAAAATGCTGCCTTTTCACTTTTAGATAAAGATTCTGAGTTGATGCCAGACTTTATATGTAAAGTTGTATGTCCTCAGTGTTTGCAGGTCCCCCTTTTCAATATTTATTTCACCAAAAATTTACAGAATCACTCATTGCTCCTCTCCACAGCCTCCTAAATGTTTGTATTCCCCAGGATACAAAAACCTTTTTAGGGTTAAAAACATAAACCTGACCCAAACCGTAAGTTATATTTGAAACACTGACCTGAACCCGACATAAATGATCCCCGTCGGGATCGGGTCGCGTAGCATACCTCTAATTGAAAAAAGATTCGTCAGTACTTAGTTTTATCATGAAATTATTGGATAATGAACAGGGGTCTCTATATAACAGGTGGTTGGAGGGGAGGGATTGAAAATAAGACTTTTTGTGAAGTCTTATTGTGAATCGTTTCAGGAATGTGTAAAGTATACAGGCTCAATTTTGATCAAAGAAATTCTTGAAACTATTTGTGTCTTACCGCCTAGTTTTCTCTGACATATCTAGCTCAAGTGGAAATGTCTATTTGATGCAGAAGACTTTACTAAGAGGTTCATAATGAGTTTTTGGTGCAAAGAGATCAATCTTTCTTCTCCAACCTCTTACCTATTTCCTCCCTTCCTTTTTTAAACACTCTTTCCATCTGGGCTCTCTGTAGTTGTAGAACTTTCTCCTAAGTACATCTTCCTCTCCGTGCTAAGAATAGCATCTGTTTACTTTGTTCCACTTTCCTCACTACTTTCATTGTAAGCTCTTTTCTCATGTTTTTCTGGGCCAGCAGTGATATATCTCTTAGCTGAATGACAGATTTTTCTCCTCTGAACTATTTTTCTCAGTCTATATGTAGAAAGGACTCGCCGTTCAAGCAATAAGAAAGAGTGCTTAATTACTATATGGATTGCTTTTTGAAGTGTATGTGGAGGGGTTGGATGCCCTTTGTTAATGCAGCTGTATATCCATATACGACCAAGGCCACAGTCTGCCAATAATACATTACAGTAATATGACTAGCATACAATATCCAGAGCTGTGAATAAGATTTATAACTGAATGAAGAGCATTATAAAACCAGCACATGTATACACAGTGATCATATACAGTATACAGTATACAGTACATTGGACAGTACACAAATAAAAAGAAATGCTTGACCTTCATCATGTACACTACCAGTCAAATGTTTGGACTAAATTTGCAACTATAGTTTTGATGAATTTCTTAACAAAATTAATAATTCATTGTTCATTATTTCAGAAAGGGATAAGTTGGACTGGATAGTGGAGGAAAAGCACCCATAAAAAATATAAGAGAGTTGTGATTTGTTTAACAAAAATAAAATAATTAAATTAAATAAATCCATTTGTGTTATTCAATAGTTTTGATGACTTCACTATTAATTAAAAATGTTGAAAAGTATAAAGAATGACTAGATGTGTCCAAACTTCTGACTGATAATGTATACTGTAGCACTCTGTTTGCCTCCTTTTCAAAATTGTCTTTTCATTTATTACAGACACTGTGTCATTTGTTCAGTACTAAGTACACTTGATGGACTCTGTTCTAGTCTGCACTGCATTATAAAGGGTGTAATGATGGCTTATTTGGTTCTAAGTGGATACCTGAAAGGGCCTCATTATCACTGGTTGACGTATTATGTAGCTATTGGTTTCTGTGGGCAAATAGCAGCACAAACCACCCCATCAGTGTCCTCTTACTGCTGTACCACCTGCTGGCCACAAGGGATGCTGTAGCTCTCAGTGTTGTTCTATTGTTGCAGCTGCTTCAGCGCATAGTTTGGCAGGTTGCATTAATCTAGCGCTGAGCTACATATAGTACAGAAAATTCTATGATATAACAGACACCACATTAGATAGTGTCAGATGGACATGCTAGGGTGTCCACTGGCGGCCAAAAGTTTGGAATAATGTACAGATTTTTCTCTTATGGAAAGAAATTGGCAATCAACTGATCACAGTGTATAGTCAGGGCATTAAAAATGTGAAATATTACTATTAAAATGTGAAAAAAAATAAATAAAAATGTTCAGAACTTCTTAAACTACTTCAAGGAGTTCTCATCAAAAAAAATCCTCCACGTGCAGAAATGACAGCTTTGCAGATCCTTGGCATTCTAGCTGTCAGTTTGTCCAGATACTCAGGTGACATTTCACCCCACACTTCCTGTAGCACTTGCCATAGATGTGGCTGTCTTGTCAGGCACCTTACAGTCTAGCTGATCCCACAAAAGCTCAATGAGGTTAAGATCCATCACACTCTTTTGCAATTATCTGTTGTCCAATGTCTGTGTTTCTTTGCCCACTCTAACATTTTCTTTTTGTTTTTCTGTTTCAAAAGTGGCTTTTTCTTTGCAATTCTTCCCATAAGGCCTGCACCCCTGAGTCTTCTCTTTACTGTTGTACATGAAACTGGTGTTGAGCGGGTAGAATTCAATGAAGCTGTCAGCTGAGGACATGTGAGGCATCTATTTCTCAAACTAGAGACTCTGATGTACATATCCTCTTGTTTAGTAGTACATCTGGCCTATTGTTGAATGAACACAGTATTGATTCCTGTCATAGCTCTCCTTTGTGCATTAATGAGTACATGAAACTCGTTCACAATGGCTTACGTTAAAACATTGCTAAAGCAAAAACAGCACAGCGTCTCGTATGAACAATGCAGTTTCTACCAGAAAGACTTGAAAAGCATAGCGTAAAAGGAAGGACAATTTATTGAAAATTCATTGCAAGAATAATAAAGAATAGTTCTTTGGCATAAGCCCCTGTCCGACGGTCCTGTGAGAGATTGCGCGAACCATCAAATCCTGGCGGGGAAGACGGCAGGGGCGAGGAGCCTGCCCCCCGTCGGATGGAGACTTGCTGGTGGTGGAGGGGTGGAGGCAGTTGCCACGTCAGCACCTGAAGGCAGCAGTGTGGTTGGCTGCTGACAGACATATAAAGTGAGAGGTATATAGTGATTGGTTAAACGAAATTATGAATGAAATGATGACGCGTACACCACGAGTCTTCCTGACAGAACTACCGCTTTCGCTTCAATTTCTTTCATGAACATGTGAACACCTGAGATTCTCTCATGCATTTACGAACGTGCAACTTGCTCAGCCCCTGAACATAACATTTGTGCAGACATCACAAATCCCTTTTACTTTTTCAATCCCTCCCCTTCAACCAACTGGCTCCATTCTGGTATTTAACGCACACTTTTCACGATCCAGTCAGTATTTTTTTTCTCCATTGAATATCCTGTTTCACTCAGAAATACGTTATGAAAGTAAAATGGATTGCGAATTGTGCTTGGTGTTGACTTTAAAATGGTACGATGATGTGTTCAGACAAACATAGAAAACTGGTAGCATCAATATGAATAATCACTTCATAAGAGGAAGGGAAGGAGACCTAATCAGCCTCAAAATGAAACCAAATACCAACTTTCCTCTAATGTAATTTCTGGGTTCAGGCTAAAACTATTTATAGCGTCTCACACTCTCAACATTGTGGAGGATTGATTGTGTCATGTAATGAGTGTGTCAGCGTCGTATCCTAAAGGCTGATATTAATGAGCAACAGGGATCATTTTGTCCATTGGGTCATGTCAGACAGGAAAAAAAAAAATAAAAAAGAGCAGTTTGCAATTAGAATGGAAAAGCCCCAAGCAACACTTTATCTAATGCTGACTACAGGAGCCTCTGTAAGACCAAGATGAGTGTGTGACAATTAGATTTTCCTGGAGGATTCAGGTTGCTGAAATTTGCTTTAGTTAAACCTAGGTGACTATAGGGGTGTTGAAGGATAACTTCTTTTGAAATTATAAAATAGAATTCTATAGGAAATATATTCCGAGGCCACGTCCACACTAATCCGTTTAAGTTTGACACCTCAAAGTTTTCCGTTTCTTAAAGTCATTGTTTTCCAGAATATGTGGAGAGCGTTTTCAAAACTCTCAGTTTTTAGTTAAGGAAAACACTGTTCCAGTGTGGATGAGAGGCATAAACTTAGCAAAATCAATGCATTTTCAAATGAATTAGTATGACATGGCCTGAGCCAAATTACAAGTTACAGTGGGATCCAAAAGTCTGAAACCACACTGAAAACGTTTTTTTTTTTTTTTTTTTTTTTTTTTTTTTTTTTACACTGGGAAATAAACAGTGTTCTGATTTTGAAAACCTTTAATTAAGAGAAGACATATTTAAGATTCTGCACAATTTATAAGTCACTAATCAAATGTAAGCCAATTGTATCTTGATGATAATATTATCCAGTATGATTTGAAAATGTTCCAAAGAGCATCTTGTGCGCATTATGTTTGCTGTTCATCTGTTTTTGTAAATAATTTTAAGTAATCCTTATGCTGTCTACATTAGATAGTTCAAACAACTTTGTTAAATAGAGGTTGTCTGACAAAATGGAAGTTGGATTTTCATTTTCACAGTGAAAGCAGGAACTATTATCTTTTGTACACAGCAGTTAAAGGGATAGCTCACCCAAAAAGTTAAAATTCTCTTAAGTATTTACTCACTCTCATGCCATCCCAGATGTGTATGACTTTCTGTCTTCAGCAGAACACAAGCAAAGATTTTTAGAAAAATATCTCAGCTCTGTAGGTCCACACAATAAAAGTGAATGGTGATCAGACCTCTGTAGCTCCAAAAATCACATAAAGGAAACAGAGAAGTAATTAAAAAGACTTCAGTGGTTAAATCTATATCTTCAGAAGCGATATAATAGGTGTGGGTGAGAAACAGATCAAAATTATAGTCTAAAATAAAACCCTAAATCTCCACTTTCACTTTTACATCTGAAAGTTAAAGTATAGATTTAGAGTAAAAAGGGCTTAAATATTGTTCTGTTTCTCATCCACACCTATTATATCGCTTCAGAAGATATAGATTGAAACACTGGAGTCTTTTAGATTACTTCTATGTTTCCTTTACATGCATTTTGGAGCTTCAAATATTTGGTCACCATTCACTTGCATTGTATGGATCTAGAGAGCTGAGATATTCTTCTAAAAAGAAAGAAAGTCATACACATTTGGGATATCATGAGGGTGAGAAAATGATTTAGAGAATTTTTATTTTTGGGTGAACTATCCCTTTAATATGGTTAGTCACATATTGGCTTACATTTGATGAGTGTCTTAATCACATAATTTTGCACAAACTTAGTTGTCAGACTTATTGCAGTCCATGCCAGCTCGAGTGTGTGCTGTCATTAAAGAAAAAGGGGGACATACCAAATATTAAGATATTCTGAAATTCATATTCATTTAAATTCAACTTGTCATTCATATTCTAATGTAATTTATAATCATAAAAAAGTATAGAATTAGAACAATTTAAATTCACCATTCACTAATGGTCTCAGCCTTTTGGACCCCACTGTCTGCTGCTCCAAAATGTCATGTGCCTTTCATCCAAGTGAAAACTGTGCACCATGTAATCAGTAGGGGGCAGTGCAACCCTCCAGGAAAATTTCCTTTAGCTCTCAACAAATGGAATATACTTCATGTTATTCGTGAGAATGTGAGCCATAAAAGAAGGATATAAAGTGTTTATTATCCTTACTGGCATGCATCAAATACATTTTAACCATTTTTGATTCATGAATTATTAAATCACATGGGAAAAGCATATGTCTTTTGACTGCAAAAGCATATGTCTGTTGCAATAGAAGTTAATACTAAATATTCCAGAGGAACTTGATGCATCACTACTTTTGTAAGCCATGTTAACTTTATGTTGTCATACTGTAAATAAAAAAAAAAAAAAAAAAAAAAAAAAAACACAATGACATATAAAGAGGACAGTCATATAGAATTCAAAGTCATATAGTGGGGGGTCAAATGTTCATCAACCATGGTGCTTTCAATACACCTTGAATTGTTAAAAATGACTTTTAAATATCTTTCCACTTTAGTGGACACCATGCATTAGAGAGTTAAAAAAAAAAAAAAATAAATAAAAAAAAAAAAAATAACAAGCACTTCGATAGACATAGCAATAATTAACTATACTGTTGGATTGCAATGTACACAGTCAGACAGAACCCTACATTATGTCATAACTATTGTGCAAAACTTTTTATTGCATTGTGTGTACATCAGTGTCCCTTGTCAGGTAAGAATAGTAAAGCCAAATCTATGTTTCTCTTCACAGCATGGGAGTTGTGTTGATGTTGTTTGTGAAGATCAAGCCATGTAGAAATAATGTTTTGTGCCACACAGGTTGTCATGTATTGATTATGAAATGAAGGCAGGAGGTCACTGGAACCAAAAGGAATCAAATCCACAGCACAGGCCTTTGTTTTGAATTTACGTGTTCTCTCCTCACACAGTGAATAAAAAATAAATAAATAAATAAATAAAATAAAAATAAAAACATCTGTATGTGCATTCATTTTCAGTGTCATTGTGTGCACTTTCATTTGTTTCCTATGGTGATAGTGAGGGGAGTTCTGTATGATATGAAAAATGCTGTAGAGCAGGGGTCCTTAAGAGGGGGTCTGCAACAGTACTGCAGGGGCTCTGGCAATTACTGTTTGATATCAGAGTAGTTTTAGTGAAATAATTAACATATGTGATAAAAAAAAAAAAAAAAAAAAAAAAAAAAGGACATGATTATTTTAAGTTCAACCAAAGCTAAAGTTATGAAAGTAAAGTTTCGCTAAACTTTTCATCGTTCCTCCCACATGTGTTAAGTAAAATTAAAACTTAAAGTACAAACATTTGTAAGTAATGATATTGAATATTTTAAATGCTTTGCAAAGTGAGCAGCGTAAGAAAGTATGTACATATATTAATATGGTACTATATGCATATTATTATAGGCCAGGCTTAAAATTCAGCACTCAATTTTGTACAATATGTAACATGGATCCACCGATCTATAATTGGCCTGAAAAAGGTTGAAGACTCATGTAAAACAAATGATCAGAGCCGGCCCTAGCATTTTGGGGGCCCATAGCATATTTTAAAAATGGGGCCCCCCTACCTACAAGTATACCTATCTATACACACCCAACATTAACAACTAATCAAGTTTAAATTGCGCAAATATGTCTATTTTTTTCTTTCAAAAGCATAAAGCTAAAAAATGCAAATCTATCAACTAGTTTATCAGCACAGCTATAACCACTTCAGAAGTACATAAAAAGAACATCATTGTTTCATATATTTAATGAAATTCTGTGCAAATGAATAAGAAAGAATTAAATTACCAAATGAATGTATGGTACAGTAGATGATATTTGCCAGCTTGGTCTCATGAAATTTACGTGAACATGACAATATTTTTGCAATTCAAAAAGTATGTGCTGTATAACACATTTGGTTGCAGGTTTCCAGTGAAATGTCCAGCTGGGGGCACCAAAAGCAAATAAAATGGTTTCGTATTCAATCGTGGTTTTAAGGTGTCTTTTAGAATAAACATTTTAAAACATGCCTCCCTAACCTAAAACCTCTGCCTGCACCTAACCAATGGTGTTTTAAAGTATGAGAAGTTAAAAAAGACATCCTTACCTTATCAATGCTTAAATCTAACCATTAGTGTTTTAAAATGCAGAAGCGAAATGAAAACCCACATTTTCTGAAGCAACCACCTCATTTAGTCCTGCTTCTACGACTCTGTAATGTCCCGTGTCAGCTTAAGATCATGGCTGGAATTGAACCACAGTCCTCCAACTATAAGTCCAATGCCCTGTCAGGTGAGCTACCATGCAAGTTACTTGTGTTAGAATAAGTGTATATATGTAGGTGAGTCTGCAATAAAAGCATTAAAATGTATCATTTTTCAAAAGATGAAAAGTGTGTGGATATCATAAAATAGCAGGGTCTGAGTAATAGAGAGAAAAGTAAGTATATATAAAGTCATAATCAGCTATTCAAGTCATGATTTGAGTGAAAGTGAATAAAACACACAGTTGTTGTAGAGCCTCTAGTGTTCATTTCTCCTGGAAACTGCAGGGAATTGTACCTGGAGACACGTACAGTATAACAAGTTTTGCAAAAATGTATTTAGAGTCACGTTTTCACTGTGAGACCAGGTTGATATTTGCACTTACTGTAAATAGCGACACATGCTATTTGCACCCTGGTATATAATAAAACAGTATTTTATTTCATGAGTATTGTGATGGAGCTTAACTAAATCGCTGCAGCGGGACAAAACGCACCTCAGAATTAGAATCAGAATGAGGTTTATTGCCAAGTGTTCTCACGTACACAAGGATTTTTGTCGGCGAAAGAGTTATTTTTTTTTTTTTATTTTTTATTTTTATTTTTTTTGGTGATAGGAGAAACAAGTGCACACAGAACATTAGAGTGAGACACAGAATATAAAACAAGGTAAGAGTATAAATAGACTGTGATGAGGAGGAGGGCGGGGCTGGGCCGTGACTATGCATGCCCGGCCCCCAATCAGGCTAATCAGCCAAAGAGAGGGATAAATGCAGCCGGATGCGGCAGTTCGGGAGAGAGAGAGCCACATACAGCTGCCGTGTGTGTATTTGTGTTTGTGTCTTTTTGGTTAAGTTAAATATTACTTTGACTATTTGACCGATCACAACGAGAACACCGCGTTTATTTTCAATGATATCACACTTCCCTTAGACACTTTATTTACACCTTTTGTGTTAATTTTTATTTAAAATAAATGACTTTACAATGGCGTGTACTGTCTGTTCTCGATGACATGGACCGAGGGGGAGAATAGTGAAATAAGCAAAAGATGGACTTGAACCTTCATCACCTACACAACTAACCAGCTGTTTTTATAATGTTGGCACATCAGAGCGAATGTACACTGGTGGCCAAAAGTTTGGAATAATGTACAGATTTTGCTGTTTCGGAAGGAAATTGGTACTTTAATTCACCAAAGTGGCATTCAGCTGATCATAAAGTATAGTCAGGACATTACTGATGTGAAAAACAGCACCATCACTATTTGAAAAAGTAATTTTTGATAAAATCTAGACAGGCCCCATTTCCAGCAGCCATCACTCCAACACCTTATCCTTGAGTAATCATGCTAAAACTGGAGACGGTTGACGTGCGCTCCACTGACACCTTCTTCATTCCTGTTGGTTGTCACTGCTCTCCTATTTGAAGTCTCTCCTCATTTGCATAAAGTTAAATTATTCTCAACTTTCTGAAGTCACTGGACATGCCCACATTTAGTCACCAGAGGTCTCCGATGCTTGTGTCGCTTCTGTTACCAGCACTTATTGAAAATGAATTTGATCAGGTCGCTTTGTCGCTGGAAGTAGCTGCATGTGTGAACAGGCCTATCTGACAGCAGACAGCAGAAGATGAGGAGGCGTTCTTGCATTACAGCTGGATGGAGTGCACACTAAGTTTATATGGACACAACAAACAGCAGTGTTATCCAGCACGCATCTGGGGGGCCCTGGTCGGAGAGCTGAGCAAAATGCTTAAGGGGTGATGGGTGACGCATTGTTTTGTGTTCACGTGAGGCGATGCTGTTTTCAGCCGTCTCGGAGTGGTTACGCAGAGATTCTTTTAATTAATGTGATAACAACCTCTGTGGCTCTATCTTAGGAGAGAGCGGAGCGGTCAACTAGCCTGTTACGACAGTAAGTCACTGATTGTGGATACCTACAAATGTTTGGGGAGAGACGTAAAGTGATGCCTACCTGTCTCAAAATTGTCCGTGTCTTCTCTTATAAACAGCAATTTATCGTAGTAAACTCCACACATAGTTAATTCCAAAAGGATTGTTTAGTGTAAAACATGTTGAAGATTAGTGGACAGCCGTCAATTCATGAATTGATGAGCTGTTTCCTCACAAAAGTAGTTTATTCAGCCTACTAAAGCATCTTCTCAATAGACATCCATTAAAAAAATCGCCTCTTGTCTCCTCGTCAGTGTACCGCCCATAGAATTTCTAGGGGACTGCTGCGTAATGCTATTTTATGCTAAGCTTTTAGGCTCCCCTGAGTAGAAGGTTCTGGTTCACATGCATTATGAAGGCAAAGTGCTGCAGGTTCACTCATTCATGCAATTCCAAACATTTGAACCTGCTTAAAATTATTATAAAAATCTAAAAACATTATCACAGAAATAGAGGCGGTGACAGCATTTCACGAAATTTGTAATGAGCAAAACACTGCAATGCACTATAACACTATATCAAAATAAAAGCTCTAGGTGAAGGTGAAGTAAAAACGACAGAAATATATTACTATTGCATAAAACAAGTCCTCAAAATAATAATAATTCAGTATAATTTATAATAATAAGCTTGACAGAACAATAATAAATAATATTAATCTGTGTTCCAAAATATAAGTTTATAAGTTTATAAATGCAGCTTTATACATTTTTAAATGCATCCATGAAGCTGACTCACTTTCTGTCTTCAAAAAACGGCTAAGAACACATCTTTTCCATGAGCACTTAACCAGTCTCAAAAAAAAAAAAAAAAAAAAATGGTTTGGAGCTGGTATGCAACCACTCATTCAGATTTTCTCTTCGGAGCCAAGCGGTTCTATTCATTGAAGCTGAATTCATCCACGAAGTTCATTCACCTTCATCTGCTGGATTCTATGGTGCATTTCAGCGGCTTCTCCCCCTCTGCACCCGTAGAGTGCAGAGAACACCCCTGGGCGCTTCTGCAGAAACAACTAAAAGAGTATATTCTAAAAAAAAGAGTATACTTTCTTTCTAAAAGAGTGGCACGCACGGAACGTCTTTTTAAAGATGCCTTTCCGTCTGTGTGTTATTCCTGGTTGCGGTCGATATCTCTCCGCTTCTGACGGCCACGATCGCTGTCTTTCGTGTCTGGGCACTGCCCATGCGGAGACATCATTAGTGGATGGGTCTTGTCCTCACTGTGAGAACATGACCATGGCAATGTTGCAGTCTCAGCTTGCATTCATAAGAAAGCAAGCCACACCAGTGGCTCCCCGCCTCAGTCCTTCTACCTACCGGTATGAGGCCATGCCGGTTAGCACTGGGGGCGATTTGGGGACCTCAATGGGACCACCTCTGCCGGGTATCCACCCACGGACCACCCATTCCCCAGCACGCTCGTGCGCTCAGACGAGATCGCCGGTTCATCTCAGGGCGAGTTCAACATCTTGTTCGGAGCCCGGGAAGAAGACGAGTTATCGAGCGTAGCATCAGAGAGCGGGCTCATCCAGTCAGATGCAGAGGCTTTGACTGGGCTTCCTCCTTTGGGAGTGGTCGCCCAGTCCCAGGCCGACACAGAAATGACATGTCCCGGGCGGACGCGAGCATCGGGCTAGAATGGAACCCTCTGCTCTCCCCTGAACCCTCGCGGCCCAGCCCCATTCCCTTCTTCCCGGAAGTGCATGAGGAGCTGACAAGATCGTGGGAGGCACCTTTTACTGCCCGGTCCCGGTCTTTCAGCTCCCCTGCTCTCGCTACCCTCGATGACGGAGTGGCCAGGGGGTACTCGGCGATCCCCCAGGTGGATAAGGCGCTTGCTGTGCACCTGTGTCTGCAGAGTGCCGCCACCTGGTGTGGGCGCCTGAAACTCCCATCCAGGGCCTGTAGGTTTACGTCATCCCTGACGGCTAGAGCCTACGGTGCTGCTGGACAAGCCGCCTCCGCCCTGCATGCCATAGCTCTCCTGCAAGTACACCAAGCCAAGGTGCTAAAAGAACTGTACGAGGGTAGTTCTGACCCGGGATTGATGCAGGAACTGTGCTCGGCGACTGACCTCTCTCTCCGGGCGACGAAGGTCACGGCGCGGTCTCTCAGGCAGGCGATGTCCACCCTGGTGGTCAAGGAGTGCCACCTTTGGCTCAACTTTGTTGAGATGCGTGAGGCTGACAAGGCACGGTTCCTTGACGTCCCCATCTCCCAGGCTAGCCTATTCGGTGACACCGTCGAGGACTTTGCCCTGCAGTTCTCGGCAGGTGAAGCAGCAGACGGAGGCCATACAGCACATCCTGCCCCGGCGCGGCTCAAGATCCCGCATCCCATCTGCTCGTCGCCAAGGGCGTCCTCCTGCAACTACAACACCGGCTCCACCGCAGCCCGCCCCGATGGCCTGGCCCCGGCGTGGAGGCCAGCGTGGGAAGCAGATGCCACCCGTCTCACGGCCGGCCGCCAAGAATCCGAGGAAGGATTCGAAGCGCCCCTGAGATGGGTGACCCAGGGGCAAGGAGTCCCGCTTCTCCAGAGCTGGTGAGCAGACCACTCCATCCCCCGGTGGAGGGCCGGGAGGAGAATCTTTTGTTTCATTTTCATTTAATTTCAAGAGGCTGTGGTACCCAAAAATTCAACAAAAGTGTGGTTTTCTTGTTCACTTGGTCACATGTTCGGTGTGAACAGCCATCGTCACGACCACCGTTCCATCTTTGCAGGTATGGCACCCCAGCGGCGGTCCCCCCGCCCCTGTGTGCCCAGCTGTGGCTCAAACATGTCCACACAGGATTGGGTCAGGTGGACTACAGGGATGAGACTCCTCCTCCCCCCTCTTCGGCCACACTTATGGTGGGTGGCAGGAGCCTGGTAATGTCCCTGGACTCAGCTCGGACACGTGCTCCTCGAGCTCCACCACGAGGCCCCACCCACCGGTACGTCCGATGTGATCATTCCCTTGGTCCCCCTCGCCCGGAGTTTGGACGCGTGGCTCGCGCTTTCCAACCTGTCGCGGTGACAGACCCGGACCGTCCAACTCAGCTATGCGATTCAGTTTGCCAGGCACCCGCCCGGGTTCAGCGGCGCCCGCTTCACCTCGGTGAAGGGCAAGAATGCCACTACCTTGCGTGCAGAGATTGCTACCCTTCTGCACAAGGGCGCGATAGAGCCTGTCCCTCCAGCCGAGATGAAGAAAGGGTTCTACAGCCCTTACTTCATCGTACCGAAGAAAGGCGGTGGGTTGTGACCAATCCTGGACCTACAAGTACTGAACCGGGCTTTGCACAGACTCCTGTTCAAGATGTTGATGCAAAAACGCATTCTACCGAGCGTCCGGCATCAAGATTGGTTCACGGCGGTAGATCTGAAGGACGCGTACTTTCACTTCTCGGTCATACCTTGACACAGACCCTCCCTGCTGTTTGCCTTCGAAGGCCAGACATACCAGTACAAGGTCCTCCCCTTCGGCCTGTCCCTGTCCCCTCGCATCTTCACGAAGGTCGCAGAGGCTGCCCTTGCCCCGATAAGGGAAGTGGGCATCCGCATCCTCAACTATCTCGATGATTGGCTAATCCTAGCTCACTCTCGAGAGTTGCTGTGCGCACACAGGGACCTCATGCTCCGGCAACTTAGCCAACTGGGGCTTCGGGTCAACTGGGAAAAGAGCAAGCTCTCCCCGGTTCAGAGCATCTCTTTTCTCGGTCTGGAGTTGGACTCAGTCTCGATGACAGCACGCCTCATGAATGAGTGCACACAGTTCTTCAGACGGAGGGCAGCGGTTCCAATGAAACTTTTTCAGAGGCTCCAGGGGCATATGGCATCCTCAGCGGTGGCCACACCGCTCGGGTTGATGCATATGAGACCACTTCAGCACTGGCTTCAGACTCGAATCCCGAGATGGGCATGGTGCCGTGGGACACATCGCGTGGCCATCATGCCGATCTGTCGCCGCCTCTTCAGCCCTTGGACCAACCTTGCATTTCGAGGGGCAGGGGTTCCCCTAGAGCAGGTCTCCAGGCGTGTCGTGGTTACAACAGACACCTCCAAGACGGGCTGGGGCACCGTATGCAACTGGCACAAAGCCGCCAGCTCCTGGACTGGCCCACGGCTGTGTTGGCACATTAACTGCCTAGAGTTGTTGGCAGTACTGCTGGCCCTGTGGAGGTTTCGGCCGTTGATCCAGTGCAAGCATGTGTTGGTCTGACAAACAACAAAGCATCGATAGGGAACATCAACCGCCAAGGCGGTCTACGCTCCCATTGCATGTCACAACTCGCCTGCCGTCTCCTCCTCTGGAGTCAGCAGCGCCTCAAGTCGCTACGAGCCACTCACATCCCGGGCGACCTCAACACTGCAGCGGACGCGCTGTCATGTCAGATTACCCTCAGAGAAGAGTGGAGACTCCACCCTCAGGTGGTCCAGCTGATTTGGAGTCGATTCGGTCGAGCACAGGTAGACCTGTTTGCTTCCCGGGAATCCTCCCACTGCCCGCTTTGGTACGCCCTGACCGAGGCGCCCCTCGGTGTAGATGCGCTGGCACACAGCTGGCCCCCTGCACTACGTAAATACGCGTTTCCCCCAGTAAGACTACTTGCACAGACCCTGTACAAGGTCAGGGAGGATGAGGAGCAGGTCACCCTAGTAGCACCCTACTGGCCCACCCAGACATGGTTCTCAGATCTCACGCTCCTCGTGACCGCTTGCGCATAGCGCCTTTCCCCTCCCTTGAGGTGAAGATGTGTGCTCTTGACTCCCAGTCATGTTCACAGACTTTGATCCCTGGATGACTTTCCTCCTTAGCCCTCTGGTAGCTGAGTTTGTGTAAAAACTCACTGACCGGCCCAGTACGCGCGCTAATGAGCCCCTGTACTGAGGTAGGTGCTCCACATGTGCTGGTTCCCCGAAGGCAACCCCATGTTATATCTTCCGCAAAATTGTTTCCCTGACGGCAAACTGCATCTTCCTTGGGCAGAGGCCCCTCTGCCCCTGGTCACCATGCTTTGTAGAAACTCCTCCCCCTTTGGGTAGGACCTACCATGGGACCTCTCTACATGACATGCTTCCGACAAGACTCGGTAAGGTCATGTGATGTATTCCACTCAAAATATCCCCCCCTCTCCCGCGGTGTCTTCCCCTTGGGAGGGACACCCCCTGATGCAGACACTTATGGCTCCCAGTCAGTTAACAAATTCCACTCTTTTTGGGGAGAAAAGAGAGGGAAAAGAGTCCTCGGCTGGGCTAGCCTGTCCCTGTAGTTGGGCTGTCGACTTGTTCCTGAAGGACCGTTAGACGCTCATAACAGCGTTGGGGGAGGTTACGTGACGGCCTGTTGCGTTGGCTACGAGGCACACAGCAGTCTGCCCGTCACACACCGCCAGTTCACGGAACACAGTCAGCTAGTTGTGGCGTTTTGTATAGGGACCCCTAGTGTCACTACATCGACACAACGTCAAGTGAGTGACAGATAGGGAACGTCCTGGTTACTTTCGTAACCTCCGTTCCCTGATGGAGGGAACGAGACGTTGTGTCCATCTTGCCACAACGCTGAACTACCCGCTGAAATGGCCGGGACCTGGTCTCGGCTCCTCAGCACAAAACCTGAATGAGTGGTTGCATACCAGCTCCTTTTATACCCGTATGTCCGGGGGAGTGGCATGCAAATTCCACTCGCCAATTCTCATTGGCCTTTTTTAAAAAAAGAAGAGGTGTTTCGGGCTCCGAAGAGTGACCCCTAGTGTCACTACATCAACACAACGTCTCGTTCCCTCCATCAGGGAACGAACGTTACAAAAGTAAGCAGGACGTTTTGCACTCCCTGTTCATTTACACATTTTTTTTTATAAAACTATATGTAAATATTGCTTTTTTTATTACTGTATTGGTTCATATAAATTATGTTTATTATATTATGAATTAAATAACATTCTTCCTTGTGTCTAAAAATTGTGGAAGATGTGCATTCATTCTTTAACTAGTTTTTATTTGATTAAACATTTAGAATGTACTTGGCTGCAATGGCTATTAGAAATTGTTTTATAATATATATTATTTAATTATTTATATTATTTAAATTATTTTCATATATATTTTTAAATATTATATTGAATCAGTTTATTTAGGGTGCTTTCTCTGTAAATATTTAAATATGCGATTAATTCTATTAATTAAAATGTTAAGTGATTGACAGTCCATATATCCATCTGTCCGTCTGGCTTTCTCTGTAAATATTGAAATATCAATTAATTCAATTAATTAAAATTTTAAGTGATTGATAGTCCATCTGTCTATCCATCCATCATCCAGCCAGCCAACCATCCCTTCCCACTAATACTATGTAGGGTAGTAGGGGGTTGTGGAGCCTATCCCAGCTACCTCGAGCCGATGGCATAATATCTCTTACAAAAAAATACTGTGGTATTGCCATGCACAACGATGGGCTACTTTGATATACTTTATAACACAGTACTCAACGATTACTATATTTATATAGCATGATGTTTACATTGGCACCTCAAAGAATGTTATTTCTGGGGTACATTTCCAAAAACACAGTATTACTATGCTACCTGTTTGTGAGCAATGCATTTTTAATTATGATTTGATAATGTGATTAAATGCAGAAGGCAAAACATTTAGTTGCAACTAAAATTCCAAATACGTGAAAATGTATTTGCTAATAATGCTCAAAAATAAGAAAGTTTGATGGGTTCAAGCACAGTTTTGTGCAATTAATATCAGCTAATTACATCCTTTGAGTCCCTGGCATCCTTCAGTTTGTTTTAGCAATCTTTTTCTTCATGTCAGGTCTGAGTCATAGCTCTCATGTTCTAGAGCTCTCAGCAAGTACACCGCACCCACCTTCCTATAAAACAGGCTGCAATTTCATGTTCCAGTGTTTTCTATGGCAGGAATTAAGGCACAGATGTATGAGGAAAGCAGGCTCTTATAACGGCTGAGTGGACGGCTGGCTCTACGCTTGCTGATGGATTTCGTATGCCATTAATCGCTGTGGCTGCCAGGTTGTTATTTTGCCTTGTATTTGCGAAACTCTTCAACTCATCTGTTTCCAACACTCTTTCAATGTTGTTAAGTCGTTAGATTTGATTTCATGGAAATGAGATATGGATTATACACATTGCAGTGTTGTGTTGATTGTGTGAAATATCTTACCAGATGTGTTTACCTCCATACTATTAAGTTCATTTAAAGGAATCGTTCACCAAAAAATGTAAATTCATAATTTATTCACCATGAAGTTGTGGCAAACTCATGATTTTCCTCCTTCCATGGAACACAAAATGTTTTATGACATTTAAAACACATGTGAGAACCTGCCCCAATAAGAATGTAACTATGCAAGGACAGTTTAAAGTGACCATGGCTGTCAAACTACAAAAAGGGCAAAAGACTTGCTCTGCCATTAGAGGCAATGGGTCTACATTACAACTCTTATATTACTAAACACACTAGAAAAGATTAAAATGTATAAAACTTTTTAAAGAGATGTGTTAGTAGCTTTTATATTTGCCCCATCTCTAAATTGAGAATCAGTATGAGAAACACAGGGTCACTTAATCAGTAGACTTTTTAATTACTACCAGCTTACCAATAAACCAGGAAGCCCCCAAAAGAATGGATGCAAATTTACTTTGTTGCAAACTGATGATAAAACATCAGAGCAATTGAGTTGAGTTATCCCACCCCTCTGGTTGTAAAACCAAAACAACATGCAATCAGGCCTATTTAAATCAAAGCAGTTCTATTAAATTGCCCACAGTGGGTACCCATGATACTCTAGATCTGGCAAGAGGAAAAATAGAAAACGAGTTAGTTTAGCCTTCATATTAAATGCTTGATTTCAAGATTCAAACGTGTTTTTGAAGATTTCCAACTTGCAATTACAATCTTGTGATAACTATAGCTACCAGTTATGGGAATCATGAGCTACCAATAGGGATGGGAATCATGAAATCATCAATTCCGATTCTTATTGGATTTACTGCCCTCAGCAGCCTGTTATCAAATTATGACATCTTTTCATATTTTAACAGGACAGATTCTTGCAAATGTTTTTACAAAGACTTTTTATAAAATAACACTTATTGCAACAAACCCCATAATGTGTATATACTAGGGATATAATTTTTTTTTTAATCGAATCATAACGTATCATACTATTGTAACGATGCTTAGCAAGCAATGACGGCAGACGAAGCCGATGATGATGTGAAGAATCCAAGTGCAGTTTATTCATAAATGTGAAATCCAAAAACCGTGAACAGAAACAGAATCATTGACGACCTGACCTGACCTGACCTGACCTCCAAACAGCATTACATTAACACAATACCTGACCAAGGACCATGGCAAACATAAGGGTATAAATACATGGACAAGGGTAACAAGACAGCCAATGAACAGACAGAACCATTAACAAGATAACAAGACTAATGAAACCAATGACAAACTAGAACTGATAATGAGTTAACAAGACAATAAACCAATGAAAACGAGACGCATGAACATGGAGGGAAACAGGATATCACATGACCAGGAACACATGAGGAAAGAGAAAATCACATGACATGAAACACATGACTATAAAACAGGAACTAAACTTCCAAAATAAAAGACATGAAAACAAGAACAAAACATAAACGTGACAACTATACAACGGTCTCAATTCAATGCGGGTATGTATTGTTCAATATATAATTAAATAAATAAATAACTGGGGCTACTGCTTAAGAAATGTTTAAAAATGACAAGCAATGCAAAATAGAGAGCGAAATACAGTATCCTCCCTGCAGAGGTGTAGATTCAAAGGAACCGGCTCATAAGAGTTATGCGTTCGGCAATAGGACTACACTGGTCGCACTGTATGTTTTGCATTGTAGATTAAAGAAATAGGCTCATGAGTCATTCATTCTGGAATCAGACTAAACTGGTTGCATTGTATGTTTTGCGCAGCAGATTCAAAAGAACCAGCTCATTAGAATCATTTGTTTGGGAATCAGACTATACTGGTCAAGCTGTATATTTTGCGCTTTAGATTCAAAAGAACTGACATTTAAGAGCCATTTGTTTGGAAAGCAGACTACATGGTTCACTGTGTAAATGTAAAAAAAAAAACAAACAAAAAAAACAATCTTATTAGAATAATTTGTTTGGGAATCAGACAACACTGGTCACGCTGTATGTTTCCCACTGTAGATATAAAATTTAAATAAAACACTTCTGAGAGTCATTCTCCTGGGAATCGGCTTAAACTGGTTGTACAGTATATTTTGTGCTGTAGATTCAAGAGCCAGCTCTGAGTCATATGTCTCATGCTGTAGATTCAAAAGAACCAACTCATAAGAGTCATTCGCCTGGGAATCGGGAGTGGTTGCACTGTATATTTTGTGCTGTACAGGAGATTCAAAAGAACTGGCTCTTAAGAGTTATTTGTTCAGAAATCGGACTGGTCATGGTGTAGATTCAGAAGAACAGGCTCAAAAGAATTATTCATTCGGGAAATGGGCTACACTAGTTGTGCGGTCTGTTTCGCGCTGCTGATTTAGTAGTGAGGCTGTAACGTCAATTAATGGTATGGTAGGAAACACTTTGTGTCACTGTTCCACTCATCAGAGGTTTCATGAGTTATCTTAGTGGTTCTTGAGAAAGGTCACTTAGTTTTACAGTAGCAGAAATATACCTGTATGCACTCACACATCAAGACCAACAGACAGGCCTACATTACATTCTTAAATTTGTGATAGTTCACGTAAACATTCATCTTCTGTCATCATTTACTCATCCTCAACCTCATATTATTTTCTTTCTTCTGTCAAACACAAAAGGATATCTCATGCAGAATGTCCAATCTTCTGTTTTCTCTAAAAAAAAAAGCAGTAAAAGTCCATACAACCTACTAAGACATATGATATTCCAAGCCATGCGATAGCTTTGTGTGAGGAACAGACTGAAATTCAAGCTGTTATTCACTGATAGTCTTTCCCTCTGCCTAACTCTCAAATCTCATTTGCGGTCACATTTTTAAATGTGTCATGTCGTGATTGGTCATCTGACACTCAAGAACCAATGGCATTTGGAGTCAAGGACGTCAGTGAAGAACAACTTAAATTTCAGTCTGTTCCTTGCACAGCTTTAGAAGACTTGGGAAGACTTGCACACAAGTTGTATGGACTACTTTTATGGAGTTTTTGTGCTTTTCGAGCTTGGTAGGCTGTATAAATCAGCATCCAATTTCCTTGTATGCAAAACAGAAGCTCGGACATTCTGCCTAACATCTCCTTTTGTGTTTCACAGAAGAAAAAAAATAATACGGAATTGAAACATCATGAGGGTGAGTAAATGATGATAGAATATCCATTTTTGTGTAAAATAACCCTTTTAAAGCCCCTACACGCTTGTGGCGTAATTTAGAACAAAATTTATCTGACCAAAACGTAGATGTTTTTGCTTTTGTTTCAGTGGTTCGTAACAGTTTACCAGGGTGAAATTTCAGGAAAACTTTGCAGCAGCTATCAAACATCTTATTACATTTGTCCATGTCATAGGTAGGTGTGAGCCAGAGCTCCACCAACTTTGAGGTTTAAAACTAATTTCCATTCAGTCAATTAAGATCAGTCAACATGGACAAACTGGCATGCAGAGTTATTAGTGAGCTGCTGCAAACTGATCTACATTTGTGCGTTTGTTTGCACATCTGCCCAAAGCAAAGTATGCATATCATCATTCTTTTGTCTGTATTCTGCACATTAACACTCTTTTATACACCCATCTTTGCAGTAGTATCATTGTCATCATAAATTACAATAACAGAGTGTAATCGTTGCATATTATAGCTGCGTATAGTGTGTTAGCCCATTAGCACCATAAATGCATAAGGTAAACATTACAAATTACACATTATCTACTGCATATACATAACTTTAAATCATCATCGAGTACTTAAAACACTGATCTCATGTGCATTCTATCATAAAAGTCATTCATAACACATTTTAATGTTACATTAGCTAAGGTTAGTATGAGCCTTGAGCATTCTTTTGTAAATATTCCTCTAAAAGCCTCCCACAGTGGTGTGGCTGGTGTCTGAATGTTCGTAAACAGTATTTCCAACTTCTTTTTGGCTCTGAGTGAAGCACTTCATCTTGAGTGTGCTGGGGCCTAATACACTCATGCAAACATACTGTACATACTGTACACATCCTACACTGTCAGAAAAAAAATTCAAAAACTGTTTCTTTAGGGTTACAACAGCTTGTCACTGGAGCAGTACAAAGTTACACCCACTGTACTTTATTTACACCTTATATGTACCCTTTGGGGTAGCATTTTGTTCCCTTTCGGGACAGATTAGGTACAAATACATTCCAAATGACATGTAAAGGGTACAGAGGGTTCATTTGAGGGTACTGCCCCAGTGACAAGCCCCTAAAAGGTACAAATTTTGCTAAATAAATTCTGGCAGTGTATACGCTTTGGCCAGTTCATGTTTAAGTGAAGTTGAAATAAGGACACACAAACACTCAGACATCAGGGAGGCCATTAATGTGAGTGTTTGGCAGGGTTAATGCTGAGTCTCAGTGTGTGGTTAGGATCCAGATCAGGTGCACTTAAAGCCGGGGTGTGTCATCACCATTAAATGATCTTCAGCCAGAGACCTGGGCCACATTTCACCCACACGCATCCTCAGACACACTCCTGCAAAGTAGCACCATCACAACATGAACACACACAAGCTGTTCAGAGTCCAGAAGTTATGGGTTGTAAGTTTGTTTTGAGCATTTTATCATCATCTGTGCATGAATACTGGTAGTGTTGTTGAAAAAAGTATTTAAATGTGATCAAAAAATGTTTATTTTCATTGTTTCTTTTGCATTAGTTACTGTAGTTCTAAATGAAACTTGTTTTGAGGTTTAGCGTGTTTTCCCATGACTTGTTTTCGGGGACGTAGGATTGGTCAGTATTGATCGTACACTGGCGGCCAAAAGTTTGGAATAATGTACAGATTTTGCTGTTTCGGAGGAAACTGGTACTTTAATTCACCAAAGTGGCATTCAGCTGATCACAAAGTATAGTCAGGACATTATTGATGTAAAAAAGCAGCACCATCACTATTTGAAAAAAGTAATTTGTGATCAAATCTAGATAGGCCCCATTTCCATCAGCCATCACTCCAAAACCTTATCCTTGAGTAATCATGCTAAATTGCTAATTTGGTACTAGAAAATTACTTGCCGTTATACCAAACACAGTTGAAAGCTATTTGGTTCATTAAATGAAGCTTAACATTGTCTTTGTGTTTGTTTTTGAGTTGCCACAGTATGCATAAGACTGGCATGTCTTAAGGTCAATATAGGTCAAAAATGGCAAAAAAAGAAAGAGCTTTCTCTAGAAACTCGTTAGTCAATCATTGTTTTGAGGAATGAAGGCTATACAATGCTTGAAATTGCCAAAAAACTGAAGATTTCATACAAAGGTGTACACTACAGTCTTCAAAGACAAAGGACAACTGGCTCTAACAAGGACAGAAAGAGATGTGGAAGGCCATATGTACAACTAAACAAGAGGATAAGTACATCAGAGTCTCTAGTTTGAGAAATAGACACATAGCACATCGATAGGTTTATGTAAGAAACAAGTCGATAATTAAAAAGTTTTTAACTTTAAATCCATCCAGGTCTATGATGCTGTTTGAAATGGCCGAACTCTCACTTGACGCTTGTTCTACTGTTGTAAATAAGCGCCGCTTCTGAATTCTCGCGTGAACTCTCCAACACATTTATGTCACGGGCAGCTACGTGATCTGTCAACTGCTGGCAGGAAGCACTTTTTAAAAGTTGATAATGTTTTAAATATCGATTTTTTTACACAAACATATTGATTTGCTTCAGGAGACATTCAATGATCAACTGGAGTCATGTGGATTACTTTTATGCTGCCTAAATGTGACTTCTGGACCATCAAAGTGCTGGCACCCATTTACTTGCATTATAAGGACCTGACAGAGCTCTATCTTATTCTAAAAATCTTTATTTGTGTTCTGCTGAAGAAAGACAGTCATACACATCTGGGATGGCATCAGGGTAAGTGAATATTGAAGTATAATGAGTAGAATGACTGAGTGCTGCTATCCTGAAATTATAATAAGCAGTATATTGTGTCTGACCTTACCGTGCAAGCTGTTAGAAGAAAACCCCAGCAACCACCTGAGATCATATTTTCACCAAAAAAAAAACTCTCGCAGCGCACTGCAGTGAAAATGGTGTAACTGCAAAACTGAGCTATTTAAATGTTAGACAAAGAGGGAGTGCAAAAGTTGATTGGCTACAAATAACATTTCAAAGGACCTATCAGTTTACACCATGCAAGCCAATTGGCATAACATATCAAATGTGAACGAGCCGATTGGCTAACAGATAACAAGTTCAAAGAACCTATCAATTTCATGCCTGAACTTTAGTCATATATTATTTTGAATTTGTTAAATGGAAAAACAAATGTTTCAGTGAAAAGTTTTTCAGAAAGTAGCTTAAAAGTTAAGTAATTAGTAATGTGATTACTTTTCAATGTTACAATATTAGTGAAGTAATTAGTAATTTGGGACCCACTTTATATTAGGTGGCCTTAACTAATATGTACTTAACCGTTTGATTTAATGTACTTCATATGTTCATACATGTTGTTGCATTGTAATTACATTTAAAGTACTTGCATTTAATTACATTTGTAGTTACACTGTTAACTTTACCCCTAACCCATCCCTTACCCCAAAGCCTAACTCTAACCCCTAATCCTAACCCTAACCCTACCCTTACTCCTAAACCTACCCGTACCTCAACCTCAGTAGCAGCAAATGTGGTAATTTTTCAGAACAACATGTAGTTACACAGTAAATACATAGTCTTGTATGTATTTAATGTGAGTACATAGTAGTTAAGGCCACCTAATATAAAGTGTGACCGTAATTTGTAATGGATTACTTTTTGAGGAATTTACACAACATTGTTCGCAATCCATTTGATAATGTGATGTATTTCTATATGAAAGAGGATATTCAACAAGAAATACATGCAGGGCGGTACTTGATTTCATCTGATTTAATCAAGAATTATAGCAAAACTAAAGTTTTTCAGAGGTTAAGCATTTTTTTTTTTACATTATTTGCACTGGTGAATCGTTCACAATAATACCAGGAGCATGTAATTAGGGATGGGCGATACCACTTAATTTCTTTTCGATCCGATCCGATTTTAAGTCCAATATCGTCAATACTGATACCAATACTGATACTTCTATTAAATAGTTTTTTTGCGATTTCTTGGGATAAAATGGATAATTCAAAATATAATTTTTAGTCATAATTCAAGTAATTTTTTTTTTTTTTGAGCCTAAACAGAAAATTATTAGACTTCTGTTTTGTTTACCCTTGCAAAAATTAACCATGGTTTCACTACACTAACTATAGTTTAACCATGGGATTTAGTTAAACCATAGTTACCACACAATTAACCATGGTTACTACTACTAATATTACTGTAGTAAAACCATGGTTAACTATTTTTTTTTTTTTTTTTAATGACTTATTAACAACAATTACACACAATTATAAGAAATATGTAATGTCACAGTATAAAGAATTTACATGTTTCCATTGGTATTATTGCTTGTTTTGATTCCACCTGGAATCTACTCCCCTGTACATATAAAATTCACTCAATGGTGCTGCGGCATGGCGTTAGTAGACTGAAAAAGTTCTGGGTCAAAAGACTACTCGTTGTTCTGGCAGCCATACATATCATCACTTATATCAGGTGGGCATACGCAAAATCCTAAGAACATACGGCGTGTGCCTGCATATGCCTTAGACTACACTACTGTCCAGAAGATGTTTCTCTGATTTTCTATCATTACCTCTACAAGGCACTGATCCCTCTTGTTTGAATGTGCCTTGTGACGGCGCAAGCGCTTGTCTGCTTGTGTCTTTCAGCATGCATGTTAAGATGAGCAGAAGAAGAAATAGTTCCCATCCTGCACAAGTATTTGCTCATATAGCCTGATCCTTTTTATTTCATTTTGAAACTTATAATTATTGTTCTTGTTCATGGTAACCAATTAATAATATTCCTAATTAAAAATAAATAAATTTGAATCAATATTTTTGTGTGAGGATCGATATTTTTGATACAACATCAGTACCGGAAGTATCGGTATTTTAGGATCTGTAATCCTCTAAAAGACGATTAAAATGAGTAATCTAAAAGGAAACTTTGCATATATTATTTTAAAGTGGACTATTTATTTTCAATTTTCACGTTAGTTTTTTCGATCTCAATTTTTAATTATTCAATCAATTTTTTTATAATCTCTTATTTGTTTTGTCTTCAGCATTCTTTTCATTTACTTATTTTGTTCTCCTTCATATTGGGTTTTCATCTTATTCATGGATTTATTTTTTATTTTTTTACCAAAGAGATGTTGATGCCCTGCGCAGACCCCATTCGCCTTTGCAATCCTGCTGTCAATAACTCCTCTTTATTGTTGTTGTAGTGCGTGCTTTGCTGTAGAAAACAATGGTTACAGCCTGCCTATTAATAACTTCTTTCTAAAAGCTTTCTTCCTGTTTTACTGCCATTAAGATGGAAATTGATTAGAAGAAATAAAGTTCATGTGCCTCATAAATCTTTGAAATTGCTCTACAACAGCAGCCGAGTTAATGAGTGTAGAATCATCCACAGAAAAGAGAGGAAATGTCACTTGTTTTCAGATTCTGTGTGAATTCAGATTTTGTGTTCCATTTAGTTCATGATACCTAATGGAGGATGCAACTACGACGCTATATTTCAAGTCTTCTGAAGCCATATGTGAATAACAGACCAAGATTTAAGTCGTTATTCACAATAGTGAATAATAGTCTTGCCCTACACCCCGTAGCTCTCAAATCTCATTTGCATGTCTACATATTCAGACTTGGCCTGTCAAGACATGTCACAATAGGTTTGACGTCAAAGACACCAAACATCCATGATTCTGACATGACTGATCATAACTGCATAACTATCTCATAACTGGTCATGATGCACCAAGTTTAAAAATGTGGAAGGGCATATTAAATGATGACAGTCCTTTCTTTTTTTTTTTTTTCTTTTTTTTTTTTTTTTGAGAACTATTCCTTTAAGATTCTTCTATTGGTTGACAAATGACAAACAGATAGTCCTGCCCCAAACTCAAAACCCTCAAACCAATGCTGCTGTGGGCAAAACTTGCTAGGGATGGTTGCCAGGACGTTGCAATGCATTTCTCAGACCACTCAGCTGTTCTCAGTTGTTTGTAGCATATTGCTATATGGTTACTACTGTAAGGTGTTCTTATGGTTTGTAGAAGGTTGCTATGCAGTTGCTAGGATTTGAAGCACTTTGCTACACTGTTGTCAAGGTGTTCTGAGTGGGATGTAGCAAGTTCTAAAACACCCAAGCAACCATATAGCAACATGCTACAAACCACTCAGAACAGCCTAGCAAACCTATAACAACATGCTATCGAGCCTATCTATATTACTGTATGTCAATCACTAATTTCTATCTGTGTATGCATGTAATATGCTGGTGTACATGCAGTGTGTGGTCACCTTCAGGGTGACCCAATCACAAAAGTATACAAAAGGGACACTTTGGGATTTTAGTTTAGCAATGGTCTCCAAAAGCAATTCATTTGCCAATCTCTGTTCAGCTTTTCCATCTAAACAAGTTAGCATTATATACTCTTGGAAACTGGGAAGAGCTCTGGAATGATCTAGGTCTACATGGTTGCCTTCTCTTTTCAGATTGTTGTAGAGGCTTGACAATTCCTCAGAGGCTTTAAAGGGATAGTTCACCCAAAAATGAAAATTCTCTCAATATTTACTCACCCTTATGTCATATCAGATGTGTATGACAACTCCAGTGGTTAAATCAATGTCTTCAGAAGCGATATGATAGGTGGGGGTGAGAAACAGATCAATTTCACATTCTTCTTCTTGTGTTTTTGGTAATTCACATACTTCATGCATACTGCCCCCCTAAATTGTCACCCAAATTGTCACCCAAACACAATGAGAATTAGTCTCTAAGACAAGTTCCTCTAAGTTAACCTTCACTGAACCTGTCTGGTTATCCAGGGTTAAATATGAACTGTGGAGATGTATTGATCAGTTAATTTGCAGTCGATTGGAACAGCGGGTGGTCCACAATTTGGATGGTGCTCCACATCAAGCCTGTTTGGGCTGTTTGAGGGAATTCTGGGAAGGTCAGAGATGGTGCCCGCCAGCTGGATAGAAGGCATGTGATTTTATGGATGGGACAGCCATCAGTGCTTTTATTGGCGCATATAGTTTTAGATTTTTTTCTGTCTGTCTGTATTATCTGTCTGTCTGTATTATCTATCTGTCTGTCTGTCTGTTTGTAAACTCTTGAATGGACCTTATGCACTTTGAAAACAAGCTCTATTTAACCATAAAGCTTTTTAAATTTTCAGACAAAAATTTGTCAAGCCAACATCAAAGTTTCTTTTGATTAACTTTCCTTTTCCAGTTTTTCTCTACAAAACAATGAGTGAGTAATGGAGGAGCTGAAAATGACCCATTCTGACAAATTCAACCATTCAACCTTTTCCTTCTCTCTGACTTTACACACGCTTTTGTCATTGTATAAACCAAACATTCAAACACTTCTGTAATTTCTTGGTCTATTGGCTCCTCTCTCTTCATTTGTTTATGCCTTTAATGAATGATCTGATCATAAATTCTCCAGGCAGACCGTTAAAGATTCTCCATTTTGATAGTTTAATTAAGTTTGCTGGTAGATAAACACTTCCATAATTTTCAGACAATTCAAAAGGACAGTTGGACTTGAGAGGACACCTGCTGTGGTAATAATCTATTCCAGCTAAGCAATGAAGCATCTGATTTACATAATAATTTCTTTGATTGAAGCAATTTGGCCTGTGTGCTAGTTCAGCAGTTTCCACAATGATATTTGCCTGTTTGGAAATTGAGTATGCTAATAGAGCATTTATGGCTCTGTAAGGGTAAAATCTGTTTCTCAGGCAGCTGTATAATATATGTTAATGGTTGGAATACAGTATGTCAATCAATGTTCCTATTTACTTTAGCATATTTACACAGCATTGACCATGTGGTAAAATCTGGTAAAGGTCACGGGGGGCAGCGCTATGCAGAAGAAATTGTTGTGAGGACTTTAGTCCATAGTTTATCAATATTTTAATCATGACACAAAAACAACGATATGTTGAACATGACGAGATATATGCTTTAACTATTAGGGTTCCAACGGTCATGAAAATGTTTTTAACATTTTGATTTCCAGGCATGGAAAAGTCATGGAAATATAAAATATTTGTCTAGTTATAGCAACTCAGTATTTGTGAGGGACAAAAAAATTGTAAGCATTCTTTTAATTCAGTTCTTTTGCAATTAATCTCTTCTTTTGTATATTGGTCAGAATCAATTATTATTTTTTAAAAACTTATCCAGTAATCTTTAATGATTGCAATAGTGATGGAAAATAAATGGAAATTCAATGTTCACAAAGCGTGGGACCCTGTACTGTGGGCTCAATCAAATGAATAAACAGTGGAATATTATAGCGAATATACATTTTTTGTAGTTTAGTCATGACAGCTCTTGGAAAGATTTAGCATGTTAATGTGGGTATGATATAACGCTCTCGTGTTGGTATGATATAACGCTCTCGTGTGGGTATGTTACAACGCTCTCGTGTAGCGCTTGTGTAGAGATTTCAATGGTCAAACCGGTTTACAAATTAATCTGAATAATTCAATGATAATTATGAATCAAAATCATTTTTAAAAATCCCTATAATCCCAGTAATCACAAACCACTGGAAAGGTCATGGGAAATCATGGAAATTGATTTTCAGATAGAACCACATCCAGTCCTGGAAGTTATTACAATTTTAAAAGTCTGCCATTTTTAGAGTGAATATTGTTTTTTTTTTTGTTTGTTTTTTTTTTCTTGTTATATTGGCTATAGCTTTTGTGGAAAGATTTATGAGTGCATCAAATGAACCTGGATTTTATATCCGTGCCATCAAATGAATAAATAATTTTGGAGAGTCATGTTCAGGAAATTTTAATCATACTGCTTTTATGACATTATTTTGTCATATCACTTCACTCAAATGGCTCTAAAAGGGTTTTAATGGGTTGTGCCAAAGCAGTGTTATGACTATTCATAATACAGCTCTCTTTCTCACTGTTTAACATTCATTTCAGAAGGTGAACACTATTCAAAATTATTGGGTAATTATGAAGAATTACTGAACCAAACTCTTGCCATAACAATGTTATAAGTAATAAAATGGTTAAGCAATTTAGTGATCAAATTCAGTGAAATTACAAGAGAACCTTGTGTTTTCTCCAGTTAGAACAGTATGCCATGAATATTGAAGTCCTTCTCAAGGGTTTGCAGCTTGCTTTGTCAAATTATCTCAGGGATAAGGGTGTGGGCGCCATCAGCAATTTAAGCAAATTTCAGCTACTCTCATTGGGAGATGGGGGTCAAAGTTTAAGACTCTACATTGCAAAATTCATGTTTTGGCACCAATAAATGTAGCATTCCTGGATGAGTGCTGTAGATGCTATTGTCTGTGTTCCTCTTCTGTAATGGCTCTTGAAAATAGTGCATTGTTCCTGGTATGATGCCAGAAGTGTTTGAGTGTGTTAGTGTTTGAGTGTTTGGTTTATAGCTTGAATGAGGAACTGAATTGTTTTAATGCCAACAATACATAATACATGCAGTATGTTTAAAAATACAGTAGAAGTATTGTTCTTCTGGTGAAAGAAAATTTTTACTGCCTGCTTGATTGCTTCCAATTTATAGAATATATGTTGTGAAGGTGAAGAAACTTGCAGTCAGGACGTGAGAGAATGTATTCGAATAGGTCTATGTGTTTGCTAGTTACTACAGTTTAAATACAAATACTATGGACATCAAAATGATATAAAATACCTCTAATTATAAGGAAGTTAAGGCTATGTTTGGAATAGCATACTACCACACTACTCTTACTATTTCTGCTATACTGTGCACAGAATACATGCATGGATTACACAGATAATCTGCTGCATTCACCAGAATGTGCAGTATACAACAGAGCACACTGTGCTGGGTACTGTATCCCACAAAGCAATGCGCATGACTTGACCTTCCATTTCCAGATTGAGGAATGCAATAAAAGTTATTTGAGTAATATAAGCTATCTCTTTTTTTAGTCATTATTTGATCTGACTGCTGAAAGTTAAGACATTTGTACACAAATTTGGATTAAAATGCAAAATAACCTTTTTGATTTCCAAGATAATAGCTGGATGACTGATCTCACTATAAATTCAACAACAGTAGGTCGAAAGTTCTAAAATTCTAATCACTGCTCCCAGTGGCCAAAGCTGGAAGTGTTGTTGAATGTATTTGCACGTGCGTGCTCCAGATTCTGGGTTAAATGTCCACAGAGTGGCGCCAAAAGCGAGGTGTATTTTTAATCTTAAATTATGTAATGCAGTTAACAGGAAAGCGTATTTTAAAATTTTTACCCCAAAACCCCAACCCCAAAACCTAACCGTCAGTGCAGTAAAAACGTATTTTTAAAGCGAAAATGCAACCTTCATGCATGCTTACAATTGTGTATATGAACAAGATTACTTCCTGGTTCCCCTGAGACCAGAAACCATGTTTCGGAGGTTGTTCAGGCAATGCACTAGAGAGTAGCGCTAGAGAGAAATGGGACCACAGTTGAATGATGCAAAAATTGTCTGATGTGGGATGTGGGGTTAATTTCAGGGTACATTAACTTTCGGAGGCAACATGTCGAATTCCCAAGTGATGTTGAATTAAACTTGCGATTGTGAGGTCATGTGACAATGTAGCATACTACTGTTGGAAATGTTAATTGCATTCAACATACTATTTTTGAAAAATAGTAGGCAGTATACAGTAGAAAATGCACAGTATGCAGTAATTAGTAAGCTAGTATTCCATTCCGACCATAGCAAGTCTCCTGCGACAGCCATGATCAAAGTTTCTGCTTAAATAATATGAGGCTTTGTGTGTTGTTTAAATTCTGTTTTTACCATTTTTGCTACTGTTCAACTGAACAGGCAAAATGTAACAGACAGCTTTTAATTTCTTGTTTTATTGGAATCAACATGCTGGTAAATCTATTCATGGCAGAGTCATGATAGGCTGGAACTAGATCAAAAAGAACTAATTTTGCCATTTTCCAATGTTTATGTTTTTCAAGGTGTTTATTCATTTGTGCGACATGATTCTAAAGATTGTAAAAATTCTGTCACTCATCCCAAAAGGTACATTTATGAAGAATATCCAGGCCACTCTTTTGTGTGAGTGTGTCAGCGGCGTAGCTAGACCCTGGCTGATAGGGCTAAAGCCCCTGATCTTTTGTTAATAGTCCCAAATGTTTTTGTTTTTTTTAATTTATTTTTTTTTATGAAAAAAAAAAAAAAAGTAAGGCTTAATGTTCATTACATCAGGGTACAAAAGCAACAAGGCAGGCTGCAATTCTGGTTTCAAATGTAAATTATTTTCGATCAGTGAGCCCCACTTGCATTAATTGACAGTTTGCACTTTGACTTTTACCTGCTGTTTGTGCTCAAGTTCATCAGACAAGTTATGAATGCCTCGTGTGGGAGCTTTCTATTTTCTCTCATGGGGGTGCAGCTTTTCTGTATCAGAGGCAATGAGGTTTTATTACGCAAGCCTTATTTCTAAATATATAATCTATAAGCCTCATTACTAATCTTCATTTGTTTTTTACAATCCACACACCAAGTAGATTTTAATGCATGCACCAGTCATCTTGTTCGGTTATTTGGGATTAGTCGGGAGTCAGTTCGCGGGAATAAAGAATGTTTATTGCAATGGAATTTCCTCAAACAGTGCTCAAAATAGCAGAACAGTGAGCTATAAGCCTAAATAGCACAATACAAAGGTCTTAAAATGATATATCTCACATTAAAGTAAAACAAAAATGATCAAACTGTCACTGCCTGTATATGCGCTCTGTATATGGCTGGTTCACATTTCCATGTCATATATGTAGAGTTTCACTGCTGCGGTTAAATAGCCTCTTTGGGGTGCCTTGATTTTTAAATGGTTTAAAATCAAATGACATTGAACTTATTTATTGTACTTAATCTGCACAAACTTTGCTTTGTTAAAAACAACTTGGATTTATAAAAAAGAAAGTTATTTTTAAATGTACTTGGTGATTCCACAATGGTGTTTTATTTTAAATAAAAAAAATAAAAAAAAAATAAGATTTTGATAATAAAGTCGTAATATATGCGAATAAAGTAAAAATGATGAGAATAAAATTGAAGCATTTTGAGATTAAATTCATAATAATTTGAGAATAAAATTGTAGCATTATATTACATTTCAAATGAGAATAAAGTAAAAATTATTAGAATAAAGTCGTAGCATTTTGATATTATATTCATAATATTTTGAGAATAAAGTAAAAATTATTAGAATAAATTTGTAGCATTGTAAGAATAAAGTAATATATTACAGGGAAAAAAATCTCAATATTAGGCTAAACAGAGCATCATTATCACAACAACAGACATCATTCGTTAATGCAACAACATTCGTTAATGCAAGAGATGGATGTGGAGGATGTAGTTAAACCATACAGTTGTGCTCAAAAGTTTGCATACCCTGGCAGAAATTGTGAAATTTTGGCATTGATTTTGAAAATATGAAAATATGTCTTTTATTTAAGGATAGTGATCATATGAAGCCGTCATGGTTACTTTCGTAACCTCTGTTCCCTGATGGAGGGGACACGAGACATTGTGTCGATGCAGTGACACTAGGGGTCACACTTTGGAGCCCCAAACACCTCTGCTTTTTTGAAAAAAGGCCAAAGGGAATTGGCGAGTGGAATTTGCATGCCACTCCCCCGGACATACGGGTATAAAAGGAGCTTGTATGCAACCACTCATTCAGGTTTTGTGCTGAGGAGCCGAGACCAGGTCCCAGCCATTTCAGCGGGTAGTTCAGCGTTGTGGCAAGAGGGACACAATGTCTCGTTCCCTCCATCAGGGGACGGAGGTTACGAAAGTAAAAATGATGTTCCCTATTTGTCACTCTCTCGACATTGTGTCGATGTAGTGACACTAGGGGTCCCTATACAAAATGCCACAACTATCTGAACTGTGTTACGTGAACTGGCGGTGCGTGACAGGCAGACCACTGTGTGCCTCATAGCAAGCGCACCAGGCCGTCACGTAACCTCCCCCAATGCTCTTATGAGCGTCGGACGGTCAATCAGGAACAAGACGACTGCCCAACAATAGGGACAGGCTAGCCCAGCCGAGGCCTCTTTTCCTCTTTTTTCTCCCCAAAAAGAGTGGAATTTGTCAACCGACTGGGAGCCATAAGTGTCTACGTCAGGGGGTGTCCCTCCCAAGGGGAAGACACCACGGAGACCACACCCCACCCAAAAAGAGGGAGGGATATTCTGAGTGGAATACATCACATGGTCTTACCGAGTCTTGTTGGAAGTATGTCATGTGGAGAGGTCCCATGGTAGGTCCTACCCAAAGGGGGAGGAGTTTCTACAAAGCATGGCGACCGGGGGCAGAGGGGCCTCTGCCCAAGGAAGACGCAGTTTACCGACAGGGAAACGATTTTGCGGAAGATATCACATGGGGTCGCCTTCAGGGAACCAGCACATGTGGAGCACCTACCTCAGTACAGAGCCTATTAGCGCATATACTGTGCCGGCAGAGAGTTTCTCTGCAAACTCAACTGCCAGAGGGTTAAGGAGGAAAGTCATCCAGGGATCACAGTCTGTGAACACGACTGGTAGTCAAGAGAGCACGTCTTCACCTCAAGGGAGGGGAAAGGCGCTATGTGCAAGCGGTACACCCGGCCAGCTGTCCCGGAACTTACCTGCTCATGCTTGCCAATACACGGGACGAGACCGGCTCAACCCAGAGATTGTAGAACCTCGCAAAGGTGTTGGGTGCTGCCCAGCCCACTGCTCTGCAGATGTCTGCCAAAGAGGCGCCACTGGCCAGGGCCCAGGAGGCCGCCACACTCTTGGTAGAGTGGGCTCGTAACCCCACAGGGGGTGGCATGTCCTGTTCCTGATATGCCATCGCGATGGCGTCAATGACCCAGTGGACGATCCTCTGTTTGGAGACAGCGTTTCCTTTCCACTGTCCACCAAAGCAGACAAAGAGCTGCTCAGAGCTTCTAAAGCTCTGCGTGCGATCCAAATAAATGCGTAAATCTCGCACCGGACACAGCAATGCCAAGGCTGGGTCTGCCTCCTCCTGGGGCAAACTGTCACTGCCTGATACCTAAAAGGGGTCGTGAGAACCTTGGGCACATAGCCCGGTCGGGGTCTCAGGATCACGAGAGAGTAAAGAGGAGCGAGGAGCGTGAGATCCGAGAACCACGTCTGGGTGGGCCAATAGGGTGCTACTAGGATGATCTGCTCCTCATCCTCCCTGACCTTGCACAGGGTCTTTGCAAGTTGGCTCACTGGGGGAAATGCGTATTTGCGTAGTCCAGGGGGCCAGCTGTGTGCCAGCACATTTATACCGAGGGGTGCCTCGGTCAGGGCGTACCAAGGCGGGGAGTGGGAGGATTTCCAGGAAGAAAACAGGTCTACCTGTGCTCAACCAAATCGACTCCAAATCAGCTGGACCACCTGGGGGTGGAGTCTCCACTCTCCCCTGAGTGTAACCTGTCGTGACAGCGCGTCTGCTGCGGTGTTGAGTTCGCCCGGGATGTGAGTGGCTCGTAGCAACTTGAGGCGCTGCTGACTCCAGAGGAGGAGACGGCGGGTGATTTGTGACATGCAACGGGAGTGTCGCTGTGTTGTCCATCCGGATCAACATGTGCTTGCCCTGGATCAACGGCCGGAACCTCTGCAGGGCGAGCAGTACTGCCAACAACTCTAGGCAGTTGATGTGCCAATGGAGCCATGGACCAGTCCAGGAGCTGGCAGCTGTGTGCCCGTTGCATACGGCGCCCCAGCTCGTCTTGGAGGCGTCTGTTGTAACCACGACGTGCTTGGAGACCTACTCTAGGGGAACCCCTGCCCATAGAAATGCAAGGTTGGTCCAAGGACTGAAGAGGTGGCGACAGATCGGCGTGATGGCCAAGACGGTGTGTTTGTTTCAAGGAGCACAATTTGACAATACTTGAACAAAAATGAGCTGCATGGTCGAGTTGCCAGAAAGAAGCCTTTACTGCACCAATGCCACAAAAAAGCCTGGTAACAATATGCCCGACAACACCTCCACATGCCTCACAGCTTCTGGCACACTGTAATTTGGAGTGACGAGACCAAAATAGAGCTTTATGGTCACAACCATAAGCACTATGTTTGGAGAGGGGTCAACAAGGCCTATAGTGAAAAGAATACCATCCCCACTGTAAAGCATGGTGGTGACTCACTGATATTTTGGGGGTGTGTGAGCTCTAAAGGCACGGGGAATCTTGTGAAAATTGATGGCAAGATGAACGCAGCATGTTATCAGGAAATACTGGCAGACAATTTGCATTCTTCTGCGCGAAAGCTGCGCATGGGACGCTTTTTGACTTTCCAGCACGACAATGACCCTAAGCACAAGGCCATGTCAACCCTCCAGTGGTTACAGCAGAAAAAGGTGAAGGTTCTGGAGTGGCCATCACAGTCTCCTGAGATTAATATCATCGAGCCACTCTGGGGAGATCTCAAATATGCGGTTCATGCAAGACGACCAAAGACTTTGCATGACCTGGAGGCATTTTGCCAAGATGAATGGGCAGCTATACCACCTGCAAGAATTTGGGGCCTCATAGACAACTATTACAAAAGACTGCACGCTATCATTGATGCTAAAGGGGGCAATACATAGTATTAAGATCTAAGGGTATGCAGACTTTTGAACAGGGGTCATTTCATTTTTATTTATTTTTTTGCCATGCTTGTTTTATGATTATGCCATTCTGTTATAACCTACAGTTGAATATGTATCCCATAAGAAATAAAATAAATGTGTTTTTCTTTAAAAATGGTACATATATTACCAATTCTCCAAGGGTATGCAAACTTTTGAGCACAACTGTAGGCCTACTTTAGTTTAGGATTTTGCAATAAAGAAATCCTTAGTCTTTTGGCTCATCAGCACAGTTATTAGGATCCGGACTCTGCAGCGGTTATGTAGGAAATGTAATTTATTCAGGAGAAAGAACCAGACAGATTCGAGCAGTCCCACTCAATGTTGTTATTGGGTTTTCTTCTCTAAACAATTAAACAGTAACTTAGGGGATGTTACCACATACGTTGTCTTGAAGTGGACTTATAGAATTCACAGCAGTTCCAATTATTTTTCGCTTCACTTGAGTTTGAGCCTATATCTTACGCCTCCCTTGACAGGTGCCCATATGTTAAAAACTCCTGTTCAGCTTGGTTGCATAGCCACGTTATCTCCATGGTTAGTGATGTTGTATGTAAAGACCCAGACGCTCAACTTTGCTGTTGTCCACCACATCACTTTGATGTTATTTTCCTTTCGATTTATTCAAAATATTATGACTTAATAAAATATTTCTGCACAATGAACAAATGCGCCGACAAGTTGTAATTTTCGCTTTGATCCACAATTTAAATAAAAAACGTGTTTAATCAATTTTTTGTGTACCTGACGTTTGCTCATGTAAAGTTTTGAAACAGTGTCAGCTCTGTGCGCTTAATATAGGCCCTAATTGTTTTTTGATAGGTAGGGTGGTCATTTTTAAGTCATGGAAGGAAGGATCCTTCTTATTATGTTCCATGTGGGGATAAAATCATATGAGTTTGGAACAACATGAGAGAGAGAAAATGATAAACTGTGAACTGTTCCATTGAATCCAGCTGAATGCTTTTTATTTGTGGTGATCAAATTCTAGGTCTTCTAAGAATCCACCTTTTTCCTGAACACGGAAGTGTTCCATGATTCTACTGTTTTCAGTTTCCGGTTTCCAGTGTTATCATTTGCATCAATGTATATTCTTTGTGGTAATGTAATGTTTAAGGTATTACATTTGTAAAAATGGTCAAAAAAACATGTGGCTGTATAGTGCCGATACTTTACAGAGTCGAGATGACCGTATTTTAATGACAGTGCCTCATCTGAGTGTGTAGATGTCATGAAGCGATGGGCCAAGGTTAGTTATGTTGATATCATTACCTACTTTGAGTTGTAATGACAACCAACAACAATACAAATAAATTTTACTCTAAAAAATAAAAAAATTAAATGGTTGTTGCTTTCCTTCTGGATCGCTCATTTTGATAGTTTTTAAAGTGCGTCTCGAGACCAGAAACAGAAAACAGGCAACTTGAATCATCATGGCACTGCCCAGTGGTTGCTCAGGAAAACTGTGGATAGATCAGATCAGGCATTCTTTCCCTCTTTTGCAGACTATATCCCTCTATATATCCATTTCATATTTCTGTAACTTTTTCAAGCGTGAAAACAAGTACTCACCTTTGCATCACTTGTTTTTCCAGCAAGACTGAATATAGCTTGATGATTTCTAGTGTCATTTATATTTTTGCTTGTGTGACACACAAAGCTCTTTTTAATGATCTTGTGTTTGTCTGTAAGTGCAATTATATTTTATATTTTTGTCTTTCCAGTAACATCCATCGATGTTGTTGCTGTATTTCCAGAAGTGAGATTAATTCATTACAGTAACTTTGGTGCCATGCATATGAAAAACACATGAAAAAACAGCGAGGAGGTGGAAATGATTGTTCACTTCCTCGCTGCTCTGCTAGCCAAGTAACAAAACAGACTTGGCAATTGGTCTTAGTTGCCATGACAACATTCATTGTAAAGTGAGACAGAGAGGAGAGAAATGAAGTATGCTTCTGTTCAAGGAAATTAAGAAACAATTAGTGAACCAAAATAGTTACTACTACACCAAATAAATACAAAATTCAAAATTCAAAAAGATCAATTTTCACATTTCTTGTTTGTTGCAAATTTCCACAATTGATGGTTAGTATTTTGTTTGTATGAATTATCTAGACTTAAAGGGATAATTCACCCAAAAATGAAGATTCTCTCAAGATTTACTCACCCTCATACCATCCCAAATGTGTATGACTTTCTTTCTACTGTAGAACACAAATGAAGATTTTTAGAAGAATATCTCAGCTCTGTTGATCCATACAATGCAAGAATGGTGGCCAGAACTCTGAAGCTCCAAAAAGCACATAAATGCAACATAAAGTAATCCATAAAACTCCAGTGGTTAAATCCATGTCTTCAGAGGCAATATGATAGGTGTAGGTGAGAAACAGATCAAAATTTAAGTCCTTTTTTACTATAAATTCTCCTCCCAGCCCAGGAGGTGGCAATATGCACGAACAATGCGCTTAGTGAAAAACAAATGAAAAATGTAAAAGTGAAAGTGGAGATTTATTGAAAAAAAAGACTTAAACTTGATCTGTTTCTCACCCACACCTATCATATCACTTCTGACGATATGGATTGAACTACTGGAGTCGTATGGATTACAATGAAACCTTCCTAGCACTGATTGGGAAGTTTATAATTTAATTTATAAACTGAATTTATAAAAGTACTATAAAGGAGTTCAAACAATTTGTGCGATATTCTCCAAGTCTTCTGAAGTTATACGTGTGTGGGTAAAAAACTGAAATGGAAGTAATTATTCACTGAATATTGTGAAAAACTGAAACACTCCAGGTTTGAACATGCAGAACAATATTTGAAATTCTTTTCAATGTAAAGTTATTGAATGGCCTCAGAAGACTTGGAATAGTGCACAGTCCATATGAATACTTTTGGATGCTCGAAAGGGCCACTGCTTACTGAGAGAGAGAGAGAGAGAGAGAGATAAAAAAAGAGAGTCATACTAGAGGTTTGGAATGACATGAAGGAGAATAAATGATGACAAAAGTTTTTTATGAACTATCCCTTTAATTACTTGACCAACTAGCTAAATAACTGTCAGACAAACAATAAAATACCCCCTTTTTTTTTTTTTTTTTTTGTCACTAGCATCTCTCTGACCAAAGCAGCAGCTTTTGTATTTCTGTATAAGTGAATCATGTTTTCATGAATTGTGAATAAATGCCAAGGTGTCAGAGTTGTTTTTCTGATGAACAAAGCTGCTCAAGCAGTCAAAGTAGACCACTCTCAACACTTATTTAGACCTGAGCTTACTGTCACTAATTAAAGCTGAAGATCTCTCTGCCTGCTCCCGCTATATTTTAATATGATTGCGATAAGACAGTGGAGGCACACAAGCTCCTGAACAAGGGGAAATGTGAAGGTGCAACATGACATGTCTCAGATGTGGGAGATGTGCTAAACTAGGACTCAGTGTTGGTAAGAGAGACTGTTGAATGAGGAGTCATGGTGCATGTGTTGCGTCTGAAGCCATTGTGGATCTGACACAGGCTATGAGCTCTCACTGAACTCACTGAGAAATATTAAAACAAAGAAGAAATTATCACATTCTATCACAAAGTGTGCTAGGCTACTGTCTGCTTACAAAAAAAAAACAAAAAAAAAAAGGTATTGTGGTAACATCATGGTAAAGTGAGGGAATCAAATGGTAATACCATGATAATTTGATATATACCACCATACTGAACGATGACCATGGTCATGTATTCCAAGAAACATAAAAAAGTACTGCGTTACTACCATATTTTTTGGACATGTCTCAAGGTAATTTTTGATTAGTGCAAAGATATTTATGTACAAAATGGAGTAACTCTTAACTTAGAGAATATTTATTCTTCAATTTAAGTCACAATGTTATTAAATTTGATGTTCCATAATTTAAGGCACTTTATGATTCATTGACAAAGAAGGTTGTGTGAGATGATAATGTTTTGTTAATTTTCTTTTAAAAATCTAATTCGTTGAAATCTAATATTTGTGTCCATGTTGGCTTCATACATTTTCTTTTTAAACATACAAAACATGTTCTACAGAAAACTGATTTAATGACTTTAAAAATGTCAAGTTGTGTAACCATCAGCAAATTGTGTGGTTGTACACAATCATCACTTAATCATAAATTTCAAAAACGTATTTTTTGTAAGGACAAAATATTTTTACAAATATTATTATTGAGTTTTTGAGTCAATTTCACAAATATCAAGACATTTTCTCAGGGTTGCACTTTTTGACGTGATTTTTATTTTATTTATTTTTTATTTTTTATATATACCCCATGGTATACAGGTATATGTAGTAGGTTGTATTAGTTGTGTTGCCTTTAATTTTTGTCGATTTAAAAATTACCTGTATTGTAGTAAAAAATACTGTATTAAAATAATGAAAATCACCATTTAAGGGTAGTTCATCCAAAAATTAAAATTCTCTCATAATTTACTCACCCTCATGCCATCCCAGATGTGTATGACTTTCTTTCTTCTGAACACAAAAGAAGATTTTAGAAAAAATATTTTTAGCTCTGTAGGTCCTCATAATGCAAGTGAATGACAACTAAAATGTTAAAGCTCCAAAAAGCACATAAAATCAGCTTAAAAGTAATACATATGACTCCAGTGGTTAAATCCATGCCTT
Organism: Myxocyprinus asiaticus; assembly: GCF_019703515.2. NCBI lineage: Eukaryota > Metazoa > Chordata > Actinopteri > Cypriniformes > Catostomidae > Myxocyprinus > Myxocyprinus asiaticus. The sequence goes on along the minus strand of NC_059348.1, from coordinate 14,478,024 downwards.
CAGAAGCGATATGATAGGTATGGGTGAGAAAAAGATTAATATTTAAGTCCTTTTTTTCCCCAATAAATTCTCCTCCCTTCTCAGTAGGTGGCGATATGCACAAATAATGTGAATCAAAAAAAAAAAAAAGGTGACATCATACATCAGTTTCTGTGAAGATATGTGCATTCCTACTAGGACTTATTTAACGTACAGCAATGACAAATCATGGTTAACAGCAAAACTCAGGCAGCATCATCAAGCCAAAGAGGATGCTTACTGAAAGTGGGGATAAAATATTGTACAATCAGGTCAAAAAAAGACTGACAAATGAGATTAGAGTGGCTAAAAGAAGCTATTCTGAAAAGCTGAAAAACAAGTTTTCAGCTAATGACCCTGCATCAGGCAGGACATTACCAACTACAAGACACCATCCCCCAACTCTATAAGGAATCGACAACTGGCTGACAATCTGAATGTGTTTTATTGTAGATTTGAAATGCCCAGTCTCACACCCCACACCCGCTCCGAACTTCATATCACACAAACATTTATATCTCCTGCAAAAAGGTGGAGATTTACAGTAAAAAAAAAACAAAAAAAACTTAAATATTGATCTGTTTTTCACCCACACCTATCATATCACTTCTAAAGACATGGATTTAACCACTTCAGTTGTATGCATAGGTGTATTACAGACCAGGCCAATGGGGCCAGTGCCCTGCCCAGGGGCCCTTGACTACCAAGTTCTCAACCAAGCTGTAAGTTCTCACGGCCCATCAACTTTGAAAACAAATGTTTATATACACTTGAATATGTGGGCCTCAAAGCTTATAAAAGGCCCCCTCAACAGGGCCCTGCGACTATGAGGGTCCCTAGCCCTCTTATAGGACCCTTTAGCCTTCTTGTTTCTAATAAAAAATTTTAGCCACTTTTTAACCCTATAATGCCACATGTATCATATTTGATAAATGACTTTCTAAATCCTCTACATCATCAACATGATCAGAACTTTGCTGAAAACCCGGTTGTATGCAATGCACTAGATGTCTACTGCCTCCTGGTGAAAGTTTCCATGCTCTTCTGGAAGTAGAAGACCTTGTAATATAATTTCCAAAATGGCTACCTTCATATTGTGATACACATGCATCATTTTGATGTGAAATCTTTGCTGATTTTGATGAAGTAAATTTAACAATAACGTTTATATTGTTACTAATATTTCAAAATTAGTATTTATTGAATTAAAGCAACATGTGCTTGCTTACAGTTTCATTATTTTATAGAAATATCATTTTAAATAGGTTTTAAAAAATAAAATTCTCTGACTATTATTTCATATGTTAGGCTTTATAGGGTTGAGCTTTATTCTTTGTTTGAAAAGTGCTGCCAAACAAAAACATTTATTACAAAAAATAACTGGGCTTGATTGGGAAAAAGTAGACATTGATTTTTTTTTATTTTGTGTGGTACAAAAGTCTGATTAAACTAGATACTTATAGTTTGTCGAGACAAACTATAATGTTGATTTGATAAAATCTTGTCTGAAATTTTAAAATACTTTTAAATGCTTCAAGTTAGAAATGTTTACAGGTGTTACAGTAAGAGAAAGAAAGAAAGAAAGAAAGAAAGAATGAAAGAACAGAGCATCTTACAGCAGATTAAAAGGCTTGTGTCTAAGTTTTGACAGCTGAAGTTTGAAATCACGAACATTCAGAAACAGACTTTTAGCTTATTTGAACATTTTGTCAATGTAATGTAGTCTAGAGGATTTAGACTTAAATGATGACTTCACAAGGCTTTTTTTGATGGGAGAATAATAATGGTAGTCAAGCTGTAGGGTCGTTCCAAACAGAATTTCCAATAAAATGATCAAATGACCACTATTTTTGAGCCCCACACCTTTCAGCCCATCGAAGCTCTCACAATGGAGGGTAAAGTCTTTGAAGGAAACAGTGTGTAGGGATGATCACTTCTAAATGGAACACACCATAATTTAGATGAGTTAGAAAAGATCTGGCAGCCCGAGCCAGAACTGCTTTAACTCTTTGCCAAGTTTCACCAAACCCATGCATAGATGCTGTGAGTCTATTTGTTAAATTGTACAATATTTAAAGTGTTTGATGAAGTTAAAATATTTCATAATGTATTATTGTCCCTTTAAATATATGCACATGTACACATTTAATACACATTTATTCACATTCTTGTTTTTTTGTATGCATAATTTGTTGTATTTACATTGAGTTTGCATTTTGTATAACAAATGTTAAAATGGTACTGTCTCTTTAAGAACAGTTCAGGGAACGTTTCAGTTGAGTGGTTTCTTTACCATATCCATGCTGTGTGTTTGAATAAATCTGAAACAGAACGGGTATTTAAAAGGAATTAAATCAATGAAAATATATTTTGCATGGATCTCAACTAAATATTTGGACCGCTGGGGCCCTAAAAGCTAGACATAATCTGCCCCTGGTTGTATGGATTACTTTTATGCTGCCATTATGTGTTTTTTGGAGCTTCAACGTTCTGGTCACCATTCACTTGCATTGTGAACACCAACAGAGCTGAAATGCTCTTCTAAAAATGTTCATGTGTGTTCAGCAGAAGAAAGAAAATCATACACATCTGGGATGGCATGAGGGTGAATAAACGATGAGAGAATTTTCATTTTTGGGTGAACTGTCCCTTTAAGACTTTTTTCTTCATCGACAATTTGATTAAGAGTAAAATCCTTGAAATACACCTGTCTTTTAAGAAGTGAAACCTTAACTTCAGTCTGAAAGGACTGTTTATCCATCCCCATATGACTGTTGGAAAAATATTACTAGACTTGTAATGATAAAAATAGACCTAAAAGTTAAAGACCAGCACTAAATAAACCCACTCTTTATAGCCTTCAATGTTCCCTCTCTTTTCTAACAGTTCTGCTGCAGCACAACGTATCACGCTGTCAACAATGCTTGCTGTTTAGAGAAAAATACAGTGAATGCAGCAGCTGTTCTCATGTCTAAATAAAGCGTGTTCGCCTCACATCCAGCTCTATCTCTTTCTTTCTCTCTTCTCCATCACTGACTGGGCTTTGTTGCGAGTAGCACTTTCCATTCCGTCTGGAGAGCGCCTGCATCAGCTTTATTTCCGCGTTTCTATCATGACTTTAGCAGAGTCCAACGTGCCAAGACAATCTTCTCAACAAGATCAGGTAGTGAAGTGCCTTTTCTTATAGCTTATATTTATGGTAAAGTATCAAACCTGAGTGAAAGATAATGGTTTTGCTTTCATGTATATATATATATATATATATATATATATATATATATATATATATATATATATATATATATATATATATATACAGTATATGCTATAAATAGTTATTTAGAGTAGTATGATATATATATATATTATATATAGGTTAGATATTATATAGTAGCATAGTTATTTATAGTAGTTATTTATAAAACTAATTAAAATGTCAAGAAACTTTGCAAAACTGCATATCTTATCAGATGTTACGTTACCACTTTCATATATTGATCAATCTTGTGTGATGATTTTCAAGTCTGTGACTTTTATATATGTTTCGGTGGTTGCACTGATGTTATATTTGAGGAAATTCAGATAAATTAAATGCATTTTTATTATTTCATATCATGACCACCATTTAAGGCACTTGATTGGTTATAAAGAATCCCATTTATTAACCATTAAATTAGATAGATGGTCTTTTCAGGTGGCATGCAAAATCTAAACACAACAGATGGCCAATGCAAACACGACTCTTTATTTCACTTCTTTGTCCCAATCAATAGTTTATTGTGCCATCCGATGCAATGGCAACCTCCACTTCTCATCATTCAAATCAATTATGCCAAACTACTGCATCTGTTGTGCCCAGATTACTTTTATGCCATTTATTAATCACACATTCACCTGAACTTGCTACATTGTTCACCAGACATGACCTGACATTAACAATCTAACATCAACTGATGTGCTGCTCTGAATGTCAGTGGAGACACAGGAATCGCCTAAATGAAGTCTAATGTGATTGTGATTTTTAGCACATGATACATGATTATTGCATTATTTCTAAAAGGGGTAGTTCATCCATAAATGAAAATTCTATCCTTATTTACTCACCATCATGTTGGTCCAAACCCATATGATTTTCTCACTTTCTTGCTTCTTCTTTTTTTTATTTTATTTTTTTTTTTACATACAATGAAAGTGAATGATGACCAGGGGCTATCAAGCTCCAAAACTACAAAAAAAGCACCTTAAACTAGGGCTGGGCGATATGGCCAAAAATGTTATCACGATATTCTTTTTCATATCGTTCGATATCTATATTTATCATGATATACATTCACATTTGCACAATGCACTTTTCTTTTTTATTTCAAAGCTGGCGGAAGAAAAGAAGAAAAAATAAATTCTAAACGGTCAAAATAGTCTCTACAAAACTGCATTGTGCACCCAGAGACAAAGAAGTGGTGTCTGTGGGATCTTTTACCTAAATATAACAATATTTGATAGAGTTTATCGATCAAGTGCATTTGGAAATGAATGTTAAAAGATCAAAAGATTTTCGTTTGCCAAAAGCATCGTAAGCCTAAGTAGATCATAGAATCTATCTTACAATACTTCTTAGTTTTGTGGCCCATTTCCCAAAAGCATTGTAACTTAAGTAGTACTTGAAAATGCTCATAGATTTGAGCTCTCTAGAGTAATCATAGAGCGTTAAGAACATCATAAGGACACAGACTTATGCAGACACCTGCAGGACAAACGCAAAATTACACCTTTAGCTACACTTTATGATAATTTAAAATATCATTATAAATATGTTTTATTTATTATTATTTTAACAGACAAGGCTAATAATAATAACAATAATAAATGCATAAAATGATTAGTCAATATTGAATGAACAGATAAATTAATAAGTAAACGAAGTTATTTGTGGACTAGTTGGTAACAACAAAGTGGTTGCTTGATTGTTGCAGAGAACTGTAAAAATTACAATCAGAGAGAGAAGGAAAAAAGTAAATAACTTGCTGCCGTGCATGAAAATCATCCGTACAATATATTGGCTCCACATCTTTGTCTCCTCTTCCTCTGACACTTAAGGGTGCTCTCGCCCGCACCATGTGTTGTGTAGTACTGCACATGTTGTGTAGCATTGTTGTTATTGTTATCACTTTTGGGAGTAAAGAGCAGATCTCCCTTTGATTGGTGAATGTCCCTAAAGCGCATCTTCAACACGTCTCCTTATTTTGTGCTCCGCAATAACACAGTGAACCTCGTTATATTCAATTAATGCTTGTTGTCATTAGCAGGACCAAGCACAGGGCATCTGCTGTCTTCACTGATCCTGGAAGCTTTCATATCGACCCACAGAGCAAATTTTGAAAATGAAATATTAAAATGCAAATCTGACAAATGAAGCCATGTAAAAGAAATATATCATTCCGCACAAAACGATAGCAAAACAAAATGCAATTACATGGTGAATTAAGTTCTACATTTAAGAGAATATTTTTAAATATTTCCAGCAAGTTAAATTACAAACGTTTTAAAGTTCTGCACAAATATAATGACGTTACAATGACGATAAGCTCTATATGTCACATTTCAGCACTTCACGTTTATGGACAGTGTCTCTCTTAACTAGCACTTAAAGTGCGTCCTCACACGTTCATGTTAAGTGCAGTTTTCAGAAACGCACGTAAAAAATAAAGAGTGTTCGTAAATTTGCTCGTAGAAAACACTCTTAACCGCTAAGATCGATCGTTATTGGGAAACGGGACCCTGAGCTAGTGTACACAGCACTGTTGTTTTGTCGCGCTGCTCATTAGAGACAATGAGAGGGCGCAACCATCGTCATGAAGTCTTGCAGTGCAGATGGAATCAATCCGGGGTCTGGACTCGCAAGGTGGATTGTAGGATTGACAGCGGTGCGGAGCAAATTGTTTCCTAGTGTTGTGAGCGTCTTTGAGCGGATTTCTTCTGCGCCAGTGGAAACGTTGCCTGAGAAACCGAACTGCTTGCATTTTTAGCGACACGTACCTGATCGTCTAGATGTAGAACATAGGCTAAATATCAAAATTCTTCAAAAGCTTATCATCGATATCGTGGATTTTTTTATCGCAATAAATATCAAAAACATTTTATCGCCCGGCCCTACCTTAAATGTACTGCAACAGTAGTGCGTAAGATGATTGCACTATTTTCTGAAGCCAAAGGATACATACTGAATATTTGTTTGTGGAGCAGACTGAAATATAACTCACTGAATTATTCACTGAAAATCTTCCCCTATGCCGTTGCTCTCAAATCTCATTCTTGCTATTAAAATATTTGCCCCCTTCCTGATTTCTTCGGTTTTTGTGTATATCTCATACTAAATTGTTTCAAAAATTCAAACAAAATCTAAAATAAAATGAAGGCAATCTGAGTAAACAGAAAATACATTTTTTTAAATTATAATGTTATTTATTGAATCAAGAAAATTATCCAGTACCAACTGGGCCTGTGTGAAAAAGTATTTGCCCTTAGCTACAAAATCCCCAAATCTATGAAACTGCATTCACAGTGAGGTTCAGCTGGACTAGACACACCCAGGCCTGATTACTTCCAGCCTTGTTCAATCAAATCAGCACCTAAATAGAACTTTTTCAGCAGCATGAAGTTGGCTAAAATGTCTCACCCAGTAGCACACTATGGCAAGGTCAAAAGAAATACCAGAAATTATAAGGAAAAAGGTGAATGAAATACATCAGTCTGGGAAGGATTACAAAGCTATTTCAAAGGCTCTGGGACTCCAAAAAAACACATTAAGAGCCATTATCTCCAAATAGAAAAAACTTGGCACAGTAGTGAACCTTCCTAGAAGTGGCCGACCTTCCAAAATTCCTCCAAGAGCACAGCGACGACTCATCCATGAGGTCACAAAAAAGCCAAGGACAACATCCAAGGAACTGCAGGCCTCTCCCACATCAATAAAGGTCACTGTTCATGACTCCACTATCAGAAAGACACTGGTCAAACTGGCATCCATGGAAGAGTGGCAAGGCGAAAACCACTGCTAACCCAGAAGAACATTAAGGCTTGTCTGAATTTTGCCTTAAACCTTTTGGGAGAATGTTCTGTGGACTGATGAGTCGAAAGTGGAACTGTTTGGAAGGCAGCGGTCCCATTACATCTGGCGTAAATCAAACACAGAATTACAAAAAAAGAACATCATACCTTCGGTCTAACATGGTGGTGGTAGTGTGATAGTGTGGAGATGCTTTGCTGCTTCAGGGCCTGGGCAATTTGCAATAATTGAGGGAAACATGAATTCTGCGTTCTACCAGAAAATGCTAAAGGAGAATGTCAGGTCATCCATCCGTGAGTTGAAGCTCAAGGATTATGCAGCAAGACAACGATCCAAAGCATAGGAGTAAATTCACTTCTGAATGGCTCAAAAGAAGCTAAATTAAAGTAGTCAAAGTCCTGACTTGAACTCGATTGAGATGCTGTGGCAGGAACTTAAACAGGCAGTTCATGCTCAAAAATCCTCCAATGTGGCTGAACTAAAGCAGTTCTGCAAAGAAGAGTGGGCCAAAATTCCACCACAGCGTTGTGAAAGACTGATCTCTAGTTATCAGAAGCATTTGGTTGCAGCTGTTGCTGCTAAAGGTGGTGCAACCAGCTATTAAGTTTAAGGGGACAGTTAGTTTTTCACATGGGTGATATAGGTGTTGGATGACTTTTTTGTTTCAATAAAATATATATATATTAAAAATATATTTTGTGTTTACTCAGGTTGCCTTTGTTTTGTTATATCTCGTTTGAAGATCTAAAAAAAATTAGTATGAAATATACACAAAAATATAAGAAATCAAGAAAAATACTTTTTGCATAACACTGTGCTGTATGCACATATACATATTGGTGCATTGGGATCGTTTACGAGACAAACGAGAACCAATTAAGTTTTTTATCATTGATGTCAAACGTCATGGTTACTTTCGTAACCTCCGTTCCCTGATGGAGGGAACGAGACGTTGTGTCGATGTAGTGACACTAGGGGTCACTCTTGGGAGCTCCAAACACCTCTGATCTTTTTTTAAAAGGCCAGTTAGAATTGGCGAGTGGAAATTGCATACGGGTATAAAAGGAGCTGGTATGCAACCACTCATTCAGGTTTTGTGCTGAGGAGCCGAGATAAGGTCCCGGCCATTTCAGCAGGTAGTTCAGCGTTGTGGCAAGAGGGACACAACGTCTCATTCCCTCCATCAGGGAACGGAGGTTATGAAAGTAAAAATGACGTTCCCTATCTGTCACTCACTCGACGTTGTGTCGATGTAGTGACACTAGTGGAACCCTATAAAAAATGCCACAATTAACCGAATGGTGTTACGTGAAGTGTCGGTGTGTGATGGGCAGACTGCTGTGTGCCTTGTAGCCAGCGCACCAGGCCATCACGTAACCTCCCCAACACTCTTTATGAGCGTCGAACAGTCCCTCAGGCACAAGTCGACTGCCCAAAGAATGGGTGGACAGGCTAGCCCAGCTGAGGCCTCTTTTCCTTCTCTTTTCTCCCCAAAAAAAGTGGAATTTGTTAACTGACTGGGAGCCCAAAGTGTCTACATCGGGGGGGGGTGTCACTCCCAAGGGGAAGACACCGCAGAGAACACACCCCACCCAAAAAGGGGGGGGGTATTTTGAGTGGAAATACCTCACATGGTCTTTACCGAGCCTTGTCAGAAGTATGTCATGTGAAGAGGTCCCATGGTAAGTCCTACCCAAAGGGGGAGGAGTTTCTACAAAGCATGGTGACCTGGGGCAGAGGGGCCCCTGCCCAAGGAAGATGCAGTTTACCGACAGGGAAACGATTTTGCGGAAAATATCACATGGGGTTGCCATCAGGGAACCATCGCATGCGGAGCACCTACCTCAGTACAGGGCCTCATTAGCACACTTACTGAGTTGGCAGCAAGTTTCTCCACAAAATTGACTGCCACAGGGCTAAGGAGGAAAGTCTTCCAGGGATCACAGTCTGTGAACACTACTGGTAGTCAAGAGCGCCTGTCTTCCACTAAAGGGAGGTACACCCAGCCAGTTGTCCCAGAACTTACCTGCTCATGCCTGACACTATTTGGGATGAGACCGGCTCAATCCAAATAGATGCGTAAAACTTGCACCGGACACAGCAACACCAAGGCTGGGTCTGTCTCCTCCTGGGGCAGCGTTTGCAGGATCACCACCTGATCCCTAAAAGGGGTCGTGGTAACCTTGGGCACATAGCCTGGTCGGGGTCTCAGGATCACGTGAGAGTAACTCGGACCGAACTCCAAGCACGATTCACTGACAGAGAATGCTTTCAGGTCCCCTACCCTCTTGATGGAACTGAGTGTAGTCAGGAGGGTAGTCTTCAAAGAGAGTGCCTTAAGCTCAGCTGACTCCAAGGGCTCAAAGGGAGCTCCCCGTAGACCCTGAAGGACTACAGAGAGATTCCATGGGGGGACGTGGCGCAGTCTAGAGGGGTTCAACCTCCTAGCGCTTCTCAGGAACCTGATGATCAAGTCGTGCTTCCCCAAGTACTTACCATCTACCGCATCGTGATGAGCCGAAATAGCGGCTACATACACCTTCAAGGTGGAGGGGGACAGCTGCCCCTCCAACCTCTCCTGCAGGAAGGAAAGCACCGATCCAACTGCGCATCTCTGGGGGTCTTTGCGTCGGGAAGAACACCACTTAGCGAACAGACGCCACTTCAAGGCATACAGGCGCCTCGTAGAGGGAGCCCTAGCCTGAGTGATCATGTCTACCACCGCGGGCGGTAAGCCACTTAAGTCCTCCGCATCCCATCCAAGGGCCAGACGTGGAGATTCCAGAGGTCTGGTCGCGGGTGCCAGATGGTGCCCCGTCCCTGAGAAAGAAGGTCCTTCCTCAGGGGAATTCACTGGGGGGGAGCTGTCGTAAGGAGCGTGAGATCCGAGAACCATGTCTGGGTGGGCCAGTAGGGTGCTACTAGGATGACCTGCTCCCCGTCCTCCCTGACCTTGCACAGGATCTGTGCAAGTAGGCTCACTGGAGGAAACACATACTTGCATAGTCCAGGGGGCCAGCTGTGTGCCAACGCATCTATACTGAGAGGTGCCTCAGTCAGGGCGTACCAAAGCGGGCAGTAGGAGGATTCCCGGGAAGCAAACAGGCCTACCTGTGCTCGACCGTATCGACTCCAAATCAGCTGGACCACCTGAGGGTTTAGTCTCCACTCTCCCCTGAGGGTAACCTGATGTGACAGTACATCTGCTGCAGTGTTGAGGTCGCCCGGGATGTGAGTGGCTCATAGCGACTTGAGGTGCTGCTGACTCCAGAGGAGGAGACAGCGGGCGAGTTGTGACATGCAATGGGAGCGTAGACAGCCTTGGCGGTTGATGTATGCTACCATTGCTGTGTTGTCCGTCCGGACCAACACGTGCTTGCCCTGGATCAACGGCCGAAACCTCCACAGGGTGAGCAGTACTGCCAACAACTCTAGGCAGTTGACATTCCAATGCAGTCGTGGGCCAGTCCCAGAGCCGGCGGCTGTGTGCCCGTTGCATATGGCGCCCCAGCCCATCTTGGAGGCGTCTGTTGTAACCATGACATGCCTGGAGACCTGCTCTAGGGGACTTCCTGCCTGTAGAAATGCCATGTCGATCCAAAGGCTGAAGAGGCGGCGACAGACCAGCATGATGATCACACGATGTGTCCCAGGGCACCATGCCATCTTGGGACTCGAGTCCAAAGCCAGTGCTGAAGCGGTCTCATATGCATCAACCCGAGTGGTGTGGCTGCCGCTGAGGATGCCAGGAGCCTCTGAAAGTTTTTCAGTGGAACTGCTGTTCTCCATCTGAATGCCTTCAGACAGTTCAGCACCGACTGTGCACGCTCGTTCGTGAGGCGTGCTGTCATCGAGACTGAGTCCAACTACAAACTGAGAAAAGAGATGCTCCAAACCAGGGAGAGCTTGCTCTTTTCCCAGTTGACCCGAAGCCCCAGTCGGCTGAGATGCCAAAGCACGCGGTACCTGTGTGCGCACAGTAACTCTCGAGAGTGAGCTAGGATCAGCCAGTCATCGAGATAGTTGAGGATGCGGATGCCCACTTCCCTTAGCGGGGCAAGGGCTGCCTCTGCGACCTTCGTGAAGACACGAGGGGACAGGGGTAGGCCAAAGGGAAGGACCTTGTACTGGTACACCTGGCCTTCGAAGGCAAACCACAGGAAGGGTCTGTGTCAAGGTAAGACCAAAACGTGGAAGTACTCGTCCTTCAGGTCTACCGCCACGAACCAATCTTGATGCCGGATGCTTGATAGAATGCGCTTTTGTGTAAGCATCTTGAACGGGAGTCTGTGCAAAGTCCGGTTCAGTACTCGCAGGTCCAGGATTTGTCGCAACCCACGCCTTTCTTTGGTATGATGAAGTAAGGGCTTTAGAACCCTTTCTTTATCTCGGCTGGAGGGACAGGCTCTATCGCACCCTTGCGCAGAAGGGTAGCGATCTCCGCACGCAAGGTAGCGGCATTCTTGCCCTTCACCGAGGTGAAGCGAACACCGCTGAACCTGGGCGGGCGCCTGGTGAATTGAATTGTGTAGCCGAGTCGGAGGGTCTGGACCAGCCATCGCGATGGGTTGGAAAATGCGAGCTACGCGCCCAAACTCCGGGCGAGGGGGACCAACGGAATGATCATGTCGGACGTACTGGTGGGTGGGTCCTAGCAGCGGGGCAGAGCTCGAGGTGCCATGTCGAGGGGATTCCATCCCTGTGGCCATGCTGAGTCCAGGGATATCGAAGCACTTACCTGGCTCCTGCCGAGGGGGGGGAGGAGGAACCTCTTCCCTGTAGTCCACCGGAACCAACCCTGTGTGGGTGTGTTTATGCCACAGCTGAGCGCACAGGGGCGGGGGGTCTGCCTCTGGAGTGCCATACGACGACGGGCGTGCGCACCGGACCTGTGACCCAGGAAATTAGAAAACCACTCTTTTGTCAAACTTCTGGGTACCGCAGCCTCTGAGGCATGCTTTCTTGGGTTCTTAGTAGCCGGCCGCGAGACGGGCGGCATCTGTTTCCTGCAGAGGGCTCCACGCCGGAGCCAGGCCACAGGAGCGGGCTGCAGTTGAGCCGGTGTTATTGCTGCTGCAGGGTGATGCCCTTGGTGACAAGCAGACGGGGTGTGGGGTCTTAAGCTGCACCGGGGCGGGATATGTTGCATCAATCCCGGGACAGAACTACCCTCGTGCAGTTCTTTTAGAGCCTTGGCTTGGTGTACTTGCAGGAGAGCCATGGTGTGCAGGGCGGACCTGGACAGGAGTTTCGGGCGCCCGCGCCAGGTGACGGCGCTCTGCGGACATAAGTGCACCACGAGCGCCTTATCCACCTGGGGGATCACCAAATACCCCCTGGCCGCTCCGCCATCGAGGGTAGCGAGAGCGGGGGAGCTGAAAGATACAAGATAACACCCCCAGTGCTAACCGACATGGCCTCAAACCCGTAGGTAGAAGGACCAGTGCGGGGAGCCGCTGGGGTGGCTTGCTTTCTTACGAATGCAAGACGCGACCGCAACGTTGCCATGGTCATGTTCTCGCAATGAGGACATGATCCATCCACGAACGATGTCTCCGCATGGGCAGCGCCCAGACACGTAAGACAGTGATCGTGGCCGTCGGAAGCAGAGAGATAACGATCACAACCAGGAATAACACACAAAAGGAAAGGCATCTTTAAAAAGACGCATCTTTAAAAAGACGTTCCGTGTGTGCCGCTCTTTTAGAAAGAAAATATACTCTATTAGCAGCGAAGTACCCAGGGGTGTTCTCTGCAAACCACAGATGCAGAGGGGGAGAAGCCACTGAAATGCGCCATAAAATCCAGCAGAGAGAGATGAATGAACTTGGCGGATGAATTCCGCTCAGTGAATAGAACTGCTCAGCTCCGAAGAGAAAATCTGAATGAGTGGTTGCATACCAGCTCCTTTTATACCCGTATGTCCGGGGTAGTGGCATGCAAATTCCACTCGCCAATTCTCATTGGCCTTTTAAAAAAAGATCAGAGGTGTTTGGGGCTCCCAAGAGTGACCCCTAGTGTCACTACATCGACACAACGTCGAGTGAGTGACAGATAGGGAACCTGGCATTTCACGTCTTGACAAGCCATTTAACTGAATGTGAATGAGATTTGAGAGCTGAGGCATAGGAGCAGATTACCAGTGAATATTCGATATTTAAATCAGTATTTTCATTAATTTTGGGTTTATTCCTCAGTCTAGCTATCGGCTACTCAGCTTCAGAATACTTGGAATAAAGTCCATGAGCTGCTGTTTTTGTAATTTTTGGAGCTTGACAGCCCCTGGTCACCATTAATTTCCATTGTATGGAAAAGAACAGAGTCAACATTCTGCTAAACATGCCGTTTGGTGTTCCACTGAAGAAAGACAGTCACATGAGTTTGGAACAACAAGAGTTTTGTGCAAACTATTCCTTAAATAAAATTAAATAGCAAAAAAGGAAGGGAAGTGTTCAAAGAGTGAATTTTTATTCCCTCTCTCAAGCTGCTTTTCACACTTGAACCCTAAGTAGGGCTCTCTGATGACAATGATTAGGGTTTAAGCAGTGGAAGAATTGCTGCCTTTGATTCCACTCAAAGGAGGGGCTATATTTGGCATGGTGGCGGAGATAAAGTGGGTCTGATAGACGGGATTAATTGGGAATTGCGTTTGATGTTCAGAGCCCAGATGAAAAAGAACATCCCCTGTGAAACACAATTATGAGCAATCAGTTCAGGCTCAGAGCTGACAGACTAGAGCGTGTATTGCAGTCTACCTGTCCTTCAAAGACTGCCTGTTTGAACAATAAAACTGATGTAGAACAAACAGCTTGGCTTTGACAGGATTTTTTTATTTTTTTTTTACTTTCATAATACTAGAGAGACATACCATAATTTAAGAGATCACTCTCTGGTTTGTACAGCCCTACTGAAGGTGACCATTAAAGATATAGAGCCATAATTATCCTTAATATTCTTATATGCATGCAGACTTTTCACTTTCTAGGAAGATCTCACTTTACTGGTTTTAATATCTCGTGTCATTTTTGCAGTCTGAAAAGGTGCTTAGAAATAGATTGGAGCACTTATGACTTACACTTCGAGGTGTGGGTTTAAGTTTAACCTTGCTTTCTGAGGTTGTGTGGGAATTGCTGTGATATTAGATGTCTGGACTGCACTTATCATTCAGTCTTTGTCATATTCATCATATTCATCATATTCATCTTTTATGGAATATATTTCAAGAGGTGATGGATTTTAATATCTGTCAGACAGAGATGTCACAATGTGACTGTATTACACTTCACAGGACTGCAAAGTTATCTTGTATGTGGCTGATTTTGTCTTTTTTCTATTTCCTTTTCACTCTCTTTTTTTTGTCGTGCGCTGTCAAACCCGACGGATCTCATGGGAAACTTTGCGACAGGAGGTCGATGGTTTTGTCTACATAAATCGGTCTGTGCTTTTCGAATGTCTGAACTTACCCCACTGGCAGACGCCTGAAACTATAGGCAACAGTACAGAGACCAAAAAGACCAAAAATGTTCGGGTTCAGAATTTGGCACAGTAGGATGAATTTGGGTGAGAAAAAAATCCGAATTTAACGCCGCAATTTTTACATTTGCGAGAAGAACTGCTCGGGCTATATAAAAAGCAAGTGTCGTTCAATGAAAAGCTATTGTTTTCCTGTACTTTTAATGTATCTTGTAAGGTTCTCCATTTATATGTGATGTCCTCCACTGCACAACACACAAACATTCATAACGCTAACGAAAATGTCAGTAAAGCCTGCTAACAATTTCATAATAGCAAGACTACTTAAAATAAAATACATTTAATAACAAATCACCATTGATAAAACGTTTTCTACAATTCATTGCCATAATAATTCCTTTTCGCATTTTTGTAGCCGCTGTGGTGTTTATCAAATAATTCCTTATGCTCATATACCAAAGCCAAGAGTTCCTAGATGTTCTTCTTTAAGTTTATAATGTTGGTTTGCTAAGTAACATTTGGTGTGTTGGTGCCACCCATATGCTGGATTTTGTAGCCCCACCTACATATACACACTTATTCCTACGTCTTTAGCTTATTTGGTAGCTTACCTGATAGAGCGTTGGACTCAACGGTTACGGTTCGAGTTCAGCCAAAGATGCTCGGAATTGAAAGTGGCATAGAAGCGACACAAAATGACATGGTTGCTTTAGTTAATGTGTGTTTTTTTTCTTTCTTTTTTTTTTCTTTTTTTTTCTTCTTTTTTTTCTAATTTGCATTTTAAAACACTGTCGGTTAGTGTTAGGTGTTGGTTAAGTGTAAAGATGTCTGTTTTGTTAAACTCTCATTTATCTTTTCAGACACTATTGGTTAGGTTTAGGGCAAAGTTTTAGGTTAGAGAGGTACGTTTTACTTATTAAAACCTCCATCTAAAATTCACCTTAAAAACCTTGTCTGATTACAACCTAAATTCACTCATTTTTGGCACCCCCACTGGACATTTAACTGGAAAACTGCAGCCAAATGTGTAATGAAGCACGTAATTTCAGTTTTGCAAAAACATTGCAATGCTCACATAAATTTCATGATACCAGGCTGAAAAGCACTTACTGTATCTCATTGGTTGGTCAATTATCTTCGCAGTCCGGAGGAAAAAAAAAATCTTTCTGCCCTAAGTAAAAAATATATATAAATAAATAAATAAAAAATTGTCGGCAGACAATTTGACAGTTAAAGGCAGTACCACTGGATGGATGGTAGGGCGTTGATAGATAGTTGTTAGGGTTTTCTGGGTGGTTGCTTACTGGCCCAGTTCAAAAGAACCCAAGTTAAATGTCTCTATGATGTTCCTATCATGTTTCTCGATTTCGGATCAATGTAAGAGATTTTGTTTATGGTTCGCAAGGTGAAAATCATAAATCTGATTGCTTGGAAAAGTAAGAGCACATCTCTCTTCAAGCCATATGATTAGTTTGTTTAAATCCCTAACCCTAAGCATTAGCAAAGCAAATAGTAATGCTTTCCTTAGCAACCACCACTATTAATATTTGTCAATTGTTTTCTTTCTTGCCAGTCTCCAGTGGAGCAGATTGTCTACCTCCCTTCGTCACCTCTAAGGCACATCATTACATGTCCTCACTAGATACTGGTCCTGTTGCCGCAGGATGCAAACTTTGGCTTTAGAAATAGATTCTGTCAGTTCTTGTCTGAATAGTAGAGGATAGCTTCATGACCCACAGGGCCTGTTGCTCCACACCATAACTGTGCAATTATTAATTCAGATCTGTTCTGCAGCAGTTCTGTAACAATGCGGTGTTTTTTACTTTATTATTGGAACCAAGCCTTGGTTGGTCTAATGAAGGCTTGTTAACACTATTAAAGGGATAGTTCACCCAAAAATGAAAATTCTCTCATCATTTACACACCCTCATGCCATTCCAGATGTGTTTGACTTTCTTTCTTCTGCAGAACACAAATTAAGATTTTTAGAAGAATATCTCAGCTCTGTACAATGCAAGTGAATGGTGATCAGAACTTTGAAGCTCCAAAATGCAGATCAATTCAGCATAAACATAATCCATCAGACTCCAGTGGTTTAATCATTGTCTTCTGAAGCGATCCAATTGGTTTTGTGTGAGAACAAACTAAAATGTAATTCCTTTTTCTTTATAAATTTGACAGCAGTCTCCTTGGCGATCATGATTTCAAGCTTGACTTCACTTACTATAGCACCATCTATAAAAGTGTAGTCGAGCCTGAAATCATGATCGTGCTTAGAGACTGCAATGGCAAGATGTACAGTGAAAAATAAGTTACACATTGACCAACCAATGAGATAAGTGCTTTTAGTCACGTGTCCCAAGCCACTGCAGCTACAAAATACAGCATGTGGTTGGCGCCAACGCACCAAAAGTTACTTAGCAAACCGACTTAAAAATCTTAAAGAAGAACAACTAGGGTCCGGCGTAAAAAATTTATGTAGAGCTGCTCTTGGCTTTGGTATATGAGTCAAGGAATTATTTGAAAGTTACTTATTTAAAAAGAATAATAATAATTCAAGCAGGATTCACTGCTTTATGTGCCTGTCCTCTTAATTCAAATGATTATAATTGGTCTCTTAAGTACGCTCTCTTAATGCATAATTTAGCTATTGATGTCCCGCATATGCCAATCAACTATCCTGTCCATTTCACAGTTGTAAAGAGCCCTTCACATACAGATGGCTCTATGTGCTTTCTTCCAGACATGTTTCCTGATGTGTTTATATGATAAAAGATGATCGCTTTATAACAGACTAAATGTGTGGGGTTGTCAGAAGGGTGCTGGCAGATATATTGTTTCTTATGCCTCACGTGTCTTCAGTCGTTGATATTTTTATAATAAAATGGAGTGCTTGCTGTCAGAATGGAGAAATGAAAGATTATTAACAGTGAAAGCCTGTATAAATTGGTGGCAAAGTGATATCCCATTATGACATCACAATATGTCACTTGATGACATCTGGGAAATGAAGTGAAACATGGTGGGTGATTTCTGCAACAACATCCACAATAACGAATAAGACCATTTACTATTTTGCTCAGTGATAAAGATGTCTCGTCACTCGAAACTCTCTCTCTATATATGAGAAAACTGTGCCACTTTATGTATGAGCGCTGTAACAATAGCTTCCATTTGTCCTCCATCATTTTTCTGTTTCCTCCTTTGTTGTTTCCTAGTTTGCCCATTAGGTGAAACAAATGAGAGCCTCTTTATTTCAGTGTCGCCTCCAGCCTTGTCTCCCTCTTCAGCTTTCTGGGCTTCT
Organism: Myxocyprinus asiaticus; assembly: GCF_019703515.2. Taxonomy (NCBI): domain Eukaryota; kingdom Metazoa; phylum Chordata; class Actinopteri; order Cypriniformes; family Catostomidae; genus Myxocyprinus; species Myxocyprinus asiaticus. The sequence continues at coordinate 14,460,166 of NC_059348.1, read as the reverse complement.
CTAAAGACTTCTCTAGGCTGAAACTAATGAACGTGTCTGGTTCAGTGTTACTTTATTTGAAATAGTTCAAGGTAACCCTGATCGCAGCTTGTTTCTCTGGTTTTATTTTCCTTAGTCTCGAAGAGGCAGACCTTTCAACATTTAGTCTGGTCCAATTTGCTACATTTTCTGGCCAAGTTCCGCTCACTTAGACAGGAGGAGACCATCTGACAAAAATAACAAACCACAGTTCAATTAGTTTTATATGACTTTTAGGTTAATGTGAAGTCGATAATCCCACAATAACAGGCTTGTAAAATGCTAGCTCATTCAAATATTGGTGTAGCAGTCTCCGTGAATGTTTAAATGTATGTAGTAGGCCTGTCGCGATTATTAAATAACCGTCTGGCCATTTGAGACAACCGTGATTATTGGGCATTCAAAGTCCAATCACATTTTAATGCCCAAATAAGGGAATTTTAAGTGACTGTGGTGTATATATGCTATGAACGGTGCCTTTGTGTGTCATTCAGTTGAACTCCGAGACCGAGCGTCACTGAGACGCAGCGCGGAGGTCTACCAGCTCCTGTCCGGAAGAGCGCATGCTGTCAGCAGAGACTCACGCCAAACCCCTGCGAAAATATAATCTAACAAGTATAAACTTTGATAGTGAAAGCAAAGCGTTCCGGTTTCACTTTAAAGGATCATGTAATGGCAAATGTTCCTGGTTAATACACGCTGTGTTTATGACACGCAGTGACAAAGAGGGTTTCTGTGGAGTGATAAAATTCTGAAATGAAATCTTAAAGATTTTGCTTCATGACAAATAAGGGCTTGTGCACTGTAAAAAACAAAACAAAAATTGTGCTGGTTTTACAAAAAAAAAAAAAAAAAATTGAGGCAAGTATTTGCATCAGCTTTTTTAGTATTTTGAACTTAATTTTTTTTTTTTTTTGACATATTAGACCTCACATGTAATGCCAACTCAAATCTATCAATTTACAGGCCATTTTTTTAAAGTTATAAAGGCAATTTATATCTTGTTGGGAACTACCATCATCAAGTAATATTTACTTATTTTTTTCTGATAGGCTACACATTTTTAAGTTAGTTACATTTGATTTTGAAAGGCATTTAATTTACATTCCAAGTTTCCTAATATAGCCTATTTATTATAAAAAGTGTTTCAAAAGAAATTCAAAATATTTATTCATATTACAATGTTACAAATTCCTAAAAAATTTCAACAGCAATACTTTTGTAAATGTATCCAAGAAAAATAGAAAAACACAAAAACACACCTACTTATATAGACTAAAACACAAATGGGAGTACAGAGAAACAGGTTTGGTATCAAAATGTGTACTAGACAGGAACTGTTACATTTGGTCTTAATGTGAAACACTAAATAAAGTTTAGAAAATAGTACCTGTGTAGTTTACAATGTTGCAGCAACATCACATACAAATTTAAAAACAAAAAATGACAGCAGCAAAGACAAATGCATTTTGCAAACTTCATAATTAAGCGGAATGTGCAAAAATTGTTTGCTATTTATTTAATTAGCAAATTTTACATAAAAAAAAAAACAAAAAAAAACATTTTGAACTAATGTGCCACTTTAAAACACATTAAAACATGACTACAATGACACACTTGAAGACTATGAACACAAATGAATTAAAAAAATACAAATATTATATGCAAGAAAACCTAAAGGTAAATTTGTCTTTACATCTGAAGTATCAGAATAAACTTCTGATCCCCTTAATGACTATCCCAACTGTTGGACTGTTGTCGTCAGTAACTTTGCTGTAAAGTCATTGCAGCATGCTGGGTTAAAATATACCCAAAAACAGAATTCTTGGTTATCAAAATCACTTTACCACAACCACACAAGTGAGTGAGAGGCAGGCAGACTAAAATAACAATTTAAAAGGTATAAATGTATTGTCTGTTTGGGTAAACAAGTTTCGAGTCAGCTGAAATTCTCTAAAATTTGCTGTTTGGGGTAATTAATATTTAAGACGTAGAACGCTTTGAAGCAAATGTCCACTGTGCTGCAATGCAGTTTGTTTAAGCGCTTCTCAGTGAATGACAACAAATATTTGAAAGCACTGATTGTTTTCTCCAAGCATCGGTGTGTATGGAAAAATGGCTTCTTTTGCATGGTGCAGGAAACCAGCCACTGGTACCAACCTGTAAAAACAGAAATGACTGTGTATCAATGCATGAACACTAAGTTTTAAAGCTTTAAGTACACATCTTTAGGAGCAGTAAAATCATTATGCATCTGACACAGTACTCATGACTTACTAATGCTTCTTCTAATGTATTTCGTTTTTTCAGTAACACTTTTCAATAACTTTGTATTTGTTAACATTAGTTAACTACATTAAAGTAGCAATCAACAATATTTTAGGTTAATGTAAATTTTTGAAATTTGTTCATTGTTAGTTCATAATGCATTAATGTTAACACACAGTGGTTAAAATCATTCACCCAAAAAATTATAATTCTTTCGTCAATTATACAGCATGTGTACATAAATAGTGTATATGTAAAGTGCTCTGCAGATGGGTCAAGGAGCACTTTACTTTTTTTAGGGTGAGGAAAAAAAAGAGGATAAGAGGCCACGACTGGGCTAGCCTGTTTCTATCTTTTGGGCAGTCGACTTGTCCCCGAAGGGCCGTTCGACACTCATAACAGCATTGGGGGAGGTTACGTGTCGGCCTGCTGTGCTGGCTATGAGGCACACAGTGGTCTGACCGTCACACACCGCCAGTTTACATAACACATTTCAGCCAGTTGTGGCGTTTCGTGTAGGGACCCCTAGTGTCACTACATCGACACAAGGTCGAGTGAGTGACAGATAGGGAACATCCTGGTTATTGCGTAACCTCCGTTCCCTGATGGAGGGAACGAGACGTTGTGTCCCTCCTGCCACAACGCTGGACTATCTGCTGAAATGGCCGGGACCTTGTCTCGGCTCCTCAGCACAAAACCTGATGATAGCGGAAGGGGCGGAGTTACCTGGCTGTGCTGCTGGTCTGACAAAACTATTGTAAATAATGGAGAATGTAGCAGCTAGTGAAACTTCTCTGAAGACAGCACCTTGCATATGTGAGCTGAATGCTTTACCATCACACCACGCTGTGTGAATATGTATGTTGTTTGAGATACAAGTGTTGAACTGAGGTACGCTAATGCGCTAAAGCTAGTGGCTACACACCACGTGCGCTTGAATCGTCACTCCCGTCAGCTGTTAAATGATGATTGCTTCCATGTAGTAACAAACCATTAAGTGTTCCATTTGGGAGGATACTACACTTTGAAAATTAATTCATTACAGGGTTAAATGCATAGTATATTTTGTAAGTGCAAAGTGTATAGTGTGTCATTTGGGACATAGTTAATGTCTCACTTAAAGGGATAGTTCACCCAAATATGAAAAGTCTCTCATAATTTATTCACCCTCATGCCATGCCAGATGTGTTTGACTTTCTGTCTTCTGCAGAACACAAATGAAGTTTTTTAGAAGAATATGTCAGCTCTGTTGGTCCATACTATGAGACCTTTGTAGCTCCAAAAATCACATAAAGGCAGCATAAAAGTAATCCATAAGACTCAAGTGGTTTAATCCATGTCTTCAGAAGCAAAATAATAGGTGTGGGAAACATTTAAGTCATTTTTTGCTGTAAATCTCCACTTTCACTTTTAGATCTGAAAGTCACGTGCGGTGCCCGTTTAGTTTCACTTTCACATCTGAAAGAGAACGTTAAGTGGAGATTTAGAGTAAAAAAAACACTTAAATATTGTTCTGTTTCTCACCCACACCTATTATATTGCTTCTTAAGATATGGATTTAACCACTGGAGTCTTATGGATTAATTTTATGTTTTTTAGCTTTCATTCTGCCATTTGTTACACTGAAACATAATCAGTTCCTCCTACCAGCTTAAAAAGTAAACCAGAATGCTTTTTTTTAGCAGTTCATCTGTCTCCATGAATGTTACTTGTTTCTTGCCTGAAAAGGGGAGCCAAGCTATTTACAATCATTTAGGTGATGTTATGAAAAATGATCAAGAAATGTTATGAAAGAAGAGCTCAACAAATCATTACACTGTATATGAGTGTAAATATTTTGGTGTTCCTTTTTTAAGATAAATATAATATACGGATAAATATAATTTAATATAATTTTGAGAGAACTTGATATTTTAAAATATTTGTAACGCACCGCACGGAACAAAAGCTTACATGATAATATTGACAATAGAAAGCTTTATTTATTATTTTCAGCTGCAGAAAGGAGAACAAAATCCCTATTGATGTTTTCTAAAGCACAAAATTATATTAAAACATTGTTTCAAAATTAAAACCTAGTTAAAGTTCTTCAGTAACATAACAGTTGTTGAATAATTCTGTGAGCTCCCATGTATTAAAGCTACATTCTACAATTCGACCATCTAAGCATGTCCACCTTAATATAATGGAGAGATTTCCAAGGAGATGACACGTTACAATGTTAAAGCAACTCAGTGGTTGCTCATGATGTGGAATGTGCTGTGGTTTGTTCATGGGTCACTTAAAATGTTGGAGAGTCTCAAAGAATCTGATGAGCCCAGTAAAGCAGCCTCAAGTCAAATATTATTTGATGGTTGTAGGGTAAAAGGAGCAAATGTAGAACACCTTTTAGGGTTAAAATAATTAAATAAACCAATCGGAGCTCAGCAAACAAATGAATGTTTCCATCTTTATGAAGGATGAGAGAAAGCCTTTGGTGCTGTTTATTCAGCATTTGAGACAAAGCAGTTAGCTGCTGCAAAGGTCATCCCAAAATCAGTCAAATTTCAATTACAATCAAACAAGTCTTTGTCATATTATGCACCTGCCCCAGAGCCGATTCCGTCAGAGATCACATTTTGATGCTGTCTTGCTGGTTTAGATCAATGTGGTTTAGGCTGAATTTGAACTTTGAATTGTAAGTTTCAGGAAGGGTTTACTTTTCTTGTAATCTAACCTGAAGGACAACCTACAGGAATGAAAAACAAACCCTTCCTAGTGACACTCAAGGTCAAATATCAATTTACAACAATGTGACGCTGTAATACAAGAGCAGAGAGCCAAGAATAATATGGAGTGAGTGATAGAGAGATGTTCTTCAGACCAGTGGTCTTGCCTTTAAGACCTACTATCCATTCTGTTGCCTTTTTTAACTAGATTTATTATCCATAACAGTTAGCCCCTATATAAAGTTCAAAATCGTAATTGATCACAGATGATTTTATGACAAGACCACGTACATTTCCCCTCTGCCGCAGATCTCATTCACACTTGTGTTTTATTCAGAAGCACTAAGTTTGATATTACTGACACCAAGCACCATTTGATCTCACATGTCATGTGACCAAACAGGATCATTTTAATTTTTATATATCATTTTAATCATATTTAATTTCATGGTACATTTTTTTTGGCAGCTTGGATGTGTAAATCATCATCCACTTCCATTGTATTATATAGAGAAGCTCTGATAATCTACCTAATAGCTCTTTTTTTTTGTTGTTGTTTCAAGAAAAAAAGAAAGGCAGATGCTATTTGCATCCTGGTGCATATAATGGTAAATGCAATTTACACTCCAGTGCAAATAGTGGCAGATATTATTTGCACCCCAACCACGGTGTAAATAATGGAAGATAATATTTGCACCCTGGTGCACATCATGTCAGATACTATTTGCACCCATATTTAAATATAACATACAGTATATAGGCACCACTGCAGTGTGTTTATTGTGTTGATTTAGAGTCCCACAGACACACGTGTGCTATCGACAGACCCCGCCTCCGGATCAAAAGAAGGGCATTTTTAATTAGCACTTCCTAAATAAAAAAAGACCAATCCGGTGAACCTTTTTATCTGTGTGAAGCACAAACACAGTTGCACATCAACAGCACAGTGCTCCGACACAGATGTCCTTAATGTTAATAAAGAGATTTTATAGTGTGGGTGGACCATTTCAGGTGATGTATCGTTCATCAGCTGCTAAGCAGACAGAGCAGCACAGACACAGTGATGCCTCTTCAACAACTACAGTTTCATTGGATTATTGCTCTTGCAAAGTGTACAGTGTACTTCTGTACTTTGGTTCTATACAAATGGAAAATGTGAATTTGTTTAGAAGGATTGAAAGGACTCTTGTCTGTTCAATTATATGTTTTAGAGCTCTCAATCAAAACAGTTACATCAAAATTTTAACACACACACACACACACACACACACACACATATATATATATATATATATATATATAATTTATTTATTTATTTATTTTTCATTAAGAATGAAATCTGACTGCTGAAACCATCATTTATGGACAGATGCTGAGTCAAGGGGGTGCTAGGGGTGGGCTACCAGGGCTTTTCTAGTCATCATCAGAGTGCTCAAGCACTGAACGTGCACAGCCCGATTTTTCTAACCATGTGTCTTTGAACGTGCAGAATGTGCATCCACCTGGAATTATTTGCACTAATTAGTGGGTCCAAAAGTTGGTGCCACTCACATTTGAGCCTTTGCTGTCGGGAACAAATGCTAGAAGAAGATGTAATTGCTGGTAAATAACAGGGGGTGAAGGTAAAAACATCAGCAGTGGATGTGCATGTCAAGAACACATGTGTGAGGAGGTCAGAAGATACCTGCAATTGTATAACTCGAGTCTGAAGGAATATAAAGACATCTTTATGGGTCTAAACCACTGATAAATATATATAGAACTGGATCACTGATGCAATGGTAAACTGCCTGCAGAAGGTGAAGCCACCGGAAGTGTTCGAGCGGCCATTTTAGTATACCCAAACTGTCATAGAGCATCAATGACTGACAGGCAAAAAGAGCCATCTCAGGACAGCGCATTTCACCGTCTTCAGGACAGCCGCATTTCGCCCACTAGTAACAATCATGTTTAATGTTTAATTTGCTCATTATGGATAATATTCATCATGAGGTAGAAGATGTACGTGGATTGCGATGTCAGAGCATTCACCCACCCCAGTGCTCAGTCTATCAGTGCAGTACAACGATCATCAAAGGAAGCGGCAAAACCGTCCACAAGTTTTCATGTAAGTAGGAGCTGTAATATCTACTTGTTTAGGGTGACAACACGTCCTTTCCCCCGGAGGTTCCTTAAAAAAGTCAGACTGGGATTTCAAAATTGCCTAAAATGCCTGGGATTCACCTGTTTTCATATTTAAGTGCTCTCTGTAGTAATACATGGATACATGTCGTAAATACATGTCCGTTTGCCATTTAAACCTAGCGTGTCAGTTTAATTTTAACCAGCTTTGCTTGTCTCCCTCAATCTCAGCGCCCTCTGCGTGTGTAATAGAGGGAGAGAGAGAGAGAGCGCTCTCAGTCAAGAGACCGCGAGAAAAGGGCACTTTTTAATGAAAACATAAAACAAGTAACAGACTGAACAGTTCGATGTTCACAATAAATAAGTCTAAACATGTCTGTTTGTATCTTACCTCAGTTTCAGTGAACTTGTTTACATTCAGCTGATCTGTTCGCCACTGAAGTTTGTTAGAGGTGGATACCACCTGTGTATGCGCACACCGTCAGATGGAGTATACTTTGACAGGCCAAGAAAAAGCTAGCTAGTCAGACAGACTGTCACATACAGGTGCATCTCAATAAATTAGAATGTCGTGGAAAAGTTCATTTATTTCAGTAATTCAACTCAAATTGTGAAACTCGTGTATTAAATAAATTCAGTGCACACAGACTGAAGTAGTTTAAGTCTTTGGTTCTTTTAATTGTGATGATTTTGGCTCACATTTAACAAAAACCCACCAATTCACTATCTCAAAAAATTAGAATACATCATAAGACCAATAAAAAAAAACATTTTTAGTGAATTGTTGGCCTTCTGGAAAGTATGTTAATTTACTGTATATGTACTCAATACTTGGTAGGGTCTCCTTTTTGCTTTAATTACTGCCTCAATTTGGCGTGGCATGGAGGTGATCAGTTTGTGGCACTGCTGAGGTGGTATGGAAGCCCAGGTTTCTTTGACAGTGGCCTTCAGCTCATCTGCATTTTTTGGTCTCTTGTTTCTCATTATCCTCTTGACAATACCCCATAGATTCTCTATGGGGTTCAGGTCTGGTGAGTTTGCTGGCCAGTCAAGCACATCAACACCATGGTCATTTGACCAACTTTTGGTGCTTTTGGCAGTGTGGGCAGGTGCCAAATCCTGCTGGAAAATGAAATCAGCATCTTTAAAAAGCTGGTCAGCAGAAGGAAGCATGAAGTGCTCCAAAATTTCTTGGTAAACGGGTGCAGTGACTTTGGTTTTCAAAAAACACAATGGACCAACACCAGCAGATGACATTGCACCCCAAATCATCACAGACTGTGGAAACTTAACACTGGACTTCAAGCAACTTGGGCTATGAGCTTCTCCACCCTTCCTCCAGACTCTAGGACCTTGGTTTCCAAATGAAATACAAAACTTGCTCTCATCTGAAAAGAGGACTTTGGACCACTGGGCAACAGTCCAGTTCTTCTTCTCCTTAGCCCAGGTAAGACGCCTCTGACGTTGTCTGTGGTTCAGGAGTGGCTTAACAAGAGGAATACGACAACTGTAGCCAAATTCCTTGACACGTCTGTGTGTGGTGGCTCTTGATGCCTTGACCCCAGCCTCAGTCCATTCCTTGTGAAGTTCACCCAAATTCTTGAATCGATTTTGCTTGACAATCATAAGGCTGCGGTTCTCTCGGTTGGTTGTGCATCTTTTTCTTCCACACTTTTTCCTTCCACTCAACTTTCTGTTAACATGCTTGGATACAGCACTCTGTGAACAGCCAGCTTCTTTGGCAATGAATGTTTGTGACTTACCCTACTTGTAAAGGGTGTCAATGATTGTCTTCTGGACAACTGTCAGATCAGCAGTGTTCCCCATGATTGTGTAGCCTAGTGAACCAAACTGAGAGACCATTTTGAAGGCTCAGGAAACCTTTGCAGGTGTTTTGAGTTGATTAGCTGATTGGCATGTCACCATATTCTAATTTTTTGAGATAGTGAATTGGTGGGTTTTTGTTAAATGTGAGCCAAAATCATCACAATTAAAAGAACCAAAGACTTAAACTACTTCAGTCTGTGTGCATTGAATTTATTTAATACACGAGTTTCACAATTTGAGTTGAATTACTGAAATAAATGAACTTTTCCACGACATTCTAATTTATTGAGATGCACCTGTAGATAGTCTGAAGGTCTGTACCAAGTTTGGTGTATGTAGCTTGAAAGCTCTAGGAGGAGTTAATGTTTTTACTCTTGGTTAGTCTTTTAATTTCAGTCTTGGTTTAGGGATTTAAAAAAAAAAAACTTAATTTATGGCGCAGCACTATTTCAGCACATATAGAGCACCTGGTTGGATTGCAGCTAGTATGTTAATAAGACACAGGGATTTGTGCTGAAGAACAGACTGTTCAGTGAATTTGCTCTTGAATGATGTATAAGTGGCTACGTGAATTAGACCACATAAACCATTGTTTTCTTATTCTGCTCCTGTCAAGACTTTAACATTTCACTACCTACAAGAACAATTCTATTATTTAGCTTCTAACATTATTAGAATTATTTATAGCAGCTTCTAAGTAAAGAGAGCAGAGTAGACAGGATGATTAACACAAAACAATGATATCTTTTCAGCAGCGAGAGTTTTAGTAGACTAATTCTTTGTCACAGTGTCTGGAAAACTCTTTATACATATACACATTATACGTATACTATTGAGCTATACAGAGAAATGTGATATTTCTGAGCATGATCAAGAAGGTTTGTGTCTGTTCAATTATAAGATGAAAAGCTCTCAGTTGCCTCTTTAGTCTGAACCACATCATAGACTGAGGGAATTCTTTAAAGCTGGCCTCTTGTTGTGCTATATGCCCTATATTCCATGCTATCTGTTTCTTTGGACCCTCTGGCCCTTTGGTCTTTGTGACAATGGGCTAATTGCCCCCATTGAAGATTTTTGTGTCTCCATAGCAGATCCTCCAACTTTCCAACAAGATGTTGTTTTTATATTAATGATATCAGGGGGATGACCATTTAGCCCTGAATCTGATCCACCGCCAGCATGCATTCTTAATTTAGAATTTCACATGCATTATATATTAATGGCTTGACATAGATTCATTCTTGAGTCGGTTTCATACTGCTAATGTTGTTGGTTCGCAACATTCACTTGAGCTAACAGACCGCTCTATCTCATATCCGTCTTGTTTTAGAGCAGCGGTTTTCAGCTGGTTTTGCTTCAGGACCAAAACTGCATATTGGAGATAAAGTGGTGACCCAAAACAAACCAAAATTGTAGCAAAGAAAAACTCCCTTAATGGAATAGTTCACCCAAAAACAATCATTCTTTTATTTACACACTCTCATGCCTCTCAGACTCGTATGACTTTCTGTTTTCTGCTGAACACAAACAAAGATATTTTGAAGGATGTATAAGGAGTTTTTTTGTCCATACAATATAAGTTAATGGGGTCTAAAACTTTCAAGTTCAAGAGTAATTAAGGACTAAAACTTTGGTCTGTTTCTCAGCCAAAGCAATCATATCGCTTCAGAAGACAGGAATTAAGTCACTGGAGTAATATGGATTACCTTTATGCTGCTTTTTACGTCATTTTTGGAGCTTGGAAGTTTTGGGCCCCATGGACTTGTATTGTGCGGACAAAAACACATCATACATCCAGCAAAATATCGTAATTTGATTCTGAAGAAGAAAGTAAGTCACACAAGTTTGAGACTGCATAAGGGTGAGTACATAAATGATGAGAGAATTATAATTTTGGTGAACTTGCCCTTTAAAATCAGTCATTGAAGTTGTTTTTAAACTAACAATTCACTGCACATAACAAATTGCGGTTGGCACAAACCATGTTTATTCTTGCTGCAATTGAAACCGTATTTAATGTAGTCTGGGTTGTATTTTCTTTTACAATGCAAATTTTATTAATGGTTTTTAAGAATAAGGACATATCGCACAACCTCTTTATGTTGGCAACAGTCTAATTTGACTAGTTTCTACCATGTAACAGATACATTTTCACCAAAATACTATAGAGTTTAACTGGAGGCATAAACAAAGATGTGGGAAGCATTTTAGCCTCTTTTAAAAGTTGATTTGCAGGTTATTTTGTGAATTATACTACACATGATCATATGGTTAAATGCATTTTAATATTTGCATTTAGTATTGTTTTTCGACCCTATACTAACTGATCTGCGACAATTTTTGGGTCACAACCCACCAGTTCAGAGCTACCGTTTTAAAGTGCAAGCTTCCTTTAATTTTTCATGAGTAATTCCTCTCTGATTCAGCCATGCCTTACTGGCTTCGACCGTACAAGGACACCTGGGAAATCCCATCCGATGGGGCTTAAAAGATCCACCTGCCCTGCTGATGGTGACAGTTTGTATTGATTGAAATCATGCCAGATATCTTTCTGCCCTCAGTGAGTGATAAGCCCCAACTTTGTCACTATCGCAATCACAGCGTCTATCTCCGCAGCCCACTGTCATCGCTTATACCTGGTTCCGCTGGAAACAGTGTTTTGGAAGATATGTTTCATCTTTCATCGCCACATGAGAAGATGCTGGCCCTGTTCTGTTGAGGCAACGCAAACTATCAAAACCCTCTTCACAGAGAAACATCAAAACCATGGATGAGGTTTGAAATGTTTTATCCTCACAGAAAGAATGACTAAGCCTTAAATTCTTGCCTCATGTACTGTCAAACCGGGCTTGAAAGGTTTTTGATAGGTATCTGTTTCATGAAAACATAGAACTCCATAGGGAACAGACTTTATCTTGAGCAATATTCGGATGGGTTTAGTTTTCAGTCATTTACAAAGGGCGTCTGTCATTTTATATTTTTGGATTTCAGTAGTTTTTACTAAGATGCAAGTGTCTGTCTGGATGTGGACGTTACGGAAGGTCATGTGCTCTGTTGTGCATCATGAAACCCATTGAAATACTGTAAATAAGACTTATAGGTAAGTCAGAAGTTTACATACACTTAGGTTGAAGTCATTAAAACTCATTTTTTGACTACTCCACAGATTTTATATTAGCAAACTATAGTTTTGGCAAGTTGTTTAGGACATCTACTTTGTGCATGACTCAAGTAATTTTTCCAACAATTGTTTACAGACAGATTGTTTCACTTTTAATTGACTATATCACATATCCAGTGGGTCAGATGTTTACATACACTAAGTTAACTGTGCCTTTAACAGCTTGGAAAATTCCAGAAAATGATGTCAAGCCTTTAGACAATTAGCCAGTTAGATTCTGATAGGAGGTTTACTGAATTGGAGCTGTACATGTGGATGTATTTTAAGGCCTACCTTCAAACTCAGTGCCTCTTTGCTTGACATCATGTTAAAATCAAAAGAAATCAGCCAAGACCTCAGAAAAAAATTGTGAACTTCCACAAGTCTTGTTCATCCTTGGGAGCAATTTCCAAATGCCTGAAGGTACCACATTCATCTGAACAAACAATAGTACGCAAGTATAAAAACCATGGGACCATGCAGCCATCATACTGCTCAGAAAGGAGATGTATTCTGTCTCCTAGAGATGAACGTAGTTTGGTGTGAAAAGTGCAAATCAATCCCAGAACAACAGTACCTTGTGAAGATACCGGAGTAAACAGACAGACAAGTATCTATATCCACAGTAAAATGAGTCCTATATCGACATAACCTGAAAGGCTGCTAAGCAAGGAAGAAGCCGCTACTCCAAAAGCAAAACCCTGCTCTAAAAAAGACAGACTACAGTTTGCAAGTGCACATGGGGACAAAGATCTTACTTCATGGAGAAATGTCCTCTGGTCTAATGAAACAAAAATTTAACTGTTTGGCCATAAAGACCATCGTTATGTTTGGAGGAAAAAGGGTGAGGCTTGCAAGCCGAAGAACACCATCCCAACCGTGAAGCATGGGGGTGGCAGCATCATGTTGTGGGGGTGCTTTGCTGCAGAAGGGACTGGTACACTTCACAAAATAGATGGCATCATGAGGAAGGAAAATTATGTGGATATTAGGAATGTAACGGTTCGATTTTCTCACGGTTCAGTTTGTATCACGGTTTTAGGGTCACGGTTTCGGTACGGTTCGGTATTTGCTTTGTTCAGAAAAAGAAAAATATTACTACCAAATCCAAAGAATATTTGGAAAGAAAATTTGGTAAACACTTCAATAGGTTTGCCCTTAATAAAAATCATGGTTTTACAACAGTAACCATAGTTTAACTATGTTATTTGTAGTAAAATCATAGTAACCACAAAATCAATATGGTTATTGTCCTGGTTACAATATATAGTAAAATCATGGTTACTATATGGAAACTAAAGTATTACTGTTATAAAACCATGGTTATTTGTATAAAAACCATGATTTTTGCTCAGAAAACCATGGTGACAGCAGTCATGGTTACTACAATATTACTATAGTAAAACCATGGTTAATTTTTGTCAGGGTCCTTATCTAAAACAAAACTAAATCAAAATTTTAACTTAATACCTGCACTAATATGCTACATGCATCAACATAAAGTGCACTTCAGACTCATCTCAACATATATTCAATATTTGGAAGATGTACATCACTATAAAAGGAATAACCTTGCTATTAAAATGGATACGATAAGGGATGTTGAGATAATGCTGCTTGAGTGTTTTAATCATATGTGGAAATCCCACATGAACACACCATGCACTTTAGTAATTGTTTCATGTCTGTCCGAATTAGCACTGAGTGTCTGCTTAAAAATGGAAGGGAGTGTGTGCAGTTTCGGCTCACCTGGGGCTCTTTCCCTGGGTGATGTCGGCATAAATGATTAATCAAGTATCAATCTAGTACTTTAACTGCATTTTAATGCCATTAATCAAAGCGCATTTTTGATGCTAGCGATAGATTATAGATGTGTGAGGAAACAGGAAGAACTCCTGCACATTTTAAACCCTTGAGGGCATTGTTGACATATATTACCAGTATACGGCACTCGCGCTGAGTGATGTCTGCAAACAGTGCCTGTTTTGTAAACCTTTTTGGAACATCGCTGTTGTAAATGACTGAAAAAAAAAATGTTCCCAGAAAGGAGAAATGTAGGTGGCTTCTCTATAAACAGCTCGTTTTCTCCACTTGCCTTTTTCAACTACACACAAAGTGTGCAGATCTGTGATGTCATCAAGTTGTCCCACGTGAAACACAAGAGGAGCGTCCATCTACAGAGACATACAGGTGCATTAGCTGAGGTTGTAACTGTGCCTGACTGTTTGACACTTTGTTTTCTTCACCAAACCTTGTGCTCTAGATGCGTCATTAAACTTGAGGTGAACCGACCGTGGTGCCAATGCTTACTGAACCGTGGGTGGCGAAATGTACGGTTTGTTTTTTTATCGAGAACCATTACATCCCTAGTGGATATACTGAAGCAATATCTCAAGACATCAGCCAGGAATTTAAAGCTCAGTCGCAAATGGATCTTCCAAATGGACAATGACCCCAGGCATACCTCCAAAATTGTGGCAAAAAGGCTTAAGGACAACAAAGTCAAGATATTGGAGTGGCCATCACAAAGCCCTGACCTCAATCCGATAAATTTGTGGGCAGAACTGAAAAAGCATGTGGGAACAATGAGGCCTTCAAACCTGACTCAGTTACACCAGTTCTGTCTGGAGGAATGGGCCAAAATTAGTTATTGTGAGAAGCTTGTGGAAGTCTACCCAAAACATTTGACCCAAGTTAAACAATTTAAAGGCAATGTTACTAAATACTAACAAAGTGTATGTAAACTTCTGACCCACTGGGAATCTGATGAAAGAAATAAAAGCTGAAATAAATTATTCTCTCTACTATTATTCTGACATTTCACTTTCTTAAAATAAAGTAGTGATCCTAACAGACCTAAGACAGGGAATGTTTTCTATGATTAAATGTCAGGAATTGTGAAAAACTGAGTTTAAATGTATTTGACTAAGGTGTATGTAAACCTCTGACTTCAACTTTAAATATGTAATTACTGTATATCATTATAACACTATTGGGGACCGGATTTACCTTATTGTTTTAATTTTCCTTTTAAATCAGATGGCTAAATTGGATGGGATGCCAGCAGTACCTGAAACACCAACTGTTATTTTATACCCAGAAAGTCTGCAAAAAGGTCTAAATCCTTAATAAAGGGACATCAGGAAGCTCAATAAGAAGCTTTAGTTACAGTATTTAGCAAAGGTTAAAATAAATGAGAAGTGTTAAGAAAAATCTAAAATACCTCAAACCCAGACATTTCTATCTGGATGGGATTAGATGTCTCAGAGGACACCTAAAAGGTAGCAAAAAAAAAAACAACAAAAAAAAACACAGGTAGTTTGTGCCATAATTTATGTGCAAGAAAAACATAGATATGTTTGATTCAGATGCGATTAAAATCACAAAGTATGTCCATGAAGCACAAATTTCCCTAAACTCCTCAGGAAAAACTAGTTTTAAAAATTGGAGAAAAAAGGAATAGGTTGAGATGTGTGTTCAGAGGGACAGAGATATTTGAACAGTTCCCTGAGCCTCTTTCTTTCACTCGGATCCCAGTGGAAATCTGCTTAATACAGGCGTACGCTCCTGCTGCACCCCTTAAGAAATAAATCCCTCTTGTTGTACAAGATGAGAATGTTTTCATCTGTTTGTGTCTGACATTTGATGGACTATTACATTGTCACTCATGGGAAAACAGAGATTTTTGTGTTTGTCAAACGTACAAACAAGCTACTACAAAAGGGATTATTTTGAAAATTGTGATGTTTAAAAACCCTTGACAATTCATTGTAGGATGTGCACATGATTCGTGTAAAGATGTTAGTTCAAAATATTTGTATGTGTTTGTTTAAATTTTTTTGAACACTGCACAGCTACATTATAGAAAGAAGATCATAATATCACATAGAACTACTGCTTCCTCCATGTCTTCAAATCACACTACAAAATGCACTTTAAAAACAAATAAATGATATTTCTTTGCACAGTCAGTGAATATCTTATTGCATGTTAACTGAGCAGTGGATGGATGGATGGATGGAGTATACTGTATATTATTAAATAAATGTATTCCATTGTATTCCGTGTCCTTTGGAAACACTGATGCTTCTTTAAGCCATCTGTCGAATGAGTACCATATGCTATGCTTTACCCTTCCTTTTGTGCTAACACAATAGATTTCAGTTTGGCCTTTTGAGGCCTTCATTTTTATAGTAAGAAATGAGGAGATTTAGAGTTTGGCAGTGAAAACGGCAGCTGATTTATCTGAGGGTTTAAAGCTATTTTTTTTTTTTTTTTTATTACACTTTTTTCAAGCACTGAACAAATTAAAGCATCAGATTCTGTAAACTGGTGTTCATAGTCCTTCATAGAGCAAAACTGAATATATGGATGGCAATTCATAACCATTCAGTAAAGGAAAAACATGCTTATGCCTATAGTACCACTTTATATTAGATGATCTTAAGTACTGTTTAATTAACGATTAATTTCAATTTATATGATTTGATACAATGCACTTATTGCGCACAAACCGTATGTGTTGTAACATTGTAATTACATTTGAAGTAATATTACAAAATAAACAATTTTAATAACATATAATTACACAGTTTATTTATTAATACACTCCAGTCTTCATTTTCACCGCAGTGCAAATAATATACAAATAAATAATATTATATATACAGTATATATATATATATATATATACACACACAGTGCATTCAGAAAGTATTCAGACCCCTTAATTTTTTCACATTTTGTTATGTTGCAGCCTTATGCTAAAATGCTTAAAATTATTTTTAAAATATTTTTTATCTACACTCCATACCCCATAATGACAAAGCAAAAAACAGATTTTTGATAACACAGCAAATTGATAAAAAAAAAAAAAAAAAGAAATATCACATTGACATAAGTATTCAGACCCTTAACTCAGCACTTAGTTGGTAGCGATTACAGCCTCAAATATTTTTGGGTATGATGTGACAAGCTTTGCACACCTGGATTTGGGGATCTTCTGAAATTCTTCTTGGCTTCAAATCCGGGCTTTTGCTGGGCCACTCAAGGACATTCACAGAGTTGTTCCTAAGCCACTCTTGTGTTGTCTTGGCTGTGTGCTTAGGGTCATTGTCCTGTTGGAATGTGAACCTTCGGCCCAGTCTGAGGTCCTGAGTGCTCTGGTCTAGGTTTTCATTAAGGATATCTCTGTATTTTGCTGTGTTCAGCTTTCCTTCAACCCTGACCAGTCCCCCAGTCCCTGCCACTGAAAAAAAAAGCCACAGCATGATGCTACCACCACCATGCTTCACCGTTGGGATGGTATTGCACAAGTGATGAGCGGTGCCTGGTTTCCTTCAGACATGATGCTTGGAATTGAGGCCAGACAGTTCAATCTTCATTTCATCAGACCAGAGAATCTTGTTTCTCACAGTCTGAGAGTCCTTTAGGTGCTTTTTTGCAAATTCCAAGTGGGCTTTCATGTGTCTTGCACTGAGGAGAGGCTTCCGTCTGGTCACTCTGCCATAAAGCCCAGATTGGTGAAGTGGTGTAGTGATGGTTGTCCTTCTGCAAGTTTCTCCCATCTCCACACATGATCTCTGGAGCTCAATCAGAGTGATCATCGGGTTCTTGGTCACCACTCTTACCAAGGCCATTCTCCCCTGATTGCTCCATTTGGCTGGGCTGCCAGCTCTAGGAAGAGTCCTGGTTGTTCCAAACCTCTTCCCTTTAAGAATTATGGAGGGCACTGTGCTCTTGGGAACCTTCAATGCAGCCCAAAATAAAATTGTAGCCTTCCCCAGATCTGTGCCTTGACACAATCTTGTCTCTGAGCTCTGCAGGCTGTTCTTTTGACCTCTTGGCTTGGTTTTTGCTCTGATATGCATTTTCAGCTGTGAGACTTTATATAGACAGGTGTGTGATATTTCAGTTTTTTTATTTTTTAATAAATTTGCAAAGTTATCAAAAATATGGTTTTTGCTTTGTCATTATGGGGTATGGAGTGTAGATTGATTTGAGAGAAAAAAACACAATTTAAAGCATTTTAGCATAAGGCTGCAACATAAAATGTGAAAAAAATGAAGGGGTCTGAATACTTTCTGAATGTAAGTATTCAGAAAAGGATCAATTATTCATGGAAACATATTGTACATTGACTCCAGTATTCTCCAGTCCAATATTCTGTGACACTGGCCATTACTTAAGCAGCTGCTGATATTTCACAACTGACATCCTGGTACTTGATGCTTTTCTTGCATTAGTAGACGTGACTATGCTGCTGCATTTCTCCTGTGTAAAGTATGTACACTGTACATACTGCTTCATTTTGTTTATCACGGGCAGCATTCTTATCTCAAACGAGTTCAACGTGAAGCTGATGCTTTCGTGCTGAGAATATTGCATTCTGAAATTAAAGGTGGCTCACCCGATTTACCTTGACATTGCATCTTTTGTTTGTTTCACACAAATATTTGCCTATGTACAGAGAGAATACACACTACCAGAACACTGAGTTTTTTGTCAATGGATTTCTTCATTTTAATACACACTGTCCTCAATGTCTTTTTGTGAAACATTAATTAATACTATGATGCAGAAATGCTTTTATACCAGCTTCAGCCACATATGCAAAGATATTATTCATGAACTTCAGTTTGTGAACTGTTTCAGCACATTTTAATATGATGGGGGGATTTGGGGTTTGTTCAAATTCTTAACTCTAAATATAAGCAACAATACAACCTTCACAAACACTACTATAATGTATGCTGTTTGCTGTACACTGGAATTGTTTTATTTGTTATAACTTGAACGTAAAAGAGCTAGAATGAGCTAGAAATTCCATATTCAGGGTGGCATTTACAAACAATTTTGCATTAATGAATATATGTAACTAAATTGAAATGTAACCATCAGAGAGTGAAGGAGGCTGTTCAGTGAGCAGTCTTGTGCACAGAAGTAATGGAGATAATCAGTTCTTCAGTTTTATAGGGACATTTCTTCAGGCAGATATGAGACTGGCAAGGTGGTGAAACAATGCTAAGTACTCTAAATCAGCCAATCATGAGAAATAACTTACTCTGCTTTCATGAGCCATTCAAGGCCATTTAATACGTCAGTGCACTGCATTTTCATTCCGTATTTATGTGCTATCTGATCTGTGGAGCCCTGACGGAGGAGGGATACTGAGGTGTCTTTCACTGGGATGTATAGCTCGGATTTCAGCATTTATCTTCACTGATTTTGTTAAGAATCGGTGGGATTTAGCGGAATGGATTTGAACATGGGAAAACGTTTTCAAACGAGTCAAACGACTAATCGCACTGCTGATGAAATCAGTCTGTACTTACCAAAATTCAAATCACTGCTTTTCAGTGGCCAAAGTAGGAAGAGTGGTTGAGCCAATGTAATGTACATTTTCTGAATGACATGTCCACAGAGTGGCGCCAAAAGCAGAGTTATATTTTAGTTGCAAATGATGTAATACAGTCAACAGGAATGCATATTTTATTAACCACAAGTCCTAGCCCCAACACTAAGCCTAACCATCAGTGGAGTAAAAATTTAATTTAGAGCAAAAATGCTACCTCAGAATCGTGCTCACCACTGATAATGTGAAAACGATTACTTTCCTTGTTTCCATGGGACCAGAACCGTGTCCCGCAATGTTGCTTGCACAACTCAGAGGGAAAAGTGATCATTTTGGAATTGATGCAAAAATGTCTGATTGGGGGCTTGTCAGTAATTTGGCATAATGTGGTTGATTTCGGGGTGCATGAACTTTTGGAAACAACTTGTAGATTTCCTGTATGAACATGCTGGAAAACAATATACTGTAAATTTACTTTAGAAACAAAATTGTATATGATAGTAAGACTTTTTCAGAAATATGTCTTGAATTGAGTTTATGTATATTTCTTACCTGGTTGTCAAATAAGCCTTTAAGCTTTTAAGCTTAAAACTATCACAATTCAGTGGGGTTCATTCTTAAAACTTTAACATAAAATGTCATTTGGTTAAGATAAATATTAAAATAATATTAATCATATAATATATTTTCTCTCAAAATAAAACTAACACAATTCTGATTGTGAATTTTAGATATTGGAAAACAAGATAAAAAATCTGATTACAACAATTATTTTTTTACAGTGTGAAAGCACAATCAAATTAGCCACAATATTTAATAAGCAAACATGCAAGGGGAAATGAACTTTATGACTGACAGGCGTTCCAGTTGTCTGGAAATTTGCATTGCTTACTGTGGAATTCAATGGCCACAAATTCCATGTGGCTCTGTGAATACTGCAGGTAATGGCTGAAAGTCTGTATTTAAGCATATCTGCATGCGATCCCTGCCAGTTCAGGATTTGTTTACTAATATGTTAAGGGCATAGACCATATTAGACAATAGTTCAGTTGAGGTGATCAACAGCATGTCTATATGACACTGTTACCACCCACTCAAGACAGATGTGTACTTTGATTTTAGACAAAGCCCAATAACGAAACTACTTATGGACCATTTCAAGATGGTTTAAGGAAGTGACAACTTTTTGTTCCTTGAACATTTCCTGCTAGTTGTCGAACTCAGACTGTGCCCCAAATGGCATAAATCACCCTCGGAAGAGCACTTTGAAGGGAGAACAATAATGATAGTCATGCTGTAAGATCGCTTCAAACAATTTCGAAGTGAGTTTCGGATGACCCTTATTTTTGAGCCCCACACCTTTTAGCCTTTCAAAGCTCTCACAGTGGATGGTAAAGTCCTCGAAGGGCATAGGGATGATCACTTCTGAATGGAACGCACCCTCATTCAAAACAACAGTGGGATGCACTTAATTCATTGTGGATTTAACACGATTAATGTTACTAACGCTAACATGATTTATGATACCGGAAATGCTTCAGGAATAGTTGCATTTTAATTCCTTTGTTATTGTTTACATGCTTGAAATGGTCTATACATTGTAAATTCTCCTATACTAAAGGGGCATTTGACCTTTATTTGAACTCAGATTTAGATTTGCATTGAGATGGTTTGTTGACTTAGCAATGGTTACTGAACACTGTGTGTGTTTGCTGCTTGTTTTTCCTCAGTGCAACTGCATTATGTGATTACTATTGTGATTTTTATTAGCTGTAATTTTGCAAATGCTTTTATTATGGCGATGGACTTTAATTAGGTGGTGAACAGAGAGACATTTGAGCAAATAATATTTTATAATTTATTAAGGTGAGATGAAATGGCGGTATTGTGCATTTTAATTCAAACAGACGGTCACACTTTATATTAGGTGGCCTTAACTACTATGCATTAACATTAAAAACATACAAGACTATGTATTTACTGTGTAACTACATGTTGTTCTGCAAAATTCCCACATTTGCTGCTACTGAGATTGAAGTACGGTTAGGGTTAGGATTAGGGGTTAGAGTTCGGCTTTGGGGTAAGGGATGGGTTAGGGGGTAAAGTTAACAGTGTAATTACAAATGTAATTAAATGCAAGTACTTTAAATGTAATTACAATGCAACAACATGTATGTACATAATAAGTACATTGTATAAAATGGTTAAGTACATATTAGTTAAGGCCACCTAATATAAAGTGGGTCCAAACAAACTACTGTGCATTTCTTTGTGTTCCTTGTTTTTGAAAAAAAGCATTTGTACAAACCCTCATATTAAAGGAATAAGCCACAAGAGGCCATGAGTTACAATGATTTTACCACGGGGAAGGATCTTAAATCAGAATCTGAATTCAGAGTTGGAACTATCCATTTATAAAAAAATTAAAAATATATATTTTTTCACTTTTTAGGTTGTTTGATTTACAGAAACATCAGACAGTGTGACTTCCAAACAGTTGTGGATATTTTTTTCGTTCCCCTGATTTGTTCCAGTCAGCACAATCTCTGAGTTCATTCTGCTACAGAACAGAGAGCTCCCTGGTGGCCCCCAGCCCAGACAGGAAGATATCCTGGGCTCTCTTCACATCCCTCCAGCTCCTTACTGGTCTCCCGCTGACAGCCCACCAGCACCCTTACATGAGTGCTGGTTTAGCCTAATGATTCACTGGCTGAACAAGTTCAGCTTGCAATGGTCTTAGAGAACAATGCGCAAAAGTGAACATTTGGGAATGTGATAGAAATAGGAACACGTTATTAGTCTTCATGAGTAAAGCCACCGAATGTCACATAATAATAAACATATTCATTAAAACTGAATTTTTGATTGATGTGTTTTTTCTTTTTCACTAGAACAGAACCAATGTCTGCAGTTTACTTTGAATGCTTCACATAACAGAACATTAGCAGATGTGTTAATATTTCTGCTGCATGAATGAACCAGATTTGATGGAAAAAATTCTATAAACAAATTAAACTTCTCAGAAAACAATTTCAGAATCGTACCATTGAAATAGCCTTCAATTGTGATAGGCAGATATATACTGTATATATATATATATATATATATATATATATATATATATATATATATATATATATATATAGTTGCAAATGTCTATAGCTGCATTATATTTTTTACAAATATTGTTCACTTTTTATTCTTTTTGAAGACATCCTCACCATGCAACATTGCAAGTGCCTAAAAAATGTGCACGATACTATTTAAAGTATATATAATGTATACAGCAATATGACATATAATTATATATGCCACAATGGAAAATGCATGTATTTCATTGCATTAGATAATTAAATATCAAACCAAGTGCCATTTAATGTAAATAAATTGCAAAATTGCACAAAAAGATGTTTGTTAAGTTTTAAATGATAAAACAATAGATATCCTGTTTAAAAAGAGGACAAAAAGTATTTGTAAAGACTCTTTCTAATTGTCAAACATTAGTGGAACATGTCCATTGTTGATATGATGAACTACACCTGTGGTCACACTGCTAGAAAAAATGTCTCAGAAAAGTGAAGTTAGGTCTGAGAATAGGTCTAGCATCAAATTTTAAGATCCCACTTGGTTTGATATTTTGCTATCCATTGCAAATGTGGCAAAAGTAAATAAAAGTTAAGTAAACAAAGACTATAAAATATATACTCTTGTTGACTTTAGAAGGTTTAATAGACTTGGTATAGACAGAAAGTACTTCTTTATTGTTGCCATTCAACAAATGCTCATTTATAGACATTTATTCATTATTGAATTTCTAAAACTGAATATTTTCAAGCAATAGTCACTTAATGACCTTGTGCTTGTGTTTGTGTTTTTGACAGGAGCTGGTGGGGAGTAGTCCTTCTCAGAGGAACTGGAAGGGAATCGCCATCGCTCTGCTAGTCATCCTGGTCATCTGCTCTCTGATCGTCACCTCCGTCATTCTGCTCACACCAAGCAAGTGTTGCTGTCTGCATGCCTTTCAAATACAAGAATCAATACAACATTACCAATACACTATGCCGAACATTTGTAGCAATTCACATGTGATCATATAGACTCACATGCTTTACCTTTGTATTCTTCAAACAGACATGGTTGTATATAATATTCTTCTATCAGCATTATCAAGTCATATGTTAAAATGACAATGAAATTAGTAGGATTAGGCCTGTGCAATTTTTCAGTCTGGTTTATTCACATGCTTTCTAGATCAAAGCCACCCCTTTACTGAATAATGTGGCCACTGTAAAATGTAGATGTTAATAAGATCCCATTCAGCATTAATTTGTAAACTGTGTCTGTTAAGTATTCAGCAGAACATCACAGTTAGACTTATTGTGTTGTTTGCAATTGTTTATGTTCCTTTACAGTTACACATCCTGTAGGAAAGAGAAAGAGAATCTATTTAGCGTCTTATAATGTATGCTTCTCTAATTAATCCACTCCTACCTTTTAGATATCAGAAAGACTCTCACATGTGCCTTGTCTAGAGTTTCAGAAGAGATCTTAACAATGTCTGAAACTATGCTCAACGTGTGCAATTTAAAGTCAGAGATTTCGATTTTCGAACATTTTCAAAGTCTTCCAAAAATGATCTAAGCTATGCTATCCACATTCATTTTAAAGCCCTGTACTCTTACTCTATATCAACAATTGTCTAATTTGTTTCTACAGTTATTGTTTCCTAACTTGGAATTTTAGGAGAAACATCAGAGACACATTAAAGAAACATACCTGAGAACTCCATTATGTCTCCTAAGCCAAGTAGCTGCAGTCAATGTATTCCTCAAAATTGCAGGTTCAATTATGGCGATTTTCCTGGGTAACTGATATAGTGCGAATATAATATGACTGTACATTTATCAAGAGGAAAGTGGGTCACTGTGTTCTCCAGAGTTCGTTTAAGTGGGTTTTTTTTTTTTTTTCTCAAAAACAAGTGATAGAATATGTATGCAGATACAGATCAGTTGCTGGATAGCCTAAACTGGGAGTAGCCTCAAGAAATAAGCGATCTCATTTTTAACCCAGGACTAATTTAGAGTGAGCTGTATACTTAATGGAACTTGCTGAAAAACATTAAAAAATAGCCTGAAAAAACGAAAGCAAAAGATAAGCTTTTCTCTTGTTAAAAATGTTAACTTCAGTTAAAGGCAGTATGAAATTAAATTTGACACTATTAACTTTCTTAATAAATATTCCTTGTCTTATTGTGTACAATGCAGCAGTACCTTTTATTACTTAGAATTTTGGTTTTAATCTTCTTTTTTTAAAATCTAGTCATTTTCTCTGCCTCCGAAATGACTGTCCTCTAATTTTCCAACCGCTCCCCTCCAACCACCTAGCTCCATTCTGGTAATGTCCACGCTCCAATCAATTCAAATGGATAAAAGAATCCCAGCCTACATTTTTGTCTTTGAATATCCTATTCACATGAAAATACAGTATGTCACATTGTGTAAGTAAAATGGGTTGCGAATGCCCTTTTGTGTGAAATTTAAAGCCTGTATAGTTTGCTGAATAATAAGTATGTGACAATTCAGCATTATAAGCAGGGTGATACAAACAGTAAAGCGTCCCAGTGCTGTTATTATAAATATCAGCCAAACAGATTTACTGAACTAACTGTTGTATAAATAGTAATGAACAAAAAGAGAGGAACTATCTCATATTCCTCTTCACTATGTGTGTGTTTCCATGTTGCTCTTATTCCTCCATCTCAGCCCAGTAACAAAGCATAAAACACCTTCCAAATTGATGCTTATTGAGTAGTGAGATGAACTATGTGGGAGAGCGTAGTCGTCTAATAAAAATAAATAAATAAATAAACTCAGTCTGATTAGATCAGTGTGTGCAGATCAATAGAGCTCTAAATAGAATGAGACACACTGTTGAGACCCAGTATCACCCTCCACCTCGTGTCAGCTCAAGTAATTGGCTGTGGCCCTGTGCACGGGCAAGGGAGTTATTTGCCAAAGGTAAATCTCATGGGACAAGAAGCCAGACAAGATGGTGGGAGCTATGCACACCCTAAAAAAAACTGTTGTTGTTATGCCCAGTTAGTGGCAGAGTTATCTGCCCTCGGGCAAGTAGTTTGATAACACTGAATACATTTCTGAAGCACTTTCAAAATTTCAAGTTTGCCAAACTTGGACACCAATGTCTCCAACTCTCGAACTTTGTTCAAGAAATTGCACAGTGCGTCACAACTGTAGTTCCAACTTCGGCCACTTGTGTGTGTGTGTTGGATTCGGAAAGCATAGACTGATTTTAGGAGACAAAATATTCGATTTGCAGTGATATCACTCTGGAATGAAAAGGGAGTAGGAGGTGCATAAGAGACGGTGTAGACTTTTCTACCTTCTGTCAAACTGGTAAATGTAAGATCCCTTAGTGGCAAGATGGAGAAGCTAATTATGCTGACAGGTCAGTGGCAGTTTTACAAATGCTGCATTGAGTGTTGCACAGATGCTTGATTGAACTAATTGATTCCCAATTCTAATGCTATCATTAAGGGCTTCCAGGTGGTATGCAGACTAAGGAAACCAAGAAACTGGGAAAAATAAAACAGCAGGTTTGCCATCTGTTTGCACAATATGGTGCAATCCTGACCACAGTGCAATTAAAAAGTGTCTCTACAGTGGCTCTAGTGCTTCAATAACCAGTGACCACAGAAACAGCAAGAAGACTGACGAGGCCAGTGCACTACTTTGATGCAGCAGACTGGGATGAGTGGATAATATTGACGGTCTTACTTATTGCACTGCACAGTACATAAACATGTTGACACTGCAATCACCAGGAAAGTGTGCGGATTCCTAGATGACAAACCTCAAGACATCTCCGACTCAGTGAGAGGAAGAGTGATTGTTGGGCAGAAGAGAGAGTGGAGAAAAGACTCCGTGCACAGAGTAGAAGGCCTTGATCATGTCTTCTGTGCAAAGGGTTTGATGGACGAGTGGAATAGTCTCATCTTAAGCCTACATAGGTTGCTCTGGGACTCTGGCACTTGTTCTGCTTGGTTCTTCTGCCCAAAAATAGCCACCCAAAATGTAAAGGCCCAAATTCTTGCTGGTCCTTCAAGGTCCCATCCCAAGTGTGCTCTGGGTCCCTGCTTCATAAAAGTTCAAAGTTGAATTTTGTCAGGGGATGCAGTGTTACATTGCCAAAGAACTGTGGGCCTGAGCCCACAGTGTACTCCTTTAACTCCTTAACCCATTTCTTCCTGCTTATCTTCTACATGGGTGTTCGCAGCCTACTACTGTGGGCTATAAACACAGACACCTTGCATCAGAAAACTGTTTGTTGATGAAGCTTGGGTCCTTGGGGTTATGAGGCCAACTTACAGACCTATGGTGCACTTTGGGTGTCACTATTGCCTCATCTGAGTTTGTTTGTGGGCTTTTGACAAGGGTTTGCAAAATTAAAAGGGTGCGATGAAAATCGCATCAATAGATCACTCCTGATAAGTATTTTAGAACTTGATTTTCCATATAGACCTTTGCTGGTGTAAAAGCACAAGTGCTGCAAAATTGTTCTGACGTGCTGCTTCGGTTCGGCTCACGCACTGCTTTTCCGTGTGATGTAAAACAGGCATAATAGCTGCTCAGAAATGTTCTTGATTTTCATTTGTTTTTTAGAATGTTTTACTATTTTGTGTTTGAGAGACAAACTCTTTTAGATTTATGCAAAAGTTTCAGCCTAATCTTATTAAAATCATGTGATTGTGGCAAAGTTTTTGCAAAATGATGTGGTTCATTTCATGTATCACAACAGTTTCATGGTGAAATGTGTGGTAGGGTTGCATGGTTTACCGGTATTAACGAAGTATCACGATACCAAAAAAATTTAAATGGTACAATATCATCTTGTTGCTAATTTCGGTACCATATTACAGTATGCTGTCATTAGCAAAATTATATTAGATATGACATTTTTGAGATTAAACCAATGACAATTTTAAAATAAAATATAAAACCTCTAGATATGGCCAAGTGTGATCATTAAACAGCAGAAGGATGTAATTTAATTAAACAGTATACAGTCACATGCGCTGCACACTACAGAGTGAATGAGAAGTGCCGCTCTGCTCTGTCCTCTGCTTCACACACACACAAAACACACTAATGGTGCTTAATTTTCATGCAGTGTGTTAAGAGTATAAATGGCTGTTAACACTTAAATGAACTCCTCCAGTGCAGCTCGGGGATTTCAGCTCGAGAGGCGTGATAGGAGTATCCCAGCATTAATGGGAATCTTGATATAACTAACCCGTCAAAAACAGGAAAAACTCGGGGGGCCTGGGTAGCTCAGTGGTAAAATACGCTGGCTACCACCCCTGGAGTTCGCTAGTTCGAATCCCAGGGAGTGCTGAATGACTCCAGCCAGGTCTCCTAAGCAACCAAATTGGCCCGGTTGCTAGGGAGGGTAGAGTCACATGGGGTAACCTCCTCATGGTCGCTATAATGTGGTTTGTTCTCGGTGGGGCGCGTGGTGAATTGAGCGTGGTTGCCGCGGTGGATGGCATGAAGCCTCCACACGCGCTATGTCTCTGTGGCAACACGCTCAACAAGCCACGTGATAAGATGCACGGGTTGACTGTCTCAGATGCGGAGGCAACTGGGATTCGTCCTCCGCCACCCGGACTGAAGCAAATCATTATGCGACCATGAGGACTTAGAGTGCATTGGGAATTGGGCATTCCAAATTGGGAGAAAAAGGGGAAAAATCCCCCCCCCCCCCCCAAAAAAAAAAAAAAAAAAACAGGAAAAACTCAAAGGTCTGTCAAAATAAAAGTCCCTCTACGAAAGCTCTATTCAACTGGAAGTGTGAAATTATCGACAGAAACATATAACTACTGTATAAAAATGTAATATTCAAAAAGCTGCAATAATACTCATAATAACAACTGTATAATATTAAATGGTATATTATTATTATTATTATTATTATTATTATTATTATTATTATTATTATTATCATCTGTAAGCAATATCACAAGCGCAAGTGTATTATCAGCATGTTGTGATCCAGCAATAGCAGCCTTTTGCCACAGGTAAAACAATTTTTTTTTTTCATTAATACTGTGAAGCTCTGTTGTGCACCATTTTATTTTACCAAAAGTAAAATTGTAATTTTTGGTAAAAAATAAAATAAAATATGAATTGTATTTTTATTAGATTGAAGCTGTATGCATCAGTTTGATTAAACACCATTTTATAATAACATTTAATTAAAACATTTAACATGGAATCCAGAAAAATGTAAATGGAAAATGCATAATTTGTCTCTGTGGGACTTTATGCAGTTCTTTTAATCAAGTAATTTTCTGTGTAATTTCAACAAAAATCTGAGGCTTTTTATTTGTTGATATAATATCGATTTAGTATCGATACCAAGGTACCGGGGCTGGTATTGTACCAAAGCCAAAAGTTTGGTATCGGAGCAACCCTAATGTGTGGTGCTCCCAAAAAGATGGTGTTTTACAGATTAATGCTCTATGGAGTTTAAAATGAACAAAACCTACCTCTCTAACCTAAACCTTTAAAGTAAACCTAACCAATGGTGTCATAAAATGCAAATATGAGATGATAGAGCATTAACCTTGAAAAACTCATCTGTTTTTCTAGTTTTAAAGAAACTAAACCAACAACCATACCCTAAATCCTACATTTAAACCTTTAGTGTCATTGTAATTTAAACACATAGTGTCATAAAAGAAAATGTGAGATGAAAAACAATGGCTGAAGCATCCACGTCATTTCATGGTGCTTCTGTGGCACCTAACCTAACCCTAGCCTTGGTCTTCCGTGTTCAAAGTCCAACACTTAGCTATCGCGCAACTTACATTGGAATAAGCTTCAAAATGTATTTGTTTTTGTAAAGCAAACATTAAAATGTATCATCTATTAAAACATGCGTTATAGTTACAGAGCGAAAAATCCTTTTGTTTATGAACTGTTAATCTGTTGTTTAATTGTGATTTGTGTGAAAGTGAATAAAAATCATTGTTGTTGTTGTACCTCTAGTGTATATTTCACTAGCAAACTACTGCGATACATACAGTAGAACAAGCCACATAAAAAAAAATTTTATGTGCTGTTTTGGAAATAGATGCAACCTTATTATTACATACAGGTTTCTATGACCTGAAGGGTTTAATTTGTAATGTTATTGGGAAACCGGGCTGGACTTTATTCTTGATCTGTTTTTAAAATTTAAAATGTAAAGCTTTTAAAACTATTTTACACTTTCAGGCAAGGCTATGTCAAGCCAACATCAAACTGTCTGCTCTTGTAATATTGTGAAAATCTTCTGTTCACAGGTGAGGATGACAGTCTGGCTTCCAAAAAGAAAGTCACCATTGAGAATCTCTTCAATGGAAAGCTCCAGGCCCACGACCCTGAGGCAACATGGCTTAGCGGTGAGTGGCATTTGAGTCTTACAACCTTTCAGCAGCTAGAGGAGTGGGTGAATGCAGTCTCTTGTTTCATCATCTCATAACAACAAAGGGAGA